>NC_088390.1:63402500-64072500 GCF_037993035.2 Macaca fascicularis | reverse complement strand
AGTAGCTGGGACTACAGGCGCCCGCCACCGCGCCCGGCTAGTTTTTTGTATTTTTTAGTAGAGACGGGGTTTCACCGTGTTAGCCAGGATGGTCTCGATCTCCTGACCTCGTGATCCGCCCGTCTCGGCCTCCCAAAGTGCTGGGATTACAGGCTTGAGCCACCGCGCCCGGCCAATTTTTTGTATTTTAGTAGAGACGGAGTTTCACTGTATTGCCCAGGCCTCCCAAAGGGCTAGGATGACAGGCATGAGACACCACTCCTGGCCTAGAACAATTGTTATTTGGGTCACAGAACCCTTTGAGTATCTGATGGAAACTACGGATTCTCTCTCCAGAGAAGTGCACACACACAGGATTTAATGAGCTCCTCCTGTCTGAGGCAATAGGTTAGGGAACCGACTCCACAAGGCAGAGGCAATCCCAGCCCTGTGTTTCTCCCCAGCCCTTCAGCAGGCCTGAGATGGGCAGGGAGAGGCTTGGCTGCCAGGCCGATATCTGTGGGTTCCTAGACAAAGGATTGTTCCTGTTTCCCCAATTCCCAACTCCCTCCTCCTCACTTACGGCATTCAGCGGGGCTGACATGGGTCTCGGGTCTGTTTGGCAAGAGCTGAGGCCTCAGAGCTGGGCACACTGGCAGAATCCACCACAACTGAACTCTTGTTTGTACCCGTCCCCTCCAAGGGCTTTGGTCTCTCGCAGCCCCAGCAGGACCCGAACACCTCAGGAGGTTCTGCTCGCAGGCTGTTTGCTTCCACTTTCATTTCCGTGAAATCCCTGCCCTCTGGCGCTCACATGCTGCCCCCTGCCGAGGCCTCCCCATCCCTGGGAGGAGCCTTCTTGATCATCAAAGTCGACTTCACTCAGCCATGGTGCCTCAAGGAAAGCCACCTCACAGCAACTGCAAACTGGCCCCAGTCAACCATTCCCAGCAATCTCGGACAAGCGCATTGGTACACCCTGCTTTGTCAATGGATTATTTCCCTAGAGCCTAGAATAATGCTGGGCACATCAACATTGATAAAATAATTGTTGAATGAGCTGGGCGCGGTGGCTTACACCTGTAATCCCAGCACTCTGGGAGGCTCAGGCAGGCAGATCACCTGAGGTCAGGAGACCAGCCTGGCCAACATGGTGAAACCCCATCTTTACTAAAAAAATACAAAAATTAGCCGGGCATGGTGGTGCAGTCCTATAATCCCAGCTACTTGTGAGGCCGAGGCAGAATAGCTGGAACCCGGGAGGCAGAGGTTGCATTGAGCCGAGATAGTGCTGTTGCACTCCAACCTGGGTGACAAGAGTGAAACTCCACCTCAAAAAATAAAGTAATAATTGCTGAATGAACGAGAAACACAATCAGGACAGATAAAGCCCATAGTTCAAGTTCACAAAACTGCCAGGTGCAGTGGCTCACGCTTGTAATCCCAGCACTTTGGGAGGTCGAGGCGGGTGGATCATGAGACCACCCTGGCCACCATGGTGAAACCCCGTCTCTACTAAAATACAAAAAATTAGCCAGTCCAGATCACGCCATTGCACTCCAGCCTGGGCAACAGAGCGAGATTCCGACTAAAAAAAAAAAGTGCCAATCCCAGCAGCTGGGCCCACACGTGCCTATAGTTCTAGCAGGTTGAGGCAGGAGTTCAAGGCTTGAGCCCGGGAGTTCGAGGCCAGCCTGGGCAACCCAGTGAACCTTGTCTCTTAAAAAAAAAGAAGCCTGGGTGCGGTGGCTCATGCCTGTAATCCCAGCACTTTGGGAAGCTGAGGCGGGCGGATCACTTGAGGTCAGGAGTTGGAGACCAGCCTGACCAACACGGTGAAACGCTGTCTCTACTAAAAATACAAAAATTAGCTGGGCATGGTGGCACAGACCTGTAATCCCAGCTACTCGGGAGGCTGAAATGGGGGAATCGCTTGAACCTGGGAGGTGGAGGTTGCAGTGAGCTGAGATTGTGCCACTGTACTCCAGCTTGGTGACAGGGCAAGACTCTTGTCTCAAAAAAAAAAAAAAAAAAAAAAAAAATTCAGAAAACTGTTAAGAGTGCCCAGCACCGCCGGGCGCAGTGGCTTACTCCTGTAATTCCAGCACTTTGGAAGGCCGAGGTGGGCGGATCACGAGGTCAGGAGATCAAGACCATCCTGGCTAACACGGTGAAACGTCTCTACTAAAAAATAAAAATAAATAAAAAATAAAAAAAATTAGCCGGGCACAGTCGCAGGTGCCTGTAGTCCCAGCTACTCGGGAGGCTGAGGCAGGAGAATGGCGCGAACCCGGGAGGCGGAGCTTGCAGTGAGCTGAGATCGCGCCACTAAACTCCAGCCTAGGCCGCAGAGCCAGACTCCGTCTCAAAAAAAAAAAAAAAGACTGCCCAGCACCGAGAGCTATTATGTGGCCAACACCCTTGTGCTCTACGTGAATTAACTCTTCAAATCAATGCCATGAAGTTGGTTCTATTTTCTTGACTTTACAGATTGAGAAAATTGAGGCACAGAGCATTAGAAACATGCCCAAAGTCACAGGGCTAGGAATCGGAGAAGCATGGATCCAAACCTGGTAGGAACAGTATTTAAACTTTGGGTTTGACCCTGAGTAGGCAAGCTACTTAATAGGAGTCTGTCTCAACAGAGATGCCTTAATACTTAAGTGTGAGAAGATTCAAGTTAAAAAGCTTCCTGGCTGGATGTGGTGGCTCACACCTGTAATCCCAGCACTTTGGGAGGCTGAGGCGGGCAGATCATGAGATCAGGGAGTTCAATATCATTCTGGCCAACATAGTGAAACCCTGTCTCTTCTAAAAATTCAAAAATTAGCTGGGTGTGGTGGCACACTCCTGTAGTCCCAGTTACTTGGGAGGCTGAGGCAGGAGAATTGCTTGAACCCAGGGTGGGCAGAGGTTGCAGTAAGCCAAGATGGTGACCACCTCACCCCAGACTGGGTGGGTCAAAGAGCAAAACTCCCTCTCAAAAAAGTTTCCTAATAACCTAGCCCAAGGTTTATTCCAGTTACTCACCAATCCTACTTTGAGCCCCTTCCCGCCCCCCCGCCCCCTCCGGTTCCCAAGTGCAAGTGTGGTACCTAGCAGACTTGGCAAACTGGCCTGTTTGAATCTTGGTTCCCTCTAGTGACAGAACCAGTTCAGATGGAACACCTATTTCATCCATGCAACATGGCTAGCTGCAGTCCATTGTGAGGTAAAATGCCAGATCCTAAGAGCCACAGGTCTCCTGCACACACACAGTAGTGCACAGTAGCGGCACAGCCCAACGCCCAAGCCCCTTCCGTCACTTTCTTCAAGTCTCCGCCAGCCAGGCCATTTGAGGAGCGCTCCCTCGTCCTATTAAACAGCAGCTCTAGGCTTAGGGTTTCACCACTGGCATCCATCGTTACCACCAGGAGCGGTCCCCACCTCATCTGCACCAGTACCAGCGTCATCTGAAAACTTCCTAAAACTCAGACCTCCTGGATGGGTCTGAGGGCAGGATTTCAGCAATCTGTGGCTTAACAAACCATCCAGGTGATCTCTATCTGTGCTAAGGTTTGAGAATTTCAGGTTAGCAGTTCTCAATCAAAAATATGTGATCCCCACCACTCAGGGGCTTTTGGTTGTCACAAGGAGGGGCAGAGTGTAGCAGAGGTTCTCCTGGCACGTAATGGGTAGAAGCCAGGGAGGCTACACAATTCTTCACAGGGATTATCAAGCTAAGGACAGAGGCAGTGTAAACCTCACTAAGGCAGATTTAACATTTTCCCAGCCCCTCATCCATCACCCAGTGTCTTTTTTTGAGATGGAGTCTCGATGTCGCCAGACTGGAGTGTAGTGGTGCTATCTTGGCTCACGGCAACCTCCGCCTCCCAGGTTCAAGTGATTCTCCTGCCTCAGCCTCCCAAGTAGCTGGGACTACAGACCTGCACCACCACACCCAGCTGATTCTTGTATTTTTAGTAGGGATGGGGTTTCACCATGTTGGCCAGGATGGTCTCAAATCTCTTGACCTCCTGATCCGCCTGCCTCGGCCTCACACTGGGATTACAGGTGTGAGCCACCGTGCCCAGCCCATCCAGTGTTTCCTATTCAATAATGTTCTCCTTTTCAGTCTGGTAATACAAACAACATGCAGACACAGGCTTTCTTTCCTTTTTAATTTTTAATGACCAAAACAAAGCATCTAAAACCGCAGCTTCTGGAAGAACCACTTGTTCTTGCCTGTCTTGTATCTAGAAGGGAAAAAAAGAGAACATCAATGAGGAGAGGAATGGAAATAGTGAAACCATACTCCACCATTCACTACCAAAGCCTACTTACCTCTCTTCAAACTTGACCTTGGCCTCTCGTCGGGCCTTGCGTTTAAGAGCAGGATCTCTGAAGACATCTTTATTGACAACAGTTTTGTCCAAGGGGATATCCACAGAGTACCTGGGGACAAAGGTGGAGAGGCAAGATTAGCCCACATACTGCCAGAAGCCCCCACACAGCCCAAATCTTTGTGGGACACTAGGGAATCAGGGTCTGACTCCTTAGAAGCAACCATCAAAAGTCATATCCTGATGGCATTACCTGGAAATCCACACTTTTAACATTTATTGGATTCAAGCCAATAAAATGTAAAATGTAACGTTTCATTCTCAATTTCCCACTACTACTTTACTTTTATAGCTAAGAATCATCAAATTAGGCCTTATTGTTTTATTTTTTTTTTTGAGACGGAGTCTCACTGTTGCCCAGGCTGGAGTGCAGTGGTGCAATCTCAGCTCACTGCAAGCTCCACCTCCCGGGTTCACGCCATTCTCCTGCCTCAGCCTCCCAAGTAGCTGGGACTACAGGCGCACGACACCACGCCCGGCTAATTTTTTTATTTTTAGTAGAGACGAGGGTGTCACTGTGTTAGCCAGGACAGTCTTGATCTCCTACCTCGTGATCCGCCCGCCTCGGCCTCCCAAAGTGCTGGGATTACAGGCGTGAGCCACCGCGCCCGGCCAAATTAGGCCTTCTTGACTTTCATCATGACAGTCGGCTGACTTTCTATTTGAAACCATTCCTTATCGTTCAAGTTCTGCCAATGCAGTCACTCTCATGACAGCACAAAAACTAGCTGCCTCAACCCCACCACATCCCAGAACCCGAGAAACAGCTCTCTCTGCCCTTTTATTTTTTTGAGATGGAGCGAGCTCTGTCACCCAGGCTGGAGTGCAGTGGTGCAATCTTGGCTCATTGTAGCCTCCACCTCCCAAGCTCGAGTGATTCTCCCACCTCAGCCTCCGGAATAGCTGGGATTCCAGATGCCAGCCAGCATGCCCAGCTAATTGTTGTGTTTTTTAGTAGAGACGAGATTTCGTCATGTTGGCCAGGCTGGTCTCGAACTCCTGACCTCAAGTGATCCACCTGCCTCGGCCTCCGAAAGTGCTGGGACTACAGGCATGAGCCACGGTGCCAACCAAGAGTAAATGTGCAGTACCAGCAGCAAACTTTAAGGTGCATGCTGCTAGGTTCTGGCAATTACTGTTCGGGACTTTCTCAATTCTTGCACCTTTTTTTTTTTTTTTTTGAGACGGAGTCTCGCTCTGTCGCCCAGGCTGGAGTGCAGTGGCGCGATCTCGGCTCACTGCAAGCTCCGCCTCCCGGGTTCACGCCATTCTCCTGCCTCAGCCTCCCGAGTAGCTGGGACTACAGGCGCCCACAACCGCGCCTGGCTAATTTTTTGTATTTTTAGTAGAGACGGGGTTTCACCGTGGTCTCGATCTCCTGACCTTGTGATCCGCCCGCCTCGGCCTCCCAAAGTGCTGGGATTACAGGCGTGAGCCACCGCGCCCGGCCTTGCACCTCTTTTTGAAACGGACTTTTGCTCTGTCACCCAGGTTGGAGTGCAGTGGCATGATCTCGGCTCACTGCAAGCTCCACCTCCTGGGTTCACGTGTTAGCCAGCACAGTCTCTATCTCCTGACCTTGTGATCCACTCGCCTCGGCCTCACACCTCTTTTTGAGAGGGAGCTTCGCTCTCATTGCCCAGGCTGGAGTGCAATGGTGTGATCTTCGCTTACTGCAACCTCCGCCTCCCGGGTTCAAGCGATTCTCTAGCCTCAGCCTCCCCAGTAGCTGGGATTACAGGTATGTGCCACCACGGCCGGCTAATTTTGTATTTTTAGTAGAGACGGGGTTTCACCATGTTGTTCAGGCTGGTCTCAAACTCCTGATCTCAGATGATCCATCTGCCCCGGTCTCCCAAAGTGGTGGGATTATAGCTGTCAGCCATTGTGCCCGGCCTCTCATACTTCTTTTTTTTTGAGACGGAGTCTTGCTGAGTCGCCCAGGCTGGAGTGCAGTGGCCGGATCTCAGCTCACTGCAAGCTCCGCCTCCCAGGTTTACGCCATTCTCCTGACTCCGCCTCCCAAGTAGCTGGGACTACAGGCGCCCGCCACCTCGCCTGGCTAGTTTTTTGTATTTTTTAGTACAGACAGGGTTTCATCATGTTAGCCAGTATGGTCTTGATCTCCCGACCTCGTGGTCTGCCCGTCTCGGCCTCCTGAAGTGCTGGGATTACAGGCTGGAGCCACTGCGCCCAGCCATCGTACTTCTTAAAAAACACTTGTACTAGGCCAGGCGCGGTGGCTCACGCCTGTAATCCCAGCACTTTGGGAGGCCGAGGCGAGCGGATCATGAGGTCAGATCGGGATCATCCTGGCTAACACAGTGAAACCCCGTCTCTACTAAAAATACAAAAAATTAGCCGGGCGTGGTGGTGGGCGCCTGTAGTCCCAGCTACTCGGGAGGCTGAGGCAGGAGAATGGTGTGAACCTCGGAGGCGGAGCTTGCAGTCAGCCAAGATCGCACCATTGTACTCCAGCCTGGGCGACAGAGCGAGACTCCCTCTCAAAAAAACACTTGCACTAAGATAGTGTATGTCCCCAGACTAAAGGGCCCAACAGGTAAATAAAATTAACTGAGGGAGGCTTGCTTTCGCACATTCACAGACTTTTTGAAACCTATAGTATTTATCCTTGAGGGTGGAACAGTGGAAGACGGCAGATCAGACCTCATGGCTGTGTTTACTGTGGATGGAAAACAATCTTTACCTAACACTTAAAAGATGGATCAAAGGTAAAACTGGAAACCATGCCCACTTTATGAGTTGAAGAACAATTTGGAAACGATACTCCTTGCTGGTGCTGGAACGGCTGCAAGGTTTGTCTCCTTATTCAACAGAGCGGGGAGAAGAAATTTTAAAATTCTAGTTCTTGAAATGCTCACCTTGTGGGCATTAGGTGATTGTAGTTATAAACTTTCACAAAAGACTTGATCTTTGACCTCTTGGCGATCTTCTTCTTGCCCATGGCAGCTGTCACTTTGCGGGGGTAGCGGTCAATTCCAGCCACCAGAGCATGGCTGTAGGGGCGATCTGAGGTGCCATCATCAATGTTCTAAATGAATAAGAATTACATTTGTTATTCACTGAGGGCCTATTTAGGCCCTGTGTTAGAGGTAGGGCAGTGTCAAAAAAATATTTCCTCCCTCAGGTCTCCAAGACCCACCATTATAAAGAGAAAAATCACAGAAAGTTACGCGAAATGACCAAAGAGAAACAGAACAGTGTTTATTTCCACTAGGAAGCATCTGGAACGGCTTATTAGAGGTAAGAGATTTAAAAGTAGCAATAGTTAACATTTAAGTACTTGCTATATGCCAAGCACTGCTCACAAGACTTGGTAACTATTCACTTGCTCCACTGCTAGTAAAGCGTACAGCCAAGGCTAAGACACCAGAGCCTCATTCCAGAGCCCAGTCTCAGGAGATGGGAGAGGGGAATCCAGGGGTACTCCAGTGTCCCCACAACAGCAAAACGCAGTGGCGTATGTGGCCAGAGCCTAGGGAAATTTCTCAAGAAGCTACAAAAACATGGGTAGGAGGAAAACAGTGAGGGGCTACGTGACCTTTTTTTTTTTTTTTTTTTTTTTTTTTCTGAGACGGAGTCTCGCTCTGTCGCCCAGGCTGGAGTGCAGTGGCCAGATCTCAGCTCACTACAAGCTCCACCTCCCGGGTTCACGCCATTCTCCTGCCTCAGCCTCCCGAGTAGCTGGGACTACAGGCGCCCGCCACCTCGCCCGGCTAGTTTTTTGTATTTTTTAGTAGAGACGGGGTTTCACCGTGTTAGCCAGGATGGTCTCGATCTCCTGACCTCGTGATCCGCCCGTCTCGGCCTCCCAAAGTGCTGGGATTACAGGCTTGAGCCACCGCGCCCGGCCTACGTGACCTTTCTAAAAGCGATTTCCTCCTCTACTTACAGATTCCCTGCTGCAGCACTTCAGGTAAATAACAGAACACCTCTAAACCTTAGCAACAGGAGGGAACCCCCTATAGCTGGGGATGATGGCGCGCACCTGTAATCCCAGCTATTTGGAAGGCTGAGATGGGAGAATCGCTTGAGCCCAGGAAGTCGAGGCTGCAGTGATCGCGCCACTGCACTCCAACCTGGACAGAGATCCCGTCTCAAAAAAAAAGAAAAGGAATCCCCTATGATTACTTCAAGGACTGCACATGACAATACCTGAAAGGCAGTGGGAGCGCATAGCAAGTGTGCAATAAATGTCAGCCATTATTGCTATATATTTAAAGCCTCTGGTGGAGAAGGCATTATGCGTTAGGAGCCCAATTCAGCTCACATTTGCTTCTACTGTGCCTCTTCCTCTCTCAAAAGCTTTCCCACATTCACCCCGACCGTGCTCACTGGCTACTGCCCGAGAAGCGGGCCTTGAATTCCAAGCCTGCCTGCTCCACCGGAGCCAGCCTGGTCCCGGGATGCAAGGACGCAGAGTCCCGCGAGGCTGATACCTTCACGATGACGGCTTTGCGTCCAGAGTAGCGTCCAGCCAGGACAAGCACCACCTTCCCAGGTTTCATGAACTTGCCCATTTCTGCAGAAAGCAAGGAGAAAGGGCCACTTAAAAATCCATAAAGCCAAAGACGCCCAGAGCCGACTCCTGCCAGCAAGCCCAGGTCTTGGGCCGGAACTTCAGACTGTGTTCACTGTCGCCTTGGTCCAGGCCGCCCGCGGGCCCTGCTCGCAGGACAGGATCGGATACGTAGCCGCCAGAGACCTAAGGAAGGAACGCACCCGGCGGCCCCCGGACCCTCGACCCCCAAGCCGCGGATGGCGGCGGATTGAAAGAGTCAACCCAACCTTCCACTCACCGGCAGCAACCACTCAGGCCTACAGCAAAAAGGAAAGAAGAACACTTCCGCTAACCTTTCACCCCGGGGAGGAATGACCTCACTTCCTGTCCCTCGCTTCAGGCTTTGACACGCTACTTGTGTGGTGCTGAGTCTCGAGTTGCGGGCGGAAGAAGCTCATAAGGGGAACGCAGGGCCCGGCAGCTCATGTATTTGAATCAAGCTTTATTAGCAGCTCCAGCAGTAGACAAGAACAAAGGAGAGTCGTCCAGGCGGACTGAAGAGCTGGGAGAGCGTGTGCGCTTTGCGTTCTCTGGACTCAGCAGCTAGGCTTTGTTGTAGTTCCTTTCTCTGGCACTAGGAGGGGGACACAATCTGAAATTTACTTTTTCTCTTGGGAGACACAGGGAAAAAAATAGGGCATTTATTGGTGCCTGTCGGGGGCACGGTTAGCTAAAGAGGGAGGGACAAATATCAGACAAGGGTGGCTGGTCCGATGGTAGTGTGTTATCAGAACTTATCAACGTTAGGGTCACTAAAGTTGGTATACAACCCTCCACTGCTAAATTTGGTTTAAAAAAAAACAAGAAGGATATAAACCCCCAACAGTTACAGTCTAGTGGTGTCACTGACATTACCAACTAGAATAAGCATGAGGGAGGTAGAGGAGGAGGATGGCAGCTGCTTACCCTGTGCCAGGCCAGGTTAATCTATTTATGCACATCATCCGATTGGGTCATCATAACACTAAGAGATAGGTACTATTATTATCTCCATTCTAGAGTCGAGGAAACTGGCTTAGAGAGATTTGCCCAGTCTATAGTGGGTAAGCAGTGGAGCTGGGGCTCAGCCTCAAGCAATTCAACTCCTGAGCCCATACTGTTTACCATGTCACCCCTGAGCACCGATTCTCTCTCAGGCAAGATGTGAGCACTTTATATAAGCCAGCAGCCTGTTTAATCTGCACAACTCTGCATCTTAGGCATTCTCCTCCCATTTAGACATGAGGAAATTGCAATTCAGAGAGGATAAATTGCCTGTCTGAGGTTAATCCTATTCAGTGGCATAGACAGGATTCAAATCTAGGTCTGAATCTAGGTCTAGTTGGCTCTCAAACTGAATTATACTTCCCATCACTCACCAGAAGAGTGTTTTCAGATGGTACCTTATGTGCTTTCCGAGTTTAAGGGAAAGGGAAAGAGAAACTATCTCACAGTTTTTGCTTATCTGAACCTATAGGATTTGTCTTGGGCAAGACGTGGGAACAATCAGGATTTCATCAGTTCTCTTCTGAAGCTCTCCAGTGATACAATTTTCCCTGTATCCCTCAGGATCCCATTGCAATGGCTTTTGTTTTGTTTTGATTTTTTGAGAGACTGGGTCTCGCTCTGTCCTCCAGGCTGAAGTGTGTAGCACAATCATGGCTCACTGCAGCCTCAACTCCTGGGCTCATGATCCTCCCACCTCAGCCTCCTGAGTAGCTAGGACTTCAGGTGTGGGCCACCATGACCATGTAATTTAAAAAACCAATAACAAAGAACTTTTTCTTGTTTTGGTAGAGATGGGGACTCACTATATTGCCCAGGCTGGTCTCAAAAACTTGTGGGATCAAGTGATCCTCCTACCTGAGCCTCCCAAAGTGTTGGGATCACAGGCAAAGGCACTGTGCCCGGCCCCATTCCAATTTTTTTTTTTTTTTCAGACGGAGTCTCACTTTGTCACCCAGGCTGGAGTGCAGTGGCACGATCTCAGCTCACTGCAACCTCCACCTCCCAGGTTCAAGCGATTCTCCTGCCTCAGCCTCCTAAGTAGCTGGAACTATAGGCTCCCACCACCACACCCAGCTAATTTTTATATTTTTTGTAGAGATGGGGTTTCACCATGTTGGCCAGGCTGGTCTTGAACTCCTGGCCTCAAGTGATCCGCTTGCGTCAAACTCCCAAAGTGCTGGGATTACAGGCATGAACCACCACGCCTGGCCTCCAGTAGTTTTTAAAATGTCTTTTTCTTATATATTTCATTTTTTAAAGAGATGAGGTCTTGCTATGTTGCCGGGCTTGAATGCAGTGGCTATTGACAGGTGTGATGTAGCTTCAAACTCCTAGCCTCAAGCGATCCTCCCATTTCAGCTTGCCAAGTAGCTGGGACTAAGCCACCTTACCCTCCAAATCAAATTAGTAACTAAATCCTCTGAATTTTGTCTTGTCTTTTATTTTTGAGATGGAGTCTCACTTTGTCGCCCAGGCTGGAGTGCAGTGGCATGATCTTGGCTCACTGCAACATCAGCCTCCTGAGCTCCAGCAATTCTCCTGCCTCAACCTCCCAAGTAACTGGGACTACAGGGCACATGCCACCATGCCCAGCAATTTTGTATCGGCTAATTTTGCATCTTTAGTAGAGATGGGGTTTCACCATGTTGGCCAGGCTGGTCTCGAACTCCTGACTACCCACCTTGGCCTCCCAAAGTGCTGGGATTACAGGTGTGAGCCACCGTGCCCAGTCAGGATGCTTATTATTATATTACTATTATTATTATTTTTGAGACAGAGTCTCCCGCTTGTTCCCAGGCTGGAGTGCAGTGGCGCGATCTCGGCTCACTGCAACTTCGCCTCCCAGGTTCACACCATTCTCCTGCCTCAGCTTCCCAAGTAGCTGGGACTATAGGCGCCTGCCACCACGCCCGAGTAATTTTTTGTATTTTTTAGTAGAGACAGGGTTTCATGGTGTTAGCCAGGATGGTCTCCATCTGCTGACCTCATGATCCGCCCACCTCGACCTCCCAAAGTGTTGGGATTACAGGCGTAAGCCACCGTGCCCGGCCCCCAGGATGCTTATTAAGTGTCTCCAACCTTAGAGATGGTAATTCTGGTCTGGAGTGGAGCCATATGATCTATAGATCTTTTTTTTTTTTTTTTTTTGAGACGGAGTCTCGCTTTGTGGTCCAGGCTGGAGTGCAGTGGCCGGATCTCAGCTCACTGTAAGCTCCGCCTCCCGGGTTTACGCCATTCTCCTGCCTCAGCCTCCCGAGTAGCTGGGACTACAGGCACCCGCCACCTCGCCCGGCTAGTTTTTTGTATTTTTTAGTAGAGACGGGGTTTCACCGTGTTAGCCAGGATGGTCTCGATCTCCTGACCTCGTGATCCGCCCGTCTCGGCCTCCCAAAGTGCTGGGATTACAGGCTTGAGCCACCGCGCCCGGCCTGATCTATAGATCTTATTTTGAGCAACAGCTTTAAATAACTTTTTCTTGAGAAGTCCTTCACTTTTCTTGAAATCCATTGTTGGCTTATTCAATAGTGTGAACTTTCACTCCTTTCCTTCCTTGCCACCTTTCCTGCAGCATAAATTCCTGACTCCCCCACCCTTCATACCCCCTGGGCTGTTCCTTGTGTCTTTTTCTTCCTCTCCAAGTAGCCAGGCAAAATCCTATTCAAATTCTATCCATCCTTCAAGGTTATTCCAGAATTCTCCCAGGCAGAATTAATCTCTCCTTTCTCTGGGCTCTCTCAGCAATCCAATCTGTACTTACCTTTATTACAGAACATAATCTTAGTTTGGATATGAGTGGTTCTCATCTCAGTGTGCTTCCCAGAGCAGCAGCATCACCATTACCTAGGAACTTGTTAGAAACCAAATTCTCACGCCCCACCCCAAAACAACTGAATAAAAAACTCTGGGGATGGGACCCAGCAATTTATATATATATATATATATATATATATTTTGAGATGGAGTCTCACTCTCACCCAGGCTGGAGCGCAGTGGCACAATCTCGGCTCACTGCAAGCTCCGCCTCCCGGGTTTACGCCATTCTCCTGCCTCAGCCTCCCGAGTAGCTGGGACCACAGGCGCCCGCCACCATGCCCGGCTAATTTTTTGCATTTTTAGTAGAGATGGGGTTTCACTGTGTTAGCCAGGATGGTCTCGATCTCCTGACCTCGTGATCCGCCCACCTCGGCCTCCCAAAGTGCTGGGATTACAGGCGTGAGCCACCGCGCCCGGCCTAGCAATTTATTTATTTATTTATTTATTTATTTATTTATTTATTTATTTTTCTGAGACGGAGTCTCGCTCTGTCCCCGGGCTGGAGTGCAGTGGCCGGATCTCAGCTCACTGCAAGCTCCGCCTCACGGGTTTACGCCGTTCTCCTGCCTCAGCCTCCCGAGTAGCTGGGACTACAGGCGCTCGCCACGTCGCCCGGCTAGCTTTTTGTATTTTTTAGTAGAGACGGGGTTTCACCCTGTTAGCCAGGATGGTCTCGATCTCCTGACCTCGTGATCCGCCTGTCTCGGCCTCCCAAAGTGCTGGGATTACAGGCTTGAGCCACCGCGCCCGGCCAGCAATTTATATTTTAACAATTTTTCCAAATCTCCAATTGGTATGGTATCTCCTTTGCTCGACTGTGTTTGTTGAGGGCAGGGGGTAGATTTACTTACCTGTTTCTTTAGCATCTAGCCTGGGCAGGCAGTTGCTAAGTGATCAATAGTGAATGAATGATTGGAGAGCACCTTAAACAGCTTTAACAATACTTCGCAGATCATACTTGTACAACACACCCTACACTTCCCCTGCATACACATCCATGGCTCTTTACCCTTCCATTCTTGCGTATCCTTGGATATGGGTGGACTGGCCTGTCTCTCCTCCCTTGTCCTGTCTCACCCTAAACCAAGGACAGAGCTCTGTTCCCAGTAATGACAGATGATATCAGAACTTAGCAGATATCTGACTGCAGGGATGCTGATGGAATTGTTCGAATTGTCTCAGTTGATACACACATTTAGGTTTCAAGAACTTGGACATCAAAGTCATGGCTGCCTGCCTGTCTCCCTGCAGTATAGTCCTTTCGGAGCTGAAATTTCTGGCAATTGTGTGGAAAATACCTTCTCCTGCCCATAGTGAGGGTAGGAATGAAGGTGGCGGATAAAGGAGAAAGAGGAACCAAAATCTAGAAACATGATACAATGAAGTAACAAGATAGACTATGGGCTTTGGATTCAGGAAACTTGACTCCAAATCTCAGGAATTCCATCATCATGTAAATGGGGACAGAATATTTAACCTCTCTGCAGTTCAGTTTCCTCAGCTGTAAAGTGAGGATAATACTGTCCCACCTTGTAAGTAGTGAGAATTAAATTAGAATGAGACAAATGAAAATGCTTCCTGTAGGCCGGGCGCGGTGGCTCACGCCTGTAATCCCAGCACTTTGGGAGGCCGAGGTGGGCGGATCACAAGGTCAGGAGATCGAGACCACGGTGAAACCACGTCTCTACTAAAAATACAAAAAATTAGCCGGGCGCGGTGGCGGGCGCCTGTGGTCCCAGCTACTCAGGAGGCTGAGGCAGGAGAATGGCGTAAACCCAGGAGGCGGAGCTTGCAGTGAGCCGAGATCGCGCCACTGCACTCCAGCCTGGGCGACAGAGCGAGACTCCGTCTCGAAAAACAAAAAAAAAAAAAAAAAAAAAAAAAAAAAAAAGAAAATGCTTCCTGTAATGCTAGCATAAGGCCTTAATACAAGTTTTGTTTTTGTATTTGAAAAAGGCAATACTGGGGTGATCGCTGGGCTATGCCATATGGCTATACCAGTTACCACCCACCCTAACTGATATCCAGACAAGTGGATTTAAAAGTGCCAATCCTGGCCAGGTGCGGTGGCTCACACCTATAATCCCAGCACTTTGGGAGGCCAAGGTAGGTGGATCACCTGAGATCAGGAGTTCAAGACCAGACTGACAAATGTGGTGAAACCCCATCTCTATTAAAAATACAAAAGTTTGGGCCAGGCACAGTGGCTCATGCCTGTAATCCCAGTACTTTGGGAAGCTGAGGCGGGTGGATCATGAGGTCAGGGGTTCAAGACCAGCCTGACCAACATGGTGAAACCCCATCTCTACTAAAAATACAAAAATTAGCTGGGCGTGGTGGCGGGTGCCTGCAATCCCAGCTACTCAGGAGGCTGAGGCAGGAGAATTGCTTGAACCCGGGAGGCGGAGGTTGCAGTGAGCTGAGACTGCGCCATCGCACTCCAGCCTGGGGGACGGTGTGAGACTCCGTCTCAAAAAAACAAAACAAAAAACAAAAAACAAAAATTAGTCGGGCATGGTGGTGTGCGCCTGTAATCCCAGCTACTCAGAAGGCTGAGGGAGGAGAATTGCTTGAACTCAGGAGGCAGAGGTTGCAGTAAGCTGAGATCGCGCCATTGCACTCCAGCCTGGACAAGAGAGCGAGGCTCTGTCTCAAAACAAAAACAAAAACAAAAACAAAAACAGTGCCAATTCCAAAAGCAGCATGTGTGACATCTGTTGTGGGGAGGGACTATGGGCGTGGGCAGGAGGGGATGGTCATGCCAAGGGGACTTTTTAGTGAACTTTTTCAGGCAAAAAACCCCTACTACCACCACCAAAGGTGAGATGATCCATCGCAGAGGATAGAGGATATAGGCAGCTTTAAAAAAAATATTGATCTGGATCAGATGGGCTGATAAGGCCCAAACACTTACAAACCAAAGCTGCGGGTCTCTAAGGTCTTCAGAGAAGCTACAGGAAATACTACGATTTCATTAGCATCCACATAGGTATCATTTTCCACAACATTTTACAATTCTCTTGTTTCACAGGGAAGGTGTACTAATTATAATGAAGTATCAATAATGTATCTTAAATAAGTAACATGTTGCTGGAAAAAATTTAAGTTAAAATGCACTACATAATAGTGCAGAAACAAAGTGCAGGTGGCAATTTTAAGACATGAAAACAATGCTGAATTAGTAGTGTCTGGAGTGATCCATTTTGCCCATCTTTGGCCAGTCCTAGAGCAGCACTCACCACAAGCTGCATGACAAATGTGAACTAATGAGGCTAAAATACTGAAGACCAAATAGAACCACTCTACAGTCTATTTCACAATGAGATACTCCTCCCCCTGTTCTGGAAACAGTGATCTGCTGTAGTTCCTATCCTCCTGTGGCACCTATCTCCGCTGCAGTACCTATAACCAGATGTCCTCCATCATCCAGCCTCCAGGACAAGTGGTGCCCAGTGAGTCACAACCTGAGGAACAGCTGCTGGTTACCGATTTGTATTCCTGTACATACTCGACTTGGGTAGCCAGGATTTTCTCGTTTGTCTTGAATATATTTACTTCTAAAGACTGTGTTAGTCTTGTTGGGAGGTGAGCAGAGGAATGTTTACTTGCTAAAGAACATAATAACGAACACGGTTCTCACCCCTCATAAACAGAAAGCCCATTGTCTGTGCCGTGAGGACTACCTTGTCAGGAAGATTTTACTTCTTACCTCTACAAGAAAAAAGGCTCGTATTAAAATCAACCTGTGGTCACCACCCTTAGAAATGTTGTTTCAGATATTCCTATTCCTAGTCTTAGAGGCAGAAATGGAATATACAGTCTCCTCTGACCTTGGGGTCAGGAAGAAAAGGAAATCTATTCATAAAAGGAACTTAAATTCTGGCCTTGGCCTCTCAAACCTGCTTCAAGTGAAAGAAGATAGCTCAACTAACAGGAGCCTCAAGTTGAATGTCTTCTTTTTTTTGAGATGGAGTCTCCCTGTGTTGCCCAGACAGAGTGCAGTGGCATAATCTCGGCTCACTGCAACCCCCACCTCCTGGGCTCAAGCGACTCTCCGGTCTTAGCCTCCTGAGTAGCTGGGATTACAGGCGTGAGCCACCGCGCCCGGTCTGGTAGAACCTTCTTACCAAGAGGGTCTCTCCAGCACATCTTTCCGAGATGCTAAGTTGGTGGGGAAAACAGACTTTGCACTCATTTGGCCAACTGCCTGAGCAGGGTCTGGCAAAAAAGCCTTTAACCCCACCTTTGATTCCTTGCTCCTATGCTGGAAGACTAACACATCTATCTCTACTGAGCAAGGAGCTTGTCTGGGGTTAGGGCACTCTTATCAAAAGGCATCTTTGATGTTTTTGAGCTGGCGCACAGCCAGATCTACAGGGAGGCTAAACTTGAGGCTGCTGAGGCGACTGAGCAGGTTGAGGGCGCTCTCAAAGCCTGTGTGTGCCATGTAGCTCCAGGGCTGGTAGTGAGGCTCGATGAGTGACCCAGACTTGCAGATGAGGTTCACCCAGGACACCAGACGCTGCTCATTCAGTGCCATGCACACCAAGGCCTTCAATTCTGAGTCTGCACTGCGCTTAAAAGGGTCGTGCTCTGTCAGCACCATGTGGATCGCTGTCAGCAGGCTCTGTTTGGGGGTCACAACAGTGCCTCCCGTAACAGGAAGGGCAAAGGACTGGGAGAGCTTCCGGGCTGGGGATTCCACATAAGCACGGCCGTTCTTAGCATGGTAGTACTTTACAAAGAGCTCCCAGGGGTGCATGGCCTCAGGGGCCGAGGAGAAGGCTGGCAGCAAACAAGCAATAGGAGCCATAACAAGACTCATCCCTGGGGAGGAGGCATACAGTCCATGGGCCAGCAGGTCCCTTACAGCCACCGTCAGCTCCTTCCGCACAGCCATAGTCAGCTCATCCTTGCCTCCCAGAGAGAGGTCCTGGAGGTTGGCAGAGGTGATGACATGGTCGTGTGGCTGCTGCCTCAAGGCTAGCTGCTTCACTCTGTCCACTGACACCTCCAGCCTCTTTAGCAAGGGAGAGTAGTCTCGGTCAGCCTGGCCCCTCTGCCACAGGGTTGGAGGGATCTGGCCTGTGGCACAACCAAATTGGCTAACAGCAAAGATCTGGAGCACTGCCAGCGCTCGCCTCATCAGGTGCAGCCCTGTCTCCCGGACTTTCTTCACATCCTCCGCCTTTGCTGCTTAGAAAAGACAATGGTTCATTAGTGAGAGGCCATGACGGCACGGAGCTACACTCAACAAATCTCAGGCTGAGATCAGTCTGAGCCACATGCTGGGTCTCACATGAAGGCAAGAGCCACCCAGGATGTAGCTGGGCCTCCTTTTTTTGGTTAATAATAACTGTATTGAGATATAATTTACATACCATATGATTCACCCATTTAAGGTGTTTAATTCAGTGGTTTTTAGTATATTCAGAATTGTATAACTGTCACTGCAATCGATTTTAGAATATTTCATCCTCCCCAAAAGCAATTCCATACCATCAGCATTTCTCATTTCCCTCTTCTCCTCAGCATACCCAAGCCCTAGGCAACCACTCATCTACTTTCTGTCTCTAGAGATTTGCCAGTTCTGGAAATTACACTTACTTCTGCTGTCTCCTGGAGGCGGTCTGCTGCTGCCTGTTCTGCTGCAGCCATTTCCTGTCTTCCCACGGGCCTTGCACTCACAGTGTCCACTACCTGTCTGCAAGGGGCTTCCCACTTCATCTGGAATCAGAAATTATAGGAGAGACACTTATTTAGCTCTTTATGGCAGATCTTTATTTTATTTTATTTTTTTTTTTGAGACGGAGTCTCGCTCTGCCGCCCAGGCTGGAGTGCATGGCCAGATCTCAGCTCACTGCAAGCTCCGCCTCCCGGGTTCACGCCATTCTCCTGCCTCAGCCTCCCGAGTAGTTGGGACTACAGGCGCCCGCCACCGCGCCTGGCTAGTTTTTGTATTTTTTTTTAGTAGAGACGGGGTTTCACCGTGTTAGCCAGGATGGTCTCGATCTCCTGACCTCGTGATCCGCCCGTCTCGGCCTCCCAAAGTGCTGGGATTACAGGCTTGAGCCACCGCGCCCGGCCTATGGCAGATCTTTAAAGGAAAAATAATACTTAACGGTGCCTATTACAAACAAGAATTTCACAAAATCTTGTCCTATTTAATTGTGTAAAATGAGGACTGGCATACAGTAGTTGGCTCAATAAATATTTGCTAAGTGAATGAACCATGAATCATTTTATGGATGAGAAGAGTAAGACTAAAGAGGTTAGTAACATGCTCAACGACATAAAACCAATGAGTAGGAGAGTGGAGCTTTTAACTATCTGATTCTGAAACCCATGCTCTTTCTACGCTGCCAATGCTGTTTCCCCTACTAAGCCATCAAGCCTCTTAAACAGTACATCAAGAATTGGCACCTTTTGGCCGGGCGTGGTGGCTCATGCCTGTAGTCCCGGTACTTTGGGAGGCTGAGGTGGGCGGATCACTTGAGGTCGGGAGTACGAGACCAGCCTGGCCAACAGTCTCTACTCTCTTTAGTAGAGACTGAAACCCCGTCTCTACTAAGAATACAAAAATTAGCCAGGCGTGGTGGCGGGAGCCTGTAATCCAAGCTACTCGGGAGACTGAAGCGGGAGAATCGCTTGAATCTGGGAGGCGGAGGTTGCTGTGAGCCAAGATTGCGCCACTGCACTCCAGCCAGGGGAACAGAGCGAAACGTTGTCTCCAAAAAAAAAAAAAAAAACCCAGAATTGGCACCTTTTTACTAGTACTCAGAATATAATTATTATGACATCTAACCTTGGATGAAGTTGATGAACATCTCGAGGTCTCGGATCTGAGTTTTTAGTTGCTCAACCAACTGTTCTTTGACTCGGGCTGGGTTGACGATCTGAGCCACTGCTGCATCTACACGCTGACGAAGCTCTTCAGTGGACAGGGAACTGATGTCCTCATTCAGATTCATGTCCAGTTTCTTTATTAACTCATCTATGATCACCTATCAAGATCACAGGCAATGAGCACACCCTTTGGAAATTTTTAGGGAGAGGGTTAGGGAGGAGAATCTAAATATGTCTTCTGTCCTTAAATGGAAGTAAAAAAACAGACCTCTAAATTTGTGAAAGAAAATGACTTAACTACTGATTGATCAAGGTGAGGACACAGACTCTCTACTTTTAAAGTAAAAAGAACCCTTAGTTCTCTGATAAAAATGGATCCTCCCACTCACAGTAAATTTCTACCAGGCTAGTCAGATTTCACTCAGAAGAACAACAGTATGAAAAATCCAAAGTGGCTGATGATCCAACAAGCCTTATACTTAGTTGCTCTAAAGGCTTCATTCAAGGAGAATATACACTGATTTTTAAGAGACAGGGTCTTGCTCAGTCACCCACGCTAGGGTCCAGTAATGTGATCATAGCTCATTGTAACCTCAAACTCCTGCGCTCAAGCAATCCTTCTGCCTTGGTCTCCCCCATAGGTGGGACTATAGACACACGCTACCACCTGGTTAATCTTTCAATTTTTCGTAGAGACGGGGTCTTGTTATGTTGCCCAGGCTGGCCTCAAATTTCTGGCCTCAAGAGATCCTCCCACCTCAGCCTCCCAAAGTGCTGGGATTATAGGCATGAGCCACCACACCCAGCCGATTTTTCTTACTTTTATTCATTTATTTATTTTGAGATGGAGTCTCGCTCTGTCACCCAGGCTACAGTGCAGTGGTGCAATCTCGGCTCACTGCCAGCTCCACATCCCGGGTTCACGCCATTCTCCTGCCTCAGCCTCCCGAGTAGCTGGGACTATAGGCGCCCGCCACTACTCCCAGCTAATTTTTTGTATTTTAAGTAGAGACGGGGATTCACCATGTTGGCCAGGATGGTCTTGATGTCCTGACCTTGTGATATGCCCGCCTCGGCCTCCCAAAGTGCTGGGATTACAGGTGTAAGCTACTGTGCCTGGCCAATTTTTCTTAATTTCTAATCCTTCTTATCCCTTCTTGCTCTACTGTAGGCAACTAAAGAAAAATCTCTATAAAATATCAAGGTGCAAAATACCCTAGTGACATTATTAGGAACAATTTAAAATTCTGATAATAGGTTGGGTGCAGTGGCTCACATCTGTAATCCCAGCACTTTGGGAGGCCAAAGCGGGTGGATCATTTGAGGTCAGGAGCTCAAGACCATCCTGGCCAACATGGTGAAATCCCATCTCTACTAAAAATACAAAAGTTAGCCGGAAAGGGTGGCAGGCGCCTATAATCTCAGCTACTCGGGAGGCTGAGGCAGGAGAATCGTTTGAACCCTGGAGGCGGAGGTTGCAGTAAGCCAAGATCATGCCACTATACTACATCCTAGGTGACAAACTGAGACTTTGTCTCAAAAAAAAAAAAAAAATCTGACAACATAAACTCCGGACCAGCCAGAAAAACAGCCACAGCATAGGGGTAGAGAAACATGCAGGGGAGGTTGTAACTGTATCTCCACCAGCAGATTTACCTGTCTACCCAGGTCTTACATAAATAAATACAGTATTAAAACCAGTCTGGATTCCTGGCATGTTTATCAAAAGGTGGTCAGTAGTAGGAGAAAGCTAGATTACGGCCAGGCACGGTGGCTCATGCCTGTAATCCCAGCACTTTGGGAGGCCAAGGCGGGCGGATCACCTGAGGTTGGGAGTTCGAGACCATCCTGACCAACATGGAGAAATCCCGTCTCTACTAAAATTACAAAATTAGCCCAGCATGGTGGCGCATGCCTATAATCCCAGCTACTTGGGAGGCTGAGGCAGGAGAATTGCTTGAACCTGGGAGGCGGAGGTTGTGGTGAGCTGAGATGGCGCCATTGCAATCCAGCCTGGGCAACAAGAGCGAAACTCCATCTCAAAAACAAAAACAAAAACAAAAAAACCACAAAACAAAAAAGCTAGATTACATTGTATAATGGGCCCAAGTAGAATTTTTTAAGTGATCAAATGAAATTATTGTCATATTCTTATTTCTTTTTTTGAGACAGAGTCTTGCTCTGTCGCCCGGGCTGGAATGCAGTGGCCGGATCTCAGCTCACTGCAAGCTCCGCCTCCCGGGTTTACACCATTCTCCTGCCTCAGCCTCCGGAGTAGCTGGGACTACAGGCGCCCACCACCTCGCCCGGCTAGTTTTTTGTATTTTTAGTAGAGATGGGGTTTCACCGTGTTAGCCAGGATGGTCTCGATCTCCTGACCTCGTGATCCACCCGTCTCGGCCTCCCACAGTGCTGGGATTACAGGCTTGAGCCACCGCGCCCGGCCATATTCTTACTTCTATTATTAATTACAACCACCAAAAAGAAAGAGCTCAATTATTACATTACAAAACTTTGGAACCTGTGTTTTCCATGTATGAGCAAAGAATGGTTCCTTATAGTAGTAAAATTTCCCTTTGATTTGGGCCAGCAGAGGGATTCTCAGTAAGGCCAAAAGAGAACTGAGCTGAGAGATGATGCCCTGTGAATGCCGGAAGGGACAAGTTAACCTTGGGCAGTGGTGGAGGTGCCTCTGGGGTCTGCTCACCCGCTGTCTTTCCAACACCACAGACTGTGGCAGCGAGTCGTAACTGCCCTCTTGATAGGCAAACGTTTCCAGGTCATCTAGCTGGGTCTTGAGCTGCAGTATCAGTTCTTTCTGCTTCTCCCTTTGGGTTTCCAGACGCTCTTGTTTTTCCTGCTCACTCTAAGGCAAGAAAACAATTGGGTCTATTATGCAGGAAAAGGAAAACTCAGGGCACATTAACAATCTGCTCGAGCCAGTCATAACCAATAAAATATAAGATGTTTCCAATAACCCAAATGAAATACACAATTCATATGATAGATTCAAAAGTAAGAATAATTATTTCATCCTAGGCAATTTGTTAAATGGGTGTTTTCTTTAAGAAACTATCTGTCCCTCATTGGAAACAGGATGTGAATACAATGAGGCTTTTTGTTAAGACTGCCTTTTTTCCCTCCAAAGGTCTAGTTAGGGTAGAGACAACCTATCTCAGCTAAGATACCCTTCTAGGAATTAAGACATGCCATGCTCCACAGCCAGTTACCATAACACAACTCCTGATTACTCTGTGCAGCCAAATTTTGCAAAAGAATCTGGGGTAAGGGTGTGGAGAGAGGCTTTAAAACTCATAACCAGCTTTCCTAAGGTTCACCAAAGTCCCTTTGATGTACGATAGACCACTTCTGCAAAATCAAAAGAATCAAATGCACCAGGAGTGGTGTCTCACGCCTGTAATCGCAGCACTTTGGGAGGCCAAGGCAAAAGGATCACTTGAGCCCAGGAGTTCAAGACCACCCTGGGCAACATAGTGAGACTTCATCTCCACAAAAAAAATTTTAAAAATTAGCTGGGCATGGTGGTGCATGCCAATAGTCCCAGCTACTTAAGTGACTGAGGTGGGAGGATTGTTTAAGCCCAAGAGGTCAAGGCTTTGCAAGACCCTGTCTCGAAGAAAAAAAAAATTAGCCAGGCGTGGTGGCATGGTGGTCCCAGTCACACAAGAGGCTGGGACAAGATGATCGCTTGAGTCTAGGAGGTTGAGGCTGCAGTGAGCTTTGTTTTCACCACTACACTCCAGCCTGGGCAATAGGGTGAGACTCTGTCTCAAAAAAACAAAAACAAAAACAAAAGAGTAAAAGGCAAGTGCCTAAGGCAATGAAAGGCCGGCGCGGTGGCTCAAGCCTGTAATCCCAGCACTTTGGGAGGCCAAGACGGGCGGATCACGAGGTCAGGAGTTCGAGACCATCCTGGCTAACACGGTGAAACCCCGTCTCTACTAAAAAATACGAAAAACTAGCCGGGCGAGGTGGCGGGCGCCTGTAGTCCCGGCTACTCGGGAGGCTGAGGCAGGAGAATGGCGTAAAAACCCGGGAGGCGGAGCTTGCAGTGAGCTGAGATCCGGCCACTGCACTCCAGCCTGGGCGACACAGCGAGACTCCGTCTCAAAAAAAAAAAAAAAAAAAAAAAAAAAATCCAAAAGCCACATAATGGGGATGGGAAGGTAACAATGTTGTTTAAAAAAAGTATCTGTAAGTTTCGCTGACTAGTGACTCCTTATTTTAACTGTTGGCCACCAGTAGTTTCTGTATTTCAATTAATAAAAATGCTTCAGGCCGGGCGCGGTGGCTCAAGCCTGTCATCCCAGCACTTTGGGAGGCCGAGACGGGCAGATCACAAGGTCAGGAGATCGAGACCATCCTGGCTAACCCGGTGAAACCCCGTCTCTACTAAAAAATACAAAAAACTAGCCGGTCGAGGTGGTGGGCGCCTGTAGTCCCAGCTACTCCGGAGGCTGAGGCAGGAGAATGGCGTGAACCCGGGAGGCGGAGCTTGCAGTGAGCTGAAATCCGGCCACTGCACTCCAGCCTGGGTGACAGAGCGAGACTCCGTCTCAAAAAAAAAAAAAAAAAAAATGCTTCAGGGTAGTAAAGTCTTGTCAACTTATTCTCAAACACTGATTCTTCCTTGTCTTTCTTGAGTCTCAAAAACAAAAAGCAAAACTAGCAAATCATTTATAGGGGTAAGGCTGAGTCTTAAATTAGAAGTCTACAGGGTATTACATTTAACCTTAAAATGGTACTTACCAAGCCCTCAAGAAGTAAGTAATGAGAGAGAAGAAATGAAAAAAAAAAAAAAAGAAAAAGAAAACACCAAATTAACTTTTTAAGTATTTAAAATGCAATCCTCTTGCTTTAGCTTCGCTCAACATGAAAGCAAGCCTTTTCTCAGGACAGTCTCTGTGATCCTTTCAGAGTACAGTTGCATATTGTTAGAACCCTGTCCCCCTTCCCCATTTGGTGAAGGCCTAGTTCTCCTTTAAGAGGTTTCCCGATTTCCCCAGGCGTAACTAAACGTTTCCTCTAGAGTTTGTACACACTTCTAGTCTAGCTCATATCATATTATTTGTTTAGGATTCCGTCTCTTCTAGTCTATGAACTCCTCAAGGACAAAAGTTTTGACTTTGAACCACAAATGCCAGGCACAGTGTCTGGCACAAGATAAGCTTTCAACATGCATTTGTTGTATGTCACCGAATTGAATTAAGGAAAGTATGGCCGAACGCAGTGGCTCATGCCTGTAATCCCAGCACTTTGGGAGGCCAAAGCAGGCAGATCACCTGAGGTCAGGAGTTCGAGACCAGCCTGGCCAACATGGTGAAATCCCGTCTCTACAAAAACTAGCCCAGTGTGGTGGCACGTGCCTGTAATCCCAGCTATTTGGGAGGCTGAGGCAGGAGAATGGCTTGAACCTGGGGGGCGGAGGTTGGAAGGAGCCGAGACCATGCCATTGCACTTCAGCCTGGGTGTCACAGCAAGACTCTGCGTCCAAAAAAAAAAAAAAAAGTTAAAGAAAAGAATGACAAATTCCAAATAACGACCTCTGAGTGGAGAAAGTTGTCTAACCAGCCCAAGGAGAAAGAACTAGGGAAAAGTCTTTGTTTTTGTTCTCACTGTTTCCCAACTTTATGATGTCAGGGAAGAAAGAAATCAGCCATAAATTCTAATTACATTTTCTTTTTTTTTTTTTTTTTTTTTTTTTGAGACGGAGTCTCGCTCTGCCGCCCAGGCTGGAGTGCAGTGGCCGGATCTCAGCTCACTGCACGCTCCGCCTCCCGGGTTCACGCCATTCTCCTGCCTCAGCCTCCCGAGTAGTTGGGACTACAGGCGCCCGCCACCGCGCCCGGCTAGTTTTTTGTATTTTTTTAGTAGAGACGGGGTTTCACCGTGTTAGTCAGGATGGTCTCGATCTCCTGACCTCGTGATCCGCCCGTCTCGGCCTCCCAAAGTGCTGGGATTACAGGCTTGAGCCACCGCGCCCGGCTTCTAATTACATTTTCATGACCAAGTCTGTTGAACTCTGTCACTTGCCATGGTAGCTACAGTATGCTATTTGCTGGAGTGTGGGCAAACAAGAGAGAACAATGAGCTCTGGTGCAAGGCAGGAAATAACATACATCATTTCCAGTATGAAGTAAGATAAGAGAAAATATTGGTTTAAAATATCTGGGGTCAAGGTGGGTGGATCACTTGAGGTCAGGAGTTCGAGACCAGCCTGGCCAACATGGCAAAACCCTGTCTCTACACAAAATACAAAATTTTGCTAGGGATAGTGGCACATGCCTGCAGTCCCAGCTACTAGGGAGGCTGAGGCAGGAGAATAGCTTGAACCTACAAGGTAGAGGTTGTAGTGAACTGAGATGTGCTGCTGTACTCCAGCCTGGGTGACAGAGTCAGACTCTGTCTTAAAAAAAAAAAAAAAATTGGGGGGCCAGGTGTAGTGGCCAGCCTGGGCAACATAGGGAGATCCCCATCTCTACAAAAAAAAATTTTTTTTTTAATTAGCCAGTCATGGTAGTGTGCGCCTGTGGTCCCAGCTATTTGGGAGGCTGAGCTGGGAGGATGGATTGAGCCCAGGAGGTGGAGGATGCAGTGAGCTGTGATCATGCTGCTGCATACCAGCCTGGGCAAAAGAGTGGAAAATAAAAATCTAGGGCCAGGCGCAGCAGCTCATGCCTGTAATCCCAGCACTTCGGGAGGCCAAGTCAGACAGATTATGAGGTCAGGAGTTCGAGGCCAGGAGTTCGAGACCAGCCTGGCCAACATGGCAAAACCCTGTCTCTACTAAAAATACAAAAATTAACCAGGCGTGGTGATGGGTGCCTGTAGTCCCAGCTACTTGGGAGGCTGAGGCAGGAGAATCACTTGAACCCAGGAGGTGGAGGTTGCAGTGAGCCAAGATGGTGCCACTGCACTCCAGCCTGGGTGACAGAGTAAGACTCTGTCTCAAGGAAAAAAAAAATTTGGCTGGGTACAGTGGCTCATGCCTGTAATCCAGCACTTTGGGTGGCCAAGGTGGGTGGCTTGCTTGAGCCCAGGAGTTCAAGACCAGCCTGGGCAATATGGCAAAACCCCATCTCTACAAAAAAGTATAAAAAACTAGCGGAGCATGGTGGTGCTCACCTGTGGTCCCAGTTACTCGAGAGGCTGAGGTGGGATGATCTATTGAGCCTGGGAGTCAAGGCTGCAGTGAGCCCTGATCATGCCAGTGCACTCTAGCCTGGGCAACAGAGTGAGACCCTGTCTCAAAAAAAAAAAAAAAAAAAAGAGAGAAAAAAAGGTAAGTGGTAAGAAGTAAATCATTCAGTTCAATGATATCTCCTACTCTGGTCCTACCTGTTCACCTGTCAATGTAAACATACAAGATTACAACTTGTAGGTGAATTAAACACTACTTTTTTTTTTTTTTAAGGTGGTACAATGTTTGTTTTTCTTTTTGAGACACAGTCTTGCTCTGTCACTTAGGCTGGAGCATAGTGGTATGATCATAGCTCACAGCAGCCTCCAACTCCTGGGCTCAAGTGATCCTCCTCCAGCCTTTGCCTCCCCAAGTGTTGGGATTACAGTCATGAGCCACTGCACACGGTCTACCTTTTATTTTTTATTTTATTTTATTTTTTTTTGAGACAAGAGTTTCACTCTTGTTGCCCAGGCTGGAGTGCGATGGCGCAATCTTGGCTCATGGCAACCTCCGCCTCACAGGTTCAAGCCATTCTCCTGCCTCTGCCTCCCCAGTAGCTGGGATTACAGAAATGCACCATCACATCTGGCTAATCTTTTTTTTTTTTTTTTTGTATTTTTAGTAGAGACGGAGTTTCATCATGTTGGTCAGGCTGGTCTCGAACTCCTGACCTAAGGTGATCTGCCCGCCTCAGCCTCCCAAAGTGCTGGGATTACAGGCGTGAGCCACCACACCCAGCTAGTTTTTAATTTTTATGAGTATATAATATGTGTATATATTTATGGGGTACATGAGATATTGCTACAGGCATGCAATGTGTCATAATCACATCATGGAAAATGGGGGTGGCCTACTGTTCCTGAAGGTGAAAATGAACAGAGTTTCTTATCACGTAGAACCTTTGGTGCTGTCCACTCCTTTCTAGCCCTTAAATCTGGCAGTTTGAGGTGGGTGCTTCTTGCGTAAGGAACTGTAGGTACCTGGTCTCCGACACACATACTCACCAACCAAGAAGGGTGGAACAGTAAACACAGGATTGCACTGGAAACAGTTCAGATTAAAATAAACAGATCATTATCTGCTCGATAAATCTGCTTGGCTAAAACCAATGTAAGTAGGAAGAAAGCCACAAGTAGATTGTAGTTTGAAGAATAAAAAGGTGAAAAGGGACGGGGCATGGTGGCACACGTCTATAATCCCAGCACTTTGGTAGGCCAAGGAAGGCAGATCGTTTGAGCTCAGGAGTTCAAGACCAGCCTGGGCAACGTGGTGAAACCCTGTCTTAACAAAAAATAAAATTAACTGGGTGTGGTGGCACACACCTGTAGTACCAGATACTGGGCGGGCTGAGGCAGAAGGATTGCTTGAGCCCAGGCGGCAGAGGTTGCAGTAAGCCGAAATTGCGCCACTGCACTCTGGCCTAGGTGACAGAGTGAGATCCTGTCTCAAAAATAAACAAACAAATAAATAAAGTGAAAAGGCAGTGTACTTCAATACTTCCAATAAAGTCAGCACTTTGTGCACTTCCAGAGATGCAAAGCTTGTAAGGAAACGTTTACCTGGTGTCTTTTTTTTTTTTTTTTTTTTGAGACGGAGTCTCGCTCTGTCGCCCAGGCTGGAGTGCAGTGGCCGGATCTCAGCTCACTGCAAGCTCCGCCTCCCGGGTTTACGCCATTCTCCTGCCTCAGTCTCCCAAGTAGCTGGGACTACAGGCGCTCGCCAACTCACCTGGCTAGTTTTTTGTATTTTTTAGTAGAGACAGGGTTTCACCGTGTTAGCCAGGATGGTCTCGATCTCCTGACCTCGTGATCCACCCGTCTCAGCCTCCCAAAGTGCTGGGATTACAGGCTTGAGCCACCGCGCCCGGCCTACCTGGTGTCTTATACATAGTTTCACTACTTCTGGGGTAGGCACACTGAATCGATCTTGTCAGTTACCAGAGAACCTCATTCAGAATACCTAATGATTCAGCAGGATGGAGGAAGAGTTTAAACATTTCAACATTATAGCCTGCACGGTAACGCACGCCTGTAGTCCTGAGACTGAGGTGGGAGGATGGCTTGAGACCAGGAGTTCGAGACCAGCCTGGGCAACATACCAAGACTCCCCCCATGTCTTAAAAATTCCAACATAAGGAAATTTATATAATCAAGAGTTGTGTTTATTTCAGTTACTAAGAGACCCTGCTGTTAACCCAAACTCCCACCCAGAGAAGTGTAAAGACTGCCTAGATTTCAGGAAAGCAGGGACAGGGAGTTAAACCTAAATTTCCATGGATTCCAACTCACTGTCCTTTCCTTTGCCAATTTTCCCAATCCCCAGAGTCGGGGTCCTCTAGCAGTATAAGTGTTCAAGACTTAGATATGTGAGGTAAAGGTGAGTGGGCGCAGCACTGCTCTTGGCTGCTCTGCTACCCTCTCAACGACTCACTTCGCTCACCGCTCCTCTACCTCTCACGTCATCACGCACCGGCATCTCTCCACATCTTTCGTGCACACCGCTCACCCTCAGTTTCCCAGGCCTCTGTCCTCTTGCCCTTCAGCCGGCCCCGCACTCCAGTCTCCTGGTCTCCGACACACGTACTCACCAACCGAGTCGGGGAGGCTTCTCCCCTCATGCACCATAATCCGGGTCTGGATTGCCACCCACACGACGCCCCTATTCCCATATCCCTCGCGGCCCGGCTCCGACCACTCACCTGGTCCTCGCCCCGCAACCGTGGCCGGTCTCCTGGCAGCCCATCGCCCTCATCGCTGGCGGGGTCGCCAGGCCCTTCGTAACCTAGGACGTGAGGGCAGCCGCGGAAGGCGAAGTCTTCGAGCTCACGCAGAAGGCGCTGCTGCTCCGCCGGCGCCCCGCGCACCACCTGTCGCAGGCGGAACTGCACCTGCGCGAAGTGTGAGGACAGCGCCAGCAGTGCCGAGTCCAGCCGCCGCCGCTCTGCCCTCAGCCGCCGCAGCGTCCGGCCCGGCGAATCCGGCGGGGAGCCCGGGACCGCGCCAGGCTCCTCGGCCGCCGTCTCTTCGAAAAACGCAGTTGCTCCAGGCCCGGCCTCCGCCACCGCCCCCACCGGGGCCCAGCGCACCGCCTCGCACGGTGGCAGCGGCTCCTCTTCCTCCTCCTCTTCGTTTTTCGCTTTTGGCCCAACAGCCGCCACCACCGTTACCGGCTCTGCAGCCGCTTCGACAGCCGCCATCTTCCCGGAAACCCCGCAGCACGTCAGCCGCGCCCCCCCGCTGCTATGGCAACGGCGTGTTGGCCTGAACCCCAGAGGAGTGGTGGGCGGAGCCTGAAGTTCCGAAGTCCCCGAGGGTGCCCTTTCCCAGGGGATTTAATTCAGGACAATAATGTTTTATTGAGCACCTATTGTGAATCAGACACTGAGCACACAGCTTTGGAGAAACAGGTGAATGATACCGGGGAAAAGTCATTCCCTGCGTGTAGCGTCTAGGGCAGCCTTTGCCCTGGTTCCAGCAGATGGATTGTCTATTCCTAGTCTGTGCGTTTCTGAAGACCCCAGGGTGAAGGGCTGCAAGGATTAAGCTCTCCCAGAGTATCTCCAGAGTGCAGATCCCTTGGCTGCCAGGTCATGTTCTCTGTTCCTCTCAACTGTTTTCCCGACCATATAAGGGAAGGCAGCTGCTGGGGGCGTCCCCAGGATCTAAAGATAGCGGCCCCTGCCTGGAACTCTAAATGCCACCCTGGAGCGGGAACCGCAATGGCACGGTGAGTGTTTCCGGCTCCGGTGCTCCCCCTGGCCCTTTTCCCTGGAGATTCCCTGCTCCAGGTCTTCTGGGCGCTCCAGGTTCTGTGAGGCCCCATGGAAGCCCCAGACCCCTGGTCTCTGTAACTGTGGGGTGAAGGAAGGTGTGACCTGAATGTTCTCCCTGACCTCCTACTTTCCTAGTCTGGCACGTTCTATTCTTCCCAGGTTCACACTCACCACACCCACCCACTCCTGTCATTCCCTTCCCTTTCACCCCTTCTGTCTCATTTAGCTCCACTTTGAAAAAACTGTGGCATCAAACATCCCTGGGTAGTCTCCTGCTTCCATCTTTCGCAAATGCCCTCAGTCTTCCCTCTCCCACCCCTATGAAGCCCCAACTCAACTTCTCTTTAGGCAGCACGCCCGGACCCTGTGGTATGACAGGCCCAAGTATGTGTTCATGGAGTTTTGTGTTGAGGACAGCACCGATGTCCACGTGCTTATTGAGGATCACCGCATTGTGTTCAGGTAGTGGCCCTCCCCTCTGAGGGCCTGGCTTCCCGGGAACCTCCCTCTTCTCCTAATGTCCCCACACAGAGTATTCAGCATCTCCTCAGCTTCATTGTCTCCTCAGCTGCAAGAATGACGATGGAGTGGAGTTATACAATGAGATTGAGTTCTATGCCAAAGTGAACTCCAAGGTAAGGGTGAGATGGGACAGTAAGGTCTGGATGGAAACCGGGCTGCCCAGGGAAACTGGAGATTAATTCTAAACCCCAGACCCTAAGAATGAGGCTCTCTATCTGGCAGGACTCCCAGGATAAGCGCTCTTCCCGCTCTATTACTTGCTTTGTGAGGAAATGGAAGGAAAAGGTGGCCTGGCCCCGGCTTACCAAGGAGGATATCAAGGTAGGTGTATGGAAAGTGGCCTGCTCCTTCTCTCCATGCACCCAGGTTAGAGCTGGGATCGTCCTTGCCTCCTTTCCAGCCAACATTCAATCACTCACCAAGTCCTGCCTAATCTTTTTTTTCCCAACTGTATTAGTCTCTCTCATTTATTTTTATTTTATTTTTTTATTTTTGAGACAGAGTTTCACTCTTGTTGCCCAGGCTAGAGTGCAATGGCATGATCTCGGCTCACTACACTTCCACCTCCCAGGTTCAAGAGATTCTCCTGCCTCAGTCTCCCGAGTAGTTGTGATTACAGGCATGCGCCACCACACCCGGCTAATTTTCTATTTTTAGTAGAGACGGGGTTTCAACATGTTGGCCAGGCTGGTCTCAAACTCCTGACCAGTTGATCCGCCTGCCTCGGCCTCCCAAAGTGCTGGGATTACAGCCATGAGCCATGGCACCCGGCCTCGGCCAATTCTTGTTTTTTTATATTCCAGTCCCAGAAGTAGTTTCCACTGTAGAAATTAATTGATCAGCCGGGCGTGGTGGCTCAAGCCTGTAATCCCAGCACTTTGGGAGGCCGAGACAGGCGGATCATGAGGTCAGGAGATCGAGACCATCCTGGCGAACATGGTGAAACCCCGTCTCTACTAAAAAATACAAAAAAACTAGCCGGGCGAGGTGGCGGGCGCCTGTAGTCCCAGCTACTCCGGAGGCTGAGGCAGGAGAATGGTGTAAACCCGGGAGGCGGAGCTTGCAGTGAGCTGAGATCCGGCCACTGCACTCCAGCCTGGGCGACAGAGCCAGACTCCATCTCAAAAAAAAAAAAAAAAAAAAAAAAAAAAAGAAATTAATTGATCAGTGTTATTCTTTCTTTCTTTCTTTTTTTTTTTTTTTGAGATGGAGTTTTTCTCTTGTTGCCCAGGCTGGAATGCAATGGCACCATCTCAGCTCACTGCAACCTGCACTTCCCGGATTCAAGCAATTCTCCTTCCTCAACCTCCTGAGTAGCTGGGATTACAGGCGTGCGCCACCACATCCAGCTAATTTTTCGTATTTTTTTGAGGCAGAGTCTCCCTCTGTCACCCAGGCTAGAGTGCAGTGGCATGAACTCGGCTCACTGCAACCTCTGTCTCCTGGGTTCAAGTGATTCTCCTGCCTCAGCCTCCTGAGTAGCTAGGATTACAGGTGCCCGCCACCATGCCCAGCTAATTTTTGTAGTTTTAGTAGAGACAGGGTTTTGTCATGTTGGCCAGGCTGGTCTTGAACTCCTGACGTCAGGTGATCCGCCCGCCTCAGCCTCCCAAAGTGCTGGGATTACAAGCCTGAGCCACCGTGCCTGGCCATTTTTGTATTTTTAGTAGAGATGAGGTTTCGCCATGTTGACTAGGCTGGTCTGAAACTTCAGACCTCAGGTGATCCGCCTGCCTCAGCCTCCCATGGTGCTGGGATTACAGGCATGAGCCACCATACCTGCCCCTGATTAATCTTATTATTGCTATTAGTGGCTTATAACCAGGCTTTACTGACTCCTAAATATTAATGAATTCACTACTTAATTTCTTCCTAGTTCAAGCCTCATCCAACATACAGTGAGAAGTTTGTCGGGTATTTTCAGTCTCATTTTCAGTCCATCCTCTGCATTGCCCCCAGCATGGTCTGTCTAAAACACACATTTGACCCTGACACTCTCCCACTTAAGGCCCTCCAATGTATCCTCTTTAAAGGTTGAAAACTGACTGCCTGATAGCTGGATCTGGCTCTCAGATTTGTTTTAATCTTTTTTTTTTTTTTTTTTTTTTGAGATGGAGTCTCGCTCTGTCGCTCAGGCTGGAGTGCAGTGGCGTGATCTCGGCTCACTGCAAACTCTGCCTCCCAGGTTCACGCCATTCTCCTGCCTCAGCCTCCTGAGTAGCTGGGACTACGGGTGCCTGCCACCATGCCCAGCTAATTTTTTTGTATTTTTAGTAGAGATGGGTTTCACCGTGTTAGCCAGGATGATCTTGATCTCCTGACCTCGTGATCCACCCACCTCGGCCTCCCAAAGTGGTGGGATTACAGGCATGAGCCACCCTGCCTAGCCTGTTTTAATCTTTACATTGTCAAAAATTATTTTAAGGCTAGGTGTGGTAGCTTACACCTGTAATCCCAGCACTTTGGGAGGCGGAGGCAGGTGGATTGCTAGAGGTCAGGAGTTCGAGACCAGCCCAGACAACACAGTGAAACCCCATCTCTACTAAAAATACAAAAAATTAGCTGGGCATAGTGGTACACACCTGTAGTCCTAGCTATTCAGGAGGCTGAGGTAGGAGAATCACTTGAACCTGGGAAGTGGAGGTTGCAGTGAGCTGAGATCATGCCACTGCACTCCAGCCAGGGTGACAGAGCGAGACTTCATCTCAAAAAAAAAAAACTGGCCAGGCGTGGTGGCTCATGCCTATAATTCCAGCACTTTGGGAGGCCGAGGCGGATAGATCACGAGGTCAGGAGTTCAAGAGCAGCCTGGCCAACGTGGTGAAACCCCATCTCTACTAAAAATACAAAAATTAGCCGGGCATGATGGCGCGTGCCTGTAATCCCAGCTACTTGGGAGGCTGAGGCAGGAGAATCGCTTGAACCCAGGAGGCGGAGGTTGCAGTGAGCTGAGACTGCACTACTGCACTCCAGCCTGGCAACAGAGCAAGACTCCATCTCAAAAAAAAAAAAAAGAAAATATTTTGACTCATTACTGACGTTAAAAATTTTTTATTAGTTGCTAACATTTAAAAATGTGCATCTTGTAAAAATCCAGACTATAAGCTTCTGTTGAAAAATGGGAGACTGGGAGAGGTGGCTCACAATCCCAGCACTTTGGGAGGCTGAGGTGAGTGGATTGCTTTAGGTCAGGAGTTCAAGACCAGCCTGGCCAACATGGCGAAACCCCATCTTTACTAAAAATACAAAAAATTAGCCGGACGTGGTGGTGCAAGCCTGTAGTCCCAGCTACTCGAGAGGCTGAGGCGGGATAATTGCTTGAACCCAGGAGGCATAGGTTGCAGTGAACTGAGATCTCACCACCGCACTCCAGCCTGGGCAATAGAGTGAGACTCCGTTTCAAAAAAAAGGAAAAAAAAAAGGCGGGGGCCAGGTTCGGTGTCTCACGCCTGTAATCCCAGCACTTTGGAAGACCAAGGCGGGCAGATCACGAGGTCAGGAATTTGACACCAGCCTGGCCAACGTGGTGAAATCCCGTCTCTACTAAAAATACAAAAGTTAGCCAAGCATGGTAGCGCGTGCCTGTAATCCCAGCTACTCTGGAGGCTAATGCAGGAGAATTACTGGAACCCGGAAGGTGGAGGTTGCAGTGAATCGAGATCATGCCACTGCACTCCAACCTGGGGTTTCACCGTGTTGGCCAGGATAGTCTCAAACTCCTGATGTCAAGTGATCCACCTGCCTCGGCCTCCCAAAATGCTGGGATTACAGGTGTTAGTCACTGCACCTGACCAATAAATATCTTTTGAATGAAGAAGTGAATAACTTCTTCCCTGTATAAATGTGGAAACTTTGGAAAATGGACCTTGAAGGGTTGTCTCTGACTCCATGGAATGTAGCTTGTCTTTTTTCTTTTTTTTCATGACAGAGTTTTACTCTTGTTGCCCAGGCTGGAGTGCAGTGGTACGATCTCAGCTCACTGCAGCTTCCACCTGCTAGGTTCAAGTGATTCTCCTGCCTCAGCCTCCCAAGTAGCTGGCATTACAGGCATGTGCCACCATGCCCAACTAATTTTGTATTTTTAGTAGAGATGGGGTTTTACCATGTTGGCCAGGCTGGTCTTGAACTCCTGACCTCAGGTGATCCACCCACCCTGGCCCTGCAAAGTGCTGGGATTACAGGTGTGAACCACTGCGCCCGGCTGCAGCATGTCTGTCTTGTTGGTTGACTCCTATGTTGCTTTATGATACAATTATCTTTCTAGATGTATTGTCTCTTGAGTCAATTGGCTCCTGGAGGGTAGGAGTTCTTCTCCTTCTTTTTTTTTTTTTTTTTTAAAGACGGAGTCTTGCTCTGTCACCCAGACTGGAGTGCTATGGCGCGATCTCAGCTCACTACAACCTCCACCTCCCGGGTTCCAGCAATTCTCCTGCCTCAGCCTCCCGAGTAGCTGGGATTACAGGCACCCACTACCACACCCGGCTAATTTTTGCATTTTTAATAGGGAGATGGGGTTTCACCATGTTGGCCAGGCTGGTCTTGAACTCTTGACCTCATGATCCACCTGTCTCGGCCTCTCAGAGTGCTGGGATTACAGGCGTGAGCCACCATGCCCAGCCTTCTTCTTCTTTTTTTTTTTTGAGATGGAGTCTTGCTCTGTCACCCAGGCTGGAGTGCGGTGGCACGATCTTGGCTCACTGCAACCTCTGCTTCCCGGGTTCAAGTGATTCTCCTGCCTCAGCCTCCCAAGTAGCTGGGACTACAGACGCCCATCACTACGCCCGGCTAATTTTTGTACTTTTAGTAGAGACGGGGTTTCACTATATTGGCCAGGCTGGTATCGAACTCCTGACCTTGTGATCCTCCTGCCTTGGCCTTCCAAAGTGCTGAGATTATAGGCATGAGCCACCATGCCTGGCTGGAGGGTAGGACTTCTGAGATTTTCAGACCCTATCATGCCTAGCTTTGTGTGTAGATTAGCAGGTTCATGGTAAATCTTTGTGAATGATGATGATGACATGGGAACCTGAAGGGGGCTGGTCAAAGGGGTGCAGTTGGGAAGACTATGGACCTACCAACCCTCTTTTCCCCAAGTGTGCTCCCATGCATATGCTCACACTCTCCCACACACTCCTGCTCCTGCCCTCCGGGCCTGTGACTCTTGGCGCTTCTTCTTGCAGCCAGTGTGGCTGTCTGTGGACTTTGATAACTGGAGAGACTGGGAAGGGGATGAAGAGGTGGAGCTGGCTCAGGTGGAACATTATGCAGAGGTAAGAGAGAGTACCTGCTGTGTTCTGCTCACTTGATCATTCTTTGTGTTTCTCTGCACACACGTCTCTGGAGGATTGTCACTGGGGCCATGCAGAGATATGCAAGCTCTCTAGGCAGGTTACGCATTGATGCTGATGTTCTTTACCTATTTTGTACAATGTTTATTTAATAGGGATGAGAGGAAAGAATATTATTGAAATTATATACACATTGATTCACTTATTCAGTGTGGAGCCTGTATTCTGAAGAAGTTTGACAAAAGCTTTTTCCACTTTTCTGTAATTCTTGTTCTCCTATTTTCTCTCTCTGTGTGTGTGTGTGTGTGTGTGTGTGTGTGTGTGTGTGTGTGTGTGGTTTTCTGTCGCCCAGGCTGGAGTGCAATGGCACGATCTCAGCTCATTGCAACCTCTGCCTCTGGGTTCAAGCAATTTTGCCTCAGCCTCCTGAGTAGCTGGGATTACAGGTGCCCACCACCATGTCTGGCTAATTTTTGTGTTTTTTAAGTAGAGACCGAGTTTCACCGTGTTGGCCAGGCTGGTCTCGAACTCCTGACCTCAGGTGATCCACCTGCCTCAACCTCCCAAGTGATGGGATTACAGGCGAGAGCCACTGTGCCTGTCCTGTGTGTGTGGTTTTCTTTTCGAGACGGAGTCTTGCTCTGTCTCCCACGCAGGAGTGCAGTAGCTCTCTGCAACCTCCACTTCCCAGGTTCAAGCGATTCTTGTGCCTCGGCCACCTGAGTGGCTGGGATTACAGGCATGCGCCACCACCCCTGGCTAATTTTTTTTGTATTTTTGGTAGAGATGGGGTTTCGTCATGTTGGCCAGCCTGGTCTGGAACTCCTAGCCTCAGCCTCCTCTGTCTCAGCCTCCCAAAGTACTGAGATTACAAATGTGAGCCACCAAACCTGGCCTGTGCGCGCGCGCGCGCGCGTGCGTGTGTGTGTGTGTGTGTGTGTGTGTGTGTTCTTGAGCCAGACAACTTCGTGCGAAGTTAAAACTAGCAGTATAAAAATTCACATCATAAATCATTGGCTCCCAATAAATCACACACTGTATCGTTATATTATTTGGTTTCAGTTATAAAAACACTAGCCGATTCCAATCTTGTAAGGAGGATGGATTTGTAAGGAGGATGCTGTGTGTGTGTCTTTGTGTTTAAATTTTTTTAAGAAGGGGATCAATTTACTTTTCTCAAATTCATTCCAGTGATGTTTTAAAGATGGGAGCAGTTGCCTGACCGGTCTGGCTGCAGCCATTCTTCTATGGCCCATCAGTGTGCAGATTGTTCTTCCCTCACTCCCTCCTCCCTTATGGTTATTTTTTCTTCCCACTAGCTTTTGCAGAAGGTCAGCACCAAGAGACCTCCACCTGCCATGGATGATTTGGACGTAAGTAAAGCCTTCCCCTCAACCCTTCAGTTTCTTTGTAGCCTTTAAAATTAACCCACCAGAGAGCTCCTATCCCAGTTCCTAGCACACAGTAGTTCTCAGTGCCTGTTAACCAAATTTGAATTTGACTCAAGAGGGCTAATATTCTTTTTGGGGGGGCGTGGGGGAGGAGTTTCGCTCTGTTGCCCAGGCTGAAGTGCAGTGGCCTGATCTCAGCTCACTGCAACCTCTGCCTCTTGGGTTCAAGCGATTCTCCTGCCTCAGACTCCTGAGTAGCTGGGAATATAGGCGCCCGCCACCACGCCTGGCTAATTTTTGTATTTTTAGTAGAGACAGGGTTTTGCCATGTTGGCCAGACTGGTCTTGAACTCCTGACCTCAGGTGATCCACCCTCCTTGGCCTCCCAAAGTGCTGGTGTGAGCCACCGTGCCTGGCCCAAGAAGGCTAATATTCTTCTCCAGACTTTAGAAAACCCTAGCAAGACCCTCCTGCTTTCCATCTCCCCCGCTGTTTCTCCATCCTAGAGAAGACCTGGCCCTGCCGAGCATCTTTACAGCTGTAAGGAGCAATAGCATTAATTAAAATTCTGAAACTAGGGTGGGTGTGGTGGCTCACGCCTGTAATCCCAGCACTTTGGGAGGCCAAGGCAGGTGGATTGATTGTGCTCAGCAGTTTGAGACCAGCCTAGGCAATCGGGCAAAACCCTGTCTCTACCAAAAATACAAAAATTAGCCAGGCATGGTAGCGTATAACCCCAGCTACTCAAGAGGCTGAGGTGGGAGGATCACTTGAGACTGTGGGGTAGAGGTTGCAGTGAGCTGAGATCACACCACTGCACTGCAGCCTGGGTGATGAAGCAAGACCCTGTCTCAAAAAAAAAAAAAAAAAAAAAAAAAAAAAAAAAAAAAAATTCTGGAAACTATTGATGTAAGACAAAGTAGCATTGGTTTACTTAATATCCAAAGTAAGTTAAAACCTTCATATTAGCCTCCTAGGTTGGGTGGTTTAGGAAATCACAAAAAGAAACTTGGAGAGCAGGAGGGAGGGAGCAGTTTATTTGTTAACACAAATGTTCCTGCTTTGCAGGGTCTACAGGTGCTTTGTCTTTTTTTTTTTTTTTTCCTCTAGGATGATTCTGACAGTGTGGACGCAACAAGTAATTAACTTTCTACTACAGCAAAGCTGGGAAGGGAAGGCGGCTGTGGCTATTTTCCAGTTGTTCTGGAAAGCTAGCGCCTAGGCCTTTGTCAGCGCTTTGGCTGTGCACCAAGTTCCTCTGACACCTCTGAACTTTCCTAGAAGCTCTTTATTAAGGGTCGTCCTTCAAGCTTGTCTTCCTTCTAGGCACTTGACTATGGCCTCACATCAGATGCAGGGTCAGGGAGGGGTAGACTGGTAGGGCTTCGGATTTCTTACTGATTGGTTTATAATCTCTGTGTTTAGGCCACTTGATTATTTGAGTATGTGTGTGTATGTGGCAAAACAAAAGCCGAAGAAGAATGGAGATTATAGAAATCTCTATTATGTGCGCATATGGGGAAAGCAAAAAGCCAAAGAAGAAACAGATTATAATAAATCTCTAGGAACTGTTCTCTGTCTGTTTCCTTATTGTACTTACTCCTCCTGGTGGCAAGCCTCTTCTCCCTCTAGTAACCAAGCTAGGGTGGTTCCTCTTGCCCAAATTTGTGCTCTGATTTCTTACAGCTAATTCTGTCATCTCTAGAACCAGCCACTTCAGCTTCCTGCACACTCTAGAAATCTCTTTATACTTTTTTTTTTTCCCCCAAGATGGAGTCTTGCTCTGTTGCCCAGGCTGGAGTGCAGCGGCATGATCTCAGCTCACTGCAACCTCTGCCTTCCGGATTCAAGCAATTCTCCTGCCTCAGCCTCCCAAGTAGCTGGGACTACAGACGTGCACCACCAGACTCAGCTAATTTTTGTATTTTTCACCCGAGATGGGGTTTCACCATGTTGGCCAGGCTGGTCTTGAACTGCTAACCTCAAGTGATCCACCCACCTCAGCCTCCCAAAGTGCTAGGATTACATGTGTGAGCCACCACACCCGGCCCTCTTTATACTTTTAAAACTGATTGTTACTCTAGTTAATGTCTATGTTTATTTGTCCATTCAACAGCTATTCCATTTGTCCATAAATATTTTTTGAGTGCCTAATATGTACAACTGACTATAACTTAAACAAAATAAATGCATTGCCTACAGACTTTGCTCTTGAACTCATGGTAAACTATTAGGATTTACTTTAAAAGTAAACTTTATTTATTTATGTTTGAGATAAAGTCTTGCTTTCTTGCCCAGGCTGGAATACAGTGGTACATTCATTATTCACTGGAGCCTTGACATCCTGGGCTCAAGTAATCCTCCTGCCTCAGCCTCCTGGGTAGCTAGGACTACACCGCACCTGACTAAGTTAAAAAATATTTTTGTAGGCTGGGCACAGTGGCTCACGCTTGTAATCCCAGCACTTTGGGAGGCTGAGGTGGGTGGATCACCTGAGGTTGGGAGTTTGAGACCAGCCTGACCAACATGGAGAAACCCTGTCTCTACTAAAAATACAAAATTAGCCAGGCATGGTGGCTCATGCCTGTAATCCCAGCTGCTCCAGAGGCTGAGGCAGGAGAATGGCTTGAACCCGGGAGGCGGAGGTTGCTGTGAGCCGAGATCACGCCATTGCACTCCAGCCAGGGCAACAAGAGCGAAACTCCATCTCAAAAAAAAACCCCATATATATATTATATGTTTTATATATATAATATATGTTATATTATATATGTGTTATATATTATATAATATATATAACATAATATATAAAAACATGTTATATATTATATATAATATACAAAAAACATGTTATATATGATATATGTATATTTTTTGTAAAGATATAATCTTGCTATGTTGGCCAGGCTGCTCTCGAACTCCTGGCCTTAAGCCTCCTGCCTCAGTCTCCCAAAATGCTGGGATTATAGGCCTGAGCTACTATCCCTGACCCCATACTGCATTACAAATACTATAATACCTATAATTTATTTTATACTACATAGTTCTAAGGTATAACTATATAATATACAAAACAATATATAACATGGAACATAAACATATATAGTATGTATTATTTATATGCAGTATATTATTAAAACTTAATCATAATTAGCAAATGTGATGTGTGTGTCTGTGTGTGTACACAACTGGAATCATACCATCCGTATCTTGCACTGTGCCCTTTTTCATTTAATATATATGGGAGATCTTTACAACTCAGAACATATAGATCTAACTCATTTTTTTTTCATGGCTACATGGTATTCCATTGAATGTATTTTTCATAATTTCACAGGTTCCTTATTGAGGGACATGTAGGTTGTTAGTCTTTTACCATTTTAGGTCGTTAGTCTTTTACCATTTTCTTTCTTTTTCTTTTTTTTTTGAGACAAAGTCTCACTCTTGTCCCCCGCAGGCTGGAGTGCGATGGCGCGATCTTGGCTCACTGCAACCTCCGCATCCCGGGTTCAAACGATTCTCCTGTCTTGGTCCCCCTAGTAGCTGAGATTACAGGCGCCTGCCACCACGCCCGGCTAATTTTTGTATTTTTAGTAGAGACGGGGTTTTACCATGTTGGCCAGGCTGGTCTAGAACTCCTGATCCACCTGCCTTGGCCTCCCAAAGTGCTGGGATCACAGGCATGAGCCACCACGACCAACTTGAGGAACGGTCTTTTACCGTATTCAAACAATGTTGCCATCAACATTTAAAAATGTGGATCTTCAGGTATTTTTGCTAGCATATCTGTAGGGTACATTTCTAGAAGTAGAATTGCTAAGTCAAAGAGTAGATAAAATACATTTAAACATTTTGATAGCTGTTACCAAGTTGCTCTTTGATGAAATTGTACCAATTCTCACCCCTTGAACATTGAGTGTTCCATTCTCTAAAAGGTTTCAGATATTTGACAAGATACAAATTAGTACCTGGTTTAATTTGCTTTTTTTTTTTTTTTTTTGAGATGTAGTCTCCCTCTGTCAGCCAAGCTGGAGTGCAGTATGGTGATCTCAGCCAACAGCAACCTCTGCCTCCCAGGTTCAAGCGATTCTCCAGCTTCAGCCTCCTAAGTAGCTGGGATTACAGGCGCCCGCCACCACACTGAGCTAATTTTTGTATTTTTAGTAGATACAGGGTTTTGCCAAGTTGGCCAGGCTGCTATCGAACTTCTGGCCTCATCTGATCCAGGCACCTTGGCCTCCCAAACTGCCGGGATTACAGATGTGAGCCACTGTGTCCTGCCCAAACTATTTTTTTTTTAAATTAAATTAATTTTTTTTGAGACGGAGTCTCGCTGAATTCGCCAGGCTGGAGTGCAGTGGCGCGATTTTGGCTCACTGCAATCTCCCCCCTCTCGGGTTAAAGTGATTCTCTCGCCTCAGCCTCTCAAGTAGCTGGGATTATATAGGCACGTGCCACCACGCCTGGCTAATGTTTTTGTATTTTTAGTAGAGACGGTGTTTCACCATGTTGGCCAGGCTGGCCAAATTGTTTACTTTTTTTTTTTTTTTTTTGAGACGGAGTCTCGCTCTGTCACCCAGGCTGGAGTGCAGTGGCTCGATCTCCACTCAATGCAAGCTCCACCTCCCAGGTTCACGCCATGCTCCTGCCTCAGCCTCCCCAGTAGCTGGGACTACAGGCGCCCGCCACCATGCCCGCTATTTTTTTTGTATTTTTAGTAGAGACGGGATTTCACCATGTTAGCCAGGATGGTCTCAATCTCCTGACCTCGTGATCTGCCTGCCTCGGCCTCCCAAAGTGCTGAGATTACAGGCGTGAGCCACCGTGACCGGCCTTACTTTTTTTTTTTTTTTTTTAATTGAGACAGAGTCTTGCTCTGTCGCTCAGGCTGGAATGCAGTGGTGCAATCTCTGCTCACTGCAACCCCGCCTCCCGGTTCCAGCGATTCTCCCGCGTCAGCCTCGCGAGTATCTGGGATTACATGTGCCCGCCACCACGCCCGGCTAATTTTTGTATTTTTAGTAGAGACAGGGTTTTTTTTTTTTTTTTTTTTTTTTGAGACGGAGTCTCGCTCTGCTGCCCAGGCTGTAATGGAGTGGCACGATCTCAGCTCCCTGCAAGCTCCACCTCCCAGGTTCCCGCCATTCTCCTGCCTCAGCCTCCGGAGTAGCTGGGACTACAGGCACCCGCCACCACGCCTGGCTAATTTTTTGTATTTTTAGTAAAGACGGGGTTTCACCATGTTATTCAGGATAGTCTCGATCTCCTGGCCTCGTGATCCGCCTGCCTCGGCCTCCCAAAATGCTGGGATTACAGGCGTGAGCCAACGTTCCCAGCCAAGGGTTTCTTTTTTTTTTTTTTTTTTTTTTGAGACAGAGTTTTGCTCTTGTTGTCCAGGCTGGAGTGCAATGGCGTGATCTCGGCTCAACGTCACCTCTGCCTCCTGGGTTCAAGTGATTCTCCTGTCTTGGCTTCCCAAGTAGCTGGGATTACAGGCATGCACCACCACACCCGGCTAATTTTGTATTTTTAGTAGAGACAGGGTTTCTCCATGTTGGTCAGGCCGGTCTCGAACTCCCAACGTCAGGTGGCAGCCTTGGCCTCCCAAAGTGCTGGGATTACAGGCGTGAGCCACCATGCCCGGCCGAGAGGCAGGGTTTCGCTATGTTGGCCAGTCTAGTTTCGAACTCCAGGCCTGAGGTGATCCACCCGCCTCGACCTCCCAAAATGCAGGGATTACAGGCGTGAGCCACCTCCTCCAGCCCCTTGCTTTCTATTTCTACTGGGCAGCGCTGCTCAGTAACCATGCCAGTCCCGTACCCGCCTCTATGCAGCTGGGAATACTTACATCCCTGGGGCCCAAAGTGGCTCGCTAAACCACGTGCCTTGTCCGGGCCGCGTTTATTTTGTTTGTTTGTTTGTTTTTCTCCTCCTGGTCTTGTCCTTTGTAAAGCCTTAGAACAGTCGTTAAGCAACCCAGCAAATATGCAATTCGCGTTTTCAGTAAATTTATCCAAACCGCATTCCATTCTTTTTTTTTTTTTTTTTTGAGACGGAGTCTCGCTCTGTCGCCCAGGCTGGAGTGCAGTGGCCGGGTCTCAGCTCACTGCAAGCTCCGCCTCCCGGGTTCACGCCATTCTCCTGCCTCAGCCTCCGGAGTAGCTGGGACTACAGGCGCCCGCCACCTCGCCCGGCTAGTTTTTTGTATTTTTAGTAGAGACGGGGTTTCACCATGTTAGCCAGGATGGTCTCGATCTCCTGACCTTGTGATCCGCCCGTCTCGGCCTCCCAAAGTGCTGGGATTACAGGCTTGAGCCACTGCGCCCGGCCCGCATTCCATTCTTTACCCTCCTGCTTCTGCGCAGACACGCTCCCTTAATGACGTTTGTCCCACGTCGCTCTCCGTTCGCTCCCAGGCTTCCCTGCGCGTGCACCTCTCTCCGCGCCTGCAGGTATGGCGTTCCGGTGTCAGCGTGACAGCTATGCTCGAGAGGTACGGCGTCACGGGCGAGGCACTTAAGACTGCCCGGCCGGCAAGGCGGTTTGGGGAAGAGGGTGCCACGTGGAGGGATTCAGTCCCGGTGTGGAGAGTGCTGGGGCTGGGGGCGGGGCTTATTCTCTCATTCCTTTCCCTTCAGTTCACCACCACCGTGGTCTCCTGCCGTCCCGCGGAGCTGCAGACTGAAGGGAGCAACGGCAAGAAAGTGCTGAGCGGTTTCCACGTGGTGCTGGAAGACACACTGCTTTTCCCTGAGGGCGGGGGACAGGTACCAAGCCAATCTCTTCTCAGGAAGCCCCAAATTTCTTTGTGCTCAGGCAGGAAATGCTCTCCTGCCCCTTTTTTCTCAGCCATAATGAATTCAGATGAGCCTTAGCTTAATTCATTTTGTTATTCATTCAATAAGTATTTATCAGCAAATGCTTATCTAGACTTAACCTGTGCTAGATATTATTCCAGGCTGTAAGGATAACCGGTAAACAACACGGTGCCGTTATATACGTGGAATGTTGATTGAAGACAACTGTGTGTGCTAAGTATAAGTAATAAATAAAAACCAAGTAAAGGGAAAGAGAGTGATGGGTTACTTGTCTAGATGAAGGGTAATTTACTTCAGTAGAGGCCTAAACGAAGTGAGGGGGTGAGTCTTTGCAATTATCTAGTGGTGCTGGGGGAAGGGGGCGTATTCAGGCAGATAGGATAGCGGGTACAAAGGCCCCAAGGAAGGAATTAGCTTCGGGTGTTTGTTAGGGACTGAAAAAGATGTTCCTGAAGGAGTTCAGGTGAGATAGACGGGTTCCAGTAGTACAGCAGAGAGCATACTTATCAGTGCTGTGATGAGGACTAGGTACAGCATGAGCGCAAGTGGGGTACATTGTGAACATGGAAGAGGAGGATAATAACAACAAAGGTGGGCATTATGAGAAAGGCTTTTCTTTCTTTCTTTCTTTCTTTCTTTCTTTCTTTCTTTCTTTCTTTCTTTCTTTTTTTTTTGAGACAGAATCTCAAGCTGGAGCACAGTGGCATGATCTCGGCTCACTGCAGCCTCTGCCTCCTGGGTTCAAGTGATTCTCCTGCCTCAGCCTCCCGAGTAGCCTGACCAACATGATGAAACCTTGTCTGTACTAAAAATTAACCAGGCATACTGGCAGGTGCCTGTAGTCCCAGCTACTCGGGAGGCCGAGGCATGAGAATCACTTGAATAGGGAGACTGATGTTGCAGTGAGCTAAGATTGTGCCACTGCACTTCAGCGTGGGGGACAGAGCAAGACTGCGTCTCAAAAGAAAAAAAAAAAAAAGGTGTATTAAGGTGTGTGGGTTTCATTCAGGAAACTACAGTGTACCATGCAGGTTATTTTCTTTCTTTTTTATTTATTTATTTATTTATTTATTTATTTATTTTTTTTTTTTGAGACGGAGTCTGGCTCTGTCGCCCAGGCTGGAGTGCAGTGGCGCGATCTCGGCTCACTGCAAGCTCCGCCTCCCGGGTTCACGCCATTCTCCTGCCTCAGCCTTCCGAGTAGCTGGGACTACAGGCGCTCGCCACCTCGCCCGGCTAGTTTTTTGTATTTTTTTTTTTTAGTAGAGACGGGGTTTCACCGTGTTAGCCAGGATGGTCTCGATCTCCTGACCTCGTGATCCGCCCGTCTCGGCCTCCCAAAGTGCTGGGATTACAGGCTTGAGCCACCGCGCCCGGCCTTCTTTTTTATTTTTAAGAGACAGGATCTTACTATATCACCCAGGCTGGAGTGCAGTGGCCTGATCCTAGCTCGCTGCTGCCTGGAACTCCCAGACTCAAGCAATCCTCTTGTTTTAGCCTCTCCAGTAGTGGGGACTACAGGCGCACAACCAACATGCTTGGCTGATTTTTTGTAGATATGAGGTCTCGCTTTATTGCCCAGGCTTATCTTGAACTCCTGGCCTCAAACTGTCCTCCCACCTTGGCCTCCCAAAGTGCTGGGCCTACAGGTATGAGCCACTGCCCTAGCCTCCATGCAGGTTCTTTTTTTTTTTTTTTTTTTTTGAGACGGAGTCTCGCTGTGTTGCCCAGGCTGGAGTGCGGTGGCGCGATCTCGGCTCACTACAAACTCCACCTCCCGGGTTCACGCCATTCTCCCGCCTCAGCCTCTGAGTAGCTGGGACTACAGGCGCCTGCCACCATGCCTGGGTAGTTTTTTGTATTTTTAGTAGAGACGGGGTTTCACCATGTTAGCCAGGATGGTCTCGATCTCCTGACCTCGTGATCCACCCGCCTCGGCCTCCCAAAGTGCTGGGATTACAGGCTTTAGCCACCGCGCCCGGCCTACATGCAGGTTCTTAAGCAAATAAGTGACATGAGAGAACATGTTGAGCAGACTTGGTACTGAGAAAGTTCTAATTTCATGTCAGTCATTATTATGGTGATTTTCCCAATGTGAAGAGTTCCCTGATCTGCTGAAGGAAAACCTGTGACCTCAAGTATCCATAGAAGGTCTCATTTTAGGCAGCATTTCTTTCAGGAAGTCTTTTTTGATTCCCCAAGACGGTTAGGTCTCTTTCCTTTGAGGTTCTCTAACATCATATACTTTTTCATGTTATGGCATGTTATAGGTCATATTGCAAGTGTCTGTTTTCCAGCCTCTGTTCTCTAGACTCTTAAGTTCCATGAGGCACCATATCTTGTTTACATTGTATTCTGTGGCTGGCACAGTCTTTTATAAGCAGTTGGCACTTGAAACTGTTTTATTTATTTTTATTTATTTATTTTTTTTTGAGACGGAGTCTCGCTCTTGCCCAGGCTGGAGTGCAGTGGCCGAATATCAGCTCACTGCAAGCTCCACCTCCTGGGTTTACGCCATTCTCCTGCCTCAGCCTCCCGAGTAGCTGGGACTATAGGCGCCTGCCACCTCGCCCGGCTATTTTTTTGTATTTTTTAGTAGAGACGGGGTTTCATCGTGTTAGCCAGGATGGTCTCGATCTCCTGACCTCGTGATCCTCCCGTCTCGGCCTCCCAAAGTGCTGGGATTACAGGCTTGAGCCACCGCGCCCGGCCGAAACTGTTTTAAATGAACTTTTTTTTTTTTTTTTTTTTTTTTAAGACAGTGTCTTGCTCTGTTGCCAGGCTGGAGTGCAGCAGCGTGATTTCGGCTCACTGCAATCTCCGTCTGCCAGGTTCAAGCGATTCCCCTGCCTCAGTCTCCCAAGTAACTGGGACTACAGGTGCGCACCACCATGCCCGGTTAATTTTTTGTATTTTAGTAGAGATGGGGTTTCACCATGTTGGCCAGGATGGTCTGAATCTCCTGACCTTGTGACCTGCCTGCCTTGACCTTTCAAAGTACTGGGATTACAGGTGTGAGCCACTGCACTCGGCCCTTTTTTTTTTTTCTTTTAATGAGACAGTATCTCACTCTGTCACCCAGGCTGGAGTGCAGTGGCGCAATCATAGCACACCACAGCCTCAACCTTTTGGGCTCAAGTGATTCTCCCACCTCAGCCTCCCAAGTAGCAGGTAGTATCATGGCCAGCTCATTTTTTATTTTTCATAGAGGTGGGGTCTCACTATGTTGTCCAGTCTGATCTTAAGCGATACTCCTGCCTTGGCCTCACAAAGTGGTGGGATTACAGGAATAAGCCACCATGCCCAGACTAAATGAACATTTTTGAATCTAATTCTAGTAGCACTGCAAGAGGATGGAGTGGAGGGAGGGAGAAAAAATCAGGTCATTTTTTATTTTTTTATTTTTTAGTTTTTTGAGACGGAGTCTCGCTCTGTCGCCCAGGCTGGAGTGCAGTGGCACGTTCTTGGCTCACTGCAAGCTCCGCCTCCCAGGTTCACGCCATTCTCCTGCCTCAGCCTCCTGAGTAGCTGGGACTACAGGCGCCCGCCACCACGCCCAGCTAATTTTTTTGTATTTTTAGTAGAGACGGGGATTCACCGTGTAAGGCAGGATGGTCTCGATCTCCTGACCTCGTGATCTGCCCGCCTTGGCCTCCCAAAGTGCTGGGATTACAGGCGTGAGCCACCGCGCCTGGCCCAAATCGGATCATTTTAGAGACTACTAAAGAATCTAGACTAAGGCAATGAGAGTTGAGGATTAAGGTTCTTTGAGTTTTGCTAAAATTTTTGTTGCTATAGTTACAGTCTCTTTTTTAAATTCTGTTATTCTGAAGATCACAACACGTAGGTGTTTAGAATGAAAAGGACTGAGAATCCTCTCATGGAACAAAGTGGACTCATCTCATTTGGCATTGCTTTCTCCATCTCTCTTAGGGAGCCCAAATTCTGGGTCTGTCTCTCACCCTAGAGAGTCTTTGTACCTAGGAGTTAGGGTGAGCCCTGACTTGCCATTGATTATGTTTACTTATTTCCATCAGCCTGATGACCGTGGTACAATCAATGACATCTCTGTGCTGAGAGTGACTCGCCGCAGGGAGCAGGCTGATCATTTCACACAGACACCCCTGGATCCAGGAAGCCAGGTTCTGGTTCGGGTAGACTGGGAGCGGAGGTTTGACCACATGCAGCAGCATTCAGGTAAAGGCTGGGATGGGGGACATAACACCAGGGCAGTTGCCATGTATGGGGATGCCATGATGACTGAGATGTAGTTTGGGTTCTCTAGGAGTTAACCTTTTGGAAGAGACAGACTATTCGGAATCAGCTGTAATTCAGGAAGGATATGCTAAATATTATAACAGCAACATGAACAATTGAAGTAAAAAAAAGTATTAGAATAATTGCTGGATTTAGGTATTATCAGCTTCCCACTTGATATCTCCATCTGGGTGTCTCACAACCTTTCAAACTCAACATGTCCGAAATGAAACAAAAAGCCTTCCCCTCCCTCCCGGTCTTTCATTAGCATCCTGTGTGTTCATTGCCCTCCGTCCCGGTCTTTCATTAGCATCCTGTGTGTTCATTGCAGGGCATCAGGATACACCTAGTCACTCAAGTTCTGGAAGTCGTTCCAGATACCTCTTCAGGCGTAGACAGCCAGCCAGTCACTGAGTCCTGTTGGTTTCTTTTCTTTTTTTTTTTTTTGACAGAGTTTCACTCTGTCGCCCAGGCTGGAGTGCAGTGGCACAATCTCGGCTCACTGCAACCTTTGCCTCCTGGGTTCAAGCGATTCTCCTGCCTCAGCCTCCTGAGTAGCTGGGATTATAGGCACCCACCACCATGCCTGACTAATTTTGTATTTTTAGTAGAGATGGTGTTTCACCGTGTTGGTCGGGCTGGTCTTGAGCTCTTGACCTCAGATGATCCGCCTACCTCAGCCTCCCAAAGTGCTGGGATTACAGTTATGAGCTACCCTGCCCGGCCTGTTGGTTTGTTTTCTAAGTCTGTCCACTTCTTTCCATGGTCACTGTCATCCTAGTCCCAGTGCCTAACTGTCTTCACCCTGAACCTCTCTAACAGTTTCCTAATTGATTGCCTCACATTCACTCTGTCTCCACCCAAGTTCCGGCTACTTGGGAGGCTGAGGCAGGATAATTGCTTGAACCCTGGAGCCAGAGGTGGCAGTGAGCTGAGATGGCACCACTGCATGCCAGCCTGGGCAACAGAGCAAGACTCCATCTCAAAATAATAAATAAAATAATAATTTTTTTTTTTGAGACACAGTCTCGCTCTGTTGCCTAGGCTGGCGAGCAGTGGCACAGTCTTGGATCACTGCAATCTTCTTCTCCTGAGTTCAAGTGATTCTCCTGCCTCAGCCCCCTGAGTAGCTGGGATTATAGGTATGCACCACCACGTCTGGCTAATTTTTGTATTTTTAGTAGAGATGGGGGTTCACCATGTTGGCCAGGCTGGTCTTGAACTCCTGACCTTGTGATCTGCTCGCCTCGGCTTCCCAGAGTGCTGGGATTACAGGCATAAGCCACCGCACCCGTCATAAATAAATATAACTTGAAGTGGAAATGTAAACAAGAGAAATAAAAACAGGCTGAGCGCGGTAGCTCATGCCTGTAATCCCAGCACTTTGGGAGGCTGAGGTGGGCGGATCACCTGAGGTCAGGAGTTTGAGACCAACCTGACCAACATGGTGAAACCCCGACTCTACTAAAAATACAAAAATTAGCCAGGTGTGGTGGCGGGTGCCTGTAATCCCACCTACTTGGGAGGCTGAGGCAGGGGAATCGCTTGAACCCTGGAGGCAAAGTTTGCAGTGAGCCGAGATTACATCACTGCACTCCAGCCTGGGTGACAGAGTGAGACTCTCTAAAAAAAAAATAAATAAATAAAATAAATGAATAAAACCAAAAATAAATAAAAATGAATATGTAAAATGAAATAAATTTTATTTTATCTTATTTATTTGTTTGTTTATTTATTTTTTTGAGATGGAGTCTCACTTTGTTGCCCAGACTGGAATGCAGTGGCCCGATCTCGGCTCACTGCAAGCTCCGCCTCTGGGGTTCATGCCATTCTTCTGCCTCAGCCTCCCGAGTAACTGGGACTACAGGCGCCTGCCACCATGCCCGGCTAATTTTTTGTATTTTTGGTAGAGGCAGGGTTTTACCATGTTAGCCAGGATGGTCTGGATCTCCTGACGTTGTGATGCGCCTGCCTCGGCCTCCCAAAGTTCTGGGATTACAGGCGTGAGCCACCATGCCTGGCCTTTATTTTTTATTTTTATTTGTTTTTTTTGAGACAGTCTCACTTTGTTGCCCAGGCTGGAGTGCCATGGTGCAATCTCGGCTCACTGCAACCTCCACCCCTGGGATTCATGCCATTCTCCTGCCTCAGCCTCCTGAGTCGCTGGGATTACAGGTTCGTGCCACCACACCTGGCTAATTTTTGTATTTTTGGTAGAGATGGGATTTTACCATGTTGTTTCAGGCTGGTCTCAAACTTTTGACCTCGTGATCCACCTGCCTCGGCCTCCTAAAGTGCTGGGATTGCAGGAGTGAGCGACCGCGCCCAGCTGAAATAAATTTTAAAAAGTGAAAATATTATGTCACTCCTCTGCTTCAAGCTCTTCAGAGGCTTCCTGTAGGTCTTCATGTAAAGCCAAACTTTTTACCATGGCATACAAGCTGTATCTGGGTGGCTCTTGTCTACTGCTGTAGCCTCATCTGGTGCCCCTTCACCTCTTGCTGGCTACATCCTGGCTGTGCTTGTCATCTCTGGATTCCTTTGACATACCCTACTTCTTTCTTCCTGAAGGCCTTTAGCTGTCTTGTTCCCTCTTCCTTGATAGTCAGTTCCTCCTCTTTCTCCTTTTCTTCCTCCTCTTCCTCTTCTTTCTTCTCATCGTCACTCTTGTCAATCAGGGATGCTGCTGTATCTCTTATGTCAAGCCCTGTGCCTTGCATGTGGTAGGTACTTGTTGAATGGATGAATGCTGCATATTGGAACTTAAGTTCACTGGACACGGTGGCTCACACCTGTAATCCCAGCACTGTGGGAGGCCAAGGCGGGTGGATCACTTGAGGTCAAGAGTTCAAGACCAGCCTGGCCAACATGGTGAAACCCCGTCTCTACTAAAAGTAGAAAAATTAGCTGGGTGCGGTGATGCACATGTGTAATACCAGCTACTCAGGAGGCTGAGGCACGAGAATCGCTTGATCCTGGGAGGTGGAGGCTGCAGTGAGCCCCTGCACTCCAGCCTGGGCAACAAAATGGAACTGTCTGAAAAAAAAAAAAAAAAAAAAGAACTTAAGTTCACGTCCAGCCCCTTATAAGTTACATTGCCATGGCAAGTTATTTGATCTCTCTAGGCTTCAGTTTCCTCATCTGTGAAATGGTATCACAAGGCCTCTTGCAGAATTCTCATTGTGATTTTCAATAAAGTATCTAAAGTGTATTACCAAGTGCTTAGAAGGTTTTCAACAAGGATAATTTCTGTGCTTTTATCATTGTGGCTCTATTTTATCATTGTGAGAGTATGTGGACTTCTCACTTTTCTCCTGTTTCTTGCTCTCTTTGCTTAGGGCAGCATCTCATCACGGCAGTTGCTGACCATCTATTTAAGCTGAAGACAACATCATGGTGAGTGGCAGGCGTAAGACTAACTGTAGGCAGGCCCATCCCAGCACTGGGAGGGAGGCGGAGGTGGGAGAATTGCTTGAGCCAGGGAGATTAAGGCTGTGGTGAGCTGTGATTGCCACTAAATGGCAGCATGGGTGACAGAGCAAGCCTGTCTCAAAAAAAAAAAAGTGGTGATAGGGTATGCTTGTTCCAGTTTTTAGAGGAAAAGCTTTCAGCTTTTCTTGTTCGGTAAGATGTGTTATCTGTGGCCACTCTACTTCTGATAGGGAGTTAGGGAGATTTTGGAGTGCGATTGAGCTGGACACCCCCTCTATGACTACAGAGCAAGTAGCTGCCATTGAGCAGAGCGTCAATGAAAAAATCAGAGATCGGCTGCCTGTGAATGTCCGAGAATTGAGCCTGGACGATCCTGAGGTGGAGCAGGTAAGGGTAGAGCCAGAGGGGTGGCTTCTGCACAATGGTTCTCCAGGCGTTCCTCATCAGATTCAGACAGTCCCTCCGCTCTCCTTGAGTCCAGGTGAGAGGCCGGGGTTTGCCGGATGATCATGCTGGGCCCGTTCGTGTTGTTAGCATTAAGGGCGTTGATTCCAACATGTGCTGTGGGACCCATGTGAGCAATCTCAGTGACCTTCAGGTAAGTGAGGAAGGGCTGTGGAGTGGCTGAGAAGAGGGATTGGGGAGGGGGGATCACATGGGGCTGGAAGTGGGAGAGGGGGATAATTGAGGAGTCCTAAGTGAAATCTCCCCTTCACTGTTTCAGAGCTGAGGAAAAGCTAGGTTTCTCCTGCCTTAGGTTCTAGGATCTGCTGTGGTTTACGCACACGCCCGTGTGTGTGTGTGTGTGTGTTACCCCCTTGCCTCATGTAGGTCATTAAGATTCTGGGCACTGAGAAGGGGAAAAAGAACAAAACCAACCTGATATTTCTGGCTGGGAACCGGGTGCTGAAGTGGATGGAGAGAAGTCATGGAACTGAAAAAGCACTGACTGCTCTGCTTAAGTATGCGTCTTTCAGTACCTTCAGTTGCCTCCCATTGCTGAGATTTTGGACATAATCTCTTACCTCTGGGAGATAAGATGCAATCGTAAATGATAAAGTGCTTTGGATAGTCAATCAGAACCACGAAAAACAGTTAATTCCTTCGTGTATTTTCTCCCAGTTGCCTAAGAGACCTCCTCAGAATATCTCCTGGTCCCTGACTGCAGGGAGGCACCATAGCAAGAAGGAAGTTACTGATTTATGTCCCCAACATCAGAAACAACTGGGAAGCTGCGCAGGTTTCCACTGACCTTTCTCTTGCAGGTGTGGAGCAGAGGATCATGTGGAAGCAGTGAAAAAGCTCCAGAACTCCACCAAGATCCTGCAGAAGGTGATGTATTCCCTGGCGGGTAGAGAGGGCATGGGCCCTGCCTAGAATAGGCTCTGCAGACTTGGTCTTCTGCCGAAGCAAATGTGTAGTTTGTCAAAGTAGGAGTGAGGGAAGAATGAGGTGGAGGGAAGCTGATACTCTCTATTGTTATCCTTTCCATTTATCTACTGAGTTACCATATCCATTTCAGAATAACCTGAATCTGCTCAGAGACCTGGCTGTGCACATTGCCCATAGCCTCAGGAACAGCCCAGACTGGGGAGGTGTGGTCGTGTTACACAGGTGAGAAATTAGGAGCTGGAGACAAGGAATGGGGGCTGTGCTGGGCTTAGGGCTCAGTGTCTGCTCTATATGCAGTGTACGGTGGGAGGTGAATTGCTCACTGGTATTCTCTTTTTTTTTTTTTTTTTTTTTTTTTTGAGACGGAGTCTCACGCTGTTGCCCAGGCTGGAGTGCAGTGGCGCGATCTCGGCTCACTGCAAGCTCCGCCTGCCGGGTTCCCGCCATTCTCCTGCCTCAGCCTCCTGAGTAGCTGGGACTACAGGCGCCCGCCACCGCGCCCGGCCAATTTTTTGTATTTTTAGTAGAGACGGGGTTTCACTGTGGTCTCGATCTCCTGACCTTGTGATCCGCCCGCCTCGGCCTCCCAAAGTGCTGGGATTACAGGCTTGAGCCACCGCGCCCGGCATGCTCACTGGTATTCTCAAGGTTGGGTAGATCCTAAGAAATATGTTACTGGCCGGGCGCGGTGGCTCATGCCTGTAATCGCAGCACTTGGGAGGCTGAGGCGGGTGGATTACAAGGTCAGGAGTTTGAAACCAGTCTGGCCAGCATGGTGAAACCCCTTCTCTACTAAAAGTACAAAAATTAGCCAGGCATGGTGGTACATGCCTGTAGTCCCAGCTACTTGGGAGGCTGAGGCAGGAGAATCACTTGAACCCGGGAGGCAGAGGTTGTGGTGAGCGGAGATCACGCCACAGTACTCCAGCCTGGACCGACAGAGTGAGACTCCATCTCAAAAAAATAAAAAAAAAGAAATACGTTACCTACCAGGCCTCCTGGGTTTGATGTTAACATCTTTGCTGTAACTCTGTATCTTTTTTTTTTTTTTTAATTTTTTTTTTTGAGACAGTCTTGCTCTGTCACCCAGGCTGGAATGCAGTGGCCGGATCTCAGCTCACTGCAAGCTCCGCCTCCCAGGTTCACGCCATTCTCCTGCCTCAGCCTCCCGAGTAGCTGGGACTACAGGCGCCCACCACCTCGCCTGGCTAGTTTTTTTGTATTTTTTAGTAGAGACAGGGTTTCACCATGCTAGGCAGGATGGTCTCGATCTCCTGACCTCGTGATCCGCCTGCCTCAGCCTCCCAAAGTGCTGGGATTACAGGCTTGAGCCACTGCGCCCGGCCTGTTTTTTTGTTTTGTTTTGTTTTGTTTTTTGAGATGGAGTCTTACTGTGTCTGGAGTGCAGTGGCATGATCTCGGCTCACTGTACCCTGTGCCTCCCGGGTTCAAGCAGTTCTCGTGCTTCAGCCTTCTGAGTAGCTGGGATCACAGGCATGTGCCACCACACCAGGCTAACTTTTGTATTTTTAGTAGAGATGGGGTTTCCCCATGTTGGCCAGGTTGGTTCTGAACTCCTGACCTCAAGTGATCTGCCCACCTCGGCCTCCCAAAGTGCTGGCATTATAGGTGTGAGCCATTGCGTCCAGCCTGTATCTTTCTTTAGGACTGTCCCCTACTTACTTTACTCTCTAACAGATTTCTGCTTATCCTAGTGAATCCTATTTAAGGGAGATAGAGACAAACCTGGAGGTTGAATCCAAACTGCAGAGGCTGAGAAGGACAGCTTGCTGGCTCTCAGCCAGTACTGTCTCTTGGCTAAGGGATGTGGGACTTTATGTGTACAAATAGGCAGCAGCAAGGCCAGCTTCAGAAGGAGGGGCCAGGCTTCCTGCAGTTTCACAGCCACCACTCCAACCTGGGTCTCATGTCTGTGTCCTTTGTTTTAGGAAGGAGGGTGATTCAGAGTTCATGAATATCATTGCCAATGAGATTGGGTCAGAGGTAAGAGGAGCATGAGATTCTCTACCCCGGCCTGGATAGAGACCTAGGGAGACATAAGTGAGGGGCGCTAGTTTAGCTGAAGTCCCTCCACATGAATACATGAGGAGTAGGAAATAGCCATTCATTCAATACTGTTTTCTTAGCACTAGCTATGTGCCAAGCTCTGTTTTAGGTGTTGACCTAGATCTATGTTACTGCTCTTTCTAGGGCTGTATGTTTATCAGCTTCTGAGCTCCTTTCATCAGAGTTCTAGCTCCTCAGAGCCATTCAGGTTTATGTGTCCTGAGGATCCAATATTAGAAATACAGGAGTGGGCTGGTCATGGTGACTCATGCATGTAATCCCAGCACTTTGGGAGGTCAAGGTGGGTGGATCGCTTGAGGCCAGGAGACCAGCCTAGCCAATATGGTGAAACCCCATCTCTACTAAAAATATAAAAATCAGGCCAGGCATGGTGGTTCACGCCTGTAATCCCAGCACTTTGGGAGGCCAAGGTGGGTGGATTGAGCTCAGGAGTTTGAGGCCACCCTGGGCAACATGGTGAAACCCTATTTCTACTAAAATATAAAAATTTAGCCAGGTGTGGTGGCGTGCGCCTGTAATCCCAGCTACTCAGGAGGCTGAGGTACGAGAATCTCTTGAGCCCGGTAGGTGGAGGTTGCAGTGAGCTGAGATTGTGCCACAGCACTCTAGCTTGGGCTACAGCATGAGATTCTGTCTCAAAACAAAACAAAAATTTGCTGGGTGTGGTGGTGGGTGCCTGTAGACCCAGCTACTTGGGAGGTTGGGGCAGGAGAATTGCTTGAACCCAGGAGGCTGAGGTTGCAGTGAGCTGAGATTGCGCCACTGCACTCCAGCCTGGACAACACAGAATGTCTCAAAAAAAAAAAAAAAAAAAAAGTGAATACAGGAGTGGGCAAGCCCCTTTGAAAGCCATCCCCATCCATTTTCCTCTTCCTCTGGCTTATTCTTCCCACTCCTGATGGTCTCTAGCCTAGAGATTTCCAGGTCTGTCTTTTTATTCGTTTGTTTGTTTGTTTCAGAGACAGAGTCTTGCTCTGTCACCCAGGCTGGAGTGCAGTGGTGTGATTATGGCTCACTGCAGTCTTGAACTCCTGGGCTCAAGCAATCCTCCCACTTTAGCCTCCTGAGTAGTTGGGACTGCAAGCATGAGCCACCATGCTCCACTCTCTCTTTTGTATTTACTCCAAAACCCTTCTTTGGAATGCCTACTGTGGGTAAAGCATTGTGTATCTCTCTTTTCATAATTCTTCTGTATAGACAGAACTGATTCTCAAGGAGCTCATGTTCTAGTCTGGAGGACAAATGTGTGTGTTGACATTTATAATTTAGAATGATAGAGTGATGAATGCTAGAGGTGAAGGAGTATATTACCTGAAGGATAGGGAGGTTTCAGGGAAGGGGGCCTTGAAGACTGCTTAGAGGTCATCAGACAGACAAGGGGCAGACGCAGCCAGGCAGAGGGAAACCTGGTGGTTTAGGCAGCGGCAGGGAAAGGACGTATGGTAGGGAAAAGTTTGCGAGAGTGAAACCATGAAAGGCATTTTATGCTTAACCAGGAACAGCAGTCTTCTGCTGCCTTCTTAATGTTTCACCTAAGTTCCCGTAGTTGCTCTCAAAAAGTTTCTTGGCCCTGGTGGGCCAGTGTGGAGGGGGATTATCATTCATCAGGAGCGTCACTTGGTGGTTTAGGGGGAAATAATCTGTTCTTAAGATTGAAGAGGGTGCAGGGTTTAGGGGGGTTAACTCTACATCCTTAAGTATCAGGGCTTATCTCCTTGTCTTACCTCCTAGGAGACCCTCCTATTCTTAACTGTGGGCGATGAGAAAGGTGCTGGACTCTTCTTACTGGCAGGGCCACCTGCGTCTGTGGAGACCCTGGGGCCCAGGTAATCCTAGGTGGACTCTCGCACATGTAGTAGAGCCTGTATCCTACAGATACATTCCTTTACTGACTCAAAGGACCATCACATCTGCGATCTCATTTAATTACATCATGGGCATGTGAGGTGGGCTGAGCAGAGATAATTGTTACTACCGTCATTTCCAGTTTGACAGATGAGGGTCTTTTAGCTCCACATCTCACATGTATGTTTTTGTTTTTGTTTTTATGAAATGTGTTTGTTCTTGTTTTTTGAGATGGAGTCTCACTCTGTCACCCAGGCTGGAGTGCAGTGGCACGATCTCAGCTCACTGCAGCTACCACCTCCTGGGTTTAGGCAATTCTCCTGCCTCAGCCACTCAAGTAACTGGGATTACAGGTGCACACCACCACACCCGGCCAATTTTTTTGTATTTTTAGTACAGATAGAGTTTTACCATGTTGGCCAGTCTGGTCTCGAGCTCCTGACCTCAAGTGATCCTCCCGCCTTGGCCTTCCAAAGTGCTGGGATTACAGGTGCTCACCCTGCTCCCTAGAGATTAACATAATTTATCTAGCCCAATTCATAGACACTGATGTTGTTTTTAGTTATTCAGCCTTATGTGATCATGGTATATATATCTTCGTGCACATGTGCAAGTGTTTTTTTGAGACGAAGTTTCACTCTTGTTGCCTAGGCTGGAGTGCAATGGCACGATCTTGGCTCACTGCAACCTCTGCCTCCCGAGTTTAAGCAATTCTCCTGTCTCAGCTTCCCGAGTAGTTGGGATTACGGCGCATACCACCACACCCGGCTAATTTTTGTATTTTTGGTAAAGACGGGGTTTCATCCTATTGGTCAGGCTGGTCTTGAAGTCCTGACCTCAGGTAGTCCACCCGCCTTGGCCTCCCAAAGTGCTGGGATTACAGGTGTGAGCCACCGCCCCCAGCCTATGTGCAAGTGGTTTTTTTTTTTTTTTTTTTTTTTGGAGACGGAGTCTCGCTCTGTCGCCCCAGCTGGAGTGCAGTGGCCGGATCTCAGCTCACTGCAAGCTCCGCCTCCCGGGTTCACGCCATTCTCCTGCCTCAGTCTCCCGAGTAGCTGGGACTACAGGCGCCCACCACCTCGCCCGGCTAGTTTTTTGTATTTTTTAGTAGGGACGGGGTTTCACCGGATTAGCCAGGATGGTCTCAATCTCCTGACCCTGTGATCCGCCCATCTCGGCCTCCCAAAGTGCTGGGATTACAGGCTTGAGCCACCGCGCCCGGCCATGTGCAAGTGTTTTTAAGAAACATTCCTAGAAGTCATCTACTCTTCTTATCCCTCCCCCAGTCCCTGGAAAAAGATTCAGAGCTGCCCTTTTTTGTGTGTGTGACTTTTCCCTCAAAGTCTCCCTGACTATACCTCTGTTCCCCAGGGTGGCTGAGGTCCTGGAAGGCAAAGGAGCAGGGAAGAAAGGCCGTTTTCAGGGCAAGGCCACCAAGATGAGCCGGCGGACAGAGGTGCAGGCACTTCTCCAGGACTACATCACCACGCGGAGTACTAAGGAGTGAGGGCTTAGGGTACTCACCTCCTGTTTCCACAGGCATCTTTTGGTCAATAAAATAGTTTGACTCAGAATGGTTGTGATACCACTTGTATTTATGACTAATTCATGCCGTATACTCCAGTGTGCTTTCCTGGTTACTTTCTGTTTGTAAATAGATAATTTTCTAATTTAGTTCCTGCACTGTAATGTCTGGAAGGTGGTGGAATAATTTATACCAAACCTTGTGCTTTTGCACTCAGTTGGATAAGAAATGAACATCTGATCAGCTAAGTCCACTGCTTCCATATTTTTGTTATAATCCACAAAGATACATGGCTTTTTCCCGCCCCCACCGCCCCGCCCCGCCCCCTGAGAAGGACTCTTGCTCTGTTGCCCAAGCTGAATATAGTGGTGTGATCTCAGCTCACTGCAACCTCTGCCTCCCGGGTTCAAGGGATTCTCCTGCCTCAGCCTCCAGAGTAGCCAGGATTACAGGTATGTGCCATCATGCCTGGCTAATTTTTTTTTGGTTTCGTTTTTGTTTTTGTTTTTGTTTGAGATGGAATCTTGCTCTGTCACCAGTCTGGAGTGCGGTGGCGTGATCTCGGCTTACTGCAACCTCCACCTCCCGGGTTCAAGCGATTCTCCTGCCTCAGCCTCCCGAGTAGCTGGGGCTACAGGCTCGCACCACCATGCCCAACTAATTTTTGTATTTTTAGTAGAGATGGGGTTTCACTGTGTTGGCCAGGATGGTCTCCACCTCTTGACCTCGTGATCCGCCCACTTCGGCCTCCCAAAGTGCTGGGATTACAGGCATGAGCCACTGTGCCCGGCTGGCTTCGTAGCTTTCTTTCCATTTCTGTTGTCTACTTCAATCACAGTATCATTGTGGAATGTTGACAGCATTGTCACCTTCTTGGGGTCAGTGCTACAGCTGCAAGTGACACTGGCGAGTATTCTCAGGGCAAACAGGAAAAGGGTTAAAGTAAGAGATTTAGAGGGACGTGTAATGATGAAAAATATAACAGTTCTAAATTTGTATGCATCTAATAACAGTCTCAAAATACATAAAGCAGACATTGACAGATCTCAAAGAAATAGACAAATCTGTAATCAGGCCGGGGCGCGGTGGCTCAAGCCTGTAATCCCAGCACTTTGGGAGGCCGAGACGGGCGGATCACAAGGTCAGGAGATCGAGACCATCCTGGCTAACACGGTGAAACCCCGTCTCTACTAAAAAATACAAAAAAACTAGCCGGGCGAGGTGGCGGGCGCCTGTAGTCCCAGCTACTCGGGAGGCTGAGGCAGGAGAATGACGTGAACCCGGGAGGCGGAGCTTGCAGTGAGCTGAGATCCCGCCACTGCACTCCAGCCTGGGCGACAGAGCGAGACTTCGTCTCAAAAAAAAAAAAAAAAAAAAAAATCTGTAATCAATGGAAGACTTAAGCTCATCTTTCATCAGCAGTAGAGCAAATGGAAACATAGTATGTTTAGGAGCACAGGCTTTGAAGTTTCACAGACCTGGGTAGAAATACTGGATTTGCACATCTAGGAAAGGTGATAAAACAAAGATCCAGTTACAAATTTAGCTAGAACAAAGATGGTTAAGGCCTAGACAGGATGAAATAACAGAGGAGAAATACAAAAAATGACACCCAGGGGAGATAACCTGTGGCTCTGGCTGTGTTCAGCTATTTATTCTTCCAACTCTGAAAGGAACTTTTTTTTTTTTTTTGAGACAGTCTTGTTCTGTCACCTAGGCTGGAGTGCAGTGGCATGATTTTGGCTCACTGCAACCTCTGCTTCTTGGGTTCAAGCAATTCTTGTGCCTCAGCCACCCAAGTAGTTGGGATTACAGGTGTGTACCACCAAAAGTTTCCTTCAGTCCTGCCATTGAGTTACCCAATTTCTTTCTCCAGAATCAATCACTTAATTTTTTTTTTTTTTTTTTTTTTAGACACAGTTTCGCTCTTGTTGCCCAGGCTGGAGTGCAATGGTGTGGTCTTGACTCACCACAACCTCCACCTCCCGAGTTCAAGTGATTCTCCTGCCTCAGCCTCCTGAGTAGCTGGGATTACAGGCATGCGCCACCACGCGCAGCTAATTTTTGTATTTTTAGTAGAGACGGGGTTTCAGCATGATGGCCAGGCTGGTCTTGAACTCCTGACCTCAGGTGATCTGCCAGCCTCAGCCTCCCAAAGTGCTGTGATTACAGGCATGAGCCACGGTGCCTGGCCTTTTTTTTTTTTTTTTTTTGAGGCATAGTCTTACTCTTGCCCAGGCTGGAGTGCAGTGGCACAATCATGGCTCACTGCAGTCTCAACTTCCCCGGGAACAGGTGATCCTCCCATCTCAGCCCTCTGAGTAGCTGGGACTAGAGTTGCACACCACCACACCTGGCTAATTTTTTGTATTTTTTTTCTAGAGACAGTGCTTTGCCATGTTGCCCACACTAGTCTTGAACTCCTGGGTTCTAGCAATTTGTCCACCTTGGCCTCCCACTGTTGGGATTACAGGTGTGAGCCACAATGCCCAGCCTGTTATCAATTTCTCGTATATCCCTCTGGTAGTATTTTAAAAAATAAATGTATATAAATCTTCCCTCTTTTGAAACATAAATGGTAGCACACTGTGTACTCTTCTGCATCATGCTTTTCTCAGAGTGCCATGTTTTAGATAAAACTATAGTGTAAGACTCATGCTATACAAAATGGGTCCATTAGTGGGAGAAAGGGAAATATTTGCTTCACAGATGCTTCCTTACTTTTGTAGGACTCAGGCAGGATTCTCTTGAACAGAGACCCATGTGAATTTGTCTGTGTGTGTGAGATCTCTGTCCCTTTCTGTGTTTGTTTCTTTAGGGTGTGCCTTAGTCTGATCTGACTGCTATAATAAAATAACAAAATCTAGGTAGCTTATAAACAGCAACAATGTATTTCTCACAGTTGTGGAGGCTGGGAAGCTGGCAAATTCGGTGTCTGGTGTGAAGGTTCAAATACTGGTTCAGGGATAACCATCTTTTTGCTGTGTCCTCACATGGTACAAAGGGTAAGGGGTCTTTCTTGGACCTTTTTTTCTTTTTTTGAGACAGAGATGGAGTTTTACTCTTGTTGTCCAGGCTGGAGTGCAATGGCACAATCTCGGCTCACTGCAACCTCTGCCTCCCAGGTTCAAGTGATCCTCCTGCCTCAGCCTCCCGAGTAGCTGGGATTATGGGTGCCTGCCACCCCACCCAGCTAATTTTTTGTATTTTTAGTAGAGATGGGGTTTCACCATGTTGGCCAGGCTGGTCTCGAACTCCTGACCTCAGGTGATCCGCCCGCCTCAGCCTCCCAAAATGCTGGGATTACAGGCATGAGCCACTGCGCCCAGCCCTCTTGGGCCTCTTTTATAATGCACTAATTTCATTCATGAAGGCTCTGTTCCTGTGACCTAATCACCTCCCAAAGGGCCCACCTCCTAATGTCACTTAGGGGGTTAGGATTTCAACATGAATTTTTAGGCGTACACAAACATTCAGAACACAGCAGGTGCAACAAAAAGAACAATGACCTGGGAGGCCACTCTTACTCACCACCACTTAGGTGGGTTCTAGTCACTTAGACCTAGAACGACCATATAATTTTAATATCCAAAGTTAGGCAAACCTCATGCCAGAACAACAGTCATAAACTCAGACCGTGTTAAGGTAGCCTGGATGTCTGGTCTCCCTGCTGAGACTCCCTGAGCTTCAGTTTCTTGACCTGAAAATGGGGACATGAACCGGGTGTCCTAAGAAGGAAGAAACCTTGTGAAATAAGAAAAGGCATAAACACTTGAGCAAATTATGTGAAAATGGTAATTGGTTGTATAAAGAAAATAAAGCAGCAGTTTTTGAACTGGTGATGCCATTCTTTCCTGTCACTGGGGCCCTAATCCAATGCCCCAGGGAGAAGGGGAGAAGAACAGAGTATGTTCAGGGGAAGGGGTGGATTGTCTTTTATGAGGTTCATCAGGAAAAAAAATGAGTTCATTTATTGGAGTAATCGAGTTTTAGGCACACACACAGAGATTATATATTCTGGAATATTGCTATAACCCATTTTATGCACAGAAATAGTAAGGGGGACTCCTGGGCTTCTAAGGAAATTTTTTTAAGCACATACCCATAAATTGCTGAAGACAGCTGCTGTAGCTTCCACCAGTGTGACACATGTAGGTACCGGAACAGATGTTAGTATGAAAGATGAAAGGTATCAGGTGAAAGAAACCCAGAGCAGTAGACAGACTGAATTCAGGGCCAGGCACAGTGGCTCACGCCTGTAATCCCAGCATTTTGGGAGGCTGAGTCCAGTGGATCACCTGAAGTTGGGAGTTTGAGACCAGCCTGACCAACATGGAGAAACTCGCCTCTATTAAAAATATAAAAGGCGAAGGCCGGGCGCAGTGGCTCAAGCCTGTAATCCCAGCACTTTGGGAGGCCGAGATGGGCGGATCACGAGGTCAGGAGATCGAGACCATCCTGGCTAACACGGTGAAACCCCGTCTCTACTAAAAAATACAAAAAACTAGCCGGGCGCAGTGGCGGGCGCCTGTAGTCCCAGCTACTCAGGAGGCTGAGGCAGGAGAATGGCGTGAACCCGGGAGGCGGAGCTTGCAGTGAGCTGAGATCCGGCCACTGCACTCCAGCCTGGGCGGCAGAGCGAGACTCCGTCTAAAAAAAAAAAAAAAAAAAAAAAAAAAAAAAAAAAATATATATATATATATATATATATATATATATATATATATATATATAAAAGGCGAAATCCCAGCTACTCTGGAGGCTGAGGCAGGAGAATTGCTTGAACCCGGGAGGCAGAGGTTGCAGTGAGCCAAGATCACACCATTGCACTCCATCCAGCCTAGGCAACAAGAGCGAAGCTCCGTCTCAAAAAAAAAAAAAGAAGCCAAAAACCAACAACAACAACAACAACAAAAACACAGACTGAATTCAGGAAGGCATTGTGCCAGTGTCCTGTGCTCCACCCTGCCTTGGAGTCCTGAGTGGAAACCAGTGAGTTGGCCAAGCTATGCTAGAACGCCAGGTCTTTCCCTGAATGAGAACTTAAATAAACTCCAGGGCCCCACCTGGTACCAACGGGAAAACAGACAGTGTTTGCCCTAATGAAAAAAATCTTTTTCAGAAAGCGTCTGTGTCTCCCATTCCTTTCCTGAATTTGATCCAAACTATGACTAAAGTGTTCTCAACAGAGGGCAAGCAGGGATGTTTGGGAACGAGTGATGGAGGAATTTCCTTCTTTCTCTAGAAAGGTCTGTATCTTCTGTGCAAAATACTACAGGCAGAGTGCCAGGCTCCAAACTAAGGAACAAGCAGGACTTAGTTAACTGACCTGGAGTTGTGTCTGGAGCAGAAGAGGCTCTCACAGGGACAGCTTTCTCTCTCGCTGAGCGATAAACTCCCTGCAGAAGTGACCTGTGGCAGAGGCCTGTTAGTAAATATCCCTGTTTATTTTAAAACACCAACCTCAAAGCCAAAAGTTTGGAAGAGAGAGAGGGGTTGAGGAGTTGTTGGTCAAAGGATACACACTATTAGGAGGAATACGTTTTTTGATTTTTTTTTTTTTTTGTCTGCTTATGGGCTTGTTTGCTTTTTTTTGAGACAAGGTCTTACTCTGTTTCCTGGGCTGGAGTGTAGTGGAAATCTTATTTCATTGCAGCCTTGACTTTCCTGGGCTCAAGCGATCCTCCCACTTCAGCCTCCTGAGTAACTGGGACTACAGGTGCACACCACCACACCTGGCTACTTTTTTTCTACTTTTATGGAGAAAGGGTCTTGCCATGTTGCCCAGGCTGCTCTTGAATTCTTGAGCTCAAGTGATCTTCCTGCCTTGGCCTCCTGAAGTTCTCGGATTACAGGCCTGAGCCACCTTGGTTGGCCAAGATAGGAGAAATAAATTTAAGATAACTGTAGTACTACACAATGACTATAGGTGTTTAATAACAATATATTAGGCCAGGCGTGGTGGCTCATGCCTGTAATCCCAGCACTTTGAGAGGCTGAGGCGGGCGGATCACTTGAGGTCAGGAGTTCACGACCAACCTAGTCAACATGGTGAAACCCCATCTCTACTAAAAATACAAAAGTTAGCTGAGTGTGGTGGCACACACCTGTAGTCCCAGCTACTCGGGAGGCTGAGGCAGGAGAATCACTTGAACCCAGGAAGCAGAGGTTGTTGAGCCGAGATTGCGCCACTGCCCTCTAGCCTGGGCGACAGAGCAAGACTCAATCTCAAAAAAACAAAACCATCAAAAACTAATGTATTGCATTCTTGAAAACTGCAAAGACAGTAGTGTTTTCTTTCTTCGTTGTTGTTTTTTTTTTTTTTTGAGATGGAGTTTTGCTCTTGTCGCCCAGGCTGGGGTGCAGTGGTGTGATCTCAGCTCTTGGCAACTTCTCCTGGGTTCAAGCAATTCTCCTGCCTCAGCCTCCCAAGTAGTTGGGATCACAGTCACCCACCACCACGCCCAGCTAATTTTTGTATTTTTAGTAAAGACAGGGTTTCACCATGTTCACCAGACTGGTCTCGAACTCCCGACTTCAGGTGATCCACCCGCCTCAGCCTCCCAAAGTGTTGGGATTACATGCGTGAGCCACCACTCCCGCCCTAAGAGAGTAGATTTTAAGTGTTCTCACCACAATAAATGATAGGCATGTGAGGTAATGCATATGTTAATTAGCTAGATTGAGCCATCCCACAATATATACATATTTCAGAACTTCATGTACATGATAAATATATACAATTTTTTTTTTGTTTTGAGACATAGTCTCACTCTGTTGCCCAGGCTGGAGTGCAGTGGTGTGATCTCGGCTCACTGCAGCCTCCGCATCCCTTCAAGCGATTCTCCTGCCTCAGCCTATTGAGTAGATGGGATTACAGGCGCCCGCCACCACGCCCAGCTAATTTTTGTATTTTTAGTAGAGACGGGGTTTCAGCATGATGGCCAGGTTGGTCTTGAACTCCTGACCTCAGGTGATCCGCCCACCTTGGCCTCCCAAAGTGCTGGGATTACAGGCATGAGCCATCGTGCCTGGCCTACAATTTTATATGTATCAATTAAAATTAATTAATTATTTAAAAGGCCAAGTGTTTAAGAAAAGAAGGGAGGAATCAACATTTTCTTCTGTGAAAATTCAAGTTCTCCCTTTCATAATACATAACTTGTGTTGACTTGTGCATATGATACATAATCACAATTCATTTGTTTATATGACAGATGTTTATTGAGAGTGTAGTGTGTGCCAAGCATTGTACCCAGCACTGGGGCCACAATGGTGAGTAATCCGGCCGTGGTCCCTGTTACGGCATTTACAGCTGTGGAGAAGGAAGATAAGAAAGAAACAATCAAATACATGTAAAATTATAAATTCTGTTGAATCTGAGAGGAAGAGAGCAGGTAAACTAATAGAGAATAATGGGAGGAAGAGGGTAGGAGAGGGTAGTGGTGGTGTCAAAGGAAGCTGGGGGAGGATTTAAGTTTTCTCACAATTTCCAGCATCCAGGCCATCTGAAATAAAGCCAACATAGTTTAATAGACAACACAGTTTTTGTTTTTGTTTTTTGAGATGGAGTCTCGCTCTTTCACCCAACCTGGAGTGAAGCGGCACAATCTCAGCTCACTGCAACCTCTGCCTCCCGGGTTCAGTGATTCTCCTGGCTCAGCCTCCCAAGTAGCTAGGACTACAGGTGCATGCCACCACACCCAGCTGATTTTTTTGTATTTTTAGTAGAGACAGGGTTTCACTGTGTTAGCCAGGATGGTCTCAGTCTCCTGACCTCGGGATCCACCTGCCTCGGCCTCCCAAAGTGCTGGGATTACAGGCATGAGCCACTGCACTGGGCCGACAACACAGTTTTTAGACAAGTGTGAGACAAAGTAGCAAACGTAAGCCACCTTGGCCCATTTCTGCTTGCCAGCATAATTTTCCAAAGCTTCTAACTCTGTGGAGACCTGCAGCTCTCCAGAAAGATGCTTTGAAGACAACAAAACAGAACACACAGCCCCCACGTCTCTTGTCCTCTTGCCTGAGTCACTGCATTCCTTAAAAGATGAATGACCCCCAGCCTGGGCAACATGGTGAAACCTTGTCCCTACAAAAAAAATACAACAATTAGCTGGGTGTGATGGTGTGCACCTGTAGTCTCAGTCTCAGTTATTCGGAAGGCTGAGGTGAGAGGATCACCTGAACCTGGGAGGTTGAGGCTGCAGTGAGCCATGATTGTGCTACTGCATGCCAGCCTGGGTGATGGAGTGAGACCCTGTCTCAAAAAAAAAAAAAAAAAAAAAAAAAAAAAAAGGAATGGCCTTAATCCTTGACTTCTCCTACACATAAAATGACATCTGACGGGGTTAGTGATGATACCTCTGTGATCCAGGACCAGATGTACTCTGACACACAAACCTTGCTGTGATTCTGCTTTCATGTAATTCTGAGCAAGTCTGATGGGATTTTGCATATACAGAACCTCCACCCCTGTATATAAGCAGGGGTCTGAAACACTGGGCCAGAGCCTGCTCCTAGGCTAGAGGCCTCAATCTATAGTCCTTAGTAAGACATCTAAATAAAGTTAACTTTAATTCTTTAAAACCTTGATATTTTTCTTTACTTGACAAAAGTCTGCTGGTTTCCCTTCCAATCACATGGCCATGCCTAAGCATCCCTCTTTTTTTTTTTGAGACAGGGTATCCCTGTGTCACCCAGGCTGGAGTACAGTGTACAGTGGTGTGATCGTGGCTCACTGCAGCCTTGACCTCCTGGGCTCAAGCAATTCTCCCGCCTCAGCTGCCTGAGTAGTTGGGACTACAGGCATATGCCACCATATTTCCCTAATTTTTAAAATTTTTGTAGAGACAGGGGTCTCACTATGTTGCCCAAGCTGGTCTAGAACTGTGTTCAAGTAATCCTCCTGCTTCAGTCTCCCAAAGTGCTGAGATTATGGCCGGGTGTAGTGGTTCACACCTGTAATCCCAGCACTTTGGAAGGCTGAGGCAGGAGGATCGCTTGAGGTCAGGAGTTCAAGACCAGCCTGGCCAACATAGTGAAACCCCGTTTCTACTAAAAATACAAAAATTAGCTGGGCAAGGTGGTGTGCACCTGTAGTCCCAGCTACTCGAGAGGATGAGGCAGGAGAATCGTTTGAACCTGGGAGGTGGAGGTTGCAGTGAGCCAAGATAATGCCATTGCACTCCAGCCTGGGTGACAGAGTGAGACTCCATCTCAAACAAACAAACCCAAAGTGCTGAGATTACAGGCATGAGCCACTGCACCCGGCCTTCAGCCTTTTCTCTTTTTTTTTTTTTTTTTTTTGAGACAGAGTCTTGCTCTGTTGCCTAGGCTGGAGTGCAGTGATGCCATCTCGGCTCACAACTTCTGCCTCCCCGGTTCAAGCAATTCTCCTGCCTCAGCCTCCTGAGTAGTTGGGACTACAGGTGTGCACCACCATGCCCGGCTAACTTTTGTATTTTTAGTAGAGATGGGGTTTCACTATGTTGGCCAGGCTGGAATCGAACTCCTGACCTCGTGATCTGCCTGCCTTGGCCTCCCAAAGTGCTGAGATTGCAGGCGTGAGTCACTGCGCCCATCCTAGCCTTTTCTTTATAGAAATTCTAGAGCTGTGAATTGTCTGCCAGTCACAGAAGATGACGATTGTCTTGGGGTTACTGGATTCATCAATGAACGATACATATGTTGGGCACCTTTTATGTGGCAGTTACAAGGAAGCAAAGAATAAGACTGACATGAAACTTGCTTGTGTCACTTTACACTCCAGGAGCCTCTTCCACCACTGCTAAACCATTTATTCTGACCCCATGAGGCCAACTTTTCTTCCCCTTAGCAGAAAGTAAACCCTTTGTTAGACCTCAGCAGAAGATGGTGACCAAGGCATAACAGCCTGAAAGAGACCTCATGAAGACAAACAAGAAGATATTATTGATAAAATCTCTGTCAAGGCCAGGCGCAGTGGCTCATGCCTGTAAGATCCCCTGAGGTCAGGAGTTCAAGACTAGCCTGGTAAACATGGCGAAACCTCGTCTCTACTAAAAATACAAAATTTAGCTGGTGTGGTGTCGGGCGCCTATAATCTCAGCTACCTGGGAGGCTGAGGCTGAAGAATCGCTTGAACCCAGGAGTCGGAGGTTGCAGTGAGCCAAGATCATGCCACTGCACTCCTACTCTTGGGCAACAAGAGCGAAGCTCCATCTTGAAACGAAATGAAACAAAACAAAATAAAACAAAACACCTCTGTCAGTTGCAATTCTAAATAGTGAAAAGCCAACTTCAAACCACTGTATAATTTTTATTATTGTTCAGCATAATTTAATTATTGGTTGGCATTAAACCAACACTTATATAGTTCTCCCAGGCGTTGTTGTGAGCACATTACAAAAATTAACTCATTTAATCGTCATAACAACCCCCATGAAATAGGTCTTTTTTTATTTTTATGTTTATTTTTATTTTTTGAGACAGAGTCTCACTCTGTCGCCCAGGCTGGAGTGCTGTGGTGCGATCTCGGCTCACTGCAAGCTCCACCTCCCAGGTTCATGTCATTCTCCTGCCTCAGCCTCCCAAGTAGCTGGGACTACAGGCGCTCGCCACCATACCCGGCTAATTTTTTGTTTTTTAGTAGAGACAGGGTTTCACCGTGTTAGCCAGGATGGTCTCGATCTCCTGACCTCATGATCCACCCTCCTCAGCCTCCCAAAGAGATGAGATTACAGGCGTGAGCCACTGCACCCGGCCGAAATAGGTCTTAATGTCATCCCCATTTCACAACTGAGGATACTGAGACACCAAGAGGAGGAGTTTGCCTAAAGTCACTCAGTAAATGGAAGGGCACATCTTTGAACTAGGAACCTGGCTCCCGGGTCCACTCACCTAACCCCTGTGCACCATGGCCTCTCAGTAGTATGTCTAACGTACTTAAAAAGAGCACACACTGCACTTACATATATTTTTGTTTAACTTGTGGACAAAGACTTATGGATAGGTGCAAAAAATAAATCCTCTTTTGCAACCTAGAACTCATTGTTCAGTATGAGTTTTGATATATATAAGAAGGGATATTTTGATACCTGAGACAGTTAATTTATGGGAGTATTGATAGCCATAAAGTTTGGTTCCAGGCCAGGCACAGTGGCTCATGCCTGCAATCCCCACACTAGGTGTGAGTGTTGCTTTAAGCCAGGCGTTCAAGACCAGCCTGGGCAAGAAAGTAACACCTCATCTCCATAAAAATTTGAAAATTAGCTGGGTATCATGGCCTGTGCCTGTGGTTGCAGCTACTCAGGAAGCGGAGGCTAGGGGAAGAGGATTGAGCCCAGGAGTTGGAGGGTGCACTGACCTTTGATGGCACCACTGTACTCCAGCCTGGGTAACAAAGACAGAACCTGTCTCTTAATAATAATAATAATAAAGGTTGATTCTAGGACTGTAGAATAGATAAACAGCATGGGATATGAGCGAAATCCTCAGCTGTATTAATTTTGTATTCCAATTGCATGTTGACTTGATACATAAAATGGCTTTTTGTTTGAAAGGCTTTTATCTTGAGAACATGATGTCTGGAGTTAAAGGTATTGGCATATTCCACACATCTGTACTATTCTTGAGTGCGATCGCTTAGGAATGAATATGATTTGAACTCATTCATGTTTAGAGAGGGTGTCAAACTGAGAACCAGGCAGATCCACCTACACTAAAAATGACCTTAAATTGGTTGAAGAAATTAGATCCTGTGGCCAGGCACGGTGGCTCACGCCTGTAATCCCAGCACTTTGGGAGGCCAAGGTAGGCGGATCATGAAGTCAAGAGATCAAGACCATCCTGGCCAACATGTTGAAACCCCTTCTCTACTAAAAACACAAAAATTAGCTGGGTGTGGTGGGGCACGCCTGTAATCCCAGCTACTCGGGAAGCTGAGGCAGGAGAATCATTTGAACCCGGGAGGGGGAGGTTGCAATGAGCCAAGATCATGCCACTGCACTCCACCCTAGCAATAGAGCGAGACTCCATTAAAAAAAAAGAAATTAGATCCCAAAGATTCTTGGTGAATTTTGAAGTCTTCTTCAGTATATCCATATGAAAAGGAGATGACAGAAGCAAAATAAAAGAATTATGGGCTGACAGGACAACTGGATTAAAATAAGCATCCGTTTCACTAAAAAGGGCTAACTTGAAGATAAATATTTTGACTCCAGTTCTTTAGAGGATCTAAAGTGACCTTGATGGACAGTGGAAGAAATCACAACACAAATGGAATTCCCTGAATAAAAATTGATTGACTTAAAAAAAAGAGCGCACAAATAATTCATGACTGATAGCTGTTCTATTTTACAACGGCTAGATCTCTCAGGGTTAAATAAGTAATTTTAGGACTTGGGGCATTTAAGGATATTGAGGCTGTCTTGTGCTTTTGGTAAGGAAAAATAACCAAATAAGCAAGTTATAAATAGAAGTAAAAACTTCTATTGTAATGTTACCATGTAGTCTCTAATTTTACCTCTGTTCAGGCAGGTAGGCGTATTAAAATGCTGGAACTGAAAAGCTGGAGGTTTATTCTTTATGGGGTCTGAAAGCTATGCCCCAGTCCCCTATATATAATGCTAAGCCTGTTCGTCTCCCCCATTTTGTTACTCAGGGCTCGATCTCAATGGAGACAGTGTTACATGAGTTTCACTAACACTGCTAGAAAGTGTGTTTTTCCTGTTTTTGGAATCTCGGTGGGGGTGAACTGGGCATTTCCACTTGGCTTGGAAAAGGCTGAAAATCTGCCTTGGTGAAAAAGTTTAGCTGCATAATTTTTCTTTGTTTTATCATTGCCTCCTGTCACCAGCAAAATTAACCCATCCTGAAGTTTTGCATGAAAACAATTTTTAAATAATCAATTAAGAACATTAAACATTTCTTTTTTGACATGAGGTTTTGCTCTGTTACCCAGGCTAGAGTGCAGTGGCACAACATAGGTCACTGTAACCTTGAACTCCCATGCTCAATCTATCCTCCTGCCTCAGCCCCCCGGAGTAGCTGAAATTATAGGCTCACATCACTATGTCCAGCTAATTTAAAAAGTTTTTTTGTGGGATGAGGTCTCTCTCTGTTGCCCAGGCTGGCCTCAAACTCCTGGGTTCAAGTGATCCTCTCACCTCAGTTTCTCGAGTAGCCAGGACTGTAACTGGGCACCACCACACCTGGCTCTTTATTTACTTATTTAGAGGTAATAAAACAATTTTGAATTTCTTCTGCTCATGTAATTTTCTTCCTGCCCCAGACCAGAATCCTTTAGCAGTCTCAGTCTCAAAACCCAGGCACCATCCTTTGCAATTTAACAGCAGAGGGTGCTGTGAGCCTGTGGCTGCCAAGGCCTCTGCCAGAAGAAAAAGATGAAAGAGGCCCTCATTCAGCCAGCCTGGAAGTAGGCTTCTGGTTGTTCTGTTCCCATGTGGCTTCGGATGACTTGCCCATGCAATGTGGAGTATGGCGTTTCCCAAAACACAAGCAGGAAATCAAGGGACAAGCTGTGGCCTTCTGGAAATTATCATCTCTATTTTTGACGAGTTTCAGTTCTTCTCCAATTAAATTGATGCTTGATATTTTGTGCATTTAACTCCATCATTCTAGCCAAACTGGAGATTTATCTTTCTTTTTTTTTTTTTCTGAGACAGTCTTGCTCTGTTGCCTAGCCTGGAGTGCAGTGGCGCGATCTCGGTTCACTGCAACCTCTGCCTCGTGGGTTCAAGCGATTCTCAGCCTCCTGAGTAGATGGGATTACAGGCGTCCACCACCATGCCTGGCTAATTTTTGTATTTTTAGTAGAGACGGGGTTTCGCCATGTTGGCCAGGCTGGTCTCGAGCTCCTGACCTCAAGTGATCCAACTGCCTCTGCCCCCCAAAGTGCTGGGATTATAGGTATGAGGCACCATGCCTGGCTTTTTTTTTTTTTTGAGACAGGATCTTGCTCTGTCACCTAGGCTGGAGTGCAGTGGCATGATCTTGGCTCACTGTAACCTCTGCCTCCTGGGCTCATGTGATCCTCCATCAGCCTCCAGAGTAGCTGGGACCTCAGGGGCAAACCACCACGCCTGGCTAATTTTTTTTTTTTTTTTTTTTTTGAGACGGAGTCTCGCTCTTTCGCCCAGGCTGGAGTGCAGTGGTGCAATCTCAGCTCACCACAACCTCTGCCTCCCAGGTTCAAGTGATTCTCCTGCCTCAGCCTCCTGAGTAGCTGGGACTACAGGCACGCATCACCACGCCCGTGTAATTTTTTAATTTTTTGTATTTTTAGTAGAGATGAGGTTTCACCATATTGGCCAGGCTGGTCTGGAACTGCTGACCTTGTGACCTAGCTGCCTCAGACTCCCGAAGTGCTGAGATTACAGGCATGAGCCACTGCACCCGGCCTCAGTTTTCTTTTTTAAGCTGAGGTTTGAATGTTAAATCCAGGTTCTCTCTCAACTTTTCTCCATTTTTCCTGAAATTCCAGATCCTTAACTCATTCTCCCCCTCCCCCCAGCTAGTTGTCTTCCTACAGCCATTTCACCTCTTGATGGTTGACAGAAAGCAACAATGATGCTCTACATTTCTGGCTAGTTCAGTTATACTTTGCTCTAAGCAGATTTGCTTTATAAGAATCTAGATGTTCCCCCTGCCACCCAGGCTGGTTTCTGTGTGGTTTCTTAGCCACTGTAAGAGAGGCGTATAGGGATGCAGAGTGAGCTTGGGCAACATATGAGCAAAACTGGGCTGCAAAGTCTGGCTTCTGTTGGCATCAACAGTCGCCCGGGCTATAAACATTGACAAGATTTTTGACATGAATGAAACAGAGATACTGGTAGACACACGACAAACAAACAACATTTGATTTGATTCGATTTGTTGCATGAATTCCAGGAAAATAAGAGAACAATTCAAGAAAGAGGAACATATAGGATATAGGAAAGAGTGAAACTGACCGAGGACTGCAGATAAAGACATTGCAACATAACAGCTGCTTTATGTGATGATGAATGTTGAAGTCCTCAGTGCGCTGCAGGCATTAAAGTCTTGTCTTCTGGCCAGGCACAGCGGCTTACGCCTATAATCCCAGCACTTTGGGAGGCCGAGGCAGGTGGATCACGAGGTCAGGAGATCGAGACCATCCTGGCTAACACGGTGAAACCCTGTCTCTACTAAAAATACAAAAAATTAGCTGGGCGTGGTGGCTGGTGCCTGTAGTCCCAGCTACTTGGGAAGCTGAGGCAGGAGAATGGCGTGAACCCGGGAGGCGGAGACTGTAGTGAGCCGAGATCACGCCACTGCACTCCAGCCTGGGCTGGACTGAGACTCCATCTCAAAAAAAAAAAAAAAGAAAAGTCTTGTCTTCTAATGAAAAAATGGAAAGATGATTAGAAACCGCTAAAAAAAAGAAAAAAGAAAAAGATGCACTGTTCAAGAAAGTCATGATTGGATAATAAAGCAATCTATGATTTTTTTTTTTTTTTGGAGACACAATCTCCAATCTCCCTCCGTCGCTTAGGCTGGAGTACAATGGTGTGATCTCGGCTCACAGCAACCTCCACCTCCCGGGTTCAAGCGACTCTCCAGCCTCAGCCTCCCTAGTAGCTGAGATTACAGAGACCTGCAACCACGTCCAACTAATTTTTGTATTTTTAGTAGAGACGGGGTTTCACCATGTTGCTCAGGCCGGTCTCGAACTCCTGACCTCAGTGATCCACCCACCTCAGCTCCCAAAGTGTTGGGATTACAGGCATGAGCCACCGCACCCAGCCAGCAATCTATGATTTTGAAATGAATTTGAGAATTAATGAAGCAGGAGCAGTGCACTTCCTAAACCAACAAAGGCAAGCTGCCTGCAGTCAGGTAAGGCAAGGTTGGCAGGAGCAGTGGGATGGACAGATACTCTGATTTTATGTAAAATCTTTTTTTTTTGAGATGGAGTTTCACTCTTGTCGCCTAGACTGGAGTTTCACTCTTGTCGCCTAGACTGGTATGATCTTGGCTTACTGCAACCTATGCCTTCCGGGTTCAAGTGATTCTTCTGCCTCAGCCTCCCAAGTAGCTGGGATTATAGGTGCCCACCACCACGCCTGGCTAACTTTTGTATTTTTAGTAGGGATGGGGTTTCACCATGTTGGCCAGGCTGGTCTCGAACTCCTGACCTCAGGTGATCCACCCACCTTGGCCTCCCAGAGTGCTGGGATTACAGCCATGAGCCACTGTGCCTGGCCTGTACAATCATTTTGAATATAAAGAGGATCGTTGCTAACCACAATCATTTCTCCATGATGTGGTTCATTGTTTCTTTTTCCTTTGACTATCTTTTATAGGATACTTTTATGGGATATTTTCAGGCAATATATTCAAATTATTTACCAATTGCTGTGGCATGAGTATTGACTAATTTCAACAAATATATATCGAGTGCCTACCATGTGCCAGCAGATACATTAGTGAACAAAACAATTCCCTTCCTAGTAGAGCTTATGTTCTAGTGATGCAGACACTCAGAATAAAAACAGTAAACATAACAAGTGATACATTTTTTTTTTTTTTTTTTTGAAAGGGAGGCTCCCTCTATCACCCAGGCTGGATTACAGTGGTGCGATCTTGGCTCACTACAACCCCCGCCTCCCAGGTTCAAGTGATTCTGGTGCCTCAGCCCCGAGTAACTGGGATTATAGGCGTGTGTCACCACACCCAACTAATTTCCGTATTTTTAATACAAGGCAGGGGTTTCACCATGTTGGCCACACTGGTCTGGAACTCCTGACCTCAGGTAATCCGCCCACCTAGGCTTCCCAAAGTGCTGGGATTACAGGTGTGAGCCACCTTGCCCCACCATGATACATTATGTTAAAAAGTGATAAGTGCTAAGGGGGACGTAAAAGGAAACGTAGAAGCGAAGGGAAGGAGAATTGGGAATCCAGGAGGTAGGAGTGTGGAGAGGAGGGTAATAGGGTGGGTTGAAATTTTAAATAGGGTGGTCCTGGAAGATCTCATTAAGAAATAGAAATAGGCTGGGGTCAGTGGCTCATGCCTGTAATCCTAGCACTTTGGGAGGCTGAAGCTGATTGCTTGAGCCCAGAAGTTTGAGACCAGCCTGGGCAACACAGCGAAATCTCATCTCTAAAAAAAAATACAAAAAAAATTAGCCGGGTGTGGTGATGTGCACCTATAGTCCCAGGTACTCTGCAGGCTGAGATGGGAGGATCACTTGAGTCTAGCCTGCTGTGAACCGTGATTGCACCACTGCACTCTAGCCTGAGCAACAGTGAGACCCCAAAAAAATGGGTGAAATTCAAAACAAAAAAAAACTGCCAGGTGCAGTGGCTCACGCCTGTAATCTCAGCACTTTTGGGAGGTGGAGGTGGGCAGATCACCTGAGGTCAGGAGTTCAAGACCAGCCTGGCCAGCATGATGAAACTCCATCTCTACTAAAAATACAAAAAAATTAGCTGGGCTTGGTGGCGGGCACCTGTAATTCCAGTTACTCGGGAGGCTGAGGCAGGAGAATCGCTTGAACCTGGGAGGTGGAGGTTGCAGTGAACCAAGATTGTGCCATTACACTGCAGCCTGGGCAACAAGAGTGAAAACTCCATTGAAAGAAAGAGAAAGAAAGAGAGAAAGAAGAAAGAGAAAGAAAGAGAGAAAGAAGAGAAAGAAAGAAGGAAGGGAGGGAGTGAGGGAAGGAGGGAGGGAGGGAGGAGGAGGGGAGGGGAAGGGGAGAGGAGGGAAGGAGAAGGGGAAGGGAACTGAGAAATGAGCAGAGACTTGCCAGAGATGAGGGCATCACGCAAGCAGGTATCTGGGGGTAGAGCATTAGAGGGGTGGGCAGTGCCAAGGTCCTATGCCTGGAGTGTGCTTGGTCTGCACCAGGGACTGCAGGGGCTGGAGGGGCTGAGTGGGGGGGCTGCAGGGAAGAGTGGGAGGAGATGAAGTTAGACAGAAAGGGGTCTTGTGGGCCCCTGTAAGGTTACAACTCTTACTCTGAGTGAGATCCCACCCCATGAAGGGTTTTAAGCACAGGGCCAGTGTCTGACTTTTCTTTTTTTTTTTTGAGACAGAGTTTCGCTCTTGTTGCCCAGGCTGGAGTGCAATGGGGCAATCTCAGCTCACCACAACCTCCATTTCCCTGGTTCAAGCGATTCTCGTGCCTCAGCCTCCCGAGTGGCTGGGATTACAGACATGCACCACCACAGCCAGCTAATTTTGTATTTTTAGTAGAGATGGGGTTTCTCCATGTTGCTTAGATTGGTCTCGAACTCCCGATCTCAGGTGATCCACCTGCCTCGGCCTCCCAAAGTGCTGGGATTACAGGTGTTAGCCACCGCGCCAGGCCTCATTTTCAAGTAATCAGCATAGCTGTTGTGTTGAGAGACTGTACGGGGAGGTACAGGAGAGAGTAGAGGAGGTGTCTGTTTGGAGGCTGACACTGTAATTCTGGTGAGAGGAGATGGAGACTCAGATCTGGGGGAGGAGTGGGTTTTGGACATACTTTATGATCCGATGGAGGAGGGAGGGAAAGAGAGGAGTGAAGGATGCTCTGCTGGGGCTGGAACAGGTTGTGGGGGTACCTTGCTGGGCCCTTCATTGCTGTGGCAGCATTGGGGGGATGGGGAGGCTATAAGCAGACAGGAAGGGTCTCCAGGGATTATAAGGGTTTAGTCAACTTGAGCAATCAGCCTGTTCTACAGCCTCCTGCCCTGCAACCTGTTTTCCACTGAACCCTATGTGGAATGTGGTCCTCTTGTTTGTTGGAACCAGCTCCTGACAGACCCCAACTCACAGAGGAACCAGAGTGAACTTTCCTCACGACAGTGCTAGAGTCTGCACCCCAGCAGGAGTAACGGTTTCATTACCATCACATGTAACCTATGGGCTGGCATGATGCCTCACTGCATCTGGACAATTGGGACCCCTCCTCTATAAGTGGTCATGCACCCTCTCCCATTTCTATCACCCTGGAAAACCTTCCTGTCACTTTCCCTCAGGGAGACACTGCTTTCAAGAACACGCCCAGTGTCCTTCTTACTTGTGCTAAGTAAAACTCCTACTGATCAAAACCTGCGTTCTCCAAGCAGGCGCGGTGGCTCATGCCTGTAATCCTAGTATTGGGAAGCTGAAGCAGGTGGATCACCTGAGGTCAGGAGTTCAAGACCAGCCTGGGCAACATGGCAAAACCCCATCTCTATTAAAAATACAAAAATTAGCTGGGCATAGTGGTGGGCACCTGTAATCCCAGCTACTTGGGAGGCTGAGGCAGGAAAATCGCTTGAACCTGGGAGGCTGAGGTTGCAGTGAGCCGAGATCACGCCACTACACTCCAGCTTGGGCAACAGAGTGAGACTCTGTCTCAAAAAAAACCCCCACAACAAACAAAAAAACCCAAAAAACCCTGTGTTCTCATGGCAAGTCGTTTGTTACTTGCCAGGTGAACCAACCTCATTTTTTTCTGGTAACAGTGGCGGCAGCAGGGGCACTTGAGGCGCTCAGGCTGCCCGTGTGTGTGTTCTGGTGCTTCGGGACTGAGTGCAGCCCTGGATGTTGTGATTATAGCTCAGACTTTGCTTACTCATTTCTCTTAGAGGATGAGCCTAAAAATAGGCTTGAATCTTAAACCTTTTTTTTTTCTAATTAAAAAACTGGTTTTTTGACTGTTTAATTAGGCAGCAGAGGAGTCTTCTGATTTTTATGGGATGGTTGACTAAGTTTAACCACCCAGAAAGAAGTGTTCCTCATTAAGAAATATTCGGCTGGTCCGATGGTAGTGGGTCATCAGAACTTATTAACATTAGTGTCACTAAAGTTGGTATACAACCCCCCACTGCTCAATTTCACTGGATTAAGAAAAAAGAAACATTAGTTAAGAATAAAACAAAACATAGTTACCTACCAATTTTTTTTTTTTTTTTTTGCAATGGAGTCTTGCTCTGTCACCCAGGCTGGAGCGCAGTGGCACCATCTTGGTTCACTGCAACCTCCACCCCCCGGGTTCAAGTGATTTTCCTGCCTCAGCCTCCCGAGCAGCTGGGACTACAGGTGCATCCCACCACGCCTGGCTAATTTTTTTGTATTTTTAGTAGAAACGGGGTTTCACTGTGTTAGCCAGGATAGTCTCAATCGCATGACCTTGTGATCCACCCACCTCGGCCTCCCAAAGTGCTGGGATTACAGGCGTGAGCCACTGTGTCCAGCCAAAAATGTTTTTTTGTTTTTAAAGAAATGAAATTAGGGAAAGCATGAACTTTGGAGCCCACAGTTTTTACCGTGCCATTTTGATTGTAAGGGTGTTTTAACTCAGGTGACAAGGTGATATTTTCTCATAAATACATTTAAATCAGCATTCTACCAACACTGATGACTTTTACAACTGACCTTTTTTTTTTTTTTTTTTTTTTTTTTTTTGAGACGGAGTCTCACTCTGTGCAGTGGCCGGATCTCAGCTCACTGCAAGCTCCGCCTCCTGGGTTAACGCCATTCTCCTGCCTCAGCCTCCCGAGTAGCTGGGACTACAGGCGCCGCCACCTCGCCTGGCTATTTTTTGTATTTTTTAGTAGAGACGGGGTTTCACCGTGTTAACCAGGATGGTCTCGATCTCCTGACCTCGTGATCCGCCCATCTCGGCCTCCCAAAGTGCTGGGATTACAGGCTTGAGCCACCGTGCCCGGCCAACTTTTTTTTTTTTTTTTTTTTTGAGACAGAGCCTTGTTGTCCTGTGGCCCAGGCTGGAGTGCAGTAGTGCAATCAGAACTTATTGTAACCTCTAACTTCTGGGCTCAAGGAATTCTTCTGCCTCAGCCTCCCAAGTAGCTGGGATTATAGGTGCAAGCCACCACACCAGGCAATTGACTCTTAATATTTCTCACATTTTTTTTAGCCTTTAGAGAAATCTCTGATGTATCTGATGAAATTTTTGTCTGCAGTTCAGTAGCTCTTTCAGTTTCATATTGATTTTTGATACTCTCTTCAAGAGGCATTGATGGATCTAGAAAAAAAAAGGTTTTTCATACTCTCAGTACTTTTTTTTTTTTTTTTGAGATGGAATTTCACTCTTGTTGCCCAGGCTGGAGTGCAATGGTGTGATCTTGGCTCACTGCAACCTCTGCCTCCCAGGTTCAAGCGATTCTCCTGTCTCAACCTCCCGAGTAGCTGGGATTACAGGCGAGTGCCACCACGCCCGGCTAATTTTTGTATTTGTAGTAGAGACGGGGTTTCATCACATCAGTCAGGCTGGTCTTGAACTCCTGACCTCAGGTGATCCGCCCACCTCGGCCTCCCAAAGTGTTGGGATTACAGGCGTGAGCCACCACGCCCGGCCTACTTCTTTTTTCAAAACGTTAGCTTCAGTTATTTGTTTCTTTTGTATTTTTGTAGAGATGGAGTCTCTCTCTATTGCCCAGGCAGGTCTTGAACTCCTGGGCTCCAGTGATCCTCCTGCCTCAGCCTCCCAAAGTGCTGGGATTACACACGTGAGCCACTGCACCTTGACCCTCAGTTATTTCTGGATGATGAGATTGGCGTGATTTTTAGTTTCATCTTTATACTTTTCAGTAGTTTTCAACATTTCTGAATGAAATGGTCTTCTTTGTAATTCCTTTGTGTGATACTTTTCTAATGACAAAAAGCAAGATAAACAGCCAGGTATGGTGATGTGCACCTATGTAATCCCAGCTGCTCAGGAGGCTGTGGCAGGATTGCTCAAGCCCAGGAGTTCGAGAGCAGCCTGAGCATCACAGCAAGACTCTTGTCTCAATAAAAAAAAAAAGCTAAGTTAAAATACTCTCTCAGAGCCGGTGGCTCAAGCCTGTAATCCCAGCACTTTGGGAGGCCGAGACGGGCGGATCACAAGGTCAGGAGATCGAGACCATCCTGGCTAACACGGTGAAACCCCGTCTCTACTAAAAAATACAAAAAAAAAACTAGCCGGGCGAGGTGGCGGGCGCCTGTGGTCCCAGCTACTCCGGAGGCTGAGGCAGGAGAATGGCGTAAACCCGGGAGGCGGAGCTTGCAGTGAGCTGAGATCCGGCCACTGCACTCCAGCCTGGGCGACAGAGCCAGACGCAGTCTCAAAAAAAAAAAAAAAAAAAAACTCTCTCAGAGCAATAAAGACCTTAAACTTTCCAAATGTCAACCCAGTAAAACAACAACAAAGTTCCCTGAAACTCTCTCAGTTAGTTTTACTCCCGAAGCAGTCACTGTCTTGGAAGGATGACTGGCTCTCAGGAGGCTGCCTCAAATGATGCACGTGAAATTCATGTGGGCTTCCAATGTGTGTGTATCTGTGTTTGGGGGGTGTGTTTCCTGCTGTTTGTAACAGGAGGATAGTCTGGTCAACCAGAACAAGGAGACCAAGCCAACAGACATCACCATCAGCAAAGTGACGGTATAATGGCTGATGGCAAGGCAAATGAGGGCTAGGAAGGGAAATACAATTACAGTGAGGGTGAAGATTAAATCTCTATGCAGGAATATTGCAGATAAAATAAATGAAAACAATTATATCTTTTTTTTTCTTTTATAGAGATGGGGTTGCGATACATTACCCCGGCTGGTCTCGAACTCTGGGTCTCAAGCACTTCTCCCATCTTGCCTCCTAGTGTTGGGATTACAAGCATGAGCCACCAGGTCTGGCCTGAAAATATTTTATATTGAAAAAAAATTACAACGTAGAGTTCAATTGGAAACATTATTGTGAACCCAAAACCTTTAAGAGAAATATAATTTCCTGGCTCTCACCCTAAAATACAGTTCATTAACAGCCTTTTTTTTTTTTTTTTTGGAAATGGAGTCTCGCTCTGTTGCCAGGCTGGAGTGCAGTAGCTCAATCTTGGCTCACTGAACCTTCGCTTCCCAGGTTCAAGCGGTTCTACTCCCTCAGCCTCCTAAGTAGCTGCAATTATAGGCATCTGCCACCACACCTGGCTAATTTTTGTATTTTTAGTAGAGATGGGGTTTCACCATAATGGCCAAGCTGGTCTCGAACTCCTGACCTTATGATCCATCTGCCTCGGCCTCCCAAAAGTACCGGGATTACAGGCGTGAGCCACCGTGCCCCGGCCACATAATTTCTTTTCTTTTTGAGATGGAGTCTCTCTCTGTTGCCCAGGCTGGAGTGCAGTGGCACGATCTCAGCTCACTGCAACCTCCGCCTCCCGGGTTCAAGCAATTCTCCGGCCTCAGCCTCCTAAGTAGCTGGGATTACAGGCACACACCACCACACCCAGCTAATTTTTTGTATTTTTAGTAGATATGGGGTTTCACCATGTTGGCCAGGCTGGTCATGAACTCCTGACCTTAGGTGATCCACCTGCCTCAGCCTTCCAAAGTGTTGGGATTACAGGCTAAGCCACTGCACCTAGCCCATTAACAGCATTTCTTCCGCCAACCTCCCACTTTCATGCACCCATCAAAAGGAAATGAGACTTCTTAGGGGGTGGCTGATTCTGTGTCTTGGAACAAGGACAATTTAGAATGGGCCTAGAACACAAGGATTTTAGGCCAGCAATGGTAGAAGGATAAGGAAGCCACTGTCCAAATTGCAACAATTTGACATCAAAAAAGGAACATAGTAATTAACGTTTATTTACAACTGACAATTATGATTAAAATAAGTTCAGTGCGTGAAAGACCTCAAAACAAAAAAGTTGATATATGATTTTCTGATATATATGATTTTTCTCTGCTTTTATGATACCTGAAACATCATAAAAGGGATGGGGAGCTGGAGTGTCACAGGGGCTGAAGCAATGTATTGGTTAAGCCACCAATAGGGTGTGCGATCACCAACAAAAAGAAAAAGTCCTACACTGAAAGCCCATGGGGTTGAAGCAGGATTTGGTTCACCCTAGAACTTCTGAGAGTCAATCTGTATCTTGATAAACAGCAACAGGGCTTAGTCGTGAGTTCCCAGTAATTGGCTGCTCGGAGAGTTTGCTCCCCACCTCCTGGGGAGAACTTTCCTGGGAAGAGGCCAATGTTTCTATCTAAGCCTGTTCCGTCCTCTGAGTTTCCAACCTTCTAATTTCAAGTTGGGAGTGCCTACGAACATGTTTTTGTTGAGTCATTTGTGGAGCTCTAGAATTGTTGAACCTATCATTTGTTTTCCAAGTTAGGGGCAAACAGCAATACAGTGCTCATTTATTATTTAACCAAGATATCTGGAGGCCTCGTCATGTGTTAGGCCAGGGCTAGGCACAGGGGTTAAGTGCAAGGGTGAGCAGAGCAGGCATGGAGCTGCCCTCATGGGGCCTAGTTCAGTGGGGAAGATGGACATGATTCAAATAATCACAAAGTGACGTTTGGTAGAGAGCAAAGTAAAAGGGGTGCTTTGGCAGGCCCAGAAGAGGAACTTGATCATGACTCAGGGTGGGTGGGCAGGGAGGCTTCCTTGAGAAAGTGATATCAATGTGGAGGAGTGAATTATGTGAAGAGGCAGAAGAGTGCTCTAAGAAGGGGGATGTGTAAAAGCCCAAGCTCGGAGGAGGGCTGGAGTGTGCTGCATTGGCGGAACCAAGAGAACATTGGCTGTGCTTTGTGGAATGAGGTGAAGGTTGACCAGGTAAGGTGTGGTAGACAAGGTCCAGTTGAAGTAAGCTTTCAGAGGCTATATGAGCATTATTGAGATACAATTCACACAGCACAAAATTCATCCATTTAAAATGCACAATTTGGTAGCTGGTTGAGGTAGCTCATGCCTGTAATCCCAGCACTTTGGGAGGCAGAGACAGGTGGATCATTTGAGGTCAGGAGTTCAAGACCGCCTGGCCAACATGCTGAAACCCTGTCTCTACTAAAAATACAAACAATTAGCTGGGTATGGTGGCACACGCCTGTAATCCCAGCTACTCGGGAGGCTGAGGCAGGAGAGTCGCTTGAATCCAGGACGTGGAGGTTGCAGTGAGCTGAGACTGCACCACTGCACTCCAGCCTGGGTGACAGAGTGAGACTCCATCTCAAAAAAATAAAAATGAAAATAAAAGGCAGAGTGCAGTGACTCATGCCTGTAATCCCAGCACTTTGGGAGGCCAAGATGGGTAGATCACTTGAAGTCAGGAGTTTGAGACCAGCCTGGCCAACATTGTGAAACCCTGTCTCCACTAAAAACATAAAAATTAGCTGGGCGTGGTGGTGGGTGCATGTAATTCCAGCTACTCAGGAGGCTGAGGCAGGAGAATCGCTAGACCCTGGGATGCGGAGGCTGCAGTGAGCTGAGATCACGCCACTGCATTCCAGCCTGGGCAACAGAGTGAGACTCTGTCTCAAAAAAAAAAAAAATTGTATATATTTATCACGTACAACATGATGTTCTGAAATATGTATATATTGTGGGATGGCTCAATCTAGCTAATTAACATAACCTGGGAGGTGAAGTTGCAGTGAGCCAAGATCACACCATTGCACTCCAGCCTGGGGGACAAGAGCAAAACTACGTCCAAATGAACTGAACTGAACTGAAATGAAATGACGTATAATTCAGCTGGCCACGGTGGCTCATGTGTATAATCCCAGCACTTTGGGAAGCCAAGGTGGGAAGATTGCTTGAGGCCAGGAGTTTGAGATCAGCCTGGGCAACATAGTGCAACTTCATCTCTACGAAAAATTAAAAAGTTACCCAGGCATGGTGGTATGTACCTGTATTCTCAATACTGTGGAAGCTAGGTTGGGAGGATCTCTTGAGCCCAGGAGGTTGAGGCTGCAGTAAGCTATGACCATGCCACTGTGCTCCAGCCTGGGAGACACAGCGAGACTCCGTCTCAAAAAAAAAAAAAAAAAAAAAAAAAAAAGATCAAAAAAAAGAAAAAAATACAATTCATTGGTTTTTAGTATGTTCACAAAGTTGTACAATAACCACAGTCAATTTTAGAACATTTTCATCACCCTAAAAAAAACCCTGCAGCCTTCAGCAGTCACTCTCCATTTCCCCCAAACATCCAGCCTTAGGCAACCAATAATCTACTTTCTGTCTCTGGATTTGCCTACTCTGGACATTTCTATAAATGGAATTATATGGTATGCGATCTTTGTGCCTTGCTTCTTTCACTTAGTATAATGTTTCCAAGGTTCATCCACACTCTAGCATGTATTCGTACTTCATTACTTCCATGGCCAAATAATACTGCACTGTATGGCTAGGCTATATTTTGTTTATCATTAGTTGATGGACATTCAAGTTATTTCCGCTTTTTAACTATTATGAATAATCCTGCTCTGAATATTTGTGTACAATTTTTTTTTCCTTTTTAAAATATATACATTAATTAAAAAATGGAGATGGGTAGAAAATAAAAGACTAAAAAAAAAAAAAAAAAAAGGACAAAGATGCAAAAAGAAATGAGGCCGGACGTGGTGGCTCACTCCTATAATCCTAGTACTTTGGGAGGCCGAGGCAGATGGATTACTTGAGGTCAGTAGTTCAAGACCAGCCTGACCAACATGGTGAAACCCCTGTCTCTATTAAAAATATAAAAATTAGCCAAGTGTGGTGGTGTGTGCCTGTAATCCCAGCTACTCGGGAGGCTGAGGTAGAAGAATTGCTTGAACCTGGGAGGTGGAAGTTGCAGTGAGCCAAGATTGAGCCACTGCATTCTAGCCTGGGCAACAGAGCAAGACTCTGTCTTAAACAAAACAAAACAAAACAAAACAAAAAACAAATGAAAAAACACACAAAAAAGAAAAAAAATAAAGACAGGGTCTCACTACGTTGCTCAGGCTGGTCTTAAATTTCTGGATTCAAGCAATCCTATCTCTTCAGCCTCCCAAAGTGCTAGAATTACAGGTATGAGCCACAGCACCCAGCCAAGTTTTTCATAATAAAGATTTATATCCTAAGAACAGTGATAATCCATTAAAAAGTTTCAAGCAAGAATGTGGTATCAGAGTTTGGGTTTAAAACGATCACTCCCATCAGTGTTCTGGTGAATGGATATGAAAAAGGTGAGAGTGAATGCAGGGAGCAGTTATGAAAGCCATTGAGGCCAGGCGGGTGGCTCATGCCTATAATCCTAGCACTTTGGGAGGCCAAGGTGCGTGGATCACCTGTGGTCAGGAGTTCAAGACCAGCCTGGCCAACATGGTGAAATCCCATCTCTACTAAAAATATAAAAATTAGCTGGGCATGGTGGAACGGGCTGCCTGTAATCCCAGCTACTTGGGAGGCTGAGGCAGGAGAATCACTTGAATTTGGGAGGCGGAGGTTGCAGTGAGCCAACATCAGCCTGGGCGACAAGAGCAAAACTCTGTCTCAAAAACAAAAAAGAAGGCCATTGCAGGCCATTGCCATGGATGGTGGTGACTTTGATCTGGGATAGGCAGCAGTAGAAATGGCCAGAAATGGGAAATTTTAGAGATATTTAAGGGGTAAAATTAAGAGAATTTGATGGTAGAGGATGGATGAGAAGGAAGATAGCATGTGGGATGGATGGACTTAACCATTCATGAGGACACAGAATTCTAGAAATGACCCGGTTTGGGGTAAAATATTAAGAATCTAAACTGGGTGTGGTGGCTCACACCTGTAATCCTAGCAATTTGAGAGGCTGAGGCAAGAGGATCATTTGAATCCAGGTGTTCGAGACCAGCCTGGGCAACATAGAGAGACCTCGTCTTCACAAAAACATTTTCTTTTTTAAGAGGAGTTTCACCCTTGTTACCCAGGCTGGAGTGCAGTGCCACGATCTCAGCTCATTACAACCTTCGCCTCCCAGGTTCAAGCAATTCTCCTGCCTCAGCCTCCCAAATAGCTGAGATTACAGGTGCCTGCCAACGTGCCCCGCTAATTTTTTGTATTTTCAATACAAACAGGGTTTCACAATGTTGGCCAGGCTGGTTCTCAGACTCCTGACCTCAGGTGATCCACCCGTTTCGGTCTCCCAAAGTGCTGGGATTACAGGTGTAAACCACTGTTCCTGGCCTCTACAAAAAAATATTTTTTAATTAGCTTGGTGCGGTGGTGTGTGCCTGTGGTCCCAACTACTCAGGAGGCTGAGGTGGGAGAATCTCTTGAGCCTGGAAGGTCAAAGCTGCAGTGAACCATGATCATACCACTGCACTCCAGCCCTGGCAACAGTGTGAGACCCTGTCTGAAAACAAAAAACCCCAGGTAACAAAACCCAGGTGTGCATGTTTTGAGTTTGAGGCACCTGTGTGAAATTCAAGTCAAGAGGCTGAATGCGTAGTTGAATGTACAGCTCTAGAAAATGGTGATTGGTCTGGACAGGGAATATTACAAAAGGAAACACAACAAAGGCTGCAGTACCCTGGGGCCAGCATACTGGGAGCTACTACTACAATAGGCCTGAAGGATTACTGGAAGCCAGAGAGAGAGGACTCTGTGGAGAGGGTGTTCTAACAGGAGCTGTGGACTTCAGTAAGGAACACCACCAACGCTCAGTGACCCCTCAAGAATAAACTCCCTGCCTCACTCTGGTCTCTTGCTTGTGCCTCCCACTGGCAAAACCCATGTGGAAACCGAGGGAGAGCGAGCCTGCTGCAGTTCTCCAGGGCAGCCTGCAGGACACAGAGAGGGAGGCAGAACGGAGGGCAAACGGGAGATGCCCAGCGCACAGGAGATTTTTTTTCAAAACTGAAAAACAGATTCAGTATTTTCTCCCGCAGCCCCCCAGTGTAACCCCCAGGGACCCTCGTCCAGGTGCAGGGCACACCCTTGGTCACCCCAAATTCCCAGAGCTCCCAGGGTCCTCCTTCTCGGGGTCTCCACCTGGATGGTGGGGGTGGACGTCAGAGAAGGTCAGGGTGATGAGTGGAGAACGGCAAGTCTGGTGAGGGACTATTCCCTTGTGGGGAGTGGAAGCCGGGCTCCCGGTGAAGAGGAGCGGGACTTGGGGTGAAGCCGAGCGACAGCCCGGGAGGAGTGAGGATGGCAGGTGTGCTGGACATTCAGGGCTCGGCTGGACACTCACTCAGGCCCTCAGACTCCCAGCAGTGCGGGCCTCGGTGTGAGCCGCCCCTCTCCCTCTCGGAGGTAGAGCCCAGCGTGAGAGAGCTGGGGGTGCCCTCGCTAGGCCGGGCTGTGGGTGGGCAGCCATCAGCCCAGGATGGTTTGTGAAGTCTGAGGGCAGCGCTGGGTTGGCTGCAGCCTCCAGAGCAGCCAGTGTTGTCCCTGGGAACTTCGGACTCAGCTGCTTCTGGGCTGTCCCGAGCGACCCCAGGAGTGGGGCGTAGGTGACGCGGTGTCTAGTAAGCTTGAGCTGGATAGGCCACACTGCACGGCCTCAGAAGACAGACGACCGGCGGCGCCCTTGGCCCCCAGCGGCATTCCTGTGTTACCTGGCTTTCAGAATGGGGTAGCAGAGGGAAGCCGTGTCAGAAATGAGGCGCAGGAAAAACAGGTAATTCTTCCAAACTTACCGATGAAACTGCGTCTGGAGTTGGTGGGTTCATGGTCTCGCTGACTTCAAGAATGAAGCGCAGACACCTTCATGGTGAATGTCACAGCTCTTAAAGACGGACCCAAAGAGTGAGCAGTAGCAAGGTTTAACGTGATAGGAAGAGCAAAACAAAGCTTCCATAGCGTGGAGAGGTTACCCAACACAGTTACCTCCGCTGGTTGGTGGGAGGGCAGGTGGGCAGCTTTTATTCCCTTATTTGTCCCCGCCCATGTTCCATTTCTGTCCTATCAGAGTGCCCTTTTTTCAATCCTCCCCACAATTGGCTACTTTTAGGCTCCTGCTGATTGGTGCATTTTACAGAGTGCTGATTGGTACATTTTACAGAGTGCTGATTGGTGCATTTTACAATCCTCTTGCTAGCTACAGAGCACTGATTGGTGTGTTTTACAATCCTCTTGTAAGACAGAAAAGTTCTCCAAGGCTCCACTTGACCCAGGAAGTTCAGCTGGCTTCACCTCTGAAAACGGGAACTGGAGTGCACACGCGTGGAACCTGTAGGCCTGCCGCAGGAAGATCTTGTAGATGTTGGTGCACACCGTCTGGAGGCTGTTCACCTGCAAATCCAGAAAAAGGCTGTGACACTTCAGCCGCAAGACCCCAAAGAGTTCACAAGCGACACATGTTCCCCCCGGCCTTGAAGCCTTGGTTGAAGGTGAGACTGGCTCTGATGGAGGTCCGGGCATAGCTAGAGTAGTCGCTCGGCACTTCCAGGGTCGGGTGTCCAGCAGCAGGACGCACCAGGGGAACAGGCCGTGGGCCGGCAGCTAGACAAAGGCCACGCCACCCAGGGCCTCGTCTTCCACAGGGAAGTTTACCACCGTCTTCCACAATTTCACCACGCAGCCGTACTCAGGGACACCTAGGACCAGGGTCCTGAGGAAGTTTTTTGCGTGGGGGAGGTGAGGTGTCACCAACAAGAAGTCATCCACCAAACGTAGGAGCAGCCCGTCCCGCCGTATCCCGGCAAACAGCTTGTTCTCCATGTCACTGTAACACAGGCTGCAGAGCAGCGTGGACAGGATGGAGCCCTGCGGGATCCAGAGGGGATTTTTTTTTTTCCTTTTTTTTGAGACGGAGTTTCGCTGTTATTGCCCAGGCTGGAGTGCAATGGGCGATCTCAGCTCACTGCAATCTCTGCCTCCCAGGTTCAAGTGATTCTCCTGCCTCAGTCTCCCAAGTAGCTGGGATTACAGGCATGCGCCCCATACTTGGCTACTTTTTTGTACTTAGTAGAGACGGGGTTTCGCCATGTTGGTCAGGTTGGTTTCAAACCTCGTGACCTCAGGTGATCCAGCCTCCTCAGCCTCCCAAAGTGCTGGGATTACAGGCGTGAACCACCGTACCTGGCCTTTGTTTTTTTTTTTTTTTTTGAGACAGGGTCTCACTCTGATTGCCCAGACAGGGTTCAGATAATTCTCCTGCCACAGCCTCCTGAGTAGCTGGGACTACAGGCACGCACCACCATGCCTGGCTAATTTTTAGTATTTTTAGTAGAGACGGCGGTTTCACGTGTTGGCCAGGCTGGTCTCGAACTTCTGGACTCAAGCAATTTGCCCACCTCAGACTCCTAGAGTGCTGGGATTACAGGTGTGAACCATCGTGCCTGGCCACAGAGGGAAATTTAAATCTCAGATAGGACGTGAGGAAAAAAGGACCCGCACAGAGCCTTGAGGTCCTGGGACATGGAAAACCAGGGTGAAGGTTGTTGAAGGAGACAGAGGAGGCATGACCAGAGGGAAGAGAACACTGAGAATGTCCTAGAAGCCAAGTTAAGGTTGACTGCATTGTCAATTTTTCAGAAACAATTACACACACACACAGGTGCCATTTTCTTGCTGCTATCTATTTTATCTGCTAGAGCACAGAAGCTGGGAAAATGGAATTGCCTTTTGGGGGAGTCCTTCCTTCAAAAACAACCAGCCCCACCTAAGGCAAGAGTCCCCTCTATCTCAGCAATGTGGGTGCTCTTGGTGGCCCCACAAAAGAGCTTCCCCTAAGGCTCTCCCAGCAGTGTTACCTGGTGCCTGTGAACACAGGTTCCAGATGGAGGCAGATTGCCTGGGTGTTGGGCAAGTTACTTAACTTCTTAGTTTATGCACCTGGAAAATTGGAATAGAAATCATTGTGAGGATTAACCTAGGTGTCCCAGTGCCTGGGACATAGTAGTTGTTCAAATGTACTAGCTATTTTATGTATGTATGTATGTATGTATGTATGTATGTATTTGTTTATTTATTGAGACAGAGTCTCGCTCTGTTGTCCAGGCTAGAGAGCAGTGGCGCAATGTTGGCTCACTGCACCTCTGCCTCCTGAGTTCAAGTGATTCTCCTGCCTCAGGCTCCCAAGTAGCTGGGACCACAAGCACATGCCACCACGCCAGGCTAATTTTTGTATTTTTAGGAGAGACAAGGTTTAACCATGTTGGCTAGGTGGGTCTTGAACTCCTGACCTCAGGTGATCCATCTGCCTTGGCCTCCCAAAGTGCTGAGATTACAGGCGTGAGCCACCGCGCTCAGCCTGTACTAACTATTTAAATTCCAGAAATGCCTGGAATATGGTAGATACTTGATAAATACTTGTGAAATGAATGAATTGCTCCAGTTGAAAAATTATTAAATTAAAAGATGGACCCTGCTTACATAAGTGGTAATCATAAGGGATTTTATGAACAAATAATTTGAAACATTTAGAGTTTAAAGTTTCTTATTACAGTAATAAAATAAAGATGTTAACTTTGACAGTAATCTAAGTGTTCTGTTAATTGAATGATCAACTTGTTGGCTTTCAGAGAAGGAAGGAAATGTGTAGATTGGCACTAAGACATTCGAAGCCCCAGCAGGAATCTGAGGCTCAGCAGAGCCAAGGAGTCAAGGGTCTTCCGGAATGTTCCCCAGCAGGGATGGGCCACAGCTCCGGGGTGTGGACGAGTGGCAAGCAGGGCAGCTGAGCTTCAGTGAGCAAGGAGGTCTTTGAACCCACGGTGCAAGGTATTGAAACAGAAAATATTTAATTTGCCTCAGTTTATTGTTAATTTTTTGTTTTTCTTAAACTGAGGTTCATTTATAAAAGAACACATGTTATTGTGGCTATGTAAGAAAATGTCCTTGCTTTTGGGAGATACATGAAGTTATTTAGAAGTAAAGGCCATGATGACTGTAAATTTTGCTGAAATGAATGATCAAAAACCAAGAATATGTACATATATCTAGCGAGACAGTGATAGAGCAATGTGGCAACATGTGAATACTGTAGTTGGTGATTTACAAGAAGAATATACAGAAATTCATTGCTTTTTTTTTTTTTTTTTTTGAGACGGTGTCTCACTCTGTTGTCCAGACTGGAGTGCAGTGGGATGATCTTGGCTCACTGCAATCTCTGCCTCCCTGGTTCAAATGATTCTCCTGCCTCAGTCCCCCGAGTAGCTGGGATTACAGGTGTGTACCAGCACGCCTGGCTACTTTTTTGTATTTTAAGTAGAGATGGGTTTTACTGTGTTGCCCAGGCTGATTGCGAACCATTGCATTTTTTTAATTTGCTGTTTTTCAAAATAAAGAGTAGAAGGCTAGGTGTGGTGGCTCTTGCCTGTAATCCCAGCACTTTGGGAGGCCAAGGCGGGCAGATCATTTGAGGCCTGGAGTTCAAGACCAGCCTGGCCAACATGGTGAAACCCCATCTCTACTAAATATACAAAAATTAGCCAGGTGTGGTGGCAGGCGCCTGTAATTCCAGCTACTTGGGAGGCTGAAGCAGGAGGATCACTTGAACTCAGGAGGCAGAGGTTGCAGTGAGCCAAGATCCCACCACTGCACTCCACCCTGGGCAACAGAGCGAGACTCTGTCTCAAAAAAAAAAAAAAAAAGCCCAGTATGGTTGCACGTGCATGTGGTCCTAGCTACTTGGGAGGTTAAGGTGGCAGGATCCTTTGAGCCCAGGAGGTGGAGGCTGCAGTGAACCGTGATTGCGCCACTGCACTCCAGCCTGGGTGACACAATGAGATGCTGTTTCAATAAAATAAAAACCAAAAACAAAACCAAAAAATCTTTCAGTTCTGAAGCCGAGGATATCAAGGTCTGCAAGCATTCACAATCCTTAGAAGTCACCTAAAGATAATGGATAACCTGAATCTGAAAGGCACGGAAAGTTTATTTTTCTCTCTGCTGGGGACATTACTCTAAAGGTAGCTGAGCAAAGAGAATGCAACCTTTTTTATTATTTTTTGCCTCCCTATCTACTCTTCTTAACAAGTTTTCCTGATTGCTTGCCACTAGTAGGGTTTAAATTCTCCCGAAAACTATCTCAGTCTCAGATCCTCATCAGCTGACATTACAATCAAGCTAGCCTAAAAGGGCTCATCTCTGGCTACAGAAATAGTGCTTTTTCATCTTTATTTTTATTTTGTTTTGAAATTTTGCAATTCCTTCCCTCATGAAGGTTATGGAAGAATCAGAAAAAAAAGATGATGGTTAATATTATTTTATATCGTGGGAAACCTACTTAAACATTTGAAATGCTCAAACATGCTGCAATCTGCCTGGAGAACATTCTGGCAGTGGGTAACAAGAGCTATGAAACTTTTCAAACCTTTGACCCAGCAATACCAGTTTTGGGAATATACCCCAAGGAAATAACCCAAAAGGGAAAAAATGCAACTTGTTCAAAGATGTTGCTTTGCCGCTATTTATAAGAGTGAAGAATTGGAAATAATCCAAATACCAAATAAGGAAATGGCTCAGCAAATTATGGTATAGTGACATAAGGAAAACACCAGCAAATGATTTTAAATGACAGGAATGTAGCCTCTGCTGGCTCTGGGGAATGTGTAGATTAGATTAAGTGACAAACCCCAAAACAAAACACCAAATGGAAAGGTTACAACTATGAAAAATGTGTGTTGTGAAAAAAAGTTTAGAAGTGACTCTTGAGGAAAGGCAAACATAGTTTAGAGTCGGGTTTGGGTGCTTCTTCTGTAAAATTGCTTGTGAATTGCAGTATCTACTGCAGTATATGCCAGACCTGACCATTTCGATCCTAAACACAGCTATTTGAGTATATAAAGTAGACAGCAGTTACAAGGTAGATCAGACAGTGCATTTTCATTTTGCAGCAAAAAGTCTTCGTAGTTTTTTCCCTGTGCACAGGAAAATGTAAATGCTAGCATCAGAGTTTGGAGACTCTGAAGATTGCAGAACTGCAAAGACAGGCCGGGTACTAAAACCTTCCTGGAATCGATCCACTGTCTGCTGGAAGATCAATCTCTAGACATTGCTCAGGGCTCACCACAATGAACCAAGTGGAAGGGACCTACTTTTTCAAAGGAGAAAGAGGAAGAAATTAGATTTCAGAAGTCAAATAAATCAGAGATGCCAAAGAAACATTTACAGAAAAGTAACACTGACTCTTCAATTACTATTACAGAATCAGGCTGTAATGTAGACCTCATTTCTACAGAAGAAGACTCACACTTTTTTTTTCTTTTTTTTAAACATGAAACACAAGAATTCAGAATACGAAACTGAACAGTCAGAGAAACTAACAGGACATTGAATCAAGGAACTGTAAGAAATAGGAGGTGGATAGATATTTGCAGTAAGCTTTAGGGGCTATATAGTATTTTAAAAATAATACATCATGGGTATGAATTAGTATTTACCAACCGGGAAGCAAGGAAACACACAGTGGAATGAACTATTATTAAAGTTTACACATGATTTAAAGTTCACTTTGCTAATAAATTCTTACCTTAACATCCTCATTAGAGACGGGGCACGGTGGCTCACGCCTGTAATCCCAGCAATTTGGGAGGCCAAGGTGGGTGGATCACCTGAGGTTAGGAGTTCGAGATGAGCCTGGGCAACATGGTAAAACCCTCTCTCTACTAAAAATACAAAAATTAGCTGGGCAGGGTGGTGGGCACCTGTAATCCCAGCTACTTGGGAGGCTGAGGCAAGAGAATCGCTTCAACCCGGGAGGCAGAGGTTGCAGTGAACCAAGATGGTGCCATTGCACTCCAACCTGGGCAACAGAGTGAGACTCGGCTCAAAAAAACAAAACAAAACAAAAACAAAACAACCTCATCAGAAGGCTATTTGGCCTGGGATTTTTTTTTTTTCTTTCTCAACCTTAACTTGGACAGTAAGAAACAATTAAATTAGGATATTTTTCTTTTCTTTTTTTTTTTTTTTTTGAGACGGAGTCTCGCTCTGTCGCCCAGGCTGGAGTGCAGTGGCCAGATCTCAGCTCACTGCAAGCTCTGCCTCCCGGGTTTACGCCATTATCCTGCCTCAGCCTCCCGAGTAGCTGGGACTACAGGTGCCCGCCACCTCGCCCGGCTAGTTTTTTGTATTTTTTAGTAGAGACAGGGTTTCACCGGGTTACCCAGGATGGTCTCGATCTCCTGACCTCGTGATCCGCCCGTCGCGGCCTCCCAAAGTGCTGGGATTACAGGCTTGAGCCACTGTGCCCGGCTAGGATATTATTCATTAATAACAAACAAATTAAAATGGGAGTGTGTGCCAACAGTATTGGACATGAGTTTTACAGCAATGAGACAACAGAGAAGTATGTCATCTCTTCCACCTTCTCTGAAGAAGTCCAATCCAAGCTGAGAATCACTCAGCACCAGTGTTAGGCAGAGTTTGTCTTAACTATGTTCTTTGTTTGTTCATCTGAGAATGTGTTTTGTTTTACTCTTTCTTCTCCCTGGTGATTTAACAACAATATGAAGTACACCAGAGCCTTTTTTGGGGAGAGCAGTTTACCAAATTTACAATAGGTGGCTCTTTGCCAGCCCTGCCTATTTCCCCCTCACTCTTTGGCTAAGACTCTCAGTCTGACTCCACATTTTATCCTGTATTTAATGATGTGCACATCTGTGGGTACCTAGTAACATAGTCAGCTCAAGGTCTCTACAAGAGGCCTGGAGCCAAGAGTCATTTTACTTATGTGAACTCAGATGGGACAACTCCAGTTTTAAAGAGTAGACCTGATGGGAGGGAAAGATTTTGGAATTTAGAGTGACAAATCTACTTAAGACAGACCTGAGCCAGGTGCAGTAGCTCATGCCTGTAATCCCAGCAGTTTGGGAGGCTGAGGTGGGAGGATTGCTTGAGCCCAGGAGTTCAAGACCAGCTTGGACAACATAAGGAGACCTCATTTCTACAAATAAACACCAAAAACCTCCAAAATTAGCCGGGCATGGTGGCATGCACCTGTAGTCCCAGATACTCGGGAGGCTGAGGTGGGAGGATCACTTGAGCCTGGGAGGTTGAGGCTGCAGCGAGCCATGATCGGGCCACTGCACTCCAGCCTGGGTGAGAGTGAGACCGTGTCTCAACCAACAACAACAACAAAGTGGGTTGAGTTCAGCTATCTCCTAACTGGAGGATAAATTAACTCACCAGTTGATGAAGTCTTTACTTTTGGGATCATTTACCCTTTGGAAGTTCCTAGAAGCTGTGCAGAGTATCTTATCGCTGTGCAGAGCACAGGTGAAAAATGAGAAAGGGCATAGTTCTGGAGATAACAGTTGGCGGCCGCTGTAGCTAGTGAGCCTGCTGACAAAGCTCAGAGAGCCAGATCAAAGACCAAGGCTGCTGTGTCAGCTTCTCCCTGATGGACGCTAATACCCATCAGGAGTCAGGGCCTCACCTAAGGCTTCTCCACTGAGGAGCCCTTTGGAGGCTTTGGTGCAGGGGTGTCCATAGTGGTTTCACAGCAGTCTGTAAGGAGAGATGACGCCCCTGTCATTCCACTGCAGTCACTGTGTAGGGAACAAATCGACTGGCAGGAAAGACCTTGGCAGTTTAAAGATCTAAGTAAAGAAACAGATTTATGCCATCCCGCTTTTTTTTTTTTTTTTTTTTTTTGAGACGGAGTCTCACTCTATCGCCCAGGCTGGAGTACAGTGGTGCGATCTTGGCTCACTGCAAGCTCCGCCTCCCGGGTTTTATGCCATTCTCCTGCCTCAGCCTCCCGAGTAGCTGGGACTACAGTGCCTGCCACCACCATGCCTGGTTAATTTTTTCTATTTTTAGTAGAGATGGGGTTTCACCTTGTTAGCCAGGATGGTCTCGATCTCTTGACCTCATGATCCGCCTGCCTCGGCCTCCCAAAGTGCTGGGATTACAGGCGTGAGCCACTGCGCCCAGCTGCCACCCAGCTTATTAAATCAATTAAGCCAAATTACATCTCTCAAAAGGCTCATTTGAGTTAATGGCCAGGGTGGATCAAGCAGGGATCAGCGGCAGCATTGCCAATCAGCCGGGGTAGAAGATTAGAATGAAAGATGGAGTAGAAAAGATGACATTCGTGCCCTCAAAGGTGGCATGCCTCTGTCAAGAATCTCAAAACAGTTCACAATGGAGGGAAAGAAATTTGACTTTCATCCTTTTTTCCCACAAATTTATTTTTTCTTTTCTTTTCTTTCTTTCCTTTTTTTTTTTTTTTTTGCCACCCAGGCTGGAGTACAGTGCTGCAATCTCAGCTCACTGCAACCTGTGCCTCCTGGGCTGGAATACAGTGATACATTCTCAGCTCATTGCAGCCTGCGCCTCCCAGGTTCCAGTGATTCTCCTACCTCAGCCTCTCGAGTAGCTGGGATTACAAGCATGTGCTACCATGCCTGGCTAATTTTTGTATTTTTAGTAGAGGCTGGGTTTTGCCATGTTGGCCAGGCTGGTCTCGAATTCCTGACCTCAAGTGATCCACCCGCCTCGGCCTCCCAAAGTGTTGAGATTACAGGTGTGAACCACTGCGCCCAGCCCCAGTTTTCATTCTTTTTGCCTCTGGAGAGAGAGAAAGGAGCACAGAATAATAAAGGATTAGAATCCCCAGTTCTGTGATGGAGCAGCATGAGGCCATTCTAGTGTTGAAGCTGAGTTGAACTGTTCTGAGGGCAGTAACTATGGAATGAGAAGAGCAGAAGAAAGTGAGGAGGTGGCAGAAAGGAAAGTATTGAAAATTTGCTGGCTGGAAAACTAGCTTCTTGCTAAAAAAAACCCAAACTCCACAAACACACCCAGCTGTTCTGGTTGTAGTTAGTTATTACCCTTGTGTCCTGGGGAGACTTACAAAAGTAAAAGAAGAGAGAAACCCATAACATAATTAGGAGAAGGCCACTTCAAACACAATTATTCTAGCTTTGCCTTTAATTTGGTTAATAAGGCCTCAGTCTGGCTCAAATAATCTGACTGTACTGTTTACATATGTCTTTTACTTCTGTTTCAACAGCTGCACGTTGACACCGCAGCCCAAACATACGCAGGAGACTGGCAGAGAGGAGACTGCTCTTTGCTGAGAATAAAGAGACCTGTGAACATGTGAGTTATGTGACTTAGACGCACCACTTCACCTCTCTTGGCCTTCATTTCTATATTCATGAAATGAAAAAAATTTTTGGGTAGAATTTATAGTGAGCAACTTTCTTTTTTGAAATAGAGGCCAACTCAGGACAAATAAAAAATATTTATAGACTTCTTTCTTTTATTGAGAAGAGCAGCCCAGATGCAGCTTTATTTTTCTGTATTTATCTTTTTAGAGGCAGGGTGTTGCTCTGTCACCAGGCTGGAGTACAGTGGCACAATCATGGCTCACTGCAGCTTCACCCTCCCAGGCTCAAGCAGTCTTCCCACCTCTGCCTCCCGAGTAGCTAGGACTACAGGAGCACACCATAATGCCCGGTTAATTTTTTTTTTCTTTTCTTTTTTGAGACAGAGTCTCACTCTGTCATCAGGTTGGAGTGCAATGGCAAGATCTCAGCTCACTGCAACCTCCGCATCTCGAGTTCGAGCGATTCTTCTGCCTCAGCCTCCTGAGTAGCTGGGACTACAGGCGCGGGCCACCATGCCCAGCTAATTTTTATATTTTTAGTAGAGACAGGGTTTCACCATGTTGGCCAGGATGGTCTCGAACTCCTGACCTCAAGTGATCCTCCTGCCTCGTCCCCCAAAGTGCTGGAATTACAGGCATGAGCCACTGCACCCGGCCTAATTTTTATTAAAAAAAAATTTTTTTTGTAGAGATAGGGTCTTGTCATGTTGCACTCCTGGTCTTGAACTCCTGGCTTCAAGGAATCCTCCTGCCTGGGCCTCTTTCCAAAGTCCTAGGATTACAGGTATGAGCCACTACGTCCAGTCCAGATGTAGCTTTGTATTTTATTTATTTATTTATTTATTTGTTTGTTTGTTTTTGAGACAAACAAACAAGAGTCTCACTCTGTTGCCCAGGCTGGAGTGCAGTGGCGCATTCTCAGCTCACGGCAACCTCCCAGGTTCAAGCGATTCTCCTGCCTCATCGTCCCCAGTAGCTGGGACTACAGGCATGTGCCACTGTGCCTGGCTACTTTTTGTATTTTTAGTAGAGACGGGGTTTGACCATGTTGGCTAGGCTGGTCTCAAACTCCTGGCCTCAGGTGATCCACCCACCTCGGCCTCCCAAAGTGCTGGGATTACAGCTTTGAGCCACCACGCCCGGTTGGATGCAGCTTTTTAACCTTTCTCCCTGAAATTAGACTTTGAGCTTCGAATTGTCCATCACTGGATTAGAAAATCACTAGTTTTCCCTCTGATTAACGAAGGTCTTGGTTCCCTGATGGAAGTGATTTTTGTTGCCTGCTTCTTCATGCCACTTCTAGTCAATTATTTCCTTAACCACATAACCAGAAGGCTATCTAGCCAGAGTGTTTTCTATTATCGAGAAGACACTTGAAAAACTTTTGCATACAAATGGTATAGTCCTATCGTATTCACACAAACAGGCCTTACAGCCTAGTTCAGCAGTTACTGCAGAGTGAAGTCAATGAATATTAGTAATTCAGCAGCTAAAGTCATGATTTTCAGAAAACAAGTCAGCAAATTTTGACAAGTCGCAAACAATGAGTCAATTAATTACAGCTGGAATTTCAGATATGCAGACATGTCTGCAAATGAAATGTTCCTGGAACGCCTGTTGGACAAACAAAGACATTGGCAATGCAAATGGAGGAGTGCACTGAAAGTTCCTCACATAAAATCTGACCACCTGGCTGGGTGAGGTGGCTCACACCTGTAATCCCTGCACTTTGGGAGGCTAAGGCAAGAGGATTGCTTGAGCCCAGGAGTTGGAGACCAGCCTGGGCAACATAGTGAGACCTTGTCTCTACAAAAAAAAACAAAAACAAAAAACAACCAGATGTGGTGGTGCGTGCCTGTGGTTGCCAAACAGTGGAAACAAGCCAGTTACCCATCAACTAATTAACAAATATTTATTTATTTATCATTCATTCATTCATTCATTCAATCATTATTTGGAGACAGGCTTTTGCTCTGTTGCCTAGGTTGGAGTGCAGTGGCTTACTGCAGCCTCCATCTCCACCTCAAGCCATCCTTCCACCTCAGCCTCCTGAGTAGCTGAGACTACAGGCATGTGCCACCATGCCCAGCTAATCTTTTAGTATTTGTAGACACAGGTCTCCCTGTGTTGCCCAGGCTGGTTTTGAACTCCTAGGCTCAAGTAATCCTCCTGCCTCAGCCTCCCACAGTGCTGAGATTACAGATGTGAGCCACCATGCCTGGCCTGATAAACAGATAAATGTGGTATATTCATACAATGTGATATATTCATACAATGGAATATTACTTGTCCATAAAAAGAAATGGAGTACCAATACATGTTACAACACAGATAAACCTTGAAAACAGCTAAGTGAAAGAGGCTAGACACAAAAGGCCACATATTGTAGGAGTCTATTTATATGAAATGCCCCAAATAGGCAAATCTATGAGACAGAAAGTAGATTAGTGGTTGCCTAGGCTTGAGTGGGTTGGAGTAGAATGAAAACCACTGAATTATACACTTTAAATGAGTGAATTGTATGGTATTGTGAATTATATCTCAAGCTGTCATACAATTTTTTTTTTTTTTTTTTTTTTTTTTTGAGATGGAGTTTCACTCTTGTTGCCCAGGTTGGAGTGCAATGGTGCAATCTGGGCTCACCACAACCTCTGCCTCCCAGGTCCAAGCGATTCTCCTGCCTCAGCCTCCTGAGTAGCTGGGATTACAGGCATGTGTCACCCCGCCTGGCTAATTTTTTGTATTTTTAGTAGAGACGGGGTTTCACCATGTTGGCCAGGCTGGTCTTGAACTCCTGACCTCAGGTGATCCGCCTGCCTTGGCCTCCCAAAGTGCTGGGATTACAGGCATGAGCCACCGTGCCTGGCCTTGTTATACATTTTTTTAAAGGTGTTTTTTAAAGGTGTTACAATTTTGTTAAAAATCAAAAACATGGCTGGGTGCAGTGGCTCATGCCTGTTATCCCAGCACTTTGGGAGGCTAAGGCAGGAGGATGCTTGAGACCCCGTTTCTACAAAAAATAAACAAATTAGCCAGGCATGGTGGTATGCATCTGTAGTCCCAGCTATTCGGGAGGCTGAGACTGGAGGATCGTTTGAGCCCCACGAGTTGGAGGTTGCAGTGAGTTGAGATTGTGCCATTGTGCCCCCACGTGGGTGACAGAGTGAGACTCCATCTAGAATAGAATGACACTCCATCTAGAATGGAATGGAATGGAATGGAATGGAATGGAATGGAATGGAATAGAAATAGAATAGGAAGAGACTCCAGAACCACAAAAACCTAAGCCTTTGGTCTATGTGTGCTATGGCAGCACTGGTCCAGGCAGCAGAAGTTGGACTTCCTTAATGGGTCTATTTTCCTTGGGCATTAATAGAATTGCATTGTGTGTGTGTGTGTGTGTGTGTGTGTGTGTGTGTGTGTGTGTGTGTGTTTATATCATCCTCAAGCCTACCACCTGAAAACTGATACACTGCTAGAACATTCTACCAAATTATGCCATAACATGACATGGACCTTGCTTTAAAACTGTCATCAGTCACTTAAATTTGCCTCACAAACCATTTCTAAAGTGGACATAAATCTATAACTTGGGGAATAGATGAGTGATCAAATTGTTCTGTCTAATAAGCCAGCTATAGGCCGGGCACGGTGGCTCACGCCTGTATTTCCAGCACTTTGGGAGGCTGAGAGGGGTGGATCACGAGGTCAGGAGGTCGAGACCATCCTGGCTAACACGGTGAAACCCGTCTCTACTAAAAATACAAAAAACTAGCCGGGCATGGTGGTGGACGCCTGTAGTCCCAGCTACTCGGGAGGCTGAGGCAGGAGAATGGCGTGAACCTGGGAGGCAGAGCTTGCAGTGAGCTGAGATCGCGCCACTGCATTCCAGCCTGGGAGACGAGCGAGACTCCATCTCAAAATAAATAAATAAATAAATAAATAAAATAAGCCGGCTATATTACAAAATGATTATTTTGTATCTGGGATTACAGGCTTGAGCCACAGCACCCCGCCCAGACTGCCTGCTGCTGCTGCTTCTTTTTTTTTTTTTTCTGAGACAGGGTCTCACTCTGTCACCCAGGCTGGAGTGCAGTGGCATAATCTCGGCTCACTACAACCTTTGCCTCCTGAGCTCAGTGGATCCTCCCACCTCAGCCACCTGAGTAGTTGGGACCACAGGCATGCATCACCACGCTTGGCTAATGTTTTGTGTTTTTGGTAGAGATGGGGTCTCACCATGTTGCCCAGACTAGTCTCGAACTCCTGACCTCAGGCGATCTGCCACCTCAGCCTCCCAAAGTGCTGGGATTGCAGGTGTGAGCCACCATGCTCAGCCCAGACTGCCTGATCCTTAACCTATTTCCACCATTCTGGACAAGATGCCTAACCCCTCCAGACCTATTTGTAATATGAGGATAAATGACAGTAGCCAAATCACAGAGATGCTGGGAGAACCAAGCGAGTTAATTGTATAAACAAAGTACATAGAACAGAGTCTGGCATAAAGTTAGCACTCAATAAACTTTATCTGTTATGTTTCCTTATCAACCTCATAAACTTCAGGGAGTGGGGGCAGTATTTACTTTCTGGCAGACCTCTCTTATAAGGATCTTGGACTTGGTCCTTGGGAGCAAATAGATTATCAAGGATGGGGCTGTGCCTCAGCAGTAGGGTTCAGTTCAGACAGATCAAAACCATTTCTGGCCAAGTGCAGTGGCTCACGCTGGAATCCCAGCACTTTGGGAGGCTGAGGCAGGAGGATCACTTGAACCCAGGAGTTCAAGACCAGCCTGGGCAACATAGTGAGACCCACCATCTCTATTAAAAAAAAAAAAAAAAGACTATTTCTTTCTCCCTGGATGGGACCGTTTGATTCTGTGAGGGGCCTAGTTCCCACAATGCCCTCTAAGAGCCCAAATCCAGTAGGAGAATGCAATCTTCCCTGAATATACAGACTCCAGAGTTCTGATGTGAAATAGCAGATCTCACCCTCAGGAAATCCAGGGATACGGTGATGATTTGAGGTCTTTGGAGGTAGAACCCTGCACCCAGGATGAAATAATCTTAGCAGAGAAACCTGCAATAGCTCCCTTGAGCATTCCTTGGTGTTGTGACTGACTCTGTTTAGACTTTCTTGAACTATAACCCAAAATCTTGCTGACAGTGAGTTACTGGATGCCAGAGCTGGCCTAGTCTTGTGTTACTGCAACTTGTGTGCCCTGATTGCTTAGTTTGATAGTGACCCTGCCCATCTACTCTCAAGTTGCAATTTGATGCCATAGAGCAACTCATGCTGACTTGTGCTCTGGTAGCCAATGTTCAGTCTTGGCCAACTCTGAATCTTTCTGGTTCTTTGCTGATTTTGGGCCTTCGTTTATGTGCTCGACTCTGCCTTTGCCCCTGTAGATGCTTTATAAGTCTCCCTATCCCTAATGGGACTCTTGGTCAACTCAAGATAGAGCACTTTTCTTCTCCAAAGGGAAAATGCAGGCACAGAGAAACCAAATTATTCGTTTAGGGAAACAGAGCTAGAAATTTAGTTGGGCCAGAATTAGAAACTTCAGATCACATTGCATCTAAAATATAGTAATTAACAAGACTTCATTCTTAAATAAAATGTTGCTTTAATAAAATACTGCACATATATATTTTTCTTTTCAAAGATGTTATAAGCAGGATGGTTGTTTTGAATGATAATGTATTGTATACTATATAATTAGTAGCAAAAACAAGGACTTTCAAATAAATAGGCTTCAGCTTTTTTTTTTGGTGGGGGGCGGTGTGGGGAAGAAATACTCTGCAAATCAGCTGAGACTGAAAAACAGGCAAGGAGGGCCAGGCGCAGTGGCTCATGCCTGTAATCATAGCACCTTGGGAGGCCAAGGCAGATGGATCACTTGAGGTCAGGAGTTTGAGACCAGCCTGGCCAACATGATGAAATCTCATCTCTTCTAAAAATATAAAAATTAGCCTGGCATGGTGGTGCGCGCCGGTAGTCCTAGCTACTGAGGAGGCTGAGACATGAGAATTGCTTGAACCAGGAGGAAGAGGTTGCAGTGAGCCAAGATCGTGCCCCTGCACTCCAGCCTGGGTGATAGAGTAAGACTCCGTCTCAAAAGAAAAGAAAAGAAAAACAGGCAAGGATGGCTAGCTGGACATAGTGGCTTGCACCTGTAGTCCCAGCTATGCAGGAGGCTGTGGTATGGTGGGAGGATTGCTTGAGCCCAGGAATTCAAGAGCAGCCTGGGCAATGTAGTGAGACCCTGTCTCAAAAAAAAAAAAAAAAAAAAAAAGAGAAAGCGTTGACTTTTCCTTTAAGAATGTGCTCTTGGTGGGCTTGGGATAGAGAAAGGAGTCATATTTACCCTCTGGGAATCAAAAGAAACACTGGAGTGACCTCTGAGAGAGAAATCCTGGCCCTACCCTTGTCATTCTGCCCAAGATTTCAGAGCCTAATTGAAACATACAAAAGCACCACCAGAGTTGCCCTCTAGCCATCTGAAGATCCAGTGGGGTGGATGTGGAGCCAGTGGAAAAATCTGGAAAAAGCAGAGCTGGGGGTTATAAGGAGGATGATGTAATGTGATAGAGGAGATGTCAGCTATACCTGAATGTTCGGACCTAGTGCAATATCTGGGTCACTGCAGCCATTCAGAAATCCAAGGAAATACAAAGACCGTGTATGCACGGTAAAAAAATACTAGAAGCAGAATTACCCCACTAACCACCTATTAATTATACTCACGCTGGTCCCCCATTACTGAGAGTGCATTATTATATAATTAAAGCCATTTAGACATGGCTTGGCATAGCACTTGCATGATACGCTACATACTAAAAACTCCTCCTTATGTAGCCTTTTTTTCTTATCAGATTCAGAGCTCCTTTCTCCTTTTCTTGGTAAGGATGAACACAGGTAGAAAATTCTCAGTTAGGATCTCCAGCCTGGGCTTGTGATCTGACCCTACCTGGAAGTCTTACTTTTGTATATCTGACAGAAGAACAAGTAAGTCAGTCTTCAGGGGAAAATCCAGAACAACCCAACTTCTAGCATCAGGTCTTTCTCAATAGCTTTTCATTAGCTTTTCAAAAACGTCACCCAATATGATTAGGATTGTAAAAGAGGACCACCTGAGCCGACAGCACCTCCGGCCTCAAAATGGGCTGGCAGAAGACCATTCAAAGATAAAATGGGCTGTTCCAGTGGGAGTGAGCTCCCTACCTGTGAGAGTATTCAAGTAGAGAGAGGAGGACCTCCTAGCAGGAAACTTGCTTATGCTGGGAGGGTGTATGTGATATGGCACCTCCATCTGAGAGAGTCTACGCTGAGGGCAGGCTGGAGTCACACATAGGAATAAGCCAGGCGACCCTCCAATCTGCCATCTGTGATTTAATTTCACAATGGCAGAATGGATGGCATGTCACTTGCTCCAAATACCAGCACCCATTGCTTCAAATACTAGTCCCCCTCAATCCCTGGCACAGTTGTTGACTTGAAATACTGAAGACTCCACATCCCTTACAATGACTTCTTGTGTGGCTGGCCCAGGATCTGGGCGAGGCAGTAGGGGATGACACTGACGGATGCCAGGGGCACTACCGCACTCTTGCAGAAGGACAAGACGTAGAAGACCAGCTCGACTTGGGACGGGGGTTTCAAGGAGTCAAAGAGGTGCAGGAGGACGAGGGAGGCTACAATAGAGCTGAGGCGGAATGGGAGCCACTTGCCGAGTTTCCCCTTGCAGCTTTCCCTGTACATGCTGGAGTTGAGAGCCAGCCCCAGGCCAAAGAGGGTGCCCAGGTTCTTGAGGAGGCTGGCAAAGGGCGTGGTGTCAATGTGGACCCATTCTGGCCGCTCGCACCACCTCTGGGCTTTCTCCAGAGTCCATAGGAGGTCTACACCCAGTCCCTTGAGCAGCAGATAAAATCCGATGGCGAAGCTGAACAGGAAGAAGGTAATGAGAAAATATTTCTTGAGACTGGCATTATAGATGCTGTGGATGTGGCTGAAAGTTTCTGCAACAGCAATGCCTGAGTGGAAGAAAGAATTACTGTGAGAGATAGGAAGGATCTGGGACCTTTGCTAGAGGTGGGTTTGGAGCAGTGGGTGACATGCCATCCGTTCTGTGACTGTGGAATTAAATCACAGATGGCAGATTGGAGGGTCGCCTGGCTTATTCGCATGTGTGACTCCAGTCTGCCCTCAACATAGACTCTTTCAGATGGAGGTGCCATATCACGTACATTCTCCCCCCATACGCAAATTTCCTACCAGGAGGTCCTCCTATCTCTACTTGAGTACCCTTAGAGGTAGGGAGCTCACCCCCACTAGAACAGTCCATTTTATATTTGAATGGAATTGATTGCTGAATAGTTCTTCCTTGTCTGTGTGAAACTGGTCCCCCTCTAATACTGTCTATTTTCTCAGTTCTTTCTGCAGGAGTTAGTAAATGATGGATCTAGTCCCTCTGTCACACATTTGGACAGTTATTCTCTCTAACCTAAACATTCCCAGGTTTTTCATGTGATATGGCTTCCAGGTTCTTCCTCAAACATAGAACCCACTACTAAATGCTGTGTTACTTTTGTGATTACCATGAAACCATCATCTCCCTTGTTCTCAACATTCTTCTTTGAATGCTGCTGTGTTCTGTTCTTACAAATCTCCAGGGGAGAAATTCCACAGTTTTGTTAAGGTCTTATATGGTAGTGCCTCCCACAAAATCTTTCTTATGTTTAACCTAAATCTTGTCTTACCCTTGTTAACTGGATCTAAGAAAACACAGATATTCAAAACTCTGAACCTATAAAAGAGATCAACTGCAGTTATCTATTAGGTTTGCAAATGAATGTATTTAAATAAAGAGCTTTCCTAGGACACCGTGTTAATTTGTTAAATTTGGCAGATTCCCTGAAAAGTAAATTAGGGCCTGTTGAAGATCAGTAAGAAATAAAGATTGTAAAAAGCTCCGAGATTTCAAGCTAATTCAATTTGGTTAGTTAATTTGATGCATGGTAACTTCTACACAATTCATTCTATGGATCTGGGCACTCCTACAGAAATTAATCATTTCAACTTGCTCATTCTTGACTTTGAACCCACAGAAATGCTCACAGTACCGATTACACACAGGATGTGGCTGGAATGCTGGGATTTTGTCCTCGTTAGGGGGAGAAATGGAATGGGGTTGCGGGGAGGAGGAAGGGAGTCCGATCAGCCCATACCTGACAGGACTCCGGCAACAACTTGATGAGGAAAATGAGCAGCAAGGTAGATTCGTGACAGACAGACGTTCAGCTGCACAGCCCAGAATCCCAACCACAAAATGACATTCAAGCACCTGCAACGGAAGAGGCAACCGTAACAGAACACAGGTGCAGATCCTTCAGAAGAGAAAACAGCCCCGGCAGGAATGTTGGAGCCTAGCAAACTTAGGTGCTCTCAGTGGAATTTTTGTAAATTAAAGCCGGTACTCAAAAGCCCAAAGATGCCTGTTGGGGGCTGGGTGCAGTGGCTCTTACCTGTAATCCCAATACTTTGGGAGGCCAAGGTGAGAGGATCACTTGAGGCCAGGAGTTCAAGACCAGTTTAGGCAACATAGCAAGACCCCTGTATCTTTAAAAAAAAAATCAAAATTGACCAGGCACGGTGGCTCACGCTTGTAATCCCAGCACTTTGGGAGGCCGAGGTGGGTGGATCACTTGAGGTCAGGAGTTTGAGACCAGCCTGATCAACAGGTGAAACCCCTTCTCTACTTAAAAAAAAAAAAAAAAAAAAAAAAAAATTACAAAATTAGCCGGGTGTGGTGGTGCATGCCTATAATCCCAGCTACTTGAGAGGCTGAGGCAGGAGAATTGCTTGAACCCAGGAGGTGGAGGTTGCAGTGAACCGAGATCGCACCATTGCACTCTAGCCTGGGCAACAAGAGCGAAACTCCATCTCAAAAATAATAATAATAATAATAATAAGTAAGCCGGGCCTGGTGGCTCACGCCTGTAATCCTAACACTTTGGGAGGCTGAGGCGGGCGGATCACTAGGTCAGGAGTTTGAGACCAGCCTGGTCAATATGGTGAAACCCCATCTCTACTAAAAATACAAAAATTAGCCGGGTGTGGTGGCACGAGCCTGTAGTCCCAGCTACTCGAGAGGCTGAGGCAGAAGAATAGCTTGAACCCAGGAAGCAGAAGTTGCAGTGGGGCGAGATTGCGCCACTGCACTCCAGCCTAGGCGACAGAGCGAGACTCCGTCTCAAAAAAAAAAAAAAAAAAGAAAGATGCCTGTGGCAAGTGGTGAACCCTTGCATATATGAATTTTAACCTCCCTGTTTTATCTATTTGATAATTAAGGATTTGCATGGGCTGGCACCATGGCTCACGCCTGTAATCCCAATATTTTAGGAGGCTGAGGCAAGCCAATTGCTTGAGATCAAGACCAGCCTGAGCCTGGGCAATATTGCAGAACCCTGTCTCTACAAAAAGATATGAGAAATTAGCTGGGTGTGGTGTGTGGCCTGTGGTCCCAGCTACTCAGACGGCTGAGGTGGGAGGATCGCTTGAGCCTGGGAGGTAGAGGTTGCAGCGAGCCGTTACCGTTTCACTGCACTTCAGCCTGGATGACAGACGAGACCCCGTTTCAAAAACAAAAATAAAAAGGATTTGCACTGTGGCTGCACACCCGGAATTCTCTGTAATAAGAATATCTTCTGTTTCTCTGGTTAACCTGAGTGGGCGACTCTGTGGTTGGTACAGACATGGGTTTTTATTTAAGCCCTACTGCTACCTCACTACCTGATTTTTATAAGTCCCTTCGTGGTGTTGGGCCTTGTTTCCTTATCTGTAAAACAAGGGATTGCACTACTGGATCCCTTTCAGCCCAAACATTCCGTGACTCTGAGTTTCACCCTTATCCAAACTGCCACAACTCTTAATCAGTGCCTGCCCAGGTGTGGGAGTGGGCTAGGGGTATGTGAGGAAGAGCACGTGGTGTGTCAGCTACAGAGAGAGCCGCCTCCTGCCCTCCACCACCTACACCCCAGTGGTGACTTCTTACCGAAATCTGTAGGTCGGCTTTTTCTTTCCCCGAAAGATGGAAAGAGTAGATGTGACCATCACGTAGTATACACCTGCTGTACCCATGGCATGGCCAGAGGGGCTCCCTAAAGGGCAGGAAAGAGAATGAGTACAGGTGAAAAAGTCCTCATCTGGGAGACAGTGCATCATCTACCCAGCCATCCCCCTATCCACCCGTCTACCCATTCATACATCTGTTTACCCCCCATCCATCCACCCATCTTCCCATCTATTCGTTATCCATAAGTCATTTATTTAACAAATTTCCATCTACTATGCACCAAGCATTGTGCAAGGCTCTGGGAATACAATGGTGAGCAAAACCAGAGAGGATCCCTGCTCTTGCAGTTAAATGCAGTCTGGAGATTACACAAAGAATCAGTATACTGGGCGTACAATTACAAACTGATCTGCCCTCCACATCTTCTGTTCCTTCTCACCTTGCACACTCTTCTGGCTACACTGGCCTCATTGCTTTCCTTTAAACACACCAAGCACGTTCCCACCTCAGGGCTTTTGCATGGCTATCCTCTCTGGCCAGACAGCCCTTCATAGCTCTTCTGCCAGAAACTTACTCCCTCACATCCTTTAAGACTTGACTGAGATCTCACATTCTCAGTGAGTCCTACTCTGACCACGCTATCTAACCCCGCCTGCAACCGGTTCCGTTTTTTGTTTGTTTGTTTGTTTTTTAGAGATGGGGTCTTGCTCTGTCTCCTAGGCTGCAGTGCAGTGCCATGATCATAGCTCACTGCAGCCTTGACCTCCTGGACTCAAGCAATCCTCCTGCTTCAGCCCCTTGAGTAGTTGGGACCACAGGTGCACACCACCACACCCAGCAAATTTTTAAAATGTGTTTTGTTTGTTTGTTTGTTTGTTTGTTTGCCCAGGCTGGTTTTGAACACCTGGGCTCAAGCAATCCTCCCACCCTTGGCCTCCCAAAGTGTTGGGATTATAGGTGTGAACCACCATGCCCAGTCTGGTTCCCATCCCATTCTTAATTCCTCTACCCTGAGAGACAGAGGGTCCTGAGATGTGCCGCCCAGACCTCCCTCCTGAACTGCAGGACTTATTTCGTAGCTGTTGAGAGTGTGATGGCAGATGGCTCTCTGCTCTCAGCCTTCTCCGGGCATTGCCCTGGGCTAAACAGAGTCGCCTTGGTCAAGGTTACGCTCTCCCCGGGATCTGATTCCCTTGACCCAACTGGGGCCAACTCTGAGGAGCCATCCCCAGCTTCAGAGCTCCCTGTGGAGTTGGATGAGGCAGAATCACAACTGGACCTCTCCTTCTGCCCTGTTCTTGTTCCTTCCCTTCTACAAATATATTTCCTCAGAGTATCTAAACTCCTACATGTGAACCTCCATTTCAGCCTGCTTTCCAGGGAACCCCATAGATAAATAAAGGCTTTCTTTCCTCCCTCCCTCCCTCCCTTCCTCCATTCCTCCCTTCCTTTCTGCCTCTCTTCCTTCCTCCCTTCTTCTTCCCTGTAACTAATTATATACCTTGGATAATTCATTTGAACTTTTTTTTTTTTTTTTTTTTTGAGACAGAATCTTTCTCTGTTGCCCAGGCTGGAGTGCGGTGGCACGATTTTGGCTCACTGCAACCTCTGCCTCCCGGGTTGAAGTGATTCTCCTGCCACAGCCTCCTGAGTAGCTGGGATTACAGGTGCCTGCCACCACGCCCGGCTAAGTTTTTGTATTTTTTTTTTATTAGTGACGAGGTTTCACCATATTGGCCAGGCTGGTCTTGAACTCCTCACCTCAGGTGATCCACCGGCCTCAGCCTCCCAAAGTGCAAGGAATACAGGTGTGAGCCACCGTGCCTGGCCTATCCTACATATTAATAGTTTACTTTTTTCTTGAGATAGAGTCTCCTTCTGTACTCAGGCTGGAGGGCAGTGGCCCGATCTTGGTTCACTGCAACCTCTGCCTCCCAGGTTCAAGCAATTATCCTGCCTCAGCCTCCCAGGTAGCTGAGACTATAGGCATGTGCCATCACGCCCGATCAATTTTTTTTTTTTTTTTTTTTGAGACGGAGTCTCACTCTGTCGCCCAGGCTGGAGTGCAGTGGCGTGATCTCGGCTCACTGCAAGCTCCGCCTCCTGGGTTTACGCCATTCTCCTGCCTCAGCCCCCCGAGTAGCTGGGACTACAGGCGCCCGCCACCTCGCCTGGCTAGGTTTTTGTATTTTTTAGTAGAGACGAGTTTCACCGTGTTAGCCAGGATGGTCTCGATCTCCTGACCTCGTGATCCGCCCATCTCGGCCTCCCAAAGTGCTGGGATTACAGGCTTGAGCCACCGCGCCCGGCCCAATTTTTGCATTTTTAGTAGAGACAGGATTTTACAATGTTGGCCAGGCTGGTCTTGAACTCTCGACCTCAGGTGATCTACCCACCTTGGCCTCCGAAAGTGCTGGGATTACAGGCATGAACCACCACGCCTGGCCTAGTTTACTTATTTATTACAATTTTTGTATATTTCACCTCCTCTATTCAGATTTCAGCTCCACAAGGGCAGGGATCTTTGTGTCTGTGAGGTATCCCTAGCACATAGAACAGCGTAGAGCTCCCAGTAGGTGCTTGGTAAGTAACAGCTGAATGAGTGAATGCTCTGAGGTGAATGAATGGTCTGTGAGAGCGAATAACTAAGGGACCTTCCCTAGTTTTGGGGTCAGGAAAGGGTCTCTGAGGAAGGGATGCTAGTACCTTAGAGGGTACTAGTCTCAGAGGGCAGCTGAGACTTTAGGGCGAGGGAGGGGGCTTCCTATTACATACTGAAAATAAAATCTATCATTTGATTTGACAGTACCCATCTGGCTGTAACTAATAAAATGTAGGTACGCGAGGGATTGGACGGTCAGCTCAGGAGGGCACATCCAGTGGGCCGGGCCATTGGGGAGGACCCCCAGGAGCTCAGGCTTCTGCCCCCTCCTTTCTCAGGACACAGCGCTGCAGGGCAGTGACTCTCATGAGCCTTTGCCCGTGGGTGCCCATACCTCTCTGGACTCCACCCAGGTTCTGTAACAGGCAGATTTCCAATACTACTGTGCTATTCAGGAAAGCATTGCTGAAGTGAATTAATTTGTGCCAATTGAAGAGCATGACAAAAGTACAAAGGAATGGCTTTCCTCATGTGCCCTCAAGGTCAGTTTCATCCATAACAGATGAACGAGGTCCACCAGCTTCTATCTCTACAGGGGCTGGGATGCTTACCTGGTCCAGTCTCACAGGTGACAGGGAACTGCTTTATCAGGGGCACAGAAGTGTTGCCGTAGTAGTTGGTGTCCAAAACCCACCAGTATGGACGCTGTCCAAAGAGAATCCTATGGAGAAACAGAACGAGTTTCTGGGGTTACTGAATGAACGCTTTTGCCCAAAGCCCACACCTTCAAGAAGATTGTAGCTTGAGAAGGATTTCACATGTTGCCTCTAGAAGGGAGAACTGGGTGGCTGGGGAGAAGTGTGAGAGGGAGATGTTTCATGACACATCCTTATGTATGTAACTTCATTTTGAACTGTTCGTTTGAATGTATTTCCTTCCTTCCTTCCTTCCTTCCTTCCTTCCTTCCTTCCTTCCTTTCCTCTCTCTCTTTTTTTCTTTCTTTCTTTCCTTCCTTCCTTCCTTCTTTTTTTTTTTTTTTTGAGACAGGATCTGGCTCAGTAACCCAGTCTGGAGTGCAGTGGCGCAATCTCAGCTCATTGCAACCTCTACCTCCTGGGCTCCTCCCACCTCAGCCTCCTGAATAGCTGGGACTACAGGTGTGTGCCATCACACCTAGCTAGTTTTTGTATTTTTAGTAGAGATGGGGTTTCACCATGTTGCCCAGGCTGGTCTCCATCTCCTGAACTCAGGCAGTGCTCCCACCTTGGCCTCCCAAAGTACTGGGATTACAGGCATGAGCCACTGCGCCTGACTGTATGATCTATTTAAACACAAATAATGAAGCCCAAGATTCTGAACTCCGGGCAGGTGTGGTGGCTCACATCTGTAATCCCAGCACTTTGGGAGGCCGAGGAGGGCGGATCGCATGAGGTCAGGAGCTTCAGACCAGCCTGGCCAACATGGTGAAACACTGTTTCTACCAAAAAATATAAAGAATTAGCCAGGTGTGGTGGTGCGTGACTTTAATCCCAGCTACTCAGGAGGCTAAGGCAGGAGAATCACTTGAACCTGGGAGGCGGAGGTTGCAGTAAACCAAGATTATGCCACTGCACTACAGGCTGGGCGACAGAGCGAGACTCCATGTCAAAAAAAAAAAAAAAAAAAAAAAAAAAAAGATCCTGAAATCCATATAATGGCAGCTATGTGACTTTTTTTTTTTTTTTTTTTTTTAACCTCAAGCAGTATGTATCCTGGAAGAATGCATATGGAACTAGAGTTTGAAACTTGGACTTGCATGTACCATGGGTTCCCTCAGGCCTCAAGGAATCTTGCATTTCCTCTGACATCAGAGAATGTACTCCAGCCCCTAGGACGAGCTCCCCCAGGAAACATGGCCTGCATTTCCATCAGAATTGCTCTCTGTAAGGATGTATATAGCTTCGGAATCCTCTCTGCTTTGAAACAGAGTGTCTCAGACAAACCACTTCCCCTTTAAAAGCACTAGATGTATCTTTCACTGTGGAAATAGGTGTCAACTGTCAGTCAGGATGCCTTTTATCCCTTGTGACGGTGGAATAGTGATTTCTCACAGAAATCGGGGAGAGCCACTAACTCTGACCTCTACCAACCCAGAGAGATTGCATGGTTCTTCAATGGAGATCAGATGTTTGGAATAACACTTCATCTTCTTATTTTTTAGAATGATGTGGCTGGGTGTGGTGGCTCACGCCTGTAATCCTAGCACTTGGGGAGGCCAAGGCAGGCGAATCATGAGGTCAGGAGTTTGAGACCAGCCTGGTCAATATCGTGAAACCCTGTCTCTACTAAAAATACAAAAAAATTAGCCGGGCATGGTGGCGGGCGCCTGTAATCCCAGCTACTCAGGAGGCTGAGGCAGGAGACTCACTTGAACCCGAATGGCAGAGGTTGCAGTGAGCTGAGATCACGCCATTGCACTCCAGCCGGGTGATACTGCAAGACTCCGTCTCAAACAAATGAAAGAGAGAGAGAGAGAGGGAGGGAGGGAGGGAGAGAGAGAGAGAGAAAGGCAGAAAGAGAGAGAGAGAGAGAGAAAGACAGAGAGAGAGAAAGAAAAGAGAAGAGAAAAGAAAAGAAAAGAAAGAAAGAAGCCATAATGGGAGTGTTTATGTGGTAGAAAACTGGCAAATGCTAAACTCAGGGCTTTTTCCCCCCCACAAAGAGTCAGTTTATCAGCACTGGATGTAACATAGTTCTTAAGAGCATTGCTGCGGAAGCCAGCCTGCCTGCCTGGGCTTCCGTCCTGGCTCAGCATGTACTAACCTCGTTGGCCTAATCATTTAACTCAGCACCTTGGTCTCTGCATCTACTATTTCTGTAAATAGCAGTAACGACCTCACAGAAAAGCACATAGCACATGGCCTGGCATGTACTGTTTAGTAAATGTTAACCCTGATTATTATTAAGCTGCCAGAGATAACCTATTTGTAGATTATAAAACAGAAACTCAGATAATTGATATGACTTGCCAAGGACATGTAGTTGGTGGGTGGTAGAACGAGGGCTGGAGCCCGGTTCCCAGGGTGACTTTTCATTACCCCACAAAACAGGCTGTTGAATCATCTGTTTCCTTTTTTCATACAGCATACATCATCTTTTTTTTTTTTTGAGACAGGGTCTTACTCTGTTGCCCAGGCTGGAATGCAGTGGCACGATCTCAACTCACTGCAACCTCCTCCGCCTCTCACCTCAGCCGCCTGAGTAGCTGGGACTACAGGTGCACGCCACCACGCCCAGCTAATTTTCGTAATGTTTTTGTAGAGATGGAGTATCCTTGTGTTGCCCAGGCTGGTCTTGAACTCCTGAGTTCGCCCAGGAGCGATTCGCCCACCTCGGCATCCCAAAGTGCTGGGATTACAGGTGTGAGCCACCATGCCTGGCCCCATACATCTTTCTTTATGTTACCTCTTCTGCTTCACACTAAGAAAACTCTTTGCTCAAAGCCTATATAATTCAGACTTTTCACGAAATTCAACTGTCCTACCCTTTAACCCATATGAAATAGGCTTTCCTGTATTTTCAACTCACTGGTAGGATTTTTTTCTGTCTTCCCCCTTTATGTAGATGATCCAAAGTCAGAGAGAAGGGTTGGGAGGATGAGTAGCCCGTGGCTTCCTGAATAGCCTGGGGGAAAGCAACTTCTGATGGACAGATATTTCCAGAGCGAATGCCAGCCTCTTTTTCTTGCCGATCTCCTCTCTATATGGTTCTTACCACTTAAAGACGAGGTTGAGCCAGTCTCCAATCACCGCTACCCAGAGGAGTTTAATGCCCACAGCTTCCTGAAGATGGAACCAGATGGGGAAGAGGACGTAGAAGGCATTCCTGAGGTCTGCAATCACGGACACCAAGATGAACCAGTCCTGGGAGTCTTGGTAATTCACCTGGAGGTAGTGTGTTGACTGGATCCCAAAGTCATGGAGAACATTCATTCCTTCCTCCATCCTCGTTTCCCTTGGCACCTCAGCAGAGCCCTTGCAGTTATTCCAGGCTTGGTGGTGATTGCTCTGCTATCAGTCTGTGCCTTGCCCCTGTTTTATATGCCCTGTATCCAGTATTCAGGTCAACCCAGCCCTGATCTTTGGACTCAAAAACCACTTTTGTCTAAAATGTATTGATCAAAGGTGCATCACCAGTAGGTTGATGCGAACATGTTCAGGGTGATTTACGTAAAATAGAAAAACAGGCACACAAAAACAGCCTGATCGGCCATGTACTCAGCAGGGCCAATGATTAACTTTGGCATGCTTCTTGGCAGTGCAAGGGGCTGCCCTCCTGGTCCCCGAAACCAGGCCAGAGACACAGGACAGAGTCTACATCCACGATGATTCTTGCAAAGATGTCAGATTTTCTATGCCTGCAACTGTACTTATTTGGGGACAAAGAAAAATCTTGGTGCTCTAGCTGCTCAAGTTTTAAGTTCTTAATTTTAAAATTAGTAAGTTCTAGCTGGTTGTGGTGGCTCACATCTGTAATCTCAGCAATTTGGGAGGCTGAGGTGGGAGGATCCCTTGAAGCCAGGAGTTGGAGACCAGCCTGGGCAACAAAGCAAGACCCCCATCTCTACACAAACATTTAAAAAATTGTTTTGGTGTGTGTGGTGGTGTACTCTTGTAGTCCCAGCTATTCAGGAGGCTGAGGCAGGAGGATTGCTTGAGCCCAGGAACTGGAGGCTGCAGTGAGCTATTGTCCCACCACTGCACTCCAGCCTGGGCAATCGAGCAAGACCCCAATCTCTAAAAAAACAAAAGAAAAACAACAAATAAAATACAGTAACTTCTATTGTACTGGGGACTGTCATCTTGCTGGCCTTTCCTTAACTGTGTTAGAGTCTAGGGTCTGCCTCTGGTTTGGGAAATCAACCCCCTTCCTGGTATTGGCCTCATATCTCTTAGGATCATAAAGTAATCATTTTTTAATGCAGTGATTAGTTCATTTAACGATCTTAAAGTTACAGCCCTTGGTGGTGTTTTCTTTTTTAAAATTTCTCTCTTTTTTTTTTTTTGAGACAGGTTCTCACTCTGTCTCCCAGGCTGGAGTGCAGTGGCATAATCACGGCTCACTGCAGCCTCAACCTCTTGGGCTCATGTGATCCTCCTGCCTCAGCCTCCTGAATAGCTGGGACCACAGGCACACGCCATCATGCCTGGCTAATTTTTCTATCTTTTGTAGAGATGAGGTTTTTCCATGTTGCCCAGGCTGGTCTTCAATTCCTGAGCTCAAGCGATCTGCCAGTCTTGGCCTCCCAAAGCTCTGGGATTACAGGTGTGAACCACCATGCCTGGCCAAGTGTTTTAACTCATACGTTTAAGTAAAAGAATGAATGTATAGTCTTCCTGTGCAACAATATGATGACCATATGGTTCTAAATAAGAATACCAGCAAATTGGTAACTGGAGACTTAAAGACTTTGTTTGAAACTTTCAGTTATTTTTGAAAAAGGGCTTCTATGTTTTGAGCTTTCTTATATATATGTGTGTGTGTGTAGATACACAAAAGAAAGCTCAAGATACACTGTGTGTGTGTGTGTGTGTGTGTGTACTGTATATCAGCCTACAAATAGTAGAGAGACCAAAACCCTCCCACTGAGGTCACAGAGGACTATGAGAGGAACCAGGGAATGAATCAGGTAACGAATTCATGCATTTTTAAAAAATACAGCTATTTAATCATGCTTCATATCAATATTATTATTTAATTATTTATTTATTTTTGTAGAAACAGGGTCTCACTATGCTGCCCAGGCTGGTCTCAAATTCCTGGCTTCAAGTGATCTTCCCACCTCACCCTCGCAAAGTGTTGGCATTACAGGCATGAGCCACTGCCTCCAAATTCATGCATTTTTGAGGATAAGAGCCGGGGGAATAAAATGTTTAAAAACTTGCCTTAGGCCGGGCGCGGTGGCTCACGCCTGTAATCCCAGCACTTTGGGAGGCCGAGGCGGGCGGATCACAAGGTCAGGAGATCGAGACCACGGTGAAACCCCGTCTCTACTAAAAATACAAAAAATTAGCCGGGCGCGGTTGTGGGCGCCTGTAGTCCCAGCTACTCGGGAGGCTGAGGCAGGAGAATGGCATGAACCCGGGAGGCGGAGCTTGCAGTGAGCCGAGATCGCGCCACTGCACTCCAGCCTGGGCGACAGAGCGAGACTCCGTCTCAAAAAAAAAAAAAAAAAAAAAAAAACTTGCCTGAATTTCCCATCATTAAGTCCATATTGACATGTAAGGGGTAGCTGGGGACAGAGAAAAGAAACTCAGAGCTAATGAATCTGTGGCAAAGGTTGACAGCATTCCATGCTGGAAATGATTAAAACATCCTCCAGGAGGTATGACCTGGAGTCTCCTCCCCACCCCACCAAGGGCTCCCACCCAGCCCATGCTGACTCCAATTGCCCTTGACTGCATAGTTTCTGCTGGTCCAAGCAACCTTCTCCTGCCACGCCTAACCTTGGAGAGCAGGTAATGTGGTGGTAACTGTGGGTGGGTACAAAGTAAGCCCATGCGTGGTAGGCAGTGCTGGGGCATGGGGTATATGTGATCTGCACTGTCAGGGCTGCTGGGCCATAGGTAGGGAGCCTCCCTCTACCCAGATAAGCCTCTGTTGTGGAGTAATTATTGCAGTGACCTCTGGGATGAGAGTTTCTATGGTCTGAGGTGAGTCAAGGTGAGTCTAAAAAAATATACAAAGGCCACCGTCTGGGTCATGGCAGGGCAGCTAGGAGCCAGGGTCTCTGAGTCGGGAGGGGTTCTATCATCATGTGCTCAGCACATGGGGAGCAAATGGAGGGCCCTATTTTCTGAGAAGCCTCAGGGAGAATGCCCCTATAGATGAGGAGTTGATAAGTGATGGAGCTGACATCCCACTCTGGGCATCCAGGGGCAGTGGGAGTCTTCCTGGCCGTTGGCCACCAGGCAGGGGGACCCTCTAGATCAGAGCAACCTCATAGTCTTGACATGATGAGTTAGTCCTCACCTTTCCACCTGCCAGCCCCTTTCTGCTTCCTCCAGCATGTTTTTATCTGTGGGAAAACAGGCGAAGCCCCAGCTTGTTAGAAAACTGACTGCATCAAGACACTGTGGATTCTCAAAGGTCTTGTGGATATATGAGGTGAGTGGCTAGAAGTTTTGCTGAGAATCCACTTGTTTATCTGTTTATTTATTTGAGATGGGGTCTCACTCTGTTGCCCAGGCTGTAGTGCGGTGGCACCATCACAGCTCACTGCAGCCGCAATCTCCTGGGCTTAAGGTATCCTCTTGCCTCAGCCTCTGGGAAGCTGGGACTATAGGCCCACACCACCAAACCTGGCTAAGTTTTTATTTGTTGTGGAGATGGGGGGGTGGTCTCTGTATGTTGCCCAGACTGGTCTCGAACTCCTGGCCTCAGGTGATCCTCCTGCTTTGGCCTCCCAAAATGCTGGGATTACAGGTATGAGCAACAGCGCCCTGCAGAATCCACTCATTTAAAGAACCATCTCCAGAGAGGGGTTCCCGCCATCTCCCTCTAACTCCTGTTCTTTCCCCTTTTCAAGAAGTGCTCTAGTTTAATTCAACCAACGCTTCCTGAGCAAAGCACCGTGCCTGGCTCTCTGAGGAATTAAAAGTTAAAAGCCAGGCCGGGCATAGTGGCTCACACCTGTAATCCCAGCACTTTGGGAGGCCGAGGTGGGCAGATCACCTGAGGTCAGGAGTTCAAGACCAGCCTGGCCAATACGGTAAAACCCCATCTCTACTAAAAATACAAAAATTAGCTGGGTATGGTGGGGGGCACCTGTAGTCCTAGCTACTCGGGAGGCTGAAGCAGGAGAATCACTTAAACCCGGGAGGTGGAGGTGGCAGTGAGTGGAGATCCTGCCACTGCACTCCAGCCTCAGTGACAGAGCGAGACTGTCTCAAGAAAAAAAAAAAAAAGTTGCCGGGCGCGGTGGCTCAAGCCTGTAATCCCAGCACTTTGGGAGGCCGAGACGGGTGGATCACGAGGTCAGGAGATCGAGACCATCCTGGCTAACACAGTGAAACCCCATCTCTACTAAAAAATACAAAAAAAAAAAAAACTAGCCGGGCGAGGTGGCCGGCGCCTGTAGTCCCAGCTACTCAAGAGGCTGAGGCAGGAGAATGGTGTGAACCCAGGAGGCGGAGCTGGCAGTGAGCCAAGATCCAGCCACTGCTCTCCAGTCTGGGCGACAGAGCGAGACTCCATCTCAAAAAAAAAAAAAAAAAGTTAAATCCTAGCTCTCTTCCAGGACTTTGGTGGTCTAGTGGGACAGGGTGGCCTGACATTTACAAAACTATGTAAACTGGAGGATCCTTATGTAAGTGACAAGCTACAAGTCCGCCAAAAGTCACTGACATAAGGCAGATTGATTAATAGGAGAAAAGGAATGCAAATGTATGTAACATGTATACATGGGAGGCTTAAGAATGAAGCTCCAACTTCCCAGTGAGGTATGGAAGCTCATCCACCATCTTGAAGTTACAGAAAGAATGGGTGGCTTGGATTCTGTTAAAAACAGGTCATGGGAAGGGGGAGAAGAGGAATTCTATCGAAGGGCAGAGGGAGAATGATTGGATCGAGGAACAAAAATTAACTTGTAAATAGTTCTCCCTGGATTTTAAATGGTCCTCAGAGACAGTCATTATCTTGAAAAAGGGTCATGTTGAGACTCTTTTTATGGCTACATTTTTGGTCTTCTTTCCTGTAATGGATAATGGGATAAAGGAAAGAGGAGAAGAACAATTGTTCTTGTAAGTCAGTCCTATTTTCTTTTTTTTGAGACAGAGTATCACACTTGTTGCCCATACTGGAGTGCAATGGGATGATCTCAGCTCACTGCAACCTCCACCTCCTGGGTTCCACCGGTTCTTGTGCCTCATCCCCCCAAGTAGCTGGAATTATAGGCGTGTGTCACCAGGCTCAGCTAATTTTTGTATTTTTAGTAGAGATGGGGTTTTGCCATGTTGGCCAGGCTGGTTTTGAACTCCTGACCTCAGGTGATTAACCTGCCTTGGCCTCCCAAAGTGCTGGGATTACAAGTATGAGTCACCATGCCTGGCCAGTGCTATCTTTATAGGCAAAAGATAGGGGGGAAAAATCTCTTCCAGGCTCCCAGGGGTAAAAAAAACCTCTCAAGGGTTTTTTATTTAATATAGTCATGGCCTGGTGCGATGGCTCGCACCTATAAGCCCAGCACTTTGAGAGGCTGAGGTTGGCGGATCACTTGAGCTTAGGAATTTGAGACCAGCCTGGCCAACATGGTGAAACCCCATCTCTATAAAAAATACAATAATTGGCCAGGTGTAGTGGCTCACGCCTGTAATCCAAGCACTTTGGGAGGCTGAGGCGGTTGGATCACCTGAGGTCGAGTGTTCGAGACCAGCCTGACCAACATGGTGAAACTCCATCTCTACTAAAAATACAAAAATTAGCCGGGCGTGGTGGCACATGCCTGTAATCCCAGCTACTCAAGAGGCTGAGGCAGGAGAATCGCTTGAACCCAGGAGGTGGAAGTTGCAGTGAGCTGAGATCATATCACTGCACCCTAGCCTGGGCAACAGAACGAGACTCTGTCCCCCCACCCCAAAAAAAAAAATTAGCCCAGCGAGGTGGTGGGCACCTGTAATCCCGGTACTCGGGAGGCTGAGGTGGGAGGATCACTTGAACCTGGGAGGTACAGTGAGTCGTGATCATGCCACTGCACTCCTGCTGGGCAACAGAGCAAGACCCTGTCTCAAACAAACGAACAAAAAAAGTACTTATTATATTGGGAGTCATAGTTTGGGGTGACATATTTTGATTTCCTTTGTAGAAATATCAGTGAGTTCCCTATTATTTTGTCCTCAGTAGAGAAGGTTCGTTAATACCCTCTAGGGACATGGCCAGCCAAGTTGGGGAAGGAATGAGGATGGAAAGTCATTCGGACTCCTCTTTGGTAGGAACCCAAGCAAGCCGCTCCTTAGGCGTTTTCCCGACAGCTAGAAATCCAGAGGCTTTGGATCTTGAGAAGAACATGAAGGAAGGATGCCAGGAAGTACAGTCTGGTCGGCTGATAAATAAGTGCAGCTGGGCCCAGGGCCCTGGCAGCTTCTCCCAGGGCAAGGTTGACTCATTCACTCGAACAACTTTATTTGCAGACGAGAAAGCAAAGAGGGAAGAGGAGCTGTAACTTACCACACACCTCATCCAAAAATTGCATTTACTACCAAAAAGAAAGTCTGATTTTACCTGAAGCCGAATCTTCTATTCTAGGTGGGGGCTCTGGATTGTGTTGAGAGAGGAGCCACCTTTTCTTTACTCAGTTATCATCCTACGATGGGTCTTTTTTTTTTTTTTTTTTTTTGAGACAGGGTCTCACTCTGTTGCCCAGGCTGGAATGCAGTCGTCCCATCAATGCTCACTGCAGCCACTTGAGAACCTCCTGGGTCTCAAGTGATCCTCCGAGCTCAGTTTCCCCAGTACCTGGGACTATAGGCCCGTGCCACCACGCCCGGGGAATTTTTTGTATTTTTTGTAGAAACAGGGTCTGGCTTTGTTGCCTAGGCTGGTCTGTAACTCCTAGGCTCAAGTGTGCTCCTGTGTCAGCCTCCCAAAGTGTTGGGATTATAGGCATGAGCCCCTGGCCTAGAATGGGTGTTGTCTGCATTACTGTAGATGGGATTCAAAACCTAGCTCCGGTTCACAGTTTTGTCCGAGCAGCAGGGCTACAGCCCAAACTGCAAAATGTACAGTTTTATTTTTGTTTTTAATTACTTTTCTTTTGTATGCTTTTTTTTTTTTCCCCCTACCAAGTGATCAATGGAGGAAGTGTTTCACAGTAGACATGGGAAACTGGCCAGATCAACTGCTGTCACCATCTAAGTGAGTGACCCAGTTTATGTTTTAGAAAAACATGTTGAGAAAAACAGCTGGAGGGAGAGGTGGGTTAATCATTGTTCGCCAGTGCAAAGGGCTGGCTTCTCTCTGGCACAGTGAGAAAGTTCAGCTTCAGGACCTTGAACTGTGCATCTGTTGACCAGGTAGGGGAAGCATGGAGCGTGTCTCAGGATGGGTTGCACATTTTGTCCACAGAAGAAAACCTGAAGGCGTTTGCTGCATTGTAAACAGTTCAGAACTCCCCACTAGACACCTTCCTCCTGCCATCCCATGGCCTGCCTTCTTCCAAAATCAAATGAGTCACCAGAACCTTCATGGGAAGCACGAACTGCCCTTCCTCTTCTTCACCTCCCTCTTCCTTAGCCCCCTTCCCCAAAAGAAGCTGTTGTTCCCTCCAGGAAGTAACCTGTTTCCACGAACATTTAACTAGTTCCCTCACAAACAGATGGCAGACTTTTCTGTTTTGTTGTTGTTGTTTGTTTGTTTGAGACAGAGTCTTGCTCTGTTGCCCAGGCTGGAGTGCAGTGGCGTGATCTCAGCTCAATGCAACCTCCACCTCCCAGGCTCAAGAAATTCTCCTGCCTCAGCCTCCCAAGTAACTGAAATTACAGGCGCATGTCATCACGCCCGGCTGATTTTTTGGGTTTTTAGTAAAGACGGGGTTTCACCATGTTGGCCAGGCTGGTCTCAAACTTCTGACCTCAAGTGATCCACCTGCCTCAGCCTCCCAAAGTGCTGGGATTACAGGCTTGAGCCACCACGCCCAACCTCTTCTCCCATTCTTCATCAACCCTTTGCAGTGCCAAACCACCTTTGCAGTTAGAAAACATTTTTGCTGTCAAATTTCATCCATCCTGCCAGGAGTTAAACTTTGTTGATGGCGCACTACAGAGGCAGAGGCAAGGGAAGCAAACCTGCAAAAGTGTGGTCAGGACTATTTTTAAAAGGCTCCCCTTGGTCCTGGTCTGTATGCCAGAGGCAAAGAAGGGCTATTGAGGAGAGAAGGAAAGTGTGACTTGAGCTAAGCCCAAACCGCTGTCCCTCCTTGCTTCAATTCAAGGATTCTTTGGAAGAACTGAGACCGACTAAAGAAGGAGGGAAAGAAACCAAGTCATCAATTGCCCAGCTGTTGCTCAGCCTGGTTGTGGACGGGAGAGAGGTGGGGGTTGGTGGGTAGGAGGTGGGCAGGGGGCAGAAGGTGCTTCTTCCTTCTCCTTGGGAGACTCTCAGAAACACTCCCAAGCCTCCAGCAGGCAGCCCAGGAAACCGTAACCCCGCCATGGGCATCACTGGGTTTTAAAAATAAAATAAATAAAATTAAAGAGCTGTGCAACCTTGGCCAAGTCACTGGAGTCTCTGGGTTTTGCTTTTGTCAACTGTAAAATGAGACCCAGGGACCCTCACCCTCCTTTCAGCTTTGATATTCTAAGCAGTGGCAGTCCTTTGAACATAACTCCAACGAAGTGGTGCCTGGCTTTGAATTATCTAACAGAAGTAAATGATTAATGATTGTCAGAAGAAAAAGATAAACGTGGTCTATTTTAAAAATTATTATTTTTTTTTTGAGAGAGGGTCTCACTCTATTGCCCAGGCTTGAGTGCCATGGTGCGATCTCCTCTTGCTGCAACTTCCGACTCCTGGGTTCAAGCAACTCTCCTGCTTCAGCCTCCCGAGTAGTTAGGATTACAGGCACATGCCACCATGCCCGGCTAACTTTTTGCATTTTTAGTAGAGATGGGGTTTCACCACGTTGCCTGGCTTGTTCTCGAACTCCTGAGCTCAGATGATCCATCCACCTTGGCCTCCCAAAGTGCTGGGATTACAGGTGTGAGTCACCATGCCTGGCCTTTTTCTTTTTTGTTTTTTGAGATAGGGTCTCACTCTGTTGCCCAGGCTGGAGTGCAGGGGCACGATCTTGGCTCACTGGAACCTCCTCCTTCTGGGTTCAAGCGATTCTTGTGCCTCAGCCACTTGAGAGCTGGGACTACAGGCACATGCCACCATAGCCCGACTAATTTTTGCTTTTTTTTTTTTTAGTAAGGATGGGGTTTCACCATATTGGCCAGGCTGGTCTCGAACTCCCGACCTCAGGTGATCTACCTGCCTCGGCCCCCCAAAGTTCTGGGATTATAGGAGTGAGCCTAAAATATTTTCAAAAGTAATACACACTCACATTATTAAAAAGATTCAGAGTTCAAAAGAGTATTCCGTGAAGGTAGTCTTCCCCCTACTCCTGAATACCTTCTAAACACCAGGGCAGCCAGAACCCAGCCTGACCTGAGGGGCACCATGAGTCAGAGAAGCCCCCACAATTCTCTATGAAAGCTCCCCACACAGAACCTGTCGCAGTCCAGATTGGAGTCATCCCTTCTACCCGCTTTCATTCCCACGTTTTCTTGCCCCTGGCTCTGGCCATGCAGTCCTTTAATCAACTCTTTCTTTAAAAGCAGAGGAAATTCCATCCCAACCAAAATGCCAGTGTTGTACAGTCAGTTATTAGTTCTTCCCTCTTGCAGAACCAGCTGGGAAAGATAATTAGGAAATTAGTAGTCTTGGACCCTTTAACCCACACCTTACCCCCTCTGAGAGTTCTCAAATAAGGACCTTGACTCAGAGAAGGGAAGAGGTGAGGCCCAGAATTGTCATGAAAATAAACAGTGAGGCTCCTAGGTCCCCAGGCCTGGGGGTGGCTATAGAGCTATTCTGAGCTGTGAAAACACAGCAGTGCTCTACTAGCAAGTAAACAGCCGCCTGTCCCGCCAGCGCCTGTCTGCCTGGCAGTGCCTGATCTTTAGCCAGCAGGCCAGAGAGACAGGGAGAGCAGCAGGGAGAGTCTAGCGTGCCTCTCTTCTTTAGGGTGGAAAGGAACAGCAGTGTTTATTTTTAACATTTCATTCACTCCAGTGGTTGTGAAGTGGAGAGAGAGGCTAGCACCAGGGTCATGTAAGTCCAGGGGTTCTCTCCAACCTTGAATCCCAGAGAGCAGGATGCTTGTTGCTCCCTCCTCAATGCCTGGGGACTTCAGTGATCGCTGCAGCAGCACATATACTAAAATTGCAATGGTACAGGGAAGATTAGCGTGGGCCCTACACAAGGATGACATGGAAATTCGTGAAGCATTCCATACAGAAAAAATTAAATTAAAAATAAATATGAAAAATAAAGCTTGGACCAGCCTGGGTTACATGGCAAAACCCCATCTCTACAAAAAAAAAATAAACCCACAAAAATTAAACCCACAAAAAAACACCCACAAAAATTACCTGGGTGTAGTGGTATGTGCCTGTAGTCCCGGCTACTTGAGAGGCTGAGGCGGGAGCACCACGTGAGGCAGGAGGCGGAGGTTGCAATGAGCTGAGATCCCACCACTGCACTCCAGCCTGAGTGACAGAGTGAGACAAACAAACAAAAATAAAGCCTGGGGGCCAGGCGTGGTGGCTCGCGCCTCTAATCCTAGCAGTTTAGGGGGAGGCTGAGGAGGGGGAATCATGAGGTCAGGAGATGGGGACCATCCTGGCCAACATGGTGAAATCCCGTCTCTACTAAAAATACAAAAATTAGCTGGGAGTGGTGGCATGAACCTGTAGTCCCAGCTACTCGGGAGGCTGAGGCAGGATAATACCTTGAACCCAGGAGGTGGAGGTTGCAGTGAGCTGAGATCACACCACTGCACTCTAGCATGGGGACAGAGAGAGACTCTGTCTCAAATAAATAAATAAATAAATGATAGATAGATAGATAGATAGATAGATAGATAGATAGATAGATAGATAAAACCTGGGCACTTCGGGAGGCCGAGGCGGGCAGATCACGAGGTCAGGAGATTGAGACCATCTGGCTAACATGGTGAAACCTCGTCTCTACTAAAAATATAAAAATATTAGCCGGGTGTGGTGGTGGGTGCCTATAGTCGCAGCTACTTGGGAGGCGGAGGCAGGAGAATGGCGTGAACCCGGGAGGCAGAGCTTGCAGTGAGACGAGATCGTGCCACTGCACTCCAGCCTGGGCGACAGAGCAAGACTCTGTCTCAAAAAAAAAAAAAAAAAAGAAAAAAAAAAAGAAAAAAGAAAGCCTGGAGACTTCAGCCTCCTGTGCTCTCCTAGGAAGTCACCTGTGACCTCCTTATTGTCAAGTCAGCTGGTTGGCCTCTACTCATCTTTCTTCTTCCTTAATCATTTGGCCATGTCTGATACTTGACTGTCAACCACCTTGAAACCCTGTGTTCAGTGTTGCTCTGACAAAGTCTCCTCTCCTTTCTCTTCTTCCTCCTTCCTTAGCATGATGTTGGATCTTGGTTGGACACCACCCGGATGTCCCATACAGTCCTCACATCCTTAGGTTCCTTTCACACCTGTTCTTGCTCAGACTCCCCTGCTTTGCAAGTGAATCTCCTCCTCTCTGTCATCCTCTGGGCAGTGAGCCTGGCAACTTCAGAACCAACCTTGACAGCTCTTCATGCCCCATTTGCAGTCACTCATCAGGATCTGTCCAGATACTTTGTACTCGTGCTGCCCCTGGCCAACCCCATTGCCTAGACGTCCCCTAGTCCCTTCATTACCTGTGATCACCTCTCCTCTTCTTGCTTCCCACCCCAAGCCATCCTATAGAATACAGGCCAAGGAGTCTTCTTACAATACGGTTCTTCTCACTTGTCACCTGAGAACTATTCAGTGGCTCCCCATTGCCTACAGAATGAAGTTCAAACACAAGCTCACCCACATTGGACACCAGCTTATCTTTCTAGTTTTATGCCCTGCAGTCCCCCTTGATGGCCACACACCAGATATATTAGATAAGTTTGGATTTCCCAAACATGCCTTGGTTTTTCCAACTTTGCTTTTTCCTCTACCTGGAATATCATTTTCCCCATCTCTGTATGAACAGATTCTAACTACACCTCAAGGTCAAGCAAATAAAGCCTTCTCAACCCATTGACCTCCACCCCTCATTAGCTGCAAAAGATCTGTCTGATTTGAACTCCTATGTTGGGGCACTTACTGCATTCAGACCTTGCATTATAATGGTTTTGCTTGCATCTTAACCTGCTATCCTGAGCCCTGAGCGCCAAGAAAGCATTCCTTCCAGCCTCCAGAACTGAGCTCTGCTTACATGTCTGGTGCCCAGTATAGCAGATTGTTCACACGGCTGTGAAAATGCTCCCCTCCCTGACGTGTGCTCTTTTGCATTGTGACTTTTTTTTTTTTTTTTTTTTTTTGAGACGGAGTCTCGCTCTGCCGCCCAGGCTGGAGTGCAGTGGCCGGATCTCAGCTCACTGCAAGCTCCGCCTCCCGGGTTTACGCCATTCTCCCGCCTCAGCCTCCCGAGTAGCTGGGACTACAGGCGCCCACCACCTCGCCCGGCTAGTTTTTTGTAATTTTTAGTAGAGAATTAACATGGGGTTTCACCATGTTAGCCAGGATGGTCTCGATCTTCTGACCTCGTGATCCACCCGTCTCAGCCTCCCAAAGTGCTGGGATTACAGGCTTGAGCCACCGCACCCGGCCTGCATTGTGACTTTGCCTCTCTTCCCATCAAGATATAAAGTTTATGTCTTCATCCTTTGAATCTGGGCTTGATCTTGTGACTTGCCTTGGCTAATGGGACATTAACAAATGTGATATAAGTAGGCCAGGTGTAGTGGCCCACACCCATAATCCCAGCACTTTGGGAGGCTGAGGTGGGTGGATCACTTGAGGTCAGGAGTTCGAGACCAGCCTGGCCAACGTGGTGAAACCCCGTCTCTACTAAAAATATGAAAATTAGTCAGGCACAGTGGCGGGGACCTGCAGTCCCAGCTACTCAAGAGGCTGAGGGAGGAGAATTGCTTGAACCTGGGAGGTGGAGATTGCTGTGGGCTGAGATCGCACCACTGTACTCCAGCCTGGGTGACAGAGTGAGACTGTCTCAGAAAAACAAACAAACATCAAAAAGCAAATGTGTTCTAAGTAAAAGCTTGAAAAGCATTTGCTTGCTAGGGCTTACCCTCTTTGGGCTATGATTAGAACCCCAACTCACAAAGGGGAGAAGTCCGGGCAGCCTCCTGGAGACAGGTTACTACAACATGGGGCCTGCCAGCCACCCCCAGTCACCAGAGCTGAGAGTGAGGTCTTAGACCACCCAGCCCCAGTCCACATGGGTGATCCATGAAGCGATCCCAGGAGAATCTGGCAGAACTGCCCAACAGAGCCTGGGCCAGATTGCTGACCTACAGAATTGTGAGCAAGGTATTGGTTTGCTGTTTTAAGCCACTATGTTTTCGGGTGGTTTCTTTTTTTTTTGAGATAGAGTCTCGCTCTGTCGCCCAGGCTGGAGTGCAGTGGCACGATCTCGGCTCACTGCAAGCTCTGCCTCCCGGGTTCACACCATTCTCCCACCTCAGCCTCCCGAGTAGCTGGGACTACTGGTGCCCGCCACCATGCCCAGCTAATTTTTTTGTATTTTTAGGTAGAGACGGGGTTTCACCATGTTAGCCAGGAAGGTCTTGATCTCCTGACCTCGTGATCAGCCTGTCTCGGCCTCCCAAAGTGCTGGGATTACAGGCATGAGCCACCATGCCCGGATCCTTCTATTTTTTTTTTTTTTTTTTTTTGGAGACAGTGTTTTGCTCTGCTGCCCAGGCCAGAGTGCAGTGGTGCAATCTGTCATACCTCACTGCAGCCCTGAATTCCTGGGCTCAAGAGATCATCCTGCCTCAGCCTCCCAAGTAGCTAGGACTACAAGTGCTTGCTACCACACCTGGCTAACTTAACAACATTTTTTTTGGTAGAAACAGGGTCTCACTGTAGTGTCCAGGCTGATCTTGAACTCCTGGGCTCAAGGGATCCTCCTGCATCGGCCTCCCAAAGTATGACGATTACAGATGTGAGCCACTGTGATTTCCTTACACAGTCACAGAAACACCTTGTAGATGCTACTTAATAAAATATTAAATAATAGCTCACATTCACTGAGCATTTACTATAAGCCAGGGACTCGTTCTGAAAAATTACATGGATTTACTAATTTAATTTTCATAAAAATCCTGAGGTAGATTTTATTACTGTTCCCCTTTTACAAGTGAGGAAAGTGAAGTCTAGAGAAGTTAAATAACTTGTTCAAGGTCACATGTGTCACATGTGCTGGATCCAAACCCCAGGAACCTAGTTCCAGAAGCCACACTGTAAACCACTATACCGCATTGCCTCTGCTTACGCAGATTGAGGAGAACATTATTGATTTGCAGCCCCCAAAACACCCCTCTCCACCAACATGTCAAATTCTATATTATTTAGTGGTCCAATTTCTAGTCCATGATTTTTTTTTTTTTTTTTTTTTTGAGACGGAGTCTTGCTCGTCACCCAGGCTGGAGTGCAGTGGTGCAATCTCAGCTCACTGCAAACTCTGCCTCCCAGGTTCAAGCCATTCTCCTGCCTCAGCATCCCGAGTAGCTGGGACTAAAGGCGCCCGCCACCACGCCCAGCTCATTTTTTGTATTTTTAGTAGAGACAGGGTTTCACCATGTTAGCCAGGATGATCCCTTTTTTTTTTTGAGATGGCATTTTGCTCTTGTTGCCCAGGCTGGAGTGCAATGCCGCGACCTTGGCTCACTGCAACCTCCGCCTCGCGGGTTCAAGTGATTCTGCTGTCTCAGCCTCCCGAGTAGCTGGGATTACAGGCATGTGCCACCACGCCCGGTTAATTTTTTGTGTGTGTTTTTAGCAGAGATGGGGTTTCACCATGTTGTCCAGGCTGGTCTTGGCCTCCTGACCTCAGGTGATCCACCCGCCTCGGCCTCCCAAAGTGCTGGGATTATGGGTATGATCCACTGTGCCTGGCCTAGCCTGTGCTTCTAATCTTCCCACATCTTGCCCTCTCAGGTCTACCTCCAGGCTCTGGGCTACTCCCGGGCTGTTTCAGTGACAGCCCATTGTGGGGAATGGATTTATAGATCTGCCAGCAACCACCTGCCCAGAAACCCTTTGGCTCCATCTCCCCCTTCCTGCTACCTCTGCTGCGTTGCTGGTCCAGGCAGTGCAGGTCTCATCTGGAAAGCAAACGCCTGGGCTCAGCGCGCCACTGCTGCCCTTTAGCCCTGTGTCCTGTGATTTTTCACTTAGGATCTTTGGATGTCCTTAGATCTTCTCCTCTGAAGTAGTCCAATGAGAAAATGGATATGATGTGGCTTTTAAAGGGAAAAAACGACTCATATATAATAATGTTTACTGTTTATTCAAATTTCAAAGATGTATTTAAGCATCCACACATGGACACGACACCAAGCGGGGCACCAGGCCACCAAAGCCAGGTTCAGTGAGGGGAGTGAGGGGAGGACACACGTGGTCAAGGAACTAGAGTTCAGTGTGCGAACCTCCGTGGCAGAGTTCTGTCCAAAGTACTACGGGAGCAGAAAGAACAAAGTAAATAATATTCAGGGAAAGGTAGAGAGTGGGATTAGAGCTGGGTTTTAGAGGGTGAGTAAGCTGTCACTAGATGAAGAAGGAAGAGGAAAGAGGAAGGAAGCAGAGGAAGGAAGGGAGGGAGGAGTCAGAACACATGGGCAGAGGCTTAGTGGGTGGGAATGGGTTGTTCAAAGGAGGACGCACGTCTGGGGTGTAAGCATCAGGATGACTGCAGTGTAGGGCCTGAACCCAGGTATGTGAATGACCTAATATTCCCTGCAGAGAGTGAGAAGCTCTGCAGAGGGATATTGGCCAGGGAAAAACTATAGAGGGGGCCAGCCACAGTGACTCACACCTATAATCCCAGTGCTTTGGGAGGCCAAGGCAGGAAGATCCATTGAGCTCAAGGTTCAAGACCAGCCTGGGCAACATAAGGAGACTCTGTCTACACAAAATATTTAAAAATTAGCTGGGTATGGTGGTGCACACTTGTAATCCCAGCGACTCAGGAGGCTGAGGCAGGAGGATTGCTTGGGCCTGGGAAGTCGAGGCTGCAGTGAGCTGAGATCCGACCACAGCACTCCAGCCTGGGCGATAGAGCGAGACTCCGTCTCAAAAAAACAAAACAAAACAAAACAAAACAAAAAGCCAAAACTATATGAGAGGAGGGAAGGAGGTGAGGAATTTGCTGACATGGAGTCTCTGCTCTGAAAGTTAAACATAAAGTCCGTGGCTAGGCTGGTTGCATCAGAAGAGGCTGGTTGACATCTCCCAGGATACCTCAAGATGGTTTCTTGGTGAATTCACCCCAGTCCAAGGGATAAGCCTGAATCAGAAACCAGATTCCTCAGCTGACCAACAGGAATTGTCTTTCAGGGAGGTCTGTATTTACCAAAATTACACCTGAAGGTCAATCTGTTGATTTACTGTAACTGTCAAAGCAAAAGTAATTCTTATTAGAATGTCAATTAGTTCATTTACAAAAAGAGATGTAAGTGATGTGTCCATTTTCTTCCCATCACCATGATGTGGTGGGAAGCTGGCCTGTCGAGCTGGGCATCAGAACCAGCAGTTGGTCACAAGATAGCTTCAATAGGGCCTGGTGCCTCCATGTGCATGGCTAAAGTGCCTCTAGGATGGGAGGTGTACTGGCCCTGGCCGGGTCCTCTGCTCCAGATGTGGCTGATTGTCACTATCAGGGCAGGCTCTGTGATGCTCCCTTTCTGAGGGAGACAGGGTCTTCTCACTCTGTCACCCAGGCTGGAGTGCAGTGGCATGATCTTGGCTAACTGCAGCCTCTGCCTCCCTGGCTCAAATGATCCTCCCACCTCAGCTTTCCTAGTAACTGGGACCACAGGTGCATGTCACCATCCTGGCTAATTTTTTTTTTTTTGTATTTTTGTAGAGACAGGGTTTTGCTATGTTGCCAGGCTGGTCTCGAACTCCTGGATTCAAGTGATCTGCCTGCCTCAGCCTCCCAAAGTGCTGGAATTATAGGTGTGAGCCACTGTGCCCGGCCCCTTTCTGCACCTTCTGATGGACACATTCTTTATATCTTAGACTCTCCAGTAAGCTTCCTCCTGGGAGGCTTGAAACTGAACTACCGTCTCCAGAGTTCTCCCAATCTTGGCTATAGAGTAGAATCACCTGGGGAAATGTAAAAACCAGTCATGTCTGCGCTTTGCCCCCAGAGGCTCTGATCATATTAGGCTGAGGCGCAGTCCGGGTATGTTGAGTTTTACAAGCTTCCCAGGTGATTTCAATGCGCAGTCAAGGTCGAGAACCTTTGTGAAAAGCAGCTGTGCATATTTCTCCCCTTGTCGTTTGAGTGTTGACTTTGCTCTGAGAGGGTCACTTAATATGGATCCGGTGCCAAAGATTTCTCAAGCATCACCTTGTTTCATTCCTTTTTTATTTTTCTTACAGTATTCAGACCAGTCTGATACCTTGTTTAATTCTTCAAACAGGCCTTCCAGGCAGTGAAAAAGAGCCATGGCCCAGGGAGGGCCATGAGGTATAATTCTGCAAAGATCTGAATTCATTCCCAGCCCTACCTTTTACCAGCCAGGTGACTGTGGGCATGTTTCCTAATCTCTCTGAATTATAGTTTCTGCATCTGTGAAATGGGTATAATTAACATCTGCCTTTCAAGGTTGTTATGAGGATTAAGTGAAGCAAAGATGGAAATCATCTGGCCCAGAGTAGTCTGTCCTATACTGGCTTTTCCTTCTCAAGAGGAGAATTGGGAGTGACAGACATCACATTCCTTGGAGGTCCTCAAGAAAGGGAAAGTTCCCCATCATATTCTGACCCAGAGATGTAAAGTTAAGAGGCATAAGGGGCCGGGCACTGTGGCTCATGCCTGTATTCCTAGCACTTTGGGAGACCAAGGCAGATGGAATGCCTGAGCTCAGGAGTTTGAGACCAGCCTGGGCAACATGGCAAAACTCCGTCTCTACTAAAAGTACAAAAATTAACTGGGGATGGTGGTGTATGCCTGTAGTCCCAGCCACTTGGGAGGCTGAGGCTCGAGAATCTCTTAAGCCTGGGAAGCAGAGGTTGCAGTGAGCTGAGATTGTGGCACTGCACTCCAGCCTAGGGAACAGAGCAAGACTCTGTCTTAAAAAAAAAAAAAAAAAAAAAAAGCATATGAGACATGCAGTAGGGAGGTGTTTGAGACCTGGGCCCTACTGAGAATGCTACAACCTCTTTCCCTTCATATGATGAGGTCTCTGTAGCTATGAGGTCTCTGTAGCTGGGGCCAGATAGTCTGAGTGAAAAAGCAGCAGCCACTGCGAGGGAGATAAGCGGCAGATAGAGGGCCTGGGGCCAGCTCCCACTTCCAAGAACCATCAGGGAGGTTTTCTTGTTCCAGCAGCATCTCCCCTGGGCCAAGCCAGTCAGTGGGCCATGTCTGTCTGTCTGGGACCTGCTGTCTCCCCAGCTTTTTTTTTTTTTGAGATGGAATTTCATTCTTGTTGCCCAGGCTGGTGTACAATGGTGCAATCTTGGCTCACTGCATCCTCTGCCTCCTGGGTTCAAGTAATTCTCCTGCCTCAGCCTCCCAAGTAGCTGGGATTACAGGCGCCCACCACCATGCCCGGCTAATTTTTTTGTATTGTTAGTAGAGACAGGGTTTCATCATGTTGGCCAGGCTGGTCTCAAACTCCTGAGCTCAGGTGATCCACCCACGTCAGCCTCCCAAAGTGCTGGGATTACAGGTGTGAGCCACCATGCCTGGCCCCTAGTGGACAAATTCTACCACTGATGTCAAAGAAAATTAAACTGCAGCCTCGGCACTGCTGCAGGCAGCCCCGAATGTTTCCTCTTGAGCCTCCAGAGTTCATCTGCCCCAGACACTCTTTTGCCATCTGTCCAAGGAAGGCAAGAGGGTGATGGGGACACTTTTCTAGGCCAGAATATGGGGAGAGCCCGTGGACCTCAAAGTCTTATGTCTTTTTTTTTTTTTTTTTTTTTTTTTTTTTTTTTTTTTGAGACAAGGCCTCACTCTGTCACCCAGGCTGGGGTGCAGTGGTACAATAATAGCTCACTGCAGCCTCGAATTCCTGAGCTCGTCACTTGATCCTCCTACCTCAAGCTTCCCAAGTAGCTAGAACTATAAGTATGTGCCACCATGGTCGGCTAATTTTAAAAATTTTTTGTAGAGACAGAATCTCACTCTGTTGCTCAGGCTGACCTTGAACTCCTGGCCTCAAGCGATCCTCCTGCCCCAGCCTCCCAAAGTGTTGGGATTACAGGCATGAGTCACCCTGCCTGGCCAGGACCCCAGTGTCTTCAAGTAGTTCCTTTGATGCATAACAGATAGGCTGTGGATGGACTTTCAGTGTCAGAGAAATCTACCAAGGCCTAAAAATCTTTTGAGTGATTTAAATACATTATCATTTTCCAGATGAAGAAATGGGTTCAGATGCTTACTCATGGCCACAGAAACCGTAAGGATGAACCCAGATGACTCCCTGAGTCCCTTTTAGCTCTGAGCCGGTGAGTTGGCCATGTAAAAGCCATTGTCCAAAGCCAAGATCCAATTGAGTCATTCTTCCACTTGATAGCAAATTGGAACCAACCCAATTGCCCAACAGGGAATGATTTGTTTACTATCGACTTGATAGAGTACCTCTTATCCTTTAAAAACCATCCATTAACCAGGAGCAGTGGCTCATGCCTGTAATCCCAGCACTTTGAGAGGCTTAGGCGGGTGGATTACCCGAGGTCAGGAGGTCGAAACCAGCCTGGCCAACATGACGAAACCATGTCTCTACTAAAAATACAAAAATTAGCTGGGCATGATGGCGGGTGCCTGTAATCCTAGCTACTCAGGGAGGCTGAGGCAGGAGAATCGCTTGAACCCAGGAGGCGGAGTTTGCAGTGAGCCGAGATCACGCCACTGCACTCCAGCCTGGGCAACAGAGCAAGACTTCATCTCAAATTAAAAAAAAAAAAATCCATTTGAGTATTACATGACAACCTATAAAGATGCTTATGACTAATATTAAATGGAAAAAGTAGAATACAAAAGGGTATTTAGATTGTACTTACCTAACCAGGTAAACACATGAGTGCATAGAGAAAAGAACTGCAGTTTCACTTAGATGAATGACAACGGGATGTTGGAGGGGGATTTGGGTGTTTTTAAATTATTGTCACATTGTTTTTCACACAGCTTAAAGGTCTGGATCATCGCTGCTTACAGATAAAGTACACACTGCCTTGCATGGCCTCCAAGGCTCTGCTCACCCCAACCCCAATCAGCCTTTGCCATTCTGCCACCCTGACCCCATGCTCCAGCCATTGGGTATTCACAGAACCACGAGCCTTCATGCCTCTGTCACTGCCAGCACACTGTGTTCCACAGTCCACTGCTTGACTAAATTCAACTCGTTCACCACTTCAAATGTCACTCCCTGACTCCCAGTGAAAAAGATACAGAAGAAACTCACCGTATTACTTGACTTCAGGGAGGGACTAGAATCAGATGTGGGATGGAGACACAAACTCTTTTCTGAAATACAATTTTATTGGGCTATAAGTCACATACTGTATCATTCGCCCATTTAAAGTACATAATTCAGGCCAGGCGCAGTGGCTCACGACTGTAATCGCAGAACTTTGGGAGGTCGAGGCGGGTGGATCACCAGGTAAGGAGATTGAGAACATCCTGGCTAACATGGTGAAACCCCGTCTCTACTCAAAATACAAAAAATTAGCCGGGCGTGGTGGCGGGCGCCTGTAGTCCCAGTTACTCAGGAGGCCGAGGCAGGAGAATGGCGTGAACCCAGGAAGCAGAGCTTGCAGTGAGCCAAGATCGCGCCACTGCACTCCAGCCTGGGTGACAGAGCAAGACTCTGTCTCAAAATAAATAAATAAATAAATTAAATAAAGTATATAATTCAATGGTTTCCATGGTTTTCGGTACATTCACAGAATTGTGCAACCATCACCAGACACAAGTTCTTTTGTGTCTTTAGGATTTTGAGCATATTACTAACTGAAATAAATAAATGAATCCAATTAAACACACATAACTATCACCTCTTCTCTGAAGTCCTCCCAGACTCCCACTAGGAATAGATGGCTCCTCATTCTATGCTCCACTAGTCTGTCATAGCTCTTTTTTTTTTTTTAGACAGAGTTTCACTCTTGTTGCCCAGGCTGGAGTGCAATGGTACGATCTTGGCTCGTCACAACCTCCAACTCCTGGATTCAAGTGATTCTCTTGCCTCAGCCTCCCGAGTAGCTGGGATTACAGGCGTGCACCACCACGCCCAGCTAATTTTGTATTTTTAGTAGAGATGGGGTTTCTCCACATTGGTCAGGCTGGTCTTGCACTCCTGACCTCAGGTGATCTTCCCACCTCGGCCTCCCAAAGTGCTGGGATTACAGGCATGAGCCACTGCACCAAGCTCATAGCTCTTATCTCAGTATTTTTGTTTATTTTTTGTTTGTTTGTTTTTAGAGTCTCGCTCTGCCGCCCAGGCTGGAGTGCAGTGGTGTGATCTCAGCTCACTGCAACCTCTGCCTCCCAGGTTCAAGTGATTCTCCTGCCTCACCCTCCAAGTAGCTGAGACTACAGGCACGTGTCACCAATCCTGGATAATTTTTGTATTTTTAGTAGAGACAGAGTTTCACCATGTTGGCCAGGCTGGTCTCAAACTCCTGACCTCATGTGATCCACCAGCCTCGGCCTCCCAAAGCACCGAAATTATAGGCGTGAGCCAGTGCGCCCAGCCAGTGTTTTTGTTTATATAAAGACCTCTCCGCAGCCCAGACTCTGAGCTCTTTAAAGGCAAGAGCTTTTATGAAGAGAGTCATTTTTCTGTACCAATGCACATCTGGCATTCAGGAAGAGTCCCAGAAACGTCCGATGAGTGAATGAAGTTTCCTTTGCATTGTGTAGAGGGGGCTTGGTAGGAGAGGCCAGAGGATGATCCAGCCCTCCTCACTTTCATCTTCATCTCCACTCCAACTCCACCTTCCCCCTTCCTCATCTTGTTCCTTATCCTCTCCCCTCCCCATCACCAACCTCCCCCCTATTCCCTCTCCACCCCTCTCTCACTTCCATCCTACTCCATCCCCACCCCTAAATCCATTCCCATTTTGACCTCCATCCATCTTTATTTCTTGAATAGACCCAGTTTTCTGAAACGCAAAGACATATTGCTGGATTCTTAGAAATAGCAGTGGGAGCTCTGTGGGCTCAGAGACAGCCTCTTCCTCTGAGCATTCCTCCCTCCACCATGACATCACTATGAAGGCAATTTTATTTATCACAACAAATACTACTATAGAATTAACAGGAGCCCGACACATGGCAGGGGCTGGAAAATACTTGCTGAAATGAGTAAAGGACTTGTGAGTCTCTGGGGCAGCTGAATGAGACTGTTTCCGTCGCAGGACCCAGATGGTGAGGAGAAATGCCAGAGAAGCTGCAGACCCCCCGGCCACAGAGCCTGAGTGGAGCAGAGGTGGCCCACTGTCAGCCACAGGTCAAGTGTCAGGGTGGGGACAGGGCAGGCTCCACCAGGAGGCAGGGCCAGACCACAGGGCAAGGTGGAGATGAGTCTGTGGCATCCCTAGGAAGCTCACCAGACTCGCCCCAGAGCTTCTGACCCTTTGGATCTCTCTGGGCTGCATTCTTCAGGGTCACATTGCTTCTTTCTTGAAGGTGGAAGGAAATGTTCCCATCAGAGTTTTCCAACAGGCCATCTCGGGGACTTCTCCTGAGAACTCCTTGTGCACATACCCCTTCAGGGTGGCTTGGGTTGTGCCCTCAGACCCCAGTGGGGGGCCATATCTCATCCTCCTTGGTCAGCAGGTGAGCCACAGCAGCAGGCCCCCCACAGACCTCAGCCTTGGGCCACAGGTACCTTCTCCCAATTTCTGCATCTGGAGAAGCAACCTGCGGAGCAGCCAAAAGTGGCAGACCTGGCTCCCTGCAGCATTCATTTTCCAGGCAAGACAGAGCATTTCCACTATTATGACTCCCTTTTTATGCTTTGTTTTTGTTTTTCTTTTAAACGTGGTCTCACTCTGTTGCCCAGGCTGGAGTGCAGTGGTGCAATCATGGCTCACAGCAGCCTCGACCTTCTGGGGTCAAGTGATCCTCCCAATCCAGCCTCCAAATTTCTTTAAAGAAAAAAATGCAAGAAAGGCAAAACAAGATATTTGTCTGGGCTGAGAGGGTAAAGAGAAGCTCAATCTTTGAGCTGAGACACAAAATGGAAAGAAGAGGCAGCAGCAGCAGCAGTAGCAGTTCTGCCTTTCCAAACCTTCCCCATCTAAGCGCTTTCAAGATACGCTGAAAGTCACAAATCAAAGTGTGGTTCCCACGGCTTTGGTCCTTGTATGAAGGTCCCTTTGCCAGAACTTACTTCCTTTCCAGCCCACATGGTTAACCTGGGGGTCCAGGCAGTTCTCAAGGGAACCATAGGATTCCATGAGATGTGGGATCCCAGTTTATGATCTCTCTTCTGGTCACAAGCTGAATTGGACCCAAATCTGCGCCCTGAACTTCCCTCTTGCCAGATCCTGCCTAGTCAGTGCCCTCCCCTCGGGCTGGGTGGGCAGCCTGGGCTTCCTGCTGGGACAGGACCCCTTCTCTTCTTGATCTCACTCCCAGAAAAGACACTGACGGAGCAGAGGTGTGGACGCCACATACTGTGTAAGTTTCTCTTGCCTTGACACACCTGAGAAAGCTTGGTGTTTGAGCCCTACCTCCTCCCCACTTTACTCCCACCCCCAAATCCCCTCCTGGAAATAGTCCCGGTTCTTATTTATGCCTATCCAAAGTCCAAAGTCCACAGCCCATGAGGGGCAGCCCTGGTCAGGCTGGTCTTGAACTCCCAACCTCGTGATCTGCCCACTTTGGCCTCCCAAAGTGCTGGGATTACAGGTATGAGCCACTGTATCCGGCCACTCCTGGGGCTTTTTAGTGCCTACCCTCAGTGACATTCTGGTCACCTACGCTGGCTGCTGCAGAGTAACAGAGGCTACTGTCACCAGGGCCCTGGGACCAGATGACCCTTCACCTTTTTTATCCTTCCACCCACAAACCCCCGGGACTGCTGCTGACACTTGACCATCCTTCCCCCTCACAAACGCGTACTCCACATGGCCTGTGTAAATGGCAGGAACTTGTAACATCTGTCAGTGTAGGCAGATGACAAGATGACAGGAGGAACATTTTCTGATGACAATGAAAGGCAGAGAGACAAGATGAAGAAAACTGTTCAGAGACATAGGCCCCCGCAAGGAGATAACCAAGCATTGTCCTTCTTCAAACAAGACAGTCCCTGGCAGATCCAAGGCTAACCCAGCCCAGGGGCAGAAGAGGACACCAGAAGTAAGGAATGGAGGAAGGAACTACAAGACCTGAGGCAGCAGGGACGCTTGCACGGGACCTCTGCTAGAAACAGAGGGAATAGACTAGGCACAGCAGCTCACACCTGTAATCCCAGCACTTTGGGAGGCCGAGGCTGGAGGATCACTTGAGGTCAGGAGTTTGAGACCAGCCTGGCCAAATGGTGAAACCCTGTCTGTACCAAAAAATACAAAAATTAGCCCAGCATGGTGGCACACGCCTGTAGTCCCAGCTACTCGGGAGGCTGAGGCTGGAGAATTGCTTGAACCCGGGAGGTTGAAGTTGCAGTGAGCCGAGATCACGCCACTGAACTTCAGCCTGAGCGACAGAGAGAGACTCCATCTCAAACAAAAGCCAAAAAACAAAAACCGATAGGGAATAGAAGCTGAAGTAGCAGGAAGACCGGGAGGAGGAGGACTTTGTCAGCATGAGAGGGAACAGACAGAGAGAAGGACCTGCTGTCCAAGGCCCCAAACTGAGATGCACATCTACTGGGGAAAATGCTCTGGGGCTTTGGGAGAACAGTCTGGTCTCTAGAGGCTCCCTACTCACCTTTAAGACCCAGGGCAGGCCAGGCATGGTGGCTCACGCCTGTAATCCCAGCACTTTGGGAGGCCGAGGAGGGTGGATGACCTGAGGTCAGGAGTTCAAGACCAGCCTGGCCAACATGGAGAAACCCCATCTCTACTAAAAATACAAAAAAATTAGCCAAGCGTGGTGGCGGGCACCTCTAATCCCAGCTACTTGGGAGGTTGAGGCAGGAGAATCGCCTGAACCCAGGAGGCAGAGGTTGCAGTGAACTGAGGTTGTGCCATTCACTCCAGCCTGGGTGACAAGAGTGAGAATCTATCTAAAAAAAAAAAAAACAAAAACCAGGGCAGAGGAGCACTAAGGAGGCCCAAAAGAGCTTCCGAATGTCACCAAACTCTCACTTAAAAATGTTTAAAGTGGCAATTTTTTTTTTTTTTTTTTTTTTTGAGACTGAGTTTTGCTATTTTTGCCCAGGCTGGAGTGCAATGGCGCAATCTGGGCTCACTGCAACCTCTGCCTCTTGGGTTCAAGTGATTCTCCTGCCTTAGCCTCCCGAGTAGCTGGGATTACAGGCGCATGCCACCACACCCAGCTAATTTTGTATTTTTAGTAGAGATGGGGTTTCACCATATTGGCCAGGCTGGTCTCGATCTCCCAACCTCAGTTGATCTGCCTGCCTCAGCCTCTCAAAGTGCTGAGATTACAGGCGTGGGCCACTGTGCCTGGCCAAGGTGGCAAATTTTATGTTACATATATTTTATACAATTTTAAAAGAAGGAAAAAAGTAAGTCACTTTGGAGAACAATCTGGCAGTTTCCCAAAAGGTTAAACATAGAATTACCACATAACCTGGAAATTCTACTCCTAGGTACATACCCAAGAGAAGTGAAAACACACGTCCACACGAAAACTTGTGCATGAACGTTTATAGCAGCATTATCTATAATAACCAAAAAAGTGGAAACAACTCCAATATCCACCAATGGATGAATGGATAATCACAATGAGATACATTGATACAATGGGATATCATTTAGCCATAAAGAAGTGAGGCACTGACATACACTACAACATGGACGTATCTCACAAACATTACACTAAGTAAAAGAAGCCAATCACAGAAGACCACGTATTGTCTGAATCTTTTTTTTTTTTTTTTTTTTTTTGAGACGGAGTCTCGCTCTGTCACCCAGGCTGGAGTGCAGTGGCCGGATCTCAGCTCACTGCAAGCTCGGCCTCCCGGGTTTACGCCATTCTCCTGCCTCAGCCTCTCGAGTAGCTGGGACTACAGGCGCCTGCCACCTCGCCCGGCTAAGTTTTTGTATTTTTAGTAGAGACGGGGTTTCACTGTGTTAGCCAGGATGGTCTCGATCTCCTGACCTCGTGATCCGCCCATCTCGGCCTCCCAAAGTGCTGGGATTACAGGCTTGAGCCACCGCGCCGGGCCTTGTCTGAATCTTTTCATGCAAATGACCAGAATATAGGCAAACCCAGTGGGACAGACAGTAGGGAAGTGGTTATCTAGAGATGGAGAGGGACTGTGGGGAAATAGAAAGTGACTGCTAACACGTACAGGATTTCCTTCTGGGGTGATAAAAATGTTCTGGAATTAGTAGCAATGGTTGCAAAACTTTGTGGATATACTAAAACACATGAAACTGTGCTGGGCACAGTGGGTCATGCCTGTAATCCCAGCACTTTGGGAGGCTGAGGCAGGTGGATCACCTGAGGTCAGGAGTTTGAGACCAGCCTGGTCAACGTGGTGAAATCCCTTCTCTACTAAAAATACAAAAAAAAAAAAAAAATTAGCCAGGCATAGTGATGGGAGCCTCTAATCTCAGCTACTCAGGAGGCTGAGGCAGGAGAATCACTTGATCATTTGAACCAAGGAGGCGGAGGTTGCAGTGAGCCGAGAACGCGCCATTGCACTCCAGCCTGGGCAACAAGAGTGAAACTCTGTCTCAAAAGAAGAAAAAAAAACAAAAAACAAACAAACAAAACAAAACCAAAACTCATGAAATTGTATACTTTAAAGGGATGAATTTTATGGTATGTAAATTATGTCTCATTAAAAAAAACACACTGTTAAGAAAACCAGGAGTGGTCTAGGGAAATGCCCAGCCACGGCTCTAAGCTCCAGGAGGGGCCATGCCTCACCTCTCTGGTTGGGAACTCAGCACAGCTGGCATCAAAAGGCTGAGTGTCCCCTGTGTCAGGCATCACAGGGTCAGGAGGCTCCTGGCATAGAGGGGATTCGAGGCAGGGCAGTGGAAGAAAGAAGGTCCTGGCGCAGGGAAGAGGGGACCAGGCTGCCGGCCCAGTGCCCAGCTGCTCCCCGTCCCTCACACCCTGGCCCTGGAGCCCTTGGCCACATGCCCCATCCCAGGGACCGCCTAGTTGTGAGAGAAGCCCCCGTGGGAGAAGGCAGGGAGGTCGGGGGCACAGGCAGCAGCCTGGGGCAGGCAAGCCAGGGGGTTGACCTCACAGGCCTCAGCATCCTGGTCCCCTCGGAAGTGGATGGAGTCGGCAGAGTAGAAGGAGGGGTCTTCGTCAAAGTAGTTGTAGGGTCGGAGGAAGAAGCCCACGCCGTTCCCCACAGTCACCGTGTTAGGAATGTCCTCTGCATGTGGGATGTGCAGAAAACCAGCTGTCACCCAGGCCACCAAGTCCTAGCAGGGGAGAAGAAAGAGGGTCACGAGGTCTGGCTTTGCTGAGAATGTGCCCTGCCTCCCGCAGTGACCTTGCAGATAGGGAGTCAGCTCACCCACCTATATGTTCTTAGTTCCTCAGGAAAAATGTGAAGTCATAAAGTTTCTTTTCTTCTTCTTTTTTTGTTTTTGTTGAGACAGAGTCTCGCTCTGTTACCCAGGCTGGAGTGCAGTGGTGTGATCTCGACTCACTGCAATCACCACCTCCTGGGTTCAAGCCTTAGGCACCCGAATAGCTGGAATTACAGGCACGCGCCACCACACTCTGATCATTTTTGTATTTTTAGTAGAGATGGGGTTTCACCATGTTGACCAGGCTGGTCTCGAATTCCTGACCTCAAGAGACCCACCTGCTTCGGCCTCCTAAAGTGCTGGGTGGGATTATAGGCATGAGCCACTGCACCCGGCCGAAGTTTCATTCTTAGTGGGTTCTGAAGGTCCCTAAGGAATCTGGCTCCTGAGGCAGTGAAGTGGCTCATCTTGTCCCCCTGACTCCTCCCCTCTTCCCCAGCTGCCTGCTCACCACTCCATGCAACTGACCTGCCCTGCAATGGTCTCATTGTTGATGAAGTCAGTGAAGTCCACAGTGGGTGTCCAAGGGTCATTCAAATTGTAGATGCTGGTGCTACTGGGCTCCTCCTCCTTCCGCTGGGTTACCGCCAGCTGGTACCTACAGGAGTTTTTGATTAGACCGACAAGTTCATCAACCGTTCCACTGCCTGAGGCTGCACTGAAGAGTGAACAAACACAAGGGGGAAATGAGCCCCGAAGCCTTAGAGTATTGAGCCTCTATATCATCTCTGTCCAGTTCTCCTTGCCTCTGTCTCTCTCTCTCTCTCATCTGTAGACTTCCCGACTTGTCCGCTGTCCTGTACCTTAAACATCACTGGCCCAGCAGACTTCAGGTAGGATGTTGCTCATCCATCCATCTGGATCAGAGCATGATGTTGAGCCTGGGCCTTGGAATCACATATGGACATGGCCTCTTTCCCATCCTAGGTCAAGTTCAGTATCCCAAATACCTAGATTTTAGGGAATCCTCCCTCCGATCTGTGCTCCTATCTCACTGTTCTTTTCCTCCAACCTTTAATGTGAACATTTTAAACATACAGAAAAATTGGAAGAATTGTATGTGAACATCCACATACTCAAGTCTAGCGTCTACCACTAATATTTTCCTAGATTTGCTTCAATGCCTCATATCTCAGCATTCCTCCACCCACCCATTAGGCTTTGTTTTGAGTGGCTACAGATTGTGGCCACAGGAATGTATGTGTGTGTGTGTGTGTGTGTGTGTGTGTGTGTGTGTACCTGTGGGAGGTGGAACAGTGTGGAGCCCTTCATCCATTCTACCTGCCCCACTCCCTCCTGACCGCCAACCACTCACCTCCCCCAGCTGAAGCTTCTCTCCATGGAGCTGTTCTGGGGTAGCGGCTCCCCAGAAAAGCTGCGCACCTGGATGCGGTAGCCCCGGGGGTGACCCCACTTGTTGCTGTGGTTGCTGGCCAGGTACAGGTAGCGAGGGGTTGCACCTCCCATGGGGAAGGTGGCCTGCTCCTCCGTCTCCAGCAGCTTCCGGGTCACCTCCATCCTCTGCATCTGGTGCTCAGGGCTCCACGGCACAGCCATGGGGACAAAGGCCATATCCTCGGCCCAGACCCAGTTCTCTAGTCCTGCTCAGGGTGGGATGGGGGAGGGCCTGTCATGCAATTGCCTTGGCCCCTCTGGACTCTGCCTCCACCTGGCTTCAGAGTGGGGGCAAAAGAGCAGCCCAGAACTGAGTGTGCCCCTGCTTCTCTTCCCTCTCTACAAGATAACCCCAGTCCAGGGATTTGGAGGAGGTCTTTCTCTCTACTCTCTTCTCTGGTAATAATCCCAGATGCCTTGTGACTGGGCCTCCACCAATTGCCTCCCTCTGAAGGGCTGCATGGGAGGGTGTTTACCTGAGGTTGGAACAACCTTGTGGGCAATAGGCAGGGTGGCACTCCCTCTGACCTGAAGACTTCCCCTCACATGTGAAGCCCTGTGGCATTGCCAGGACTGCCTTATCATGAAAATAAGCCGCACATTGACTGAACCTGAAGGAGCTGTGTAGGCAGCATGCTGAGTGCCTTCTGTGTATTCATGCTTTCACTTTTCCAACAATCTCAAAAAGGAGGAACTATCATTGTCTCCATTTTACAGATGGGACAACTGAGGTTTAGAGCATTCAATAATGTACCTTGGTTGGTCAGCAAGGACACACGGTTAATATCATGGCAGTGCTGGGGACCTGGGTCTTAGTCTGGCCTTACACTGCCCACACATCAGCACATAGAGGAAGACAGCATAGAGAGACACCACAACACAAGAACAGCAGACGTGGGGACCAAGGGGAAGGAAAACCAACGCTGGGCCCGATGCTGCTGGGGCTTGGAGGTACCTTTCATGTTTGAAACTTGGCAGGGAGCAGGGAGCAGGGGTTAAGACACAATCTGTTTCCTGAACTTTTGGAGTCTGAATGATTTTATTTGAGTCCAACTAGGTCCCACATTAGGAGTCAAGTTAAGTGATCTGAGACAAGGAGCAATAAATCAAAACATGCTGGTAGTTCCCTCTGCACCTTCCAAAGACCAGGAGAGAGGAGAGACTGATTCAGCAAACCCTTAGTTTCCTTTTGTAGATTCACTGCCCCTAATCCATATCCCAGTGTTTCCACCCTTAGCTGACAATTGCAAACTAAGAGGTTTTTTTTTTTTTTCTTTTTTCTTTTTTTTTTTTTTGGACAGAGTTTTGCTCTTGTTGCCCAGGATGGAGTACAGTGGCATGATCTGGGCTCACTGCAACCTCTACCTCCCAGGTTCAAGTGATTCTCTTGCCTCAGCCTCCAGAATAGCTGGGATTACAGGCACACAACAGCATGCCCAGCTAATTTTTGTATTTTTAGTAGAGACGGGGTTTCTCCATGTTGGCTGGGCTGGTCTCAATCTCCTGACCTCAGGTGATCCACCCACCTCAGCCTCCCAAAGTGCTGGGATTACAGGCGTGAGCCACTGCGCCCAGCCACAGACTAAGAGTTCTTTATGGTCCACACACACAAGTAGGCTCCTGTGGCTAATCACAATAATACCTAGTATTTCTCAAGGGCCCGCTATGTGTCAGGCACTATTCCAAGTGTTTTAAAAGTTGTCCTCATTTAATACAGAGATAAAGATAGATGTGTGTGTATGGGTTGGTTGGAATATATGCTTGAATTTTCTAGCTAAGTCTACTGAGAGGGCCTAAAAGCAATGACATCCCAGTAATGATGAGCACACTTGGTGCCCAGATATTGGTTTCTAAATACCATTCTCCAATAAAGTGAACCTGATCTCCTTGCAGACAAGGTTGATTCCAGGGTAGGAGCAGGGGAAATGCCAGATGAAACATTTTTGGGTGCCAGAAAGTAAGGAAGGGCTCAAAAAAGCGTGGAGGTATGTGAAAAGGACATAGGAACTAATCTGAAGGACCTCCCAATGGCCAGAGTTGGAAAAATGTAAGGAACAAAGTAAATGATAGTACTCCGTTATAACCCTTAAAGTACAATAAAAAACCATGAGTCTATACAATTTGAATAAATAATTGAAAACAGAAATAAAAAGGAAGGACAACTCTTCTTTATGGAAAATTCCAATTAATAAATGTATAAGGAATAAGGAAAACTTTTAAGGATTAAGAAAATGTGGTATATCTACATGATGAAAAACTATTCAGCCTTAAAAGAAGAAAATCTCATTGCAACAACATGGATGAACCTAGGGGACATTATGTTAATTAAATAAGTCAGACACAGAAGGACAACACTATATGATCTCGCTTATATGTGGAATCTAAAAAAAGTTGAACTCATAGCAGTAGGAAGTAGAATGGTGGTTACCAGTGCCTTAAGGAGGCTGGAGTTGGGGAGATGTAGCTCAATGAATAAAAAATTTCAGAAGTTCAAGAGATCTATTGGACATGGTGGCTCATGCCTGTAATCCCAGCACTTTGGGAGGCTGAGGAGGGAGGATTGCTTGAGCCCAGAAGTTCAAGACCAGCCTTGGCAACATAGTGAGATCCCCATCTCTATTAAAAAAAACCAAAAAACAAAAAAACTTAAATTAGCTGAGCGTGGTGGCGTGTGCCCACAGTCCCAGATACTCAGGAGGCTGAATTGGGAGGATTGCTTGAGCTCAGTAAGTTGAGGCTGCAGTGAGCTATACCATTGCACTCCAGCCTGGTTGACAGAGTAAGACCCTGTTTCAAACAACAGCAGAAATCCCAAAGAGATCTATTGTACAACACGGTGACTATAGTTAATAACAATGTATTATATATTCTGGAAAATTGCTAAGAGTAGAGTTTAAGTGTTCTCACCACCAAAAAAATGATAAGGGCTGAGTATGGTGGTTTACACTTGTAATCCCAGCATTTTGGGAGATCGAAGTGAGAGGATCACATGAGCCCAGTTAGTTGGAGGTTGTAGTGAGCTATGATCACACTACCTCATTCCAGCCTGGGTGATAGAGACCCTGTCTCAAAAAAGAAAAAAGAAAAGAGATGAAAAAAAGAATGTAAACCACCTGAGAGCAACACTGTTGTTTCTTTTGTTAAACTGCATAGTGGGGTGCTTGGCACAAGTGTGCATTCATACATTTTTGTTGCTTGCTTGAAAAATGTTGTTATGTGAAAAAACAGAAGTTACAAAACATAGGTACATTATGATAACATTTGAGTATATAAATCTAAATACTTCGATCAGTATATCATATTTATACATAGTATACAATATAATAGATTCTATAATCACAGAGGTAATTTTTTTAACTATGGAAGACTTTTTTTTTGAGACAAAGTCTGGTTGTCATGCAGGATGGAGCGCAGTGGCTCGATCTCAGCTCACTGCAACCTCTTGACTCCCAGATTCAAGTGATTCTCTTGCCTCAGCCTCCTGAGTAGCTAGGATTACAGGTGTACCCATGCCCAGCTAATTTTTGTACTTTTGGTACACACAGGATTTCGCCATGTTGGCCAGGCTGGTTTTGAACTCCTGACCTCAAGTGATCTGCCCACCTCAGACTTCCAAAGTGCGGGGCTTATAGGTGTAAGCCACCATACCCAGCCCAAAGAAAACTTTTAAAGCTAGGCATGGAGACTTCAGCTCACCCCTCCGGCACCTTTGCCTCTGCCAGGATGCCTTACCTGCTACATCCAGGTCCACCTTGAAGTGGGCGCTGTGGGTGTGGGCCGTGCCCAGGGTGTGCTCTGAAACTTTGTTCCCATACCTCTGGGCAGCACCAAAGGGGAATGCTGAGCTGATGTAGCCGGTGGTGTGGAGTCTGACTTCTATGGCCCCATTAGGGTGGAAGACTGTATCCCACACATAGTCATAGTTGAGCATAGTAGACACAGATCTGACAACCAGCACCGTTTCTGCAAGGCCCCCAAAGTAGTGGGAGTAGAGATCTGAGTGGTGTCGCCGCAGGGGGAGGCCCTGGTTGTGTTCAAATACACAAAAGGCATCACGTATTGTCTTGGCGGCCTGGGACTCGAAAAGGAAGTGCCAGTCCACATAAGTGGCCAGGTAGGGGCAGTCCACCCCACGGGTCAGGGGCGTGGAGAAGTGGCCCAAGCCAAAGCTGCTATCTATGTACCGGCTTCGTAGAGCAGAAGGAGAATTGCCTCCATAGATGGCCAAGGCCTCCTGGACACTGACTTCATAGGCCACCCTCTCCCCTTGGAAGCGAACGTCAAAGATCCTTGGGCCGCTGAATGCTCCGAGGCCAAAGGAGAAAGTCCACAGTGAGGAAGCCACTCGCCTTCCCTGGACACTGAAGCGGGGGCCCTGGGGATGGAACTGCAGAGGGGGAGCTGGACCCGGGGGCACAGGGGACTTCAGGAACCAGGACCCACCTGTGCCATTGTCTGGGATCAGCACCACGTTCACAAGGCCGGCCTCAAACTGGGCCTCCAGCTGGGCCAGGCTGTCGTAGTAGCGGCCTTGATAGAACACCTTCTGGATGGTCCAGCGGGCAGGGTCCAGGGCCTTGTGGTTCACTAGCAGCTCCAAGCCCACGGGGTGCAGGAAGAACCCAGCCCCTGAGATGTTGTAGTAGAGGCCAAACCAAGTGGCCCGGTCCCCTGATTGCAGACCACGGGGAGCCGTGTTCATTGTCACCAGGTTCCGTTCCTGGTGCTTGTAGAAGCAACAGTGGTGGAGAAGCCCAGAAGCCTGGGGCAGCTCTCTGTCGAAGATCATCTGGTCTATGTCCAGGTACTCTCGGAATAGCACGGGGCGTCGGTGATAGGGCAGGGGGCCTCCATGACGCTCCACGGTCACGTCCCGCATATAGGAAGGGTGAGGCAGTGGCCCCACCACCAGCTCACTCACGTTGGGCTGGGGTTGCCTGCCAAAGAAGACGATGGCCAGTGCCTCCCGGGCAGGTGGGGGGCTCCCCCTGTCCAGGTGAGCCAGGGCTGCAGCCTTGGGAGGCAGCTGTAGCTCCACTGAGAAGACACAGTTGTCCGAGGGCTGGGCCTGGGCCGCATCCACCAGCCCTGGCCCCAGTCGCTGGGTCAGAAAGTGCATCACAGCTGTCAGCTCCTCTCGGCTCAGGTCTGCAAACAGCTGGCTCTGGCCAGGGTGTGTCCAAGGCTGGGCACTGGGAGATATGGAGGCGCAATGGGGAAGCTGGTTCAGCTTACATTCCCTCTCACCTCCTTTCTCACTCCCAGCCCCGCCTTCACCTATGCCTGTCACCAGAACACTAAACAGGGACAAAATAATGAAGACAGCCATAGCTGAAGCTCCTGGGTCGTCTTCAGGCTCTTGGTTCTGAATGCAGAATGCAAAATAGACAACGATAAACAGCCAGAGAGGACCTGGGTGCAGGATGTTTCTCTCCGCCTCTGAAGGTGCTGCCGGTCAAGAGGAATGATGGATATTGTGAAAAACCCCAAGGGCAGAGGGGTCGAGGGTGGAGCTAGAGGGAACTAGGAATCAGGCCGTGTTCAGGAGGTGGGGCAGAGTTAGGAACTTTGACTTTAAATGACCCACGTAAGCCTCTGTCCTCCTGTTCCAAATCAAACAACACACTCAGGGTCAGGGTCAACGAACCGAGTAGGCTCAGAGGTGCGTTTTGGAGATAAGAACTAGCAAGGCGCAAGAGGAAGTGGGGGTGACTGTCCTGTGGCTCTCCTTTCTCTTCCCTCCAGGTGGAACTTTTCTCCTGGCTGCAAGGCTGCAAGGGAAACTCACCTGGCCACGCCTCCACAGCCAGATTCCCTCCTTCCCTCCTCTAATTTTTGATGTCCTCCAGGTTCTGCCTCCCACCACTCTCTCCTGCCTCCATCCATCAGCCAGAATCCTAGCAGCAGCCTGAGGGAAGCCTGAGAGTAATGATGAGAAGGCAGTATTTAGTAGGGAGCTGGAGGGGCTGAAGGGCTGAGCCAGGTCAGCTGTGTGGAGGCCCCAAGCACCCTAAGTCACTGCAGGGGAGCGTGCAGGGTGCAGAACAAGCTAGAAGCTGCCTGGTTCATTGGGGTGGGGGTGAGGGTGGGGGCAGGAACCAGAGTATAACCAAGACCTTCAGGCCTCCCCTTGTACTGGACTGAGGGATAGGCCAGGGCAGAGGTCAGATGGGGCTGGCAAACTGGCTGTGGACTTACCTCACGCCTGAAAATCCTTTTCCAAAATGGTGCCGACACGGAGAGTGAAGCCGCCTCTGTCCTTCAGAGCCAATGGCTGAGCAGCTTCTTTTCCAGGTGACAAACATGTGGAAAGCCACTGTCATTTGGGCAGCCAGGTCCTGAGGGGAACTAGAAGAGACTGAGGGTTCCAGAAGGGGTTGTGCTTCCCTTGTGTACCTGGGGAAGAATCTTCTCCAACCTTCACACATCTAGGAAGACTTCTCAGGAAGAGATGTTCGAGCCAGCCTTGGAGATGATGCATTCACCTGGCAGAGAAGAAGAAGGATATTCCAGCACAGAAACCCGAAACAGCTCAGCACAAGCAGGGAACAGTCAAGGATCAGCCTATTTGGTGGGAGTTGGGGAGGAGGGGAGTAGGCAGAGGAGGTAAGATCATGAAGCCTTGTGTGGCACATGCTTTCAGCAAGGTAGTCATTGCAGGAGACAGTGAGACAGACATCTGGAAACCTAGAAGAGTTTAAGCAGATAAATCAACATCAGAAGGGTCAGGCTATCCAGAAATGTTTATGCCATCGGTTGTATTTTGATAAGGAAACTTGCCTGGTTTTCCTGCCTCTTGTTCTTTTATTTTACTTTATTTTTTTTTAAACAGTCTTGCTCCATTGCCCAGGCTGGAGTGCAATGGTACAATCTCTGTCTCCCGGGTTCAAGCAATTTTCCTGCCTCAGCCTGCAGAGTAACTGGGATTACAGGTGCATGCCACCACACCCGGCTAATTTTTGTATCTTCATTTCATTTCATTTCATTTATTTCATTTCATTTCATTTATTTCATTTCATTTCATTTCATTTTGAGATGGAGTCTTGCTCTGTCGCCCAGGCTGGAGTGCAGTGGCACAATCTCAGCTCACTGCAACCTCCACCTCCTGGGTTCAAGCGATTCTCCTGCCTCAGCCTCCCAAGTAGCTGGGATTACAGATGCACGTCACCATACCTGACTAATTTTTGTATTTTTAGTAGAGATGGAGTTTCACTATGTTGGCCAGGCTGGTCTTAAACTCCTGACCCCAAGTGATCCACCTGCCTCGGCCTCCCAAAGTGCTGGGATTACAGGCGTGAGCCACCGTGTCTGGCCTCTTGTTATTTAAAGCTGTAGAAGTAGTAGGGCTCATTTCAAGGCTGTAAGAAAAGTAGGGTTCCCCTTTCCTGCAGGATGGAATTTCAACATAATAACTCCCCCCTCTAGGCATGTGAGCCCTTCTTGTCCTCAGGGAAACCAAGAACCACATTTTCTCTTGCTGAGCTGGTTTTGATGCTCTGCAGAAGCTCTTCATGAAAAAACTGTTTTTAAAAAAAAGTTGGGTTTTTTGTTTTTCTGTTTCGTTTTGTTTAGTTTTTGAGACACGGTCTCGCTCTGTCTCCCAGGCTAGAGTGCATGGAGTGCAGTGGTGTCATCATATAGCTCACAGCAGCCTCAAATTCCTGGACTCAAGCAGTGTTCCCGCTGCAGCCTCCCTAAGCCCTTGGATTACTGATGACAGCTCCCTGGATCAACTCGGGAAGGAGAAAGGTTTTCTGAGAGATCCCCTACAGAGTGAGGGCAGGTCTTAGGGGAATTTTGTGGGATTCACAAGTAGGGAGTGTGTGTGTGTGTTAAGAGAAAGAATGGCTAGAGCCGACTCTCCCGCCCAGCAAGGCCTTAGGGAAGTGATAGCCTTAGAGGGGAACTCATGCCCAGGCCCCTCCTCTGTCTCCACCTTGGCAAGACTTGGCGAGGCAGTGGAAAGTGAGTTTAACAGCAGTGACTGTCCACTGAAGACTAGCTGACAGTCCCTGAAAGTCCCAGATTCCAGAGTCTTACCTAACCCTAAAGATGAGCACTCTCAACAAACATGCCTGGAGTTTAATTTCCTGCCAGCCGGGTAGCTGAGGGCACAGAGCTGGTTATCTAACATAAAAAAATAAGGCCAGGCATGGTGGCTCATGCTTGTAATCCCAGCACTTTGGGAGGCTGAGGCGGGTGGATCACCTGAGGTCGGGAGTTCAAGACCAGCCTGGCCAACATGGTGAAACTCCGTCTCTACTAAAAATACAAAAATTAACTGGGCGTGGTGGCCCACGTCTGTAATCCCAGCTACTTGGGAGGCTGAGGCACAAGAATTGCTTGAACCTGGGAGGCGGAGTTCGCAGTGAGGCAACATTGTGCCACTACACTCCAGCCTGGGTGACAGAGCTAGACTCTATCTCAGAAAAAAGGAGGAAAGAAAGAGAGAAAGGAGGGAAGGAAAGAAGGAAAGAAGGAAGGAAGGAAGGAAGGAAGGAAGGAAGGAAGGAAGGAAGGAAGGAAGGAAGGAAAAGGGAAGGAAAGGAAAGGAATGGAAAGGAAAGGAAAGGAGGGAAGAAAGGAGAGAGAGGGAGGGAGGAAAGGAAGGAAGAAAGAAGGAAGGAAGGAGGGAAGCAAGGAAGAAGGAAGGAAGGAAGGAGAAGGGCAGGGAAGGAAGGAAGAAAGAGAAAGAGAAAGAAAAGAAAGAAATAAAGAGAGAGGAAAGAAGAAAGAAAGGAAGGAAGGAAGGAAAGAAAGAAAAGAAAAAGAAAAGAAAGAAAGAAAAGAAAGGAGGGAGGGAGGGAGGAAGGAAGGAAAGAAAGAAAGAAGAAAGAAAGATGAAAGAAAAGAGAAAAGAAAGAAAGGAAGGTAAACGGGCATGGTGGCTCACGTCTGTAATCCCAGCACTTTGGGAGGGTGAGGTGGGAGGATTGCTTGAGCCCAGAAGTTCAGGATCAGCCTGGGCAACATTTTGTAGAGACCCACATCTGTATAAAAAAGTTAAAAAAAAAAAAAAAAAAAGAATTAGCTGCTGTAAGGCATGATCATGATGCCATTACACTTCAGCTTGGGCAACAGAGCAGGATGCTATCTCAGAAAAATAAACAAAAAGAAAAGTGACATTTAATAATTACGCCCAAATGTTGGGGAGTAAAACTCACACCCAATATTCCCATCAATGAGCAGTAACATGGAGATGAGGAACTAGAAAGCTTCTTGAAGTCAAGACAATGGAATTACTGTAACTAAGGCAGGAAAGGGTCATTGGAAACAGATTGTGAAGCAGAAATTTAAAGAAAATAAATACTGCATGTACTCACTGCAAGAAAAGTAAAGGTTAAGTGAAAAACAGAAGTTTTCTTCTACTGCAGGCAAGGCTATAGACAGGTCATGGTGACCTAGCCTGCAGAAATAGGCTCCAGACACCCCCGAACAAAGTTAAAAGAAGAAAAACAAATTTCTTTGCTGTCTTCCCTTTTTCTAACCCATTAATTATGACTATGTTTGCCAATACTTTTATTCAGTAAAATTTGTAAGTTTCTGTTTTACAAGTTATACCAAGTCAACAGTTATGCTATAGGTTACGTGACTTGTCACTGTATAGTTTACTGTCTTTGTCCTGTTTCTGTGTACTAGCCTATGTAAGCTAAACTCTGTCTTTGTTCAATGCTCAGCTTTTTAGATGTGAGTCCACTGAGCCAGTGCGCACCTAATAAACATCCTCCTGTATTCACCCATGCTAGTCTCTCTAGTCCTCTGTGTCCTGCAACAGTTGTGTGACCTTTAGGATAAAGGAAATAAAATCTAATGTCAAGGCCTAGCCACAAGGCAATCCATCCCAGCCAGGGAACTTGTGTCTGGGCCCTTTGGTAAGTTACAGTCAATAGTGAGGAAGGTACCTCCAGCTCTCGGCTAAGAACATGCCATTAAGATAACTAATGCTGGAGCTGAGCACAGTGGCTCACGCCTGTAATCCTAGCACTTTGGGAGGCCAAGATGGGCAGATCACTTGAGATCAAAAGTTCGAGAACAGCCTGGCCAACATGGTGAAACCCTGTCTCTACTAAAAATACAAAAATTAACTGGGCATGGTGGTGGGCACCTGTAATCGCAGCTACTCAGGAGGCTGAGGCAGGAGAATTGCTTGAACCTGGGAGGTGGAGATTGCAATGAGCCGAGATCACACCACTGCACTCCAGCCTGGGTAACAGAGCAAGACTGTCTCAAAAAAAAAAAAAAAAAAAAAAAAGGATGACTAAGGTTGACCAGGTGCAGCAGCTCACACCTGTAATCCCTTCATTTTGGGATGCCAAGACTTGAGGATCACATGAGCCCAGGAGTTCAAGACCAGCTTGGGCAATATAGAGAGACCTCATCTCTACAAAAAATTTTAAAAGAAAATTAGCCAGGCACATCCTAGCTACTTGGTAGGCTGAGGCAGAAGGATTGCTTGAGCCCAGGAGTTCAAGGCTGCAGTAAGCTATGGTTGTGCCACTGCACTCCAGCCTAAGGGACAGAGCAAGACCTTGTCACTAAAAAAAGAAAAAAACAGAGAAAAGATTTATTTTGGTTGAGCGTGGTACCTCATGCCTGTAATTCCAGCACTTTGTGAGGAAGAGACAGGAGAATGGCTTGAGCCCAGGAGTCCAAGACCACCCTGGGCAACATAGCCAGTCCTTATCTCTACAATAACTTTAAAAAATAAATATATATAGGCTGGTGTGGCGGTTCATACCTATAATCATAGCACTTTGAAAGGCCAAGGTGGGCAGATTCCTTAAGCTCAGGAGTTCAAGACCAGCCTGGGTAACATGGCAAAACCCTGTCTACCAAAAATATAAAAAATTAGCCGGATATAGTGGTGTATGCCTGTAGTCCCAGCTACTTGGGAGGCTGAGGTGGGAGGATCACTTGAGCCTACAGGGTGGAGGTTGCAGTGAGCCAAGATCGTACCTCTACACTCTAGCCTGGGCAACACAGTGAGAACCTGTCTCAAAAACAAAACAAAACACCAAAAACATATATGTAGAGAGAGATATTTGGCCAATGACAAATATTGACAGTTAAAGTAAGAAAGGCTGGCTGGGCATAGTGGCTTACACCTGTAATCCCATCACTTTGGGAGGCCAAGGTGAGAGGATCACTTGAGCCCAGGAGTTTGAGAGCAGGCAACATAGTGAGACATGGTCTCTACAAAAAAAAAAATTTTTTTTTGTAGACAAAGTTTCACTCTTGTTGCCTAGGCTGGAGTGCAGTGGTGCAATCTCGGCTCACTGCAACTTTCACCTCCCAGGTTCAACCGATTCTCCTGCCTCAGCCTCCAGAGTAGCTGGGATTACAGATGCCTGTCATCACACCCAGCTAATTTTTTGTATTTTTAGTAGAGATGGGGTTTCATCATATTGGACAGGCTACTCTTGAACTCCTGACCTCAGGTTATCCACCTGCCTTGGCCTCCCAAAGTGCTGGAATTATAGGCGTGAGCCACTGTGCCTGGCCTACAAAAAATTTTTAGAATTAGCCAGGCATAGTGGCACACGCCTGTAGTTCCAGCTACTCAGGAGGCTGAGGTAGGGGGATCGCTTGAGTCTGGGAGGTTGAGGCTGCAGTGAGCCATGGTGGTACCACTGCACTCCAGCCTGGGTGACAGAGCAACACCTTGTCTTAAGAGGAAAAAAAAGAAAAGAAGAAAGAGAAAGAAAGAGAGAGAGAGAGAGAGAAAGAAAAGAAAGAAAGAAAGAAAGAAAGAAAGAAAGAAAGAAAGAAAGAAAGAAAGAAAGAAAGAAAGAAAGAAAGAGAGAAGGGAAGGAAGGAAGGAAGGAAGGAAAGAAGGAAGGAAGGGAGGGAGGGCTGAGATCACCCAGGGAGGACTTCCAGAGAGAGGAGAAAGGAGGACCAAGGACAGAGCCCTAGAAAACGCAAGAGCTTGGGGATCCATGAGTAGATGAGGGGAGCAGAGGTCAAGGAGCCTGAGAAGACTGAGAAGAAACAAATATGGATGAAAAGGGGACAATGTTAGGGAGTCAAGATGGGAGAGAGTTCTGAGAAGAGACGACAGCTGGTGTTGTCAAATGCCACTGAGAGGTCCAGAAAGTAGGCGGCCAGGAGCTCCTATTGATTTTGTGTTTAGGAAGTAACTGGGGGCCAGGCGCTGTGGCTCACACCTGTAATCCCAGCACTTTGGGACGCCAAGGCGGGCGGATAACTTGAGGTCAGGAGATTGAGACCAGCCTGACCAACATGGAGAAACCTTGTCTCTACCAAGAATACAAAATTGGCTGGGCGTGGTGGCAGGTGCCTGTAATCCCAGCTACTCAGGAGGCTGAGACAGGAGAATTGCTTGAACCCAGGAGGTGGAAGTTGCAGTGAACCAAAAGTGCACCATTGCACTCCAGCCTAGGTGACAAATGTGAAACTCCATCTCAAAAAAATAAAAAAATAAAAAAATAAAAATAAAAGAAAGGAGAAGTTCAGGTCCTCAAGTTAAAGGGATTATGAAGCCTGCATCCACGCCTCATCAGGCCATAGCATCCACCTTTCTCCTGCATCTGTCCTGAGTCTGCCCTTCTCTCCGTCTCTCCCCGTCCTCCTTCACTCCTGCCTCTGCTCCTGGCCATATTATGAATTAATACGCCATTGCAGGCCCCCTGCTCCTTACTGAAGGCTTTCTCCCTGTTCTTTAGAGCCTCATTTCTCTCCAGCTCACTGACTCCTCCCCATCCACTGTTCCACTGACCTATGGCAGAACTTGGGCTTGGGGCAGAACAGACAGAAGGTAACAGAAGCTTCCATGATGCTGGAGCTCCTAGAACATATTCTGGTCTTTTTCTGGTCAGAAGCTGAGTGGCATCCAGAATGTGTTTCCTGCACTTTACCTCCTGCCCTGGCCTGGGCTTCTGGCAAGCATAAGTCCCCCCTCCAAGTCCCCCCTCCTCACTGCTTCTCAGTGCCCCTCACTGAGAGAGAAAGAGAAGGAGAGGGAAAGGGCCGGCATGGGGTGTGTGTCAGGGAATTAACCGAGGTTTAACATTTCCTCAAAAATGTACAAGCATGAGAAGGTAAAAGAAGTTACTAGAGGCCACACTTGCTTCTCTGGGTCTCAAGAAGTGGAGAAAATTTCATCCCTGGTCCTATTCCTTAACCCACTTTACCCTACCCCCAACCTGTTCTCCACCAAAAAAAAAAAAGTATCTGTAAAAAAAAAAGTCAGTTCCTGTTTGGGCCCATTTATTGTTTATTTTGAATAGGTAATACAGTCACATGGTTCCAAATTCAAAATGTACAAAAGGGTATAAGTGTTAAGACCCTTCCCTCCCCTGTCCTCAACCTCCTGGTTCCCCTCCCAAAAGTAATCAGCGTTATCCATTTATTCTGAATAGGTATACATAAGCAAATATGTATTTATATTCTCCTCCTTTCTGAAACACAAATGGGAAGTGCACTATACATATTTCCGTGGCTTGCCTTTTTCACTTGAAGATTATTACATATTAGTATATAAAGGCATACAATTATTTTTCAGCTGCATACTATTGTATTGTAAGGCTGTATCAGAACTGATTTAACCAATCCTTTAGGGAAAAAAGTTTCTGTTGTTTCTCATCTCTTGCTATTTCTTTGTCCTCATCCCCAATCCAGACCTCAGGAGGGACAGCAGTGACGGGTACGGAGCCCAAGCCTGGACCAGGCCAGGCCCCGCCCCACCCACACCAGGCCCCTCCCCCTTAGGCCAGACCCCCACCTCACCCAGGGCCCAGCTCATTTGCAATCCTGAATGTGATTGGACAGTCCCTCCTGGCTGGGTGGCCAGAGTTCTAGGGGCTTTGGCTCCTCATCTTTGATGCCCACGCTTGGTTTCCACTCCAGCCTCCCAAGCAGGTTGTTGCAGAATATAGAGCCCTGGTACAAAATACCCATTCTTCATTATCACTGCACCCACAAAATCGCTTGAAATGCTAACTTGAGCTGCTGCTGTCACGATGACCATCCTCCTCTAGAGAGCATGAGGCAGGCAGACACAAATGCACAGAGGCAGCTGTCCTGAAACACACCCAGCCCCAGGACAGGGGTAGGAGCAACTCCTACTCCCAATAAGCAACAGACGCAAGGGAACGACACACAGGGATTGGCCTCCAATTAGGGGTCCCATTGCATCTTTGAGACTTCCACAGGGCTGGAGAGGAGACTGAAGTTGATTGAGAAGTGCGGGCTGGGGGAGCACCAGGGGCTGGGGCACAGGGATATCCCCTCAGGATTCGGGAGAAATTGCAGGATAGAAGAGAAGGCAGGAACAGGACGAGGAGGAAGTAGGCGAGAGGAAGGAAGACAAGAAGGAAGAGACCTGGATGAGAGGGAACGTGAGCAGAAGCGTCCTTTCCAGCTCAGCTACGGACTTGCAGGACTGGCAACCCCACCCTGGGGTCTCCAGGGAATAACCCCCTTTTAGAGTCCTTAGAGATGGCCTGAAAAGATTTGGGAAAGCCAGAGAGCAAAAAAGGGAGCCGTCTAGGGAAGCCCTCAGCCATGGTTCCAGGCTGGGCCATGCCCTGGCCTCACTGGATGGGAACTCAGCACAGCTGGCATCAACAAAGCTGACTGTCCCCTGTGTCAGGCATCACAGGGTCAGGAGGCTCCTGGCATAGAGGGGATTCGAGGCAGGGCAGTGGAAGAAAGAAGGTCCTGGCGCAGGGAAGAGGGGACCAGGCTGCCGGCCCAGTGCCCAGCTGCTCCCCGTCCCTCACACCCTGGCCCTGGAGCCCTTGGCCACATGCCCCATCCCAGGGACCGCCTAGTTGTGAGAGAAGCCCCCGTGGGAGAAGGCAGGGAGGTCGGGGGCACAGGCAGCAGCCTGGGGCAGGCAAGCCAGGGGGTTGACCTCACAGGCCTCAGCATCCTGGTCCCCTCGGAAGTGGATGGAGTCGGCAGAGTAGAAGGAGGGGTCTTCGTCAAAGTAGTTGTAGGGTCGGAGGAAGAAGCCCACGCCGTTCCCCACAGTCACCGTGTTAGGAATGTCCTCTGCATGTGGGATGTGCAGAAAACCAGCTGTCACCCAGGCCACCAAGTCCTAGCAGGGGAGAAGAAAGAGGGTCACGAGGTCTGGCTTTGCTGAGGACATGCCCTGGTAGGGATTCAGCTCACCAGCCCAAGCATCATGAGTCTTTAAACATTTTTTCCTACTGGATAGAAGTCAAAGCATAAGTAGTCCATTTCATATTAGGAACGCCTGCCTCCCTGTCCCTGGCTTGCAGCCTCCATCTCCGACATTTCCCATCGTATCGCCCACTGCCTACCTACCCCCAGAGGGTGATACCCACAGGCTACTTCAGCTCCTCTTCTCCTAACTCTCCAAGAGTTCCCCACAACTGAGGGAAGAAGGGTGGAGGAGTGAGAACCAGCGCTTGGGAGGCAGAACTAGGCCAACACTGTGAAATTCAAGTCAGGAATGGGAGAAGCTTCAGATATAGGAGATGTCATTTTCGTTGGTAACTTCCATCCCTCCTGAGTCCTGGAGCCTAGAAAGGACTCAGTCCATGAAACTGGAACTAAGAGGGCTCTAAGATCTCAAGGACAGGCCCAGGGTCTCACTCAGCGTCTGAATACGGACACCCAGCTCAGAAAGGTTCCCTCAAAGGATAGTGATCAGACCTACTGAAGTGCAGAAGGCAGGAATCAGCACCACCCCTGAGAAGTGCAGGTGGTTTTCAGGGACCCTCCCAAGAGAAAGTAAGGCTCATCCTGTGCCCTCTGTCCCAGCCAGCTGACCTTTCCAGCAATGGTCTCATTGTTGATGAAGTCACTGAAATCCACAGTGGGGGCCCAAGGGTCATTCTGATTGAAAACGCTGCTGCTACTGGGCTCCTCCTCCTTCCGCTGGGTCACGGCCAGCTGGTACCTAGGGAGGCACTGGTCAGGCCTCCATGGCCATTGACCCCATCCTGCTGCCTGATTGTGACGAAAGGGAACTGAGTGCTCAGAGCTCAGCTTCCCCAACTGCATTGACACAACTGACTCGGCGCTACAGAATCCCCGACGACACCCTAAAGGGGGTCAAGTCCTCCTGTTTATCCCCAGCCATTTCACAGCACAACCCCTCTCCCATCCAAAACAAAAGAGAGTTCTCACTCCTGGGCTTTAGCCTCCAAGGGGAAAATGTGCCCATCATGGTTTCTTCGGATAACTAGAAAAACCTCTGGCCAGGCGTGGTGGCTCATGCCTGCAATCACAACACTTTGGGAGGCCAAGGCGGGTGGATCACGAGGTTAGGAGTTCGAGACCAGCCTGGCCAACATGGTGAAACCCTGTCTCTACTAAAAACACAAAAATTAGCCAGGTGTGGTGGCGTATGCCTATAATCCCAGCTACTGGGGAGGCTGAGGCAGGAGAATCGCTTGAAACTGGGAGGTGGAAGATGCAGTGAGATGGCGCCACTGCACTCCAGCCTGGGGGACAGAGCAAGACTCCATCTCAAAAAAAAAAAAAAAAGAAAAGAAAAGAAAAGAAAAGAAAAGAAAAATCTTCCTGAGAGATCTCTCCCCTCACATACAGGGTGAGCTGAGTGTCCGCCAACACTCCTTTCCCACTCTCACTGCCCCCCTCCTCTCTGACTGCCCACCACTCACCTCTCCCAGCTGAAGCCTCTCGCCATGGAGCTGTTTTGGGGCAGCGGCTCCCCAGCAAAGCTGAGCATCTGGATGCGGTAGCCCCGCGGGTGGCCCCACTTGTTGCTGTGGTTGCTGGCCAGGTACACGTAGCGAGGGGTGGTGCCTCCCACGAGGAAGGCGGCCTGCTCCTCTGTCTCCAGCAGCTTCCGGGTCACCTGCAGCCTCTGCAGCTGGTGCTCAGGGCTCCAGGGCACAGCCATGGGGACAAAGACCATATCCTCGGCCCAGACCCAGTTCTCCAGTCCTGCTCAGGGTGGGATGGGGGAGGGCCTGTCATGCAACCACCCTGGCCCCTCTGGACTCTGCCTCCACCTGGCTTCAGACTGGGGGCCAAAGAGCAGCCCAGAACTGAGTGTGCCCCTGCTTTTCTTCCCTCTCCCCAAGATACCTCCAATCCTTCAGCCAAAGCTGTGGACCTATAAATTAAAATATTTCATCAGGGATTTCATTCCATTTCACTCATTCATTCTTTCAACATTCATTAGCAGAGAGGACTGTGCTTGCCCCTGGGGATAGAGAGGAATGAACATCATCCTTACCCTCTCGCTTTCCACGCAGACAGGCAAACCACTGACTGGCCTGTCCTGTGGGAGGAGCATGGCCTAGGCAGCTTCCGGGCCACAGGAATACACTTGCAGGCAGGAAAAGGGGGCCCTTCCGGGCAACTTTTCAGCCTGGCCTTAAAGGATATTACCAGAAGAGATGACATGGAAGGACATTCTAAGCAGAGACAAAACATAAGCAAACAAGAGGATGCCTGACTATAACGTGTGAAGTGCGTGTCCACGGACATGGAGTATGTGGGTATAGTTGTGCAGAGCACGGCAAGGCAGGTTGGAGCTGCACTGTGAAAGAAAGAGTTTGGAGGGGCTTCTGCGGACAGGATCCCACAGGTGATGAGGAATGTGAGAGCTGAGTAAAAGGCAGGCTGGTGTGGATGGGAGGCCCTCTGGGTGCAGAATGGCTCTTGGATCTGAGAGCAACAAGAGCGGAAACAGCAGAAAGAGGGCTGGCACCTGCAGGGCATGGCAGTGTGACCCAGCGAGATACTGCAGGTGCAGAATAGAAAGAAAAAAAAAAAAAAAACACCTGGTGACTGACTCAATGTGGGGAAGGACAGTGAAAAGACAAAGATGAAGACTTCAAGCCATCATGTAGCCTTGGCTCTCTGTGACCAGACTCCAGGATCTATCCAGAATGCTCTACAGGCTCCATGTGACCCTCACATGGATTGTGAATTGTGACCAGAGAAAGAAGGAAAATCAGGGAGGAGGAGGGTCCACCTCCAAAGGAAATGTACAACCTGGAATGACGGACCTGCACACGCCAGGGACTTGGTAGAATGCAAAGAGATCCTCCAACACACCAGCACCACAGGCCAGGCACAGAAATGAGCTGACAAACAGAAGGCTGCTCCCAGCAGCGGAGCCCATATAAGTACAAGCGAGGGAAGAGGGCAATGGGAACCCTGTTAGCCCAGATCCTGCCTCCTCCCTGAGCTTGGCCATTTCCCAAGATCTTCTGATGAGGTCACGTGGAGGAAGGCTGCAGCTTTGCACCCAGCCAGTGAGCTAAGATCCAAATAAAACTCAGCTGCCAACTCTCTCCCATCTAGCAAAAAGGGAAGCACAAAAATCCACATCTTCCTTTATGGGATAATCTACACAAAACCCAAAGCAAATGGAAACAACTTTTCAGCCCTTCTTCCAGAAGCCTTCTCCCCACCAAAATGTTTTACCTCCTACATCCAGATCCACCTTGAAGTGGGCGCTGTGGGTATGGACCGTGCCCAGGGTGTGCTCTGCAACTTGGTTCCCGTACTTCCCGGTAGCACCAAAGAGGAATGCTGAGCTGATGTAGCCCGTGGCATAGAATCGGGTTTCTATGGCCCCACTGGGGTGGAAGACCATATCCCACACATAGTCATAGTTGAGCAAGGTGGACACAGATCTGACGACCAGCACCATTTCTGCAAGGCCCCCAAAGTAGTGGGAGTAGAGATCTGAGTGGTGCCGCCGCAGGGGGAGGCCCTGGTTGTGTTCAAATACACAAAAGGCATCACGTATTGTCTTGGGGGCCTGGGACTCCAAAAGGAAGTGCCAGTCCACGTAGGTGGCCAGGTAGGGGCAGTCCACCCCACGGGTCAGGGGCGTGGTGTACTTGCCCATGCCAAAGCCTCCATCCACATAGCGGGTCATCATTGCTGCTGGGGAATTTCCACCATAGACGGCCAAGGCTTCTTGGAGGCTGATCTCATAAACTAGTCTTTCTCCCTGGAAGCGAACGTCAAAGATCCTTGGGCCGCTGAATGCTCCGAGGCCAAAGGAGAAAGTCCACAGTGAGGAAGCCACTCGCCTTCCCTGGACACTGAAGCGGGGGCCCTGGGGATGGAATTGCAGAGGGGGAGCTGGACCCGGGGGCACAGGGGACTTCAGGGACCAGGACCCACCTGTGCCATTGTCTGGGATCAGCACCACATTCACAAGGCCGGCCTCAAACTGGGCCTCCAGCTGGGCCAGGCTGTCGTAGTAGCGGCCTTGATAGAACACCTTCTGGATGGTCCAACGGGCAGGGTCCAGGGCCTTGTGGTTCACTAGCAGCTCCAAGCCCACGGGGTGCAGGAAGAACCCAGCCCCTGAGATGTTGTAGTAGAGGCCAAACCAGGTGGCCCGGTCCCCTGATTGCAGACCACGGGGAGCCGTGGTCATTGTCACCAGGTTCCGTCCCCGGCGCTTGTAGAAGCAACAGTGGTGGAGAAGCCCAGAAGCCTGGGGCAGCTCTCTGTCGAAGATCATCTGGTCTATGTCCAGGTACTCTCGGAATAGCACGGGGCGTCGGTGATAGGGCAGGGGGCCTCCATGACGCTCCACGGTCACGTCCCGCATATAGGAAGGGTGAGGCAGTGGCCCCACCACCAGCTCACTCACGTTGGGCTGGGGTTGCCTGCCAAAGAAGACAATGGCCAGTGCCTCCCGGGCAGGTGGGGGGCTCCCCCTGTCCAGGTGAGCCAGGGCTGCAGCCTTGGGAGGCAGCTGTAGCTCCACTGAGAAGACACAGTTGTCCGAGGGCCGGGCCTGGGCTGCATCCACTAGCCCTGGCCCCAGTCGCTGGGTCAGAAAGTGCATCACAGCTGTCAGCTCCTCTCGGCTCAGGTCTGCAAACAGCTGGCTTTGGCCAGGGTGTGTCCAAGGCTGGGCACTGGGAGATATGGAGGCGCAATGGGGAAGCTGGCTGGGTTCACCCCCATCTCCACCCCTGCCCACCAGCAGGACACAAACCAAGGCAAAGATGGTGATGACAGCCAGAGTGAGGAGCACCAGGATGGTTTTCTGGTTCATTTTCCCATGAAGCGGGGCAGTGGATCCAACCAAAGGAGAGCAATGTATTCTCACGCCAGCACGACGGGGGCTCTGTTGGCTCCTGGACTGGGGGGGGGGGCTCCCGGACTCTGGCTGAGGTTCCCGGTAGTCAGATGCCTGGGACTAAGGGTGGGAAGGACACAGGAAGGCTGGGGCAAGGGGGCGGGGTGGCTGGGGTTGGAGGCGGGTCTGAGCAGCTGTGATTTCCACAGACCTTACATGGTTTTGTCTTCCAGGCTCCAAATCAGACTCCTTTCTGGGTCAGGGTTGGAGTTGGGGAGAGTTGGGGCTAGGGGGAAGGGGAAGGAAGATTTCAAGATAATGCAGCACCGGGAAGGAGTAGGATCTGCGCAGAGCAGCGTCTCTTCCCCTCAGCCCAGCTTCTTCCCCAACCCTGCACTTAGTCAGGGCCAGATGTTTTCCTGTAACTTCAAACTATTGTTCTCCTTTCAAAGACCCCCACCCCTGCCCCTTCAGCTTTCCAAACAAAATTCCTTGGCCAGGTCTATCTCCCTTGCCCTCTGTCCCCCACTGCTAATTTCCCTGGCCAGAGTCCTTAGTATGCTCCAGGGGACTCTAGCTACTTAAAAGGTCAAATAATAAATTCAAGTAAAATTCCTCTAATACTTTTTATTATAAATTACATATAACATCTGTTTTACAAAATTCTATCTACTCTTCCTTTTGAATGCACATGCATAAAAAGATGTCTGGTGTAATGTGAACACTACTTTTTTCTGAGTAGTAGGATTTGTGGTATTTTTGTTTGAATATTTTTAAATCATTTTTATAATTTAACATTTTAGAGATGAACAGGAAGTAAAAATTAACCAAAGGGACTAATGGGGTTTTCATGTGAGAGAAACATTGAAGGGTGGGGAATCTGGGGAGCAGGTGTGAAAAACACCAGGAACAGAAGTAGAAACAGGGAAAGGTACATGTGCCTAACCATCCCCCCCGCCACACCCTCAGGACTAGAAGCCTTGGTAAGAGAAAGGGGGTAAGTCCGGGACACAGGCTGCCAGGTCGGGGAGGCAGGCCACAGGATTGACGCTGCAGAGCCCAGCATCCTGGCCCTTCTCAAAGTAGACACTGCCAGGGGAGAAGATGGAGGGGTCCTCATCAAAGAAGTTATAGGGTCGGAGCAAGAAGCCAACTCTGTTCCCCAGAGTCACTGTGTTGGGGACGTCCTCGGCATGGGGAATGTGCAGGAAGCTGGCTGTGACCCAAGCCACCAGATCCTGCAGGAAGAGGGAGGAGCTGGAGGACTATGGAAGGAAGACCCAAAGAACCACCATTCAGCCACAATCCCAGCCTGCAGTCTCAGCCTGGCTTCCACTCTGCCTAGTCTCATGCCCATACAACACATGGCACAATCTATGTAAGCAGCTATGCGGGGAGAGGGGGAGCCAGTGTCCCAGAGCTAATCTCACTCCAGGAGGGATGACAAGTGTTGGTCATCAGAAAACTCCATGGCCTCTGAATCTGTGAACTGGAAATCGGCCATTCCCTCTAACCTCTGGCCAGAGGCTGGGCAGCCAATACACCATGCCCACAGGTGTCCCTTTCCTATGTCCCTAGGGCAACCAACCTCTCCTAAGAGGGTTTCATTGTTGATGAAGTCAGCAAAGGTGACTGTGGGAGTCCAGATGTCATTCTGGTGATAGATGCTACTGCTCTGTGATTCCTCCTCCTTTCTCTGGGTCACCACAAGCTGGTATCTGACCAGGAATCGTAAGAAGGTGGTGTTGGAAGATGTCAGGTGCCTTTCCTGGCCCAGAAGTCCCTTAGATCCGATTCTGTGTGAGACCATTTCCCACCATGTATCTAACTTGGGTTTGAGGGGAGGTACAGGTAGCCATGGGCAGGGAGTTTGTCTCCAAGGGCTGGGGTAGGTGAGGGGCAGTCCTTTCCTTCCACCCAGGCCAGGGCCCTCCTCACCTCCCCCAGCTGAGGGCCCTCTCCATGTCACTCTCCAGGGGTAAGTGTATGCCAAGGGGGCTGTGGATCTGGATTCGGTACCCGCGCTGGTGACCCCAGGCATTAGTCTGGTTGCTAGCCAGGTAGAGGTAACGGGGTAAGGGGCTTCCCAAGGAAAAAGCTGTCAGGTCCTCCTTTCCCAGGACCTGCCGAGTCAGCTGTGGGCGCTGTAGCCAGTGCTCCGGGTTCCAGGGGGCGGCCACAGGTTTAAACACCACGTCTTCAGCTACCACCCAGTTTTTCAGCCCTGCCAGGGGGAGGGAAGGGAGATGAGTTCCACACCAGGTAAGGTCTCTGGGCCAGGTCCCTGTCTTCCACATGATGTCCACTGCACTGGCGTGACAAAAGGCAGAGAGAGCATCAGAGCACACTGTGCTGGGAGCCAGGTTTGGGCAAGCGCAAGTTCCTGTGTTCTTCCAACTTGCCTTGTCCAATAGGGTAACCACTAGCCACACGTGGCTATGAAAATTAAAATTCAGGGCCAGCTGAGGTGGCTCACAGTTGCAATCCCAGCACTTTGGGAGGCTGAGGCGGGTGGATCACGTGAGCCCAGGAGTTTGAGACCAGCCTGTGCAACGTGGTGAAACCCTGACTCTATAAACAATAAAAAAATCAGCCAGGCATGGTGGCACATGCCTGTGGTCCCAGCTACTTGGGAAGCTGGGGTGGGAGGACTGCTTGAGCCCAGGAGGTTGTGGTTGCAGTGAGCTGAGGTCACACCACTGCACTCCAGCCTGGGCAACAGAGCAAGACCCTGTCTCAAAAAAAAAAAGAAAAAAAAATCAGTTCCTCAGTCACACTAGCCACATTTAAAGTGCCCAGTTACCATACATGGCTAGTGGCTACTGTTTAGAGCCACAACACAAGCACAGAACATTTCTATCACTGCAGAAAGTTCTATTAGCACTGGACTACCAAACAGTCCCTGGACCAATTTGCTTCTCTGATTCACTTTCTGAATCCCTACACTGGGCATGATTAAAGCTGTTCTATGGCTGTGCCCAGTAAACAGAAAAGCACATGCAGCTGACTGATGACATTCGTTTAACTATGAAAGGGATAATGATACTTGTCGTGGAGAAGCAAGTTGAAAAACTGACTCCGGAGCCAGGTGTGGCAGCTTGCAACTTGGGAGGCTGGTGGCAGGGTGGTGCAGATCCCTTGAGCCCAGGTGCTGGAGACCAGCTAGGGTAACAGAATGAAACACTGCCTTTTTAAAAAATAAAAAAAAATTTTTTTAAACTTAAAAAAACAAACAAATGCCAGGCATGGTAGCTCACAGCACTTTGGGAGGCCAAGGCGAGCGGCTCACTTGAGACTGGAGTTCAAGACGAGCCTGGCCAACATGGTGAATCCCCATCTCTACTTAAAAAGAAAAAAAAAAAAAAAAAACAGGTGTGGTGGTGTGCGCGTGTAATCCCCGCTACTCTGGAGGCCAAGACACAAGAATCACTTGAACTGAGACACAAGAATCGCTTGAACCTGGGAGGTGGAGGTTGCAATGAGCTGAGATTGCACCACTGCACTCCAGCCTGGGCAACAGAGTGAGACTCTGTCTCAAAAAAAAATAAAAAATTGGGTGTGGTAGTGTGTGCCTGTCATCCCAGCTACTCAGGAGGCTGAGGCAGGAGGATTGCTTGAGACCAGGAGGTTGGGGCTGCAGTAACCTGTGATTGCACTACTGCACTCCAGCCTGGGTGAGAGTGAGACTCTGCCTCCAAAAAAGAAAACCCAATCCCTTCCCATGGTCCCCTGCATACTCCTCCCAGCTCTGAGGCTTCACTTTCGATCTCAGCAAGGTGGGCAGTACTGTCAGTCTTTTTCAGAAGCGAGCACATTCATACCTTTGTCTGGGAGCTCCTTGGAATTCTACAGCATCCATAACCTGCATCGCCTAACTCAGCATTTGGTCATACACTTTCTGCAGGTCTGGACTGTTAGTTCCTTTCAACGAGACCTATATGAAGGCGCCTGGCACAGGAGGGACTGCACTGAAACTGGTGCCTCTGCAGCCATCCTGTGCGCTGGTGCCTGACACAGCCTCTCTGGCCCACAGCAGCAGCCCATGCTGCACATGCTAGGAGTCCAATAAATGTTACTTCCCAAAACAAGGCTCTTTAATGCCAAAGATGCTGAAAAAAACTTCCAATCAGAAGACAAGTCAAAATCCAAGTGTGTCAAAGAGTAATCTAGTTAAAAAATGATCATTTCAATCATGCTATTAGTCCTCCCTACCCTCCACGCCACTGCGAACACAAGTGCAAGGGCATGCACACAGACACACGCAGGCATGCACGTGCCATGTCTTTAGACTTGAGGATAAGAAAACATTTCACAAGAAATACTAGTTTATGTTGCATTATACCTGGGCAGTCATTTCCTATCCCATCTCCCGCCACCCTCTTTAGTTTCCCTTAAAATGGGGAGGGTCTGGTGAGTTTCTAATTTTCTTTGTGGATCTAAAAGTCTGTGAGTCTGTAAGTTCCTTTCTGTCCTTGACAAAGTCCGTCAGGAACAGCAAGTCCTCTGTGTGCTTTGAGCCCTTTGTGCTTGAGAAATCTCTTTCCATACTTGCAGCAAGCTGTGTGCCTGCCATGAGTCAACAGTGATGACAGGAATGGGATGACCCTCCTGACAAGGAGTGGCCCTATCATGGGGAGCAACCCCAGCTTTGGTACCCTCCCCTTCCCAAGCCCCAGGTCCACCCCGACCCTGAAGACTCTGAACAGACTGCTTCTGACCTCGGCTCAGGACCCTGCCCTCCCCACCCTCACTGACCCTCAGAATTAGCAAGAAGCAAAGTGTTCCAACTCCAGCCCCATTGGGCCAGTTCACCCACCCAGTGTCACTTGAGGCTCAGGCAATCATGCCCAGCCATTACATTTAAACTGATTTCACAATCACAGGAAGTCAGAGGGGCTAGGCAGGGGAACCCTTTTCACCTTTTGCCAGATACCCAGTAGCCCAGTACCAGACTGACTGCACTGAATATGCTTAAACAGTCCCTGTCCTGTTGCCACTAGAGCTGTGGTGCTGGAACACCCCGCTCTTGCCACTTATCTGAGCTTGACCTGGGAGATTCCCTTCCCTTCCCTTCCCTTCCCTCCACCCCACCTGACCCCACCCCCAAGCCCTCATCCCTTAGCACTCACCTGCCACATCCAGGTCCAGCTTGAAGTGGAAGGCATGTGTGTGCACCGTTCCCAGCACTCGTTCCCCCACACGGTTCCCAAAGAGGAGGCCCTCCTCTCCCCCTTTCAGGAAAGCTGTGTTGATATAACCCGTGGCATGGACCCGCCCTTCAAGTGCCCCGTTTGGGTACAACACAAAGTCCCAAATGTAGTCATAGTTGCCCACAGATGACACAGACCTGACCACAAGGGCTGAGCTGGCCAAACCACCATAGAAATGATTTTCAAGGTAATTGTGGTGCCTTCGGAGGGGCAGTCCCTGGGCTTCCTCAAATATACACACAGCCCCCGGAAGCAGCTGGACTGCCCCTTTGCCCACTAATATATGGATGTCCACCATCGTGGCTTGATAGGGGCAGTCCACTCCCCGCACCAAGCCTCGGCTGTTACGGCCAAGTCCAAAGCTGCTATCCAAATAGCGAGTCAGCATCGTCTTGGGTGAATCGGCACCATAGATAGACATACACTCCTGGACACTGACTTCATAGGCTACTCGCTCACCCTGGAACCGAACATCAAAAATCCTCAGGCCGCTGAATACCCCATGGCCAAAGGTAAATGACCAGAGGGAGGATACCACCAGGTTTCCCTGCACACTGTACTGGGAACCTTGGGGTGAGAACTGAAGAGGCGGAAGAGGACCTGGAGAGTTCCGAGACCTCAGGGATGAAGCTCCATTTGGTGGAGGTAGAGGAACTCTAACCACTTCCAACCGGCCAGACTTAAACTCCCGTTCCAACTGGCCCAAGTCTGCATAGTAGTGCCCAAGGTAGAAGACCCGCTGGACAGTCCAGTGGGCAGGGTCCAGGGCCCTGTGGTCCAGTAGTAGCTCCAGCCCCACGGGGTGAAGGAAAAGACCAACACCTGAGATGTTATGGTGGAGGGCCATCCAGGTAGCTCGGTCCCCCGAGCGCAAGCCCCGAGGGGTGGCATGCACAGCTGCCAAGGTAGAGCCATTGTAGTTGAAGGTGGAAGCCAGGAAGATGGGTGCCTTGGGTAGCTCCACCTCTTTCAGATGCCTCCACATCTGCGTAAACTCAGCTCTCAGCACCGGGCGACGGTGATAGGGCAGGGGCCCGCCGTGACGCTCCACAGTCACGTCCCGCATGTAGGAGGGGTGAGGCAGCGGCCCCACCACCAGCTCACTCACATTGGGCTGGGGTTGTCCACCAAAGAGGACGATGGCCAGTGCCTCTCGGGCAGGTGGGGGGCTCCCCCTGTCCAGGTGGGCCAGGGCTGCAGCCTTGGGGGGCAGCTGCAGCTCCACTGAGAAGATGCAGTTGTCGGAGGGCTGAGCCTGGGCTGCATCCACTAGCCCGGGCCCCAGCCGCTGGGTCAGAAAGCGCATCACAGCTGTTAGCTCCTCTCGGCTCAGGTCTGCAAATAGCTGGCTCTGGCCAGGGTGTGGCCAGGGCTGGGCCCTATGGGATACAGAGGGGCAGTGGGGAGGCTGGCTGGAACCACCTGGGCTGGTCAGCAAAACATAGGCCAGGGCAAAGATGGTAATGAGGGACAGTGCCAGGAACGCCAGGACTATCTTGAGATGCATAGTGGATGCTGAGAGCTGAAATCAGAGTTCTAACAGCCGCTCCTTCCAGTTACTGACATCAAGTCGGGGTTTATATTCACTAGGATGGAGAGGAATGGAGAAAACTCCACCCCATGGGTTGGGCAGGAAATTTCTGACCTTGATTTATGTAATTCTGTTCCAATTTTCTGTCCTGTGGTTTGGCCCAAGGCACTGCTTCCACATGCATAGCCTCTTCATTGCCCCTGAACTCCCACTGGTAGCAGTCAGTACCAACTACTGATTTTCACCATTTAGACCAGATGAAAGGGAATCTGGGTTAACAATGCTAACCTCCAGTTTCCACCCGGAATGGGTCTCAGGAAGAGTACAAACCTCAGATGCCCAATTAAGTTCTGCAGCCTGCATGCAAGCACTGAGCTGTCCATTTTCCTACCTCCTGGCAGGAACTGCATCCCAACAACTCCAGGATTCACTGCCATGTTCAGCAGTAAGCACTGAATTCTACCTGTTGCCTAATGCCAAGCCCTTGATTTGTAGTCAGGCCTTTTCCATCCAGTGGAGTGGCTGAGAGCCTGGGCTTAGTAATCAGGTTTGTCCACCAATCCCAGTTCCCTCAGCTGTGTAACCTTAGCAGAAATACTTATCCTGAGTCTCAGTGTCCTCATCTGTAACAAATAGATACAACTACCCTACAGATTCCTAAAGATTAAATGTGATCATGCACATTAGGTACTTAAGAGCCTGGCACAGGGGAGGCACTCACAAACCACTAGCTTTTGGTAGTCATCTCTGAAACAGAACAGAGCAGCTGCTCCTCCATTGTTCAAGACCTTAAACTCTTTTCACAGAGACAACGAGGGGATCATTGGAAATCAGAAGGCTACTTGCAAGGTGCAAGTTGAGGAAACTTTTATTTCAGAGGGAGATCGATTCCTAGGCAGCCCTCCAAGTAATCTGAAAACCAAAACTATGAGTCTCCTCAAGAAACTGAAGACATTATTCAGGGAGAATTAGTATAAGGTAAAGAAAATGATTGGGCAGGACATGCCTTGAACCAGGTCATTCCTTACACATGGAGCGATAGCAGCCTCTACTGGCAGCTCACGGTATCACTCAGGAAGAAGGAACTAGGATCTTCTGAAAGTAGGGAAAGAAGGCAGCTTAGGTCTGGGAAGAGCTAACTTTCCCATAATTCAGACTGAACACAAATAAAGCACCCACCCTAGCTCAGTAGGCAGAAGCCTCAGTCTTTCCACTATACTGGGGAAAAGATTCAGCTCAACTGGCATAAGGACACACAACAGGGTGGCCAGGTGTCCATGGAGGTGGGTGTCCGAGTGTGCACAAATGCAAGCATGAGTACGTCCCTAGCCACCAGAGCATTGCACCAGGGTCTGCGGCTTTAGAAAGAGGTCAAAGTACCTGTATTTTTAATAATTTCTTGACATGGTAAAAGAATTTTACATTACGATCCAAGGGTGGTAGGGTGAGGAGGAGGGGCAGTGGAACAATCCAACAAACAGAACGGGGAACTGAGAAACACATGGAGGGAAGGGGGAAGGGTTTTAGCTGGAAGGGATCTGGAGGGTGGGTGGGAGCACTGCCCAACTAAAATGCAGTTGGTTTGTTACTGAGTACTATTCGTGGGAAGACAGCATCCTGACTCCTTCTCTACAGAGTATCGGGAGTACAAATGATGCATCCCAGGTGGAAATATTATTGGGGGTTGGAAGACAGAGACAGGAAGAATAAGTCAGAAACAGACACTAAGAGTTACTGGCAGGCTGACTGCAGGTATCAACTCTCCAGCCATGGTAGAATAAAAGAGCTGGGGGCTGACGGGGATTAACACAAAAGTTGTTAACAGTTAAGTGGTATCTCTGGAAGATTCGAGAGACAGGAGGCAACTCTTCTACAGTTTTGACTTGCCCAGTGCATTTCCACATACACAAACGTGTATATGTATGTGTGTGCGTGCACATACACATACACACCAATGACTGCTTTCCCCAGAAGCCCAACACTATAAATAAGAGAAATATTTCCCAAAAGGAAAGCCCAACATGAGCAGCAGCGTCCAGACCTCATACTTGCAGACATCTTCACCCCAACTGACAACTGGCTGGGAAAAGGCAACCAGGAGTCAAGCTTTTGCAATAATGCCAAAAAGGGCTGAGTCAGAGAGGAATAGGCCTTCCCCAAGCCCTCTGCTTCTCATCTCTCTGTTCTCCACCAACTCACCCTGGGTACCAAGAGGCTACAGTATCAGGAGGAAGGACGGGCCCAGGACGTTTGTTTGGGTAGATGACAACTAAGACAACCATCACCTCCTGAAAGGTACATGACAGGGATTGTGGAGAGGGAGGGTATGTTAGCTAATGGAGTAGGAGTGTGTGTGTGCATGTCTGTATGGGTGTATACGTACATACACATACGTGCATGTGAAAACGCCCATTATAAAAACATCGGAAGGAGCTTGGGAATTGACTGAAGGCCTAACGTGTTTCTTGTCATGATCAAGATTCAAGGTGGGATGTACACAGATGCAAAGCCCGAAGTCATCACCAGGGCAACTGTGGAAGGATCCAATGCCCCACAGAGGAAAGAAACAGTAACCTCATGTGAGGAAGAGAAGTTCATCCCCCCACCACCCTAGTTCCTAAAAAACACCTAGCACTTTCCTTCCGGTTCCCTTCAGCTTTTAACCAACTAATTATCAAAAGGAAGAAAACATACAGCGCAAGACACAGGAGGGAGAGAGGAGGAGAGTGAAAACACAAGTATTTTTGTGCCAACATCCTGCACACACAAACCTGGAGTTCTCCAGAAATTACGACAGGTTGGGTGTGGGGTATTAGGGAAGGAAATAGAAGAGTTCCTGAGGCCTGAAAAAAGAGGTAAACACATCACAGAACTAGATGAGAGTTTCATTAGACTCTAACTAAAAACAGAGAGGTGTGATTACTATTTCCAGCCAGTTTCCCCATCACGATAGTCATGTAACAAACCAAGGCAATGTCGGTCTTGAGCCAGACTCACAGAGTCCCCTGGCCCTGGCCCTGGCCTCAGTACAGAGTCTCTGCATTGCTGCTCCGGGGCCGTTTGATCTTCTCGATATTTTTCAGGATCATGTCATGTAGAGTGACCTGGGAGAAGAAGGATCAGGGAAATCACATATCTGTACAACCCTTACCTCACCAAGAAAGTGACAGACCCCTCTACAAATCCCCAAGCAATCATCTGCATACAGTAAGCCCTTAATGTCACCAATAGGTTCTTAGTAACTGCGACTTTAAGCAGATGAGCAAATCAAGTACAGAAGGTCCTCAAATAACCTGGATTTAAATAACATCATTTTGTTACAATGTTAATTAAAAAAACTTGGTTTTGATATACATCATTTTTAAAGTCACAGTTTGTAAAAATCTATGGACAACATTAGGTGAGGACTTACTGTAATTTTTTTTTTTTTTTTTTTTTGAGACAGAGTCTTGCTCTGTCACCCAGGCTGGAGTGCAGCGGCACGATCTCGGTTCACTTCAAGCTTTGCCTCCCAGGTTCACTCCATTCTCCTGACTCAGCCTCCGAAGTAGCTGGGACTATAGGTGCCCGCCACCACGCCCAGCTAATTTTTTGTATTTTTAGTAGAGACGGGGTTTCACCGTGTTAGCCAGGATGGTCTCGATCTCCTGACCTCGTGAAATGCCCACCTCAGCCTCCCAAAGTGCTGGGATTACAGATGTGAGCTACTGTGCTCGGCCGACTTACTGTAATTTTAATCTCACTTGAGCCTGCATTCAGGGTGGCAGCACCACCTCTCTTATACTTCAACTGGGTGTAAATGGGTATTTCTGAGGCCCCAAGTGTCTAGTAGCAACTAACAGGTATTGTGCACTTAACATAGTAAGAATTGTACCAGGTTCTTCAATGTGTTATCTCACTTATTTTAAAATTGAATGAATTTTGTGAGTAGGTACTCTTCAGTTCTTTTCTTTTTTTTTTTTTTGAGACGGAGTTTCGCTCCTGTTGCCCAGGCTGGAGTGCAGTGGCACAATCCTGGCTCATTGCAACCTCCGCCTCTTAGATTCAAGCGATTCTCCTGCCTCAGCCTCCCAATTAGGTGGGATTACAGGGGTCCACCAACCATGCCCAGCTAATTTTTTGTATTTTCAGTAGAGATGGGGTTTCACCATGTTGGCCAGGCTGGTCTCAAACTCCTGACCTCATGTGATCTACCTGCCTCAGCCTCCCACAGTGCTGGCATTACAGGTGTGATCCACCACACCCGGCCTCTTCAGTCCCATTTTATTTTTTTAATTTTAATTTTTATTTGAGGCTGAGTTTCGTTCTTATTGCCCAGGCTGGAGTCCAGAGGCACAATCTCGGCTCACTGCAACCTCCGCCTCCCGGGTTCAAGCAATTCTCCTGCCTCAGCATCCCAAGTAGCTAGGATTACAGGCATGCGCCAATTTTTTTTTGTATTTTTAGTAAAGACAGGGTTTTTCCATGTTGGTCAGGCTGGTCTCGAACTCCTGACCTGAAGTGATATGTCCGCCTCGGCCTCCCAAAGTGCTGATATTACAGGCGTGAGCCACCACACCAGGCCTATTTTTATTTTTATTTTTTTTGAGACGGAGTTTCACTCTTGTTGCCCAGGCTGGAGTGCAATGGCACGCTCTTGGCTCACCGTAAACTCCACTTCCTGGGTTCAAGTGATTCTCCTGCCTCAGCCTCCCAAGTAGCTGGGATTACAGCCATGTGCCACCACGCCCAGCTAATTTTGTATTTTTAGTAGAGACAAGGTTTCACCATGTTGGTCAGGCTGGTCTCAAACTCCTGACCTCAGGTGATCCACCTGGCTTGGCCTCCTGAAGTGCTGGGATTACAGACATGAGCGACTGCACCCAGCCCAGTCCCATTTTATTTTTTTTTTTTATTTTATTTTTTTTTTTGAGACGGAGTCTCACGCTGTTGCCCAGGCTGGAGTGCAGTGGCGTGATCTCGGCTCACTGCAAGCTCCGCCTCCCGGGTTCCCGCCATTCTCCTGCCTCAGCCTCCTGAGTAGCTGGGACTACAGGCGCCCGCCACCGCGCCCGGCTAATTTTTTGTATTTTTAGTAGAGATGGGGTTTCACTGTGGTCTCGATCTCCTGACCTTGTGATCCGCCCGCCTCGGCCTCCCAAAGTGCTGGGATTACAGGCTTGAGCCACCGCGCCCGGCCCCAGTCCCATTTTAAAGAAGAAATTGAAGTTTGAGCTTAAACAATTTGCTCGAGATCACACAATACAGGTAGAGCCTGGTTGCAAACCTAAGTCTGTCTGACTCTAACACCGATATCTTAACCATACTGTACGGCACACCCCTCCTCTCAGGCAGAAAGAAGAGAGAAACCCCGCTAGAGGACTTCATGGTTCTCAACACTCAGTTGATGAACAGAATTTAGTCTACTAATTTTACCTCAGACCTTCATCTCAGCCCTTCAGAGAATTTCAAGAATACTCTCGACAGAACTAAGTGAAGCCACAGCAACTATACAAGGACTGAGGTTACTCACATATTGATTCCTCAGCTCTGATATGATGAGCCGAAGGCTGATATATTCTTTCTCATCAATCTCTGTCACGGTGCGGCGATAGTCCTCCTGCAAGGAGGGTAGAGGAAAAAGCTAGTCCCCAAGGCCCAACTGTTCCCAGATAGCTCCTTCCCAGTAACAGTCACTGTTCACTATCCTGCCACCTCCACCCTCAGGCCACAAACCACTTACTTACCACATGGGGATATTTAGCTATTTTAGAAACCAATTTGGCTCTTGTAATATAATATCTGAAAGGAGAGAGAAGAGGAGGAAGCTGCAGGAGACCCTTGATGGTGCCCACCACCTCATCAGCCCCCAATGCCTCGGCCAAGCCCAAGCAGCCCTACCTAGAAATCTGGTCCAGATAAGATGCAGCTTCACTCTCAACAGTTCTTAGCTCTGCAACTGTTTCCTCCTAAAACAAACAAACAACAGGTGCATCAAAAGCCACTTCCATGACATCCACAGCAGCCCCAAGGAGAAAGGAAAAAAAGCTAACGCAGGGGAGATGAGAGTATCTCCCAAGCCGCTCTTCCCAGTTCGTAATTCAAGTACATTACCTGAATGGACACCCCAAAGTTGTTTCCATCTTCTATCCTGGGAATCAGGAGCTGTACCCACATTTTGACCTGGAGGTCAAAACATATATGAGGACCTTTGCCTGAAGGCTGAAGCCATTAAGTACACAATTCAGACGGCTGGGGCCAGATGCCAGGAACACAGAAGCCAAAATACCTAGTCTGGCCAGGCACAGTGGCTCACACCGGTAATCCCAGCAATTTGGGAGCCTGAAGCGAGTGGATCACCTGAGGTCAGGAGTTCGAGACCAGCCTGGCTAGCCATGGCCAAAATGGTGAAACCCCATCTCTACTAAAAACACAACAAGTAGCCGGGTGTGTTAGCAGGCACCTGTAAACCCAGCTACTCAGGAGGCTGAGGCAGGAGAATCGCTTGAACCCAGGAGGCAGAGGTTGCAGTGAGCCGAGATGGCGCCACTGCACTCCAACCTGGGTGACGGAGCAAGACCCCATCTCAAAAAAAAAAAAAACCACAAAAAAATCTAGTCTGCCAATTCCCATACCACCCGTACATCCACTGTTTCTTGCACTTCACGGGGGGTACTTGGGGCCGGCCCATAGGTCACTAGCCTGTGCCTCACCGTGTTACATTTCTCAATCAACAGCCGGATCTCAGGTTTCACTTTCTCAATAATGTCCACCAGCTGCTGGTTGCTTTTCAGCATCCCATTGGGCATCACAAACACCTTGGTTCCTGGCAGAGATATGAAGGTCAAATGATCAGGGAAGAGGGAAGGACACAGCATCCCGTCTCTCTCTCATTTTTCCTATACCTATCAGATGCTATGACCTCTGCCTTTGTCACAATCCTACCAAGACACCACTATTAGAATCAACGAGAATGTGTGGAACAAAAGAACAACAGATGAGCATCTGAAACATGACAAAAGTCTTAAACCCTCTGTTTATTGGAAAACCAGGTTAAGAGCACTAAATAACAAGCATGTTTGGAGGAGCTGGGAATGCTACCTCTGGGAAGTGAGATCAGATCTTGCCTCCTGGTCGGGAGAACTAGATCCACCTGCTTCTCAGGGTTGCAAGTCAGGGGTGGGGTGAGGAGAGGTAAGGTAAGGGTGCCTCTTACCTTGGAAGGCTTCTTCACACTCATCCAACCTTCGCTTCTTATAAGTGGGCTAAGGATACAAAGAGGCAGGGATGAGCCTTCTTTTGACACCCACATGTCCATCACAAGATACCCTCCAAGCAAGTTTAATCCCTTCCTCAGCCTCATAGTTTGTGTTATTAATTTCTGCACAATTTCCTAAGTACACATAAAGCTTTAAGAAAAGGTTCTTGGGGCTGGGCGCGGTGGCTCAAGCCTGTAATCCCAGCACTTTGGGAGGCCGAGATGGGTGGATCACGAGGTCAGGAGATCGAGACCATCCTGGCTAACACGGTGAAACCCCGTCTCTACTACAAAATACAAAAAACTATCCGGGTGAGGTGGCGGGCGCCTGTAGTCTCAGCTACCCGGGAGGCTGAGGCAGGAGAATGGCGTAAACCCAGGAGGCGGAGCTTGCAGTGAGCTGAGATCCGGCTACTGCGCTCCAGCCTGGGCGACAGAGCGAGACTGTCTCAAAAAAACAAACAAACAAAAAAAAAAGGTTCTTGGGAGGCGAGGCGCGGTGGCTCATGCCTGTAATCCCAGCACTTTGGGAGGCCAAGGCACGTAGATTGCTTGAGCCCAGGAGCTCGAGACCAGCCTGGGCAACACAGGGAAACCCTGTCCCCACAAACAAATACAAAAACTAGCTGGACGTGATGGCACATGTGCCTGTAGTCCCAGCTACCTGGGAGGACGAGGTAGGAGGATCGCTTGAGTCGAGGAGTTTGAGGTTGCAGTGACCTGAGATTGTGCCACTGCACTCCAACCTGGGTGACAGAGTGAGACTCTGTCCCCCCTCAGAAAAAGAAAGAAAAGGTTCTTGCCACAAAGCAAATTATGCTGTAGTTGGGAAGACCAATCTTTCCAGAAATACAACATATTAAGTATTACAAGGAATAGGAAAAAAGAACCTATCAAAGCAGGGAAGATAATTAAGGGAATACGTACAAATCTTCTGGTTCCACAAAGGAACACATTATTCAGTCAACAACCATGCATTCAGCAATTGCTATGGACCAGGATCAACACTAGGTGCTGGGAATACAAAGATTAAGATAGTTCCTGCCGACCGACTACGGTGGCTCACGCCTGTAATCCCAGCACTTTGGGAGGCTGAGGCGGGTGGATCACCTGAGGTCAGGAGTTCGAGATCAGTCTGGACAACATGGTGAAACCCTGTCTCCACTAAAAATTTAAAAATTGGCTGGGCTTGGTGGCGCGCATCTGTAATCTCAGCTACATGGAGGCTGAGGTGGGAGAATCACTTGAAACCGGGAGGGGGAGGTTGCAGGAAGCTGAGATCGCGCAACTGCACCCCAGCCTAGGAAACAGAGTGAGACTGTCTCAAAAAAAAAAAAAAAAAAAAAAAAAGGTAGTTCTTGCCTTCCAGACGTACAAGTTCTGTCAATGAGGCGGTACTACAGACAACAATTCAGTATCATCAGTGTTATAGCAGCATGCGGACACATGACTGATAAGGACTAGCTGTTAAAGATGTACAGCAAAACAGCGATTGCAGTTACACAGCAAGAACTTCATATCCCATAACACTTATCAAGACACAGAAACAAAGTTAAGTCTTGTTCAGAACCATGGGAAAAACCAGGTAACCTGATGAAGCTAGTTCTCTCCTTTTTTTTTTTTTGAGACAGAGTCTCGCTCTGTTGCCCAGGCTGGAGTGCAGTGTCATTATCTCGGCTCACTATAAGCTCCGCCTCCTGGGTTCATGCCACTCTCCTGCCTCAGCCTCCCGAGTAGCTGGGACTACAGGCGCCCACAACCACGCCCAGCTAATTTTTTGTATTTTTAGTAGAGATGGGGTTTCACCATGTTAGCAAGGATGGTCTCCATCTCCTGACCTCGTGATCCAACCACCTGAGTCTCCCAAAGTGCTGGGATTACAGGTGTGAGCCACCGCGCCTGGCCAAAGCTAGTTCTCTTTTATTTGAAACTCACTCTAACACTGAGAGTAGCATTAGCACATTCACTTCACATCGTAAATGAAACTCAGGGTCTAAAAGGAATATACCGGAGGCCTCGTGCAGTGACTCATGCCTGTAATCCCAGCATTTTGGGAGGCTGAGGCGGGTGGATTACTTGAGCTCAGTGGTTTGAGACCAGCCTCGGCAACATGGTGAAACCCTGTCTCTACAAAAAATACAAAAATCAGCTGGGCATGGTGGCACACTCCTGTAGTATCAGCTACTTGGCGGGCTGAGGAGGGAGGGTCACTTAAGTTTGGGAGGTCCAGGCTGCAGTGAGCAGTGCTCACGCCACTACACTCCAGCTTGGGCAAAAAAAAGTGACGCCCTTTCTCAAAAATAAATAAATAAATAAGAAATAAAACAACTATACTAGAGTCATCATGTCTGTAACAGTCCTAGTTCCCAGATCCAAATCCCACTGTTGCCTCTGTACATCTTAAACTGACAAGGAAACAGAGGACAGAGGACCTACTGCTCAAGAACACAAAGATAAATATAGGACACTTACACCATCCAGTCCATCATGGCTATTGGTGAGAAGAATGGGGTCAGGGACTGGGAGATTCATGTCAGAGTGGATCTGAGTTAGGTCATGGATGTTTAAGATTGGTTCCTGAAAGACACCCACCCCAAAACATTAATCTTTTCAAGCTGAACAAAGAAGTATTTGATTGAAGAGCAAGAAATGAAAGCGCTTTTACAGTTTAAAAAAATAAAAAGAAGAATCAACACACAATTAGTTCCAGTTGACAGTAATACCAGGGCCAAAAAAATAGGGGAATTTGAGGAAAGAAAAGGGTCTCTCACCTTCAGAAAACTATCAAGTTCTAACAACTTCTTTGGGAAAAAATTTGCCACCAAGTCTTCTGCCTAAGGAGGAGGGAAAATACAGCTGAATTAATATCTGTGGGAAGGTCTCTCTCTCTCTCTCTACAGATATCTCCTCTTTGGGAAACTCTCAACCAACACTCATTTTTCTATTTATTTCACTCACCTCACTTGTGATGCGTTCCCTGAAAGAATCAACCTAAAATTAACAAAGAGAGCAATTCAGTACCTGGGGACAGAGGTAAGAGCAGGATAGAGAATCCCAAATCCAACTGTCTTTCCCTCACCTTGTAACTGTAATAAGAAGCTGAGAGGCCCCCAGACTGCAAATACTTTATTTTTTTGAGGATCCATTTTTCCATCTCAGGAGAAGAAAGCAGGGCTTTGAGGGCAGCACCTGCCTGTCTCCTCTCTCCTCTCCCCTCCCTCCCTCCTGTGTCTGAAGCTGTCTGAATTTGATAAGCAGACAAAAGACAGGTAGTTAGGAAAGATGTGAGCTCACAAACGTGCCAACCCCCACCCAGACCTGGCCTATGATACCAGGCAGGCCAGCCACCAAGGGCAGGGGCAGTGTCCAGGGACGTTGTTGGGCTGGGGGATTTCCAGCTGTCACTGGCCTAAAGCCCTGAGTCCAACACGTGTCCGCGGAGGTGTCCCCGGGACTCTCCATCATCAGACGCGGTACAGAAAGCCATCCTATATTTTCCCCTCCCGCGAAGCCGACCCCGGGAGTTGGGGGCTGGGCTGAGTTGAGCGGAAGCTCAGAGCTGGTATCCCCAGGGAGACAAAGACGACATGGGGAGTAGGAAGCCAGTCAGACTGCTGGGGGATCAAAGCGAGGGGCAAAAAGGCCGGACCGGTGCCGCTACCTTGAGCTTCACTTCCTGATCCACCTTCAGCAACGAGGCCATGGCCGGGCCGGGCCGTGTCCGATCCGCTGGACACCGGAGGCGCTGTGGACTCCAGGGAGGGGGCCGGAGGGACCTGAGAAATCTCGGCTGACCTCGGGACCCGGCCGCCCTCGCTGGCTCACTCACTGCTCGCTTGCTCCCTCCCTCCGTGCCGTCCGCCCGCCCGCCGGCAGCCTGCTGCCTGGTCGCTCTCTCGCTCGCCCTCCCGGCTTTCGCCGCTCACGCCGGAAACTGCGTCACAGCCAATCGCCGAGACTCCTGCGAGGCTGTGCACGTGCGCTGCGCAGCCGCGATGAGACTCGGGTTTGGATGCTCCTCCCGTTGGGTAGGGGTGAAGTAAAAAGGAGAGCTGTGGGGAATGGTGCGCTGAAAACTGAGCCTCCGAAAGACTCGGAAACGGTGCGACCCTCTCTGTTGGCCCGGAACTCGCCTTCACCGAAGGGACCTCAGTCGCTGCAGTCCCGGGGACAGCGCCGTCGCGCCCCAGTGACGTAGGCTCGGGGAAGTCGGGGACCCGGGTACTGGGTTCGGGGTGTAGTCCCTGATTCCCGCTGCCTCTGCCCGTTTGCCAGGCTCAAGTGTTTAGGCTAGAGCGAAAAACACAAGTGCGGTTGTACCAAGCTTTCCTGGTACATTTCCCTGCCAACTGACTGTCGTAAGCTTCCGGACCTCAAAGATCAACTACCTAATGGGCAAATTGATGCCCAGAGTAGGGCAAGACTTGTCCAAGGCGTTTCCAGTACATCCTGAGCCAGGACCCAGATCTCCTAACTTCTATGGCAGTGCTGTATCTATTTGCCTAATGGAAGCTTAAGACTATACCTCTTCATACACCCATTCATTCGATCTCTCTCTCGACATTGGATATTTCATTCAATAAAATGGGCCAGGGCACTGTCTCAGATTCTAGAAATATGTGAGTTACATATGTAGGTTGAAATCTTCTAGTAGCCACAATTAAAAAGTAAAAGAAACAAGTGAAAATTTTAGTCATATATTTAACCCAATTTATCCAAGTCCTTCAACATGTAATCAACATTAAAAAATCGAGATCTTATGCATTCTTTTCTCATACCAAGTCTTCAAAATCCAGTGCATATTTTACACTTAACTGCACATCTCAATAAGAAAATAACACATTTACAGTACAGTGCTCAGTAGCCACATGTGGCTGCTGGCTTCTGTATTGAACAGCACAGCTCTGGGAAATCAAAGGCAAACAAGATTCAAGGTTGCTGGTCCCATGGGGCATAATATTGGAAAAACACCAGAAAGTAAACTGACAAAGTAACTGCAAAATTTGATAAATATTAGGAAACAAGTGGATGACATAGAAAATACCAGAGATCTATTTTAGATCGAATGGCCAAGGAAGGCCTCTGAACAAGAGACAAGCTGCGATCTAAAGGACATAAAGGGGTTAGCATGGAAAGAGTGAGAAGAGCCTTGAGACGTATAAGTGCAGCAAATGCTCTAGGGAAGGAAAGAGACTGTCTTGAAGACAAAGACTGGTGAGCTGGGGGTGAGGAGGGTTGTTAGTAAACAATCTAGATTAAGTGCAAAAAGAGGTCATCAGATTTATATTTTGGGGTCGCTCTTGCTGTTGAACATTTATCCTAGACTGGCCTCTCTACTAAGTGCTAGGAGAATGAAGGGAATACACAATTAAATGGAGTAAAGCACAAAAGACTGACTATGGCCTTTGGAATCAGACCTGTGCCTCAAATCCCACCTCAGCTCCTTACTAACTGGAATCTTGGGCAAATTATTGAAATCCTGAGTCAATTCCCTCATCTGTAAAATGGAATTTTAATAATTAGTAATAAATAATAGTATGTAATATTGTAGTGTTGTGAATATTGGAAATAATATATGTAAAACAATTAGCACAGTGCTTAGATACAAAATAAATAGTAGCCACTGTCAGATAAGTAACTGATCTGTTAACGCTTAGCATGAAGAGGTTAGTCCTTAAATTACAGTAATTATTTTCATTCCTGCTTTCAAGCTCAAAGTACTTTTCAGCTTATAGAAGGCCACATATAACATAGCTCATACTATCCATCTTGCTCATAAACATCTAACAGTTTTCCCCCTTTCACCTCTGTTTTCTGTTAACACATTTCCCCGGGAACTGTTGAGATCCGATTTGAAACTTCAGGAATTATTTCCCACATTAACTCCATCCTATTTTAAGTATGCCACTATTCTGTATTTCTTTCAGAATTTATAACATAAACTGGAAAACTTAATATGTTTGTGTCTGTTAAAATATGCTTTGTTCTCAAATAATTATGTTTTGTCTCCTTCAAGTAGGTTATAAGACAGATACACATTCTCTTTATTTCCCTTCCTCCTCCCCATCCAAGTGTTTTATATAATACTCTATTCATTCATTTGTTTATTCAGTGAACAACTGGAGGGTACCACTACATTTAACAATAACTATTCATTTCTGGGTGCTTACAAGTCACATGTGATCACTGATGACTGGTCTAATTTTAAATTCATGTCCCGAAATCTCATATGAGTGCACAACACTGCCTGAGCTCCTACTACATGCTCCTGACGAGTTTGCTCTCCCCCTCCCAATGACTGTCATACTTTCTCATCTCCCTGAACCTCCAGTATTCCTTCTCTCCCACCTCCAACTTAGGTCTGGGCTCATTCTTTATTGAGAAAACAGAAGCAAATGAGAACTTCCTCATCATCTCACCACCAAATCTGCCAATCTGCAAAATACTTTCTGCCTTTCCTCTTTCATTGAAGGAAACATACCTGTTCCCATCTCTTCCTTTTGTTCCTTGGATTCCATCCCCTTTCACTTTCTCAATGTCTGTGCCCATGATTAGCCCCTCGTTTTCCTACATCACATTTCTCCTCTGCTGGGTCATTTCCAGACATGACCAATATCCCCTATCTTGAGTAAACTCCCCCCGCCAAATCCAGGTTCCTCTGTAGCTATTACTCCCTTTCTGTGCTCTCTTTCCTGGCAAGACTTCTTGAATTATTTATTGTCTCTTACTCTACTTCCTCATGCCCCCTTTACTCCAGTCCACTCTAATCAGACTTCTCAACCCCACTTTCTCAATGATACAATTTTTGTTAGGTTACCAGTGACTTCCATGTTGACAGTACCAGTGGTCGGTCACCTCTCATCTTATTTGAACCTCTCAGTAGTACTCAACATCTTAGCCACTCCCCTTCTTAAAATACACACAGCAACCTGTTCTGATCTTTCTCCAGCCTCAACAGTGATTCCCCATTTCCTTTGCTGGCTCTTCCTCCTCTGCTCCACTTCTTAATGGTGGCATGCTTCAGGAGACTTATGTCGTTTATTCTCTACTTACACTTTCTCCCTAAGAGGATCGATGCATGTTCATAGCTTTAAGTATCATCTGTATGCGGCTGGGCACAGTGGCTCATGCCTGTAATCCCAGCACTTTGGGAGGCCAAGGCAGGCAGATCACCTGAGGTCGGGAGTTCGAGACTAGCCTGAACATGGAGAAACCCCGTTTCTACTAAAAATACAAAATTAGCCGGCACGATGGCACATGCCTTGTAATCCCAGCTACTCGGGAGGCTGAGGCAGGAGAATCACTTGAACCTGGAAGGTGGAGGTTGTAGTAAGCAAAGATCGCGCCATGCACTCCAGCCTGGGCAACAAGAGCGAAACTCTGTCTCAAAAAAACAAAAAAAATCATCTGTATGCTGATTTGAGGGCCCCAGGTTCGTATCTCCCATCTGACATCTTCACTGAGTTCCAACCATCTATTTGATGTTTCTACTTGGAAACCTAATGAGCATATCAAACTTAACATGGCCAAACCAGAATTTTTGATTCTCCCACACACCTGTTATTTTCCTATTCTTCTCCATCTCAGTAATTGACATAACTGTTCACCCAGTTGTTCAAACCAAAAACCTAACAGTCAATCTTGATTCCTCTCTTTCCCTCATGTTTCCACATTCAATCCATCAGCAGGTCCTGTCAGCTTTCCCTGTATAATGCATCCTGTATGAGTGTGCTTTCCTCCATCTCTTGTTAGCCTGGCCAAAGCCACTGTCATCCTTTGCTAGGACTATTACAATAGGCTCCTATCTGGTCTCTCCATTTCCACTCTTGCCACCCCCTACCAACTGTCACATTCTATTCTTCACTCAGCACCAAAATTTATCATTGATTGATTGATTGACTGAGACAGGATCTTGCTATGTTGCCCAAGGTGGTCTCGAACTCTTGGGCTCAAGGGATCCTCCCGCCTCAGCCTCCTGAGGAGCTGGGATTACAGGTGCACACTAGGCCAGCTCAAAATAATTTTTTAATATATCAACCACAGACATGGTAGCATCTACTCAAGCTGAATATCTATACCTAGGGAAGACAGGGAGAGAGAGAGAGAGATCCCAGAAACCTCAATTCTAGGGACCCACCCAAGAGAAATGCATAAATATATTCACCAAAAGACATGAACAAGAATGTTCACAGCGACGCTATTGACAATAGACCCAACTGGAAACTACCCGGATGCCTCTTAACAGCAAGACAGATATCTGTATTTTAATATAGTCACACAATGGAATACTACAAAGTATTGAGAATGTATGAACTACAACTACACAAGGTGGGTGAATCTCATGATAAGCAAAATAAAACAGAAACAAAAGAGTATGTCATGTATGATTCCATTTACATGAAATTCAAAAAACAGTCAAAACTCAATCTAGGGTGTCAGAATTGATGATATTGTTTGTCCTTAGGGTGGGCATCAACTAGAAGGAGGCATGGGAGAGGGAGTTGGGTGTTAGTTACATTGACGTGTTCATTTTGTAAAAATTCATTGAAAATACACATACGATTTATGTCCTTTCCCCTATATATTCTATCCCCCAGTAAATAGTTTCTTTTTAAGTCACCCAGTCATGTCTCTTCCCTACTTATCACCCTCAGTGGTTTCCAGATAACACAGGCCTTCCTGAATCCCCCAGTTGAAGTAGCTCCTCCCACCCTGCCCCCACTTACTCTCTATCACATCACCCTTTCACCTACTGTATTAGCTTTCCAGGGCTGCTGTAGCAAAGTACCACAAAGTGGATGGCTTAGAACCAGAAAAAATATATTGTCTCAGAGTTCTGGATGCTAGAAGTCCAAAATTAAGGTATCAGCGGGACCATGTTCCTTCTAAGGGAGCCAGAGAAGAATCCGTTCCAGACCTCTTTCCTGGCTTCTGGCAGCCTCAGGTCTTCCTTGGCTTAGAGGTCACCCTGTGTCTCTTTACATCATCTTCCTTCAGACACAGTACGTGTCTGTCTCTGTGTCCAGATTGCCCCTATTTATAAGGACGCAGTCATATTGGTCTAGGGCTAACATTAATGACCTCATCTGCAACGATCCTATTTCCAAAAAAGGTCACATTCCCATGTGTTAGTCCCAGATGTTAGGACTTCAACATCTTCTGGGGCCACCACTCAACCCATAGCATGTGCCATTATTTGAAATTATCTTATTAACTTGGTTACATGTTTATTGTCAAATTCTCCCCTCTAGAATATAAACTATCAGAGCAGTTCACCAGTATATCCTCTCAGACCTAGAATAGGGACTGGCACATAATAGATCCTCAATAAACATCTGTTGAATCGATGACTGAGGATATGTTGTGGATTATTCACTAATCCCTCAAGCACTACATACACTGACTACATATACTTCCCAAGTGGGAGGGCACACAGAGCATTCACTATGTAACAGTCATTGCCCTGTGTTCCACTTGTATCAGCTCATTTATCACACTACCCTTTATGATATTTACTATTGTATACTATTATTCTCATTTTGTAAATAAGAAAACAAAGCACAGAACAGTTAAATGAATTGCACAAGGTCACATGGCTAGTGGATGGTAAAGAACCAGGTGGTCTCAACTTCCAAATCTTCAGTTGTGACACTATACGCCCTACCTCTCTAGAAGCCCGTTACTTCTCTATGCTTTTCTGAGAAGGTGTTAGGGACAGCCAAGCAGGAAGAAACGCAGGATGATGAAGCAGCCATACCAGGACTAGGGGAGAATTCTTTGGGGATGATTCCAGTCACCTCTCCTAAAGGGGCTTTCATGCTGAAAGAGCCAAGAAGAAGAAGGATTGTAAACACTATCCCTAGTCACAAAACCAGGAGAAAAATCAATCTAGTTCCACATATCACATCCAATACCAACTATAAGAAGACCACATACATTTAAAAGAAAAGAAAGACACTTCTGGAAGTGGGAATAACTTTCTAAGCAATATAAGTCATCAAGAAAAATAAGCAGATTTGACTTGAAAATTTATAACTTTCTGAACATCGGGAAAATACGTTAAAGCATTTCATGAAAAATTGCTACAAATACTGAGAAAAATACTAAGAATTCAATACCTAAATAATGAAAGAATGCAAACATAATTCATAAAAAAGTAACTACTGCTTGAGCCTGGGAAGCAGAGGTTCCAGTGAGCTGAGATTGCACCACTGCACTCCAGCCTGGGTGACAGAGTGAGACGGTGTCTCTTTAAAAAAAAAAAAAAAGGCATGGTGGCTCACGCCTGTAATCCCAGCACTTTGGGAGGCCGAGGCGGGCAGATCATGAGGTCAGGAGATGGAGACCATCCTGGCTAACACGGTGAAACCATCTCCACTAAAAATACAAAAAATTAGCCGGGCGTAGTGGCGGGTGCCTGTAATCCAGCTACTCGGGAGGCTGAGGCAGGAGAATGGCGTGAACCCGGGAGGCAGAGGTTGCAGTGAGCCGAGATTGCACCACTGCACTCCAGCCTGGGGGACAGAGCGAGACTCCATCTCAAAAAAAAAAAAAAGGTAACTACAATAAGCAAATACATAGCAAAAAGTTCAGCCTTATCACCAATGAATGATGCTAATTAAAATAACAAGGAAGTGCCATTTTTTGCTTTTGTTCCCCAAATATATGATACCCAATACTGGCCAAGGCAATATGAAAACAGGCTTCCTCATACATTATTGGAGGCAGAATATAATTATGTACAAGCACTTTGGAAAATGATTCCCAATGTTAAAGAAGAGACATTAAATAGCCGACAGAGTCTTAATTCTGTAATCCCAGTTATGAGTCTCTATCATAAGTAAGTAGTCAGCTCTTCATTGCAGCATTATTGTAATCACCCAAAGGGGAAGTAGAATTTCCAGCAGTAAAAAAAAAAAATACACTAAGGTAGTACATTTAGTGTAGTGTAATGTAGCCATGATAACTACAATAACTGTGTAGCAATATAGAAAAATGTTAAATTTAAAAAGCAGAAACCTGGGCAACAAAGTGAGATCCTATCTCCTTTTTTTTTTTTTTTTGAGATGGAGTCTCACTCTGTCACCCAGGCCGGAGTGCAGTGTGAGACCCCATCTCTACAAAAAATTTAAAAATTAGCTGGGCGTGGTAGCGATCACCTGTGGTCCCTGCTACGCCAGAGGTTGAAGCAAGAGGATTGCTTGAGCCAGGAAGTCAAATCTGCAGTGAACCATGTTTGTTCATTCCGCTTCACTCCAGCCTGGGTAACAGAGTAAGACACTGTCTCAAAATAAAAATAAAATAGACAATACTACATACAATTTTGGGTTAAGCAGTGGTTTCTCTTACACCAAAAGCATAAGCCTTGGACTTTATTGAAATGAAAAACTTTTGGCCAGGCACATTGGCTCACACCTGTAATCTCAGCACTTTGGGAGGTCACAGTGGCGGGGTTGCAAGGGGAGACAGGAAATGTTCTAAAATTGGATTATGGTGATAGTTGTGCAACTCTGTAAATGTACTAAAAATCATTGAACTGTACATTTAAAAAGTGTGAGTCTTACGGTATGTAAATTATACCCCATAAAGTTGTTTTTAAAAATGAAGTAAGTCCCTCTGCTCAAGACCCAGCCATCTCATCTCATTCAAAGTGAGAGCCAGAGCTTTATATTCCCTGTAAAAGCCTAGGTGGTAGACAGCTCAACACCCTTACCTCTCTCACCCCCTTACCTCCCTCACCCCATTTTCTGTATCTCTTTTCCTTGCCCATCTTCTAGCCACACCAGTCTCTGCTAATCCCTGAACAGGCACCCTCTGTGCTCTTGCTGTTCCCTTGGCCTAGAATGCTCTTCCTTTAGATGTAGGCAAGAATTCGTTCCTCACCTTCTTCAAGTCTTTATTTGAATAACACTTTCTTTTTTTGTGATTTTATTTTATTTTATTTTATTTTGCGTGTGTGTGGTTGTTTTGAGATGGAGTCTCCTTCTGTCACCCAGGCTGGAGTGCAGTGGCGTGATCTTGACTCACTACAACCTCCACCTCCAGGGGTCAAGCAATTCTCCTACCTCAGCCTCCTGAGTAGCTGGGATTACAGGAGCACGCCACCATGCTCAGCTAATTTTTGTATTTTTAGTACAGACAGGATTTCACCATATTGGCCAGGCTGGTCTCGAATTCCTGACCTTGTGATCCACCCACCTTGGCCTCCCAAAGTGCTGGAATTACAGGCGTGAGCCACCATGCCCAGCCTTTTGTTGTTGTTGTTGTTTTGAGATGGAGCCTTGCCCTGTGGCCCAGGCTTTAGTGCAGTGGCCCAATCTCGGCTCACCGCAACCTCTACCTCCAAGGTGCAAACGATTCTCCTGCCTCAGCCTCCCGAGTAGCTGGGATTATAGGCGCGCACCACCACGCCCGGGGAATTTTTGTATTTTTAGTAGAGATGGGGTTTCACTGTGTTGGCCAGGTTGGTCTCGAACTCCTGACCTCACGTGATCCGCCCTCCTCGGCCTCCCAAAGAGCTGGGATTACAGGCGTGAGCCACCGCGCCCGCCTCTCCCTGAATTTAGAGAATAGCGGAGCCTCCCCATTCTCTGCGTAATTGGCGCCTACGCTTCCCGTGGTAACCTTGGTCGTCCGCTGAAGCCCGCTGCTTTTCCCAGCCTGGCCTCTGGGGGTCGCTGCCGGGCCCGTGAGCCTGTGGACCAGGAGCTCGTGCTGCCGTCGTGGCGTCACGTCCGGTCTCGGGCGGAAGTTTTCCGCCGGCGGACCGGGAAGTCGCTGAAGACAGAGCGATGGCAGTTCTGGAGGCCTCGCTCTGGGACCGACCCGAGGCCACAGTGCCCCCGCGGTAGACCGGACTTGGGTGACGGGCTCCGGGCTCCCGAGGTGAAGAGCATCGGGGCTGAGGTGGGACCTTAGAAGGGAGTTTGAGAACCCTCACGGCTCTTATTGGAGTCCCTTCCCTGACCCTGGGTTCTGAACTATCCTTGCTCAGGCTGCCCCGGAAGCAGGTCCGCCCCGTTATCATACCATTCCTAGAGGGAACGGCGCAGACTGGGAGTTCCCTCCTTTTACTGTCGTCACCAAGGCATGTAGTAACCCCGGGCCGGAGGTTCAAGGGCGTCGCTTCTCCATAATATTGCCTCTTTTCCACCGCCGCAGGGATGGAAGGGTCTAAGACGTCCAACAACAGCACCATGCAGGTGAGCTTCGTGTGCCAGCGCTGCAGCCAGCCCCTGAAACTGGACACGAGTTTCAAGATCCTGGACCGTGTCACCATCCAGGAACTCACAGGTCAGCGAGACCCTTGGAAAGAGGGTGGTCAAGAATGTGGAAGGTGGGCAGCTTTGGTGATATAATTCTTATGGTGGCTGTGTAGTCTGCCATAAACTCATCGTGTGAACCTAGGAAAGTCACTTCATCTCTCTGGCTCCCTGTTTTCTCCTCGGGAACATAAAGCATTCTGACACTGTGGGCTTCTGAGAGCATTCTGACCGACCAGGAGCGATGGCTCACGCCTGTAATCCCAGCATTTTGGGAGACCGAGGTGGGCAGATCACCTGAGGTCAGGAGTTCGAGACCAGCCTGGCTAACATGGCGAAACCCCGTCTCTCCTAAAAATACAAAAATTAGCCGGGCGTGGTGGCACGCGCCTGTAGTCCCAGCTACTCGGGATGTTGAGGCAGGAGAATCGCTTGGACCCGGGAAGTGGAGGTTGCAGTGAGCTGAGATCGCACCACTGCACTCCAGCCTGGGCAACAGAGCGAGGCTCTGTCTCAAAAAAAGAGCTTTCCGTAGCAAAAGAAGGGTCCTTATTTTCTCCTCCTGCTGTTTCAGAGAAAAGGAATATGTATGTATAATAATAAATGATGTTTGTTGAGGACTTACTATATAGTATTACCAAGTGCATTACACATGTTACTTCATTTAGTCCCTGTAACAACCCCTATGGGGTACACCATCATTACATCATTTTTCAGATGAAGAATTGAGGCACAGTGAGATTAAGTGACTCACCTGAGGTCCAACAGCTGGTAAATGGAGTAGAGTCTTAAAGTCTGAAGAATTTGCTGGACATGATGGCTCATGCCTGTAATTTCAGTGCTTTGGGAGGCTGAGGTGGGAGGATCGCTTGAGCTCAGGAGTTCTAAGACCAATCTGAGCAACCTAGCAGAGATCTTGTCTCTACTAAAAAAAAAAAAAAAAAAAGCTGAGTGTGATGAGTGGTAGAGGCTGAGGCAGGAGGATCACTTGAGCCCAGGAGGTCAAAGCTGCAGTGAGCTATGATCATGCCACTGCACTGCAGCTTGGGCAACAGAGCAAGACCCTGTGTCAATAAATAAATAAATAAATAAATAAATAAGGCCAGGAGTGGTGGTTCACACTTGTACTCCCAGCACTATGGGAGGCTGAGGCAGGTGGATCACTTGAGCAGGAATTCGAGACTAGCCTGGGCAACACAGTAAGACCCTGTCTCTATAATTAAAAAAATAAAAAACCTCAAAACCCCGCAAAGTCGGAAGAATTCAGATTAAGTCAGACAGTAAAAGAGAAGACTGAATAGGCAGCTTAGATAAACTTATGGGCCTGGAGTCAGCCTGCTTGGGTTTAAATCCTGGCTGTCATTTACTAGCTGAACGACTTTTTGCATGTTACTTCTTTTCTCCAAGCCTTGGTTTCTGATTTGTCTGTAAAATGTTGAACTGCCTCATAACGAATTTGTAAAGTTCAAATATGACAAACCACAGAAACACTTAGGAATATGCTGGGCAAATAGCATTCAATAAATGTTAGCTGCTATTATTACCTGGTTTCTTTTTTTTTTTGAGGGGAAATTAGCTCTTTTTTTTTTTTTTTTTTTTTTTTTTAAGATGGAGTCTTGCTCTGTTGCCAGGCTGGAGTGCAGTGGCACAATCTCAGCTCACTGCAACCTCTGTCAGCCTCCCGAGTAGCTGGGACTACAGGCACACACCACCACGCCCAGCTAATTTTTGTATTTTTAGTAGAGACAGGGTTTCACTGTGTTGGCCAGGATGGTCTCGATCTCTTGACCTTGTGATCTGCCCGCCTCAGCCTCCCAAAGTGCTGGGATTACAGGCGTGAGCCACCGCGCCCGGCCGAAATTAACTCGTTTAATAACAGTTTTTGACTTTTTATTATGGAAAATTTCAGACCTATATAGTCAAGAGAATAGCATAGCCTGCCTTGTATTCATCACCCAGCTTCAACAATCAGCCATATTCTCACATTCTTATGTTATCTACACCTCCACTCACCTCCCATCCCCTGCTCAATTATTATGTTTTTCACATCTTTTTAGAAAGGTAAATTGTCGTGCCTTGAAATATATGAATCTTAGCTATGCATTTTTGACAAATGGATACACTCATGTAATCTGGATCACTGCAATTTAGCAATGTTTCATCTTCCCAGAAAGTTTCCTTATGTTCCCTCCTTGCTATTCTGGGGGAAACAGATGTTTACTTTTGTGATGGAAAATTTCAGAGTATATCATGAACCCCTGTGTACCCATCACCTAGTTGCAACAATTATCAACACATATTTCATCAAGCTTTATCCACAACCCCATCCATTCCTTTCCACCCTGAATTGTTTTGAAGCAAATCCCAAGCATAAATACTGTAAATATTTCTGTATTTTTGACAGGTAAGGATTCTTAAATGATACTGGCCGGGCACAGTGGCTCAGCCTGTAATCCCAGCACTTTGGATAGCCAAGACGGGTGGATCATGAGGTCAGGAGATCAAAACCTGGCTAACATGGTGAAACCTTGTCTCTACTAAAATACAGAAAATTAGCTGGGTGTGGTGGTGCGTGCCTGTAGTCCCAGCTACTCGGGAGACTGAGACAGAGGAATCACTCGAACCCGGGAGGCAGAGATTGCAGTGAGCCGAGATCGCGCCACTGCACTCCAGCCTGGTGACAGAGCGAGACTCCATCTCAAAATAATAATAATAATCATGACACCCTTATGCCTTAAAAAAGTGAACATTTCCTTCATCTGATTTAATGGGGGTGAGGAGGACCACAGATTCTTTCTGGTATAAATGGTACTTTAAGAAAAATTAGGCCGGGCGCGGTGGCTCAAGCCTGTAATCCCAGCACTTTGGGAGGCCGAGACGGGCGGATCACGAGGTCGGGAGATCGAGACCATCCTGGCTAACATGGTGAAACCCCATCTCTACTAAAAAATACAAAAAACTAGCCGGGCGAGGTGGCGGGCGCCTGTAGTCCCAGCTACTGGGGAGGCTGAGGCAGGAGAATGGCGTAAACCCGGGAGGCGGAGCTTGCAGTGAGCTGAGATCCGGCCACTGCACTTCAGCCTGGGCGGCAGAGCGAGACTCTGTCTCAAAAAAAAAAAAAAAAAAAGAAAAATTGGAGGTGAGGGTGGTGATGAGAATATTTCAGACTCTTTTCCCATACTTTCAGATGCCCTCCTGCTTTGATAAGACTGTGTCTGACCCAATATTTTCCTTGCCCTTAGCTCCATTACTTACCACAGCCCAGGCGAAACCAGGAGAGACCCAGGAGGAAGAGACTAACTCAGGAGAGGTAATAGAAGTGCCGTCTCCCCTATCTTCCTCACGTAGCAAACATTCCAAATGGGAGATATGATATGAAAACACAGGAATGCAGGCTTGGTTTCTGCAGGCTACTTGGCACTTCTAGAGCCCCCAGACTTTTGGGGTCTCTGGGTAAGGAGACATTCTACATGGTCAGGCTGTTGTGCACTATTGGAGGTACAGATCTGCACCTGAGGTCACAGGGTTACTGAGTGAGCCATTTTAAAATGTTAGAAAGGGCTCTTTACTTGAAGCAGAATTACAAATTATTGTCAGTTGGAGATGGGATGGTCTGTGTGTCCAGGTCGTTCCAGAGCGTTGATTTGCATCTGTTGTTCTAGCTAGTTGTTAATATCTGCTCGTCTGCATTCTCAAAAGCATCCTGGTTAGGACAGCGAATTGTATGATTACCCTGGACAGAAAGAATTGTCAGTGTTAGAGAACATGTCATTTTAAGTTGTGATAATATCAGTGATCCTGTGGAGCATCTGTGGAGCAACATCCTGTGAGATAGTGTTGAATACACACCTGAGATTTCTTCTCAAGTAGCAAGGGAGCTGGAGTATTTATTTACCCGCTGCTGCCAGTCACTGGGAGAGTGCTGATGTCAGGTTTAGTGGAGGTCATTAATACCTCCACTGCTTTGATAATACCCATTTTTTAAGTCTCTGTGGTTTATCAAGTCTTGTGGTTATCAATGAAGACTAAAGCCATATAGTTCTGAGGGTGTTTGGGAGACGAACTCTACCTCTAAGCTGCCAGAATTCTAATGCCCTCTTATTTCTTTCCCAGGAGCCATTTATCGAAACTCCTCGCCAGGATGGTGTCTCTCGCAGATTCATCCCCCCAGCCAGGTGCCTACTACTTCTCAGCCCCCATTCCTTGCCAAAGACTAGTAGAATTTTAATTAAATCCAGGAATTGAGACCTGGAGCCAGGTGATGGAGATGCATCATCACCTAGCCTTTTGGCCCTTTCAGCAAAGATGTATTCCCCTATACCTGGCCCGTCACCTTCCAGTATGGATTTTTTCCTGTAGCCATTCACACAGTGGGAAAGGGTAGTAGCTTTAATGATGAAGTATTGAAAAAAATTGAGGGAGTGATTGACTAATCACCAAGAGATGGGCTCTTGAGAAGTTTCAGAATAGCAAATGTCGTTAGATGTTTGGGTCTTTAGTTCTCATTGCTGCAGGTAAAGAGGTTGCTGGCAAGGGGTGTAATGTTTTTTTAAATGGCCTTTCCTGGTTCTCCGTTCTTTTCCACTGTAGACATATCAATTTTTTATGCTCCCTTTCCCTCCTTAGTCCATCAAGGCCAACCTTCGTGCTGAGTGTCTCTGTGGAAGACCAGCATGGCCTTCCTTTGGGAGAGAGGTACCCTTGGGAGGTCAGTTGGGCTAGGAGTGGGTATGTGCCCTGAGGCCCCTCAGCTGGTGCTTGAGAGTCTCTGCCACTGGCATTGCAGTAGGTGGAGGAAGCCTCTCTGTTCCCTCATGTGGCCCGTGGGCGGGGGGCTGTCTGCAGGATGATGTCCACAGAAAGTGCCAACAGCTTCACTCTGATTGGGGAGGCATCTGATGGCGGCACCATGGAGAACCTCAGCCGAAGACTGAAGGCAAGTCGGCCCCATTCCAGTGGCAAGCAGTAGGTCTGGCTGGGAGAGTGGGTAATTGAGCAGGAAGCATGGGGGAGGCTCTACCCTGACTCTCCCACACTTCCAGGTCACTGGAGACCTTTTTGACATCATGTCGGGCCAGACAGATGTGGATCACCCACTCTGTGAGGAATGCACAGATACTCTTTTAGACCAGCTGGACACTCAGCTCAACGTCACTGAAAATGAGTGTCAGAACTACAAGTGAGTGTCTCCAGAGCCACGGCTCAGAGCTGTTACTGCTCTGAGACTACTTGGTGCTTACCCAAGAGCCCTACTCCTCTCAGGCAAATGGAGCTCTAGTAAGTATAGTCTTCCTGTGTCTTTGGCAGACGCTGTTTGGAGATCTTAGAGCAAATGAATGAGGATGACAGTGAACAGCTACAGATGGAGCTAAAGGAGCTAGCACTAGAGGAGGAGAGGCTGATCCAGGAGCTGGAAGACGTGGAAAAGAACCGCAAGATAGTGGCAGAAAATCTCGAGAAGGTCCAGGCTGAGGCTGAGAGACTGGATCAGGAGGAAGCTCAGTGAGTGCTCACCCTGTTCTATCTTCTCACACTCGAGGCTCCAGGAGAGGAAATGACTTCCAGCTGAATGTGTCTAATTAGTCTGTAAACTCTAGTCAGCTGTCAGTCATCAGCATGCCTGCCCCAGATCCTGCATATTGCTTCCATGCCCTGTTTCTAGAGGTTTGCTGGGAGAGTTACCTATGAAGAGTCGGCATGATTAATGAAAAAAGGACGTTGGTTAAATAGAGAGTGCAGAAACCAGAGCTCCAGTCTTGGCTCTGTCCTGTAGGGAATGGGCTTATTTGAATGAATCAGCCACTTTCTAGCCATCCTTGTCTGAAAAGATGAGCTAATTAGTCTACGTTTTTCCCTCCAAGCTTAAAAATTTCACGGAGGCCAGGTGTGGTGGCTCACATCTGTAATTCCAGCACTTTGGGAAGCCAAGGCAGGAGGATCACTTAAGGCCAGGATTTAAGACCGTCTGGGGCAACATAGTGAGACCCCATGTCTACAGAAATAAAAATTTTTTAAAAAACTAGGCTGCTGTGGTAAACCTGTAGTCCTAGCAACTACTCAGGAGGCTGGAGTGAAGAATAACTTGAGCCCAGGAGTTCGAGGTTACAGTGTGCTGTGATCACACCACTGCACTCCAGCTTGGGCAACAGAATTGAGACCCTGTCTCAAAAAATAAAAACATTATGGATGTCCTTGACCTGAGAGAACCTTCTGTCTAGTGGAGGAGACACAGTGTCCATACTAACTAAAGTTGTGAAAATGAAGGACAGAGAAAAGTCCAGTTTTTTCACACAGTATAACAAGTTTCACTGGAAGTGGGGTATAGTAACTATTTAAAGGACAGTAAGTGTATAGAAGTGAAACTTTAGAAAGCAAATTATGGCCAGTTCACGGAAGAAGCCACTATTTTGTTTGTTTTGTTTTGTTTTGTTTTGTTTTTAGAAACAGCCTTACTCTATCATCCAGGCTGGAGTGCTGTGGTGCAGTCATGACTCACTGCAGCCTCGACTTCCTACACTCAAGCAATCCTCCCACCTCAGCCTCCCAAGTAGCTGGAACTACGGGCGTGCAACACCATACCTGGCTAATTTTTAAATTTTTTATAGAGATGGGGTTTCCCCATGTTGCCCAGGCTGGTCTTGAACTCTTGAGCTCAAGTGATCCACCTGCCTCAGCCTCCCAAAGTGCTGGGATTACAGGCATGAGCCACCATGCCCAGCGGGAAAAAGCCACTTTTTTTTTTTTTTTTTCTTTTTGACAGAGTCTCACTCTGTTGCCTAGGCTGGAGTGCAGTGGTGTGATCTCAGCTGTCTGCAACCTCCGCCTCCTGGGTTGAAGCAATTCTCCCACCTCAGCCTCCCAGGTAGCTGGGACTACAGGCATGCGCCACCATGACTGGCTAATTTTTGTATTTTTAGTACAGACGGGGTTTCACCACGTTGGCCAGGCTGCTCTCGAACTCCTGACCTCAAGTGATCCACCCTTCTTGGCCTCCCACAGCGCTGGGATTATAGGTGTGAGCCACCGTACCCGGCCCCAAGAAGCCACTCCTAACCCATTCACCTCACTTCTGAAAAAGATCAGAAATAAAGAGATTTTTTGCCCTGGTTTGGGAGAATTCTTTTTTCCTCCACCTTTTTGCATATGGGCAGAAGGAATATTTCTGTTCCTTCCAGGCAAAACAGCTAGGACATACATGTTCCTCAGAATGGGATCTATGCCAAATATAAAAGATGCTAGAGCTAGAAGTAACTATGATCACTAAAGAATCGTTCATAGTGTGGTGAGAGAGAAACTAGCCCCCAAACTAACAGCCTTCAATGTCCCCCTTGGCTGCTCACAGGTATCAGAGAGAATACAGCGAATTTAAACGGCAACAGCTGGAGCTGGATGATGAGCTGAAGAGTGTGGAAAACCAGATGCGTTATGCACAGATTCAGCTGGATAAGCTGAAGAAAACCAATGTCTTTAATGCAACCTTCCACATCTGGTAATGAGAGCTGGGGGATGAGGAGCACCACACATACCTGGACCTTAGCTGTTGACCACTAAGCCTGGGTGCCCACTTCCCACAAAAGAGGGACTGTAGTTGATCTTCACTCAGCTAGGTTTCTTTCATTCGTAGTGATGGGATAGGCACAGTAGGGATTGGAATGCTAGAGCTTGGTGACATCCACCCTTCTAAAGAAAGGAAAAGGCCTGAGCTCTTCAGCCACTTAAAAACCTGGTAAGCTGCCTGGTGCTGATTTCTTATCCCCCGGATGTTTGATGTTTCATCAATTTAATAACTGTTGAGCATCTACTCTGCAATAGGCACTGTGCTGAGTGCTAAGAAGGCAACAGCAAAACAGTGTGCAGTCAACCTTCTAGTTGCATATCATCTGGTGGAAGGGATGGATAAATAACAAGCAGTTGTAATACAGTGTGATGATGGTAAACCCAGAGTGCTGTGGGGAACACATAAGGGCACTTGATCCAGTTTGGGGAGGCCACATGGAGAGTTTCCCCATAGGAGACTTATGTTTAAACTGAGAGGTAAAGTAGAAGCCTACAGAGAGGGCGTTGTTCCTAGCAGAGAGAACATCATGTGCAAAGCAATGGGAAAGAGGGAGTGGTGAATTCAGAGAACAGAAAGGAGCTTATTGTGACTGAAGATTGAGTGTAAAGGGGAGAGTGACCGGATATGAAACTGGAGAGTTACCAGTTCCTGAAGGATCTCGTAGGCCTCATGAAGAGGTTTGGACTTGATCCAAAAGGCAGAGAAGACACTGAAGCATTTTGGCTAGGGAAGTGACATAATTACACTCGTATTTGTGAACGATGGCTTTACCTGCACCATGGGGAATGACGTGGGGTAAAGGGGTGGAATCGTTGGAAAGGATACTTGTCAGTAGGAATCTAAAGGAAAAGAGTAGTAGCATTGGATTTGGAGAAAAGTGGACAGATAAGAGAGTTAGCAGGTAGAATCAGGAGAGGTTGGCAGTTTTGTGGGGAAGGAGCTGAGGAGCATTCAGAGATAGCACCCAGGTTTCTGCTTTGGCATCTGAGCAACAGGGAAAAAGTTGATGACTCAAGTTTTGGACATGTATTTAAAGTGCCAAGTAGTACAGCTCGCATATATGGACTTGAAGATAGATTGAAGCTAGGTTTGGGGTGAGAGTGGGAAATCTCAAAAGTTTTAAGTAATCCCTGTATTTCCCTCACCCTTTCTGCCTTCCTCTGTAGGCACAGTGGACAGTTTGGCACAATCAATAACTTCAGGCTGGGCCGCCTGCCCAGTGTTCCCGTAGAATGGAATGAGATTAATGCTGCTTGGGGCCAGACTGTGTTGCTGCTCCATGCTCTGGCCAATAAGATGGGTCTGAAATTTCAGAGGTAGGAAGTGTAGCCCTTTCTTGGGGAGTGGTGTGTCTTTGATATAATTTGTATCTCTAACCTGGTACTGCTCTCCACCATGCCAGGAGCCCTTGCTGCCCACAGACTGGGAGTTTTCTGTGGCTGGAAAGCCGTCAGTGCCTTGTTTTCCCCTCACCACAGGGCTCTCTCCGCTGATCACAGTCACTGAGTGCATGACCATAGCGTAGTTCCCAGCCTACAGTCCCCAGAGCCTTAGCGTTCCTCAGGATATTTTCAGTTTGTGTTTCTTAAATTTAAACTACAATGTAACATTTGTTCATGGAAGGCCCCCTGGCAATTATATAATAAATGTAGTTTGTTTATTAAACAAAATATTTTAAACGTGGATCCAGTGGGGAGGTGGGAGAGGTAGTTGAGCATAATAAAAGAAGCCCTTGGCTAGAATGAAGAGTGAAATCTTTGGGTTATAACTTCCCAATAATCACTTTAGGAGGAGTCCTATATCCATCTCTGTTTGTATCTCTGTTTTAGATATCGACTTGTTCCTTACGGAAACCATTCATATCTGGAGTCTCTGACAGACAAATCTAAGGTACTCTGTGAAGCTCCATTTTCACTGAAATACAGAGTTCTTATATCTCTTAACAAAATGGACGGTTTGCTTTGATATTGGCATTCAATTTATTTTTTAGACCTAGATATCATTGAAGAGCCAGTGTATTGTTCAATATCTTGTCTAGTTCAGGTTTAGTTTTGGGGGGCTTGTAGATGAAAATTAGGTTTTGACAGTCTGTTGAGAAGGGATATGGGCAGGTCAGAGGAGGATGTGTGCACTAGGATAGGAAAAGAATCACCATGACATAGATGTTTATAGCTTGGCTATCACCAGAAGTGGTTTAGATTTTGGATTTTTTTTCAGATTTTGGGATATTTGCATATAGATACTAAGATATCTTGGGAATGGGACCCAAGTCTAAACACAAAATTCATTTATGTTTCTTTTTTTGAGACGTAGTCTTGCTCTGTTGCCCAGGCTGGAGTGCAGTGGCATGATTTTGGCTCACTGCCTTCCAGGTTCAAGTTACTCTCCTGCCTCAGCCTCCCGAGTAGCTGGGATTATAGGCGCCCACCACCACACCCAGCTGATTTTTGTATTTTAGTAGAGGCGGGGTTTCACCATGTTGGACCAGGCTGGTCTCGAGCTCCTGACCTCAGGTGGTATACCCGCCTCGGCCTCCCAAAGTTCTAGGATTACAGGCGTGAGCCACCGCGCCTGGCCTCTATGTTTTATATATACCTGATACATGTAGTCTGAAGGTAATTTCATACAATATTGTAAATAATTTTGTGCATGAAACAAAGCTTGTATACATTGAATCATCAGAAAGCAAAGGTGTCAGGTATGGAATTTCCACTTGTGGCATCATATCAATGGTCAAAAAGTTTCAGGTTTTGTAGCATTTTTTATTATTTTTATTTATTTTTTATTTTACTTTTTTTTTTTTTTTGAGACAAAATCTCGCTCTGTCACGCAGGCTGGAGTGCAATGGCGTGATCTCGGCTCACTGCAAGCTCTGCCTCGCAGGTTCACTCCATTCTCCTGCCTCAGCCTCCTCTCCTCCTGAGTAGCTGGGATTACAGGCACCCACCACAATGCCTGGCTAATTTTTTGTATTTTTAGTAGAGACGGGGTTTCACAATGGATGCTCTCGATCTCCTGACCTCGGCCTCCCAAAGTGCTGGGATTACAGGTGTGAGCCACCGCGCCCAACCTATTTTTATTTATTTTTCTTTTTGTGGTTTTTTTTGTTTGTTTGTTTTTGGTTTTTTGTTTTTGTTTTTGAGATGGAGTTTTGCTCTTGTTGCCCAGGCTGAAGTGCAATGACATGATCTCGGCTCACTGCAACCTCCGCCTCCTGGGTTCAAGTGATTCCCCTGCCTCAGTCTCCTGAGTAGCTGGGATTACAGGCATGCACCACCACACCCGGCTAATTAGGTATTTTTAGTAGAGACGGGGTTTCTCCATGTTGGTCAGGCTAATCTCAAACTTCCAACCTCAGGTGATCCACCTGCCTTGGCCTCCCAAAGTGCTGGGATTACAGGCGTGAGCCACCACGCCTGGTCTATTTATTTATTTTTCTTTTCCCATCTACTCTTCCTGGAAAGGTTTTGTAGCATTTTGGATTTTTGGATTCAGGAAGCTCAACCTATGGTACATTTTCATTGATGGTGAAACAGTTCTAAGTGCATTGTTATTTGCCCAAGGTTATTGTAGTTGTTCAAATCTATGGAAGATAGAGTCCAGCTACAATACAAGTTTCCAGTGGGATACAGAGAGAACATGACTTGAGAGATTGATAGGATTGGGAACAATCTCTAGAAGCCTGTCTTGGTGCCAGACCCATAGCCAGTTTTCTCTTCTTGGGCAGGAGCTGCCGTTATACTGTTCTGGGGGGTTGCGGTTTTTCTGGGACAACAAGTTTGACCATGCAATGGTGGCTTTCCTGGACTGTGTGCAGCAGTTCAAAGAAGAGGTTGAGAAAGGCGAGACACGTTTTTGTCTTCCCTACAGGTCAGTATAGCGCAATGCTGAGTCAACCTGTATAGGACCAAATTGAACAGAATTGAAGCAGCAGTAAGAATGGAGGCAAAACAGTATAAATGGTGGGAAAGCAAAAATATGGCACAGAATCACATGACATTGATGGGCAGAGACTGACCCAGTACTGCAAGCAGGACAGAATGTGACCACCTAGTCCTTGGAGTAGAAGAATGTGGCCTTAGATGGTTTAGGGGGTTTTATTGGCATAGAGCTCAAGCCTCCTCTCCAGTTTCAAGAAGGTGTTTCCCTGAAGTCCTTGGAAATACACAGGAATGCTAGTTTTGATTTTTTTAGGATCCCAGTGATGGATGGAAACTCTAGGTTTTACCTAGAGTACGGCTGCTTCTATCACCCCAAAAAAGCTTTTTTTTCTACTGCCTCCTTTCTCCCCTGCCAAGTTCAGGGATGCCTAGGAAAACAGCAAGAAGTACCGTAACCCTCACTCACCTCTACTCCAGGCTTCTCTTCTCTTTAAGTGTGTGTCCTGTCCCTTTACTCTGCAATGACAATGAGGCTCTTGTGACAGTCTTCTTGATTTTTTGGCTTTCAAGCAAATCCAAAATACACTACCGTTCCTTACCAAGTGTTCTTTAATAGATAAAATGACGTGAATGGTCCCATGATCAAGTCCCTGCCCTGAACTGACTTAACTCAGATCTCAGTTACTAATGAGTTCTGCTGTGTCCATCTGCAGGATGGATGTGGAGAAAGGCAAGATTGAAGACACAGGAGGCAGCGGCGGCTCCTATTCCATCAAAACCCAGTTTAACTCTGAGGAGCAGTGGACAAAAGCTCTCAAGTTCATGCTGACGAATCTTAAGTGGGGTCTTGCGTGGGTATCCTCACAATTTTATAACAAATGACTTTTTTCCTTAGGGGGAGGTTTGCCTTAAAGGCTTTTAATTTTGTTTTGTTTGCAAACATGTTTTAAATTAAATTCGGGTAATATTAAACAGTACATGTTTACAATACCAAAAAGAAAAAATCCACAAAAGCCACTTTATTTTAAAATATCATATGACAGATAGTTTCCAGAGCTACAACATGCCAGGTATAGCTGCCAACCATTGTCACAGTTTTGACTCTTAACCCCATGAACTCCTTTCCCTTTCTTCTCTGAAAAAAACTAATTTAAATTTGCTTTTTTTTTTAACTGAGTTGAATTGAGATTAATGTGTTTTCACTGGATTTGTATCTCTCTCAACTTCCCGCACTTAACAGTATGAAATAGAAACTCGTCTTTACTGAGACGAGGATATGTTTGAGATGCACAGTTGGATAATGTGGGAAAATGACATCTAAGCTTTACCTGGTCACCATGTGATGTGCAGATGCTTGAAATGTAACACTTCTCACTCGGTTCTCATACTGAATGCCGACTGCTCTGTGTTAGAGATATGAAATGGTGTTTGATACTGTTTGAGACATTATGGAGAGATTTAATTATTTGTAATAAAAGATTTGCTGCAGTCTGAAAACTGCCCAGGGGCGCACTGTTGGGTTTTTCTTTAAAATAGAGTACTTTGTATTCTGGAAGAATTGAATTCTAATGCAGATATGTGGAAATTCTGTTGAAACATGTTCAGAGTTAGTTTTAGTTTTAAAAAAAGACTCTAGTAAAAATAGATAACTGTTGAGGAAGCCCTGTTTGTGTAGATCTGAATAACAGAACAGAGATGTTAAACTAATTTTAAGGGGAAATAAAGGCTACCTCCTTGATGCTTAGTCAAAGTCACCCAGATAGTCTGTATTTGAGCCCCTGATTAATACTGATCTCCATGCCTGATGTTCCTCTTAATGAAATTAAAAGTATAAATATCTTGTTAAACAAAAATGAAACAACTGTCTCCACTTAGCTTTTTAACATTTTCAGGCTGATATAACAAAAAGGGCATGCTCGTCCACCTTAACTCTCTCTGATAAAGAAAAAATAAGCATGAAATTGGCATACAAAATACAGTTCAAAAGAGACTTGGAACTTCTGTACCCTTAGTATGAAAGTAAACAGAGGGAGGCATGAGTGCAGTGACGGAAGGCTGTTTATATTTGGTGGATTCAGCCTCCCTCATGTGTTAGAGGAAGCAACAGTCTTCAGAGCTCTGGCTGCCAGGTGGGGAGGAATAGACTGCTGTCTCCCCGGAGTGTTGGCTCCCACGCTGTGAGTCAGGATTGCATAAGAGAACTCAGCAATGCTTGCCAAGGCAATACCAGTGATGCTCTGCAAATGCCCCACAACCTTCAGAAATAGAGACAGATTTCTTATTACTAAAAAATCTCAACATGTTTTAGTGCACAAACACACACATTACTTGGGATGTTCTCTCAAGGCAATTGTAAATTCAAATTTCTGAAATCCAGATTCCAGTGTTTGCCAATGGCCAAATTATATTAGGATACCTTTTCCCTGATAATGTTAGCATGGAAACTTTCTGCTAGACATTTCCCTCTGCTGGAGATAAGTTTTGTGAAATATAAGAATGATATTTGGGCCTTGACATTTTCATTAATTGAGAAGATATAATTGTTGGACTTTGTTTTGTTTTGAAACAGGGTCTCACTCTGTTGCCCAGGCTGCCAGGCTGCAATGCAGTGGTGTGATTTTAGGCTCATTGCAACCTCCACCTCCTGGACTTAAGTGATCCTCCCACTTCAGCCTCCGGAGTAGCTGGGACTACAGGCGCAAGCCACCATGTCCAGCTACTTTTGTTTATTTTTGTAGAGATGAGGTCTCACGGTGTTGCCCAGGCTGGTCTCCAGCTTGTGGGCTCAAACAGTCCTGCCTTGGCCTCCCAAAATGTTGGAGTTACAGGCGTAAGCCACCCTCTTTTTTTTTTTTTTCCTGTTTTTTTTTTGTTGTTTTGTTTTGTTTGTTTGTTTGAGACAGGGTTTCACTGTCGCCCAGGCTAGAGTACAGTGGCACAATCATGGCTCACTGCAGCCTACAACTCCTGGGCTCAAGTGATCCTCCCATCTCAGCCAAGTAGTCCACGTAGTTGGGACTACAGACATGTACCACCACGCCCAGCTAATTTCTTTCTTTTTTTTTTTTTTTTTTGTCCCGAGATGGAGTCTCACTCTATCTCCCAGGCTGGAGTGCAGTGGCACAATCTTGGCTCACTGCAACCTCTACCTTCCAGGCTCAAGCGATCCTTCTACCTTGGCCTCCTGAGTAGCTGGGACCACAGGTGTGTGCCACCATACCCAGCTAATTTTTTTTTTTAATTTTTGGTAGAGACAGGGTTTCGCCATGTTGCCCAGGCTGGTCTCCAACTCCTGAGCTCAGGTGATCCACCTGCCTCGGCCTCCCAAAGTGCTGGGATTACAGGTGTGAGCCACTGCACCCAGCTATGACTAATTTTTAATTTTTGTAGAGACAAGGTCTTTCTATGTTGACCAGGCTGGTCTTGAACTCCTGGGCTCAAACAGTCCTCCCGCCTTGGCCTTCCAAAATCTTGGGATTACAGGCGTGAGCCACCATGCCCAGCCTGGACTTTTTTTTTTTTTTTTTTTTTGAGACGGAGTCTGGCTCTGTCGCCCAGGCTAGAGTGCAGTGGCCGGATCTCAGCTCACTGCAAGCTCCGCCTCCTGGGTTCACGCCATTCTCCTGCCTCAGCCTCCCGAGTAGCTGGGACTACAGGCGCCCGCCACCTCGCCCAGCTAATTTTTTGTATTTTTTTAGTAGAGACGGGGTTTCACTGTGTTAGCCAGGATGGTCTCGATCTCCTGACCTCGTGATCCGCCCATCTCGGCCTCCCAAAGTGCTGGAATTACAGGCTTGAGCCACTGCGCCCGGCCCAGCCTGGACTTTTAACATAATAGCAGGTTATCATTATAGAGAGAAATGAACAAGCTGAACTTGGGCCTCCATTTCCAGATTTATAAAAGGAAAACAAGGAAACATTTCAGCCCTATCCTAGATTTTTCCCTCTCAAATCTTGCACACTAATCCTAATCCTGGGTCTTGGCACTTCTGTAGGTTGTCTTCTGTTTTCCTTTAACTGATGGGTGAAATGCTTCCTGTTAAATGAATTCTCACCATGCTGGTCCTGCTCAGTGGTGCATACCTGGCTCCAACACTCATGGTTTTGGATGAAAGCACTTGCTGCAATGATTCCTACTGCCAACAGCATGAAGTCTTCCTTCACTGAAATAAACTTTTCCCTGAGTGATTAAAACCACATTAATTTTAAAGCTAGAATGGAACTTGATCTTCCAAATCATAGAGTCATGGAACTTTATGAATTATTTGTGTCAATCATCTTGGATTTTTTAGACATGGAAGGAAATGGTCAAGTAATAGCTCATTTACCTGCTCTCCCATTCTCCCCCAACTTAACTGGGATTAACATGAGCCTTATGTCTGAATGGTTTATAGGCCTTTTGTAGTTCTATTTGTCTCCCTAATGGTTGGTTGTAACTGTGAGGCTTTTAAACAGCCTGTTTTTACAGTGATCAAACACTTTTGTCCAAGTTGCAACCCTGTTACTGTTTTTTCTTTTTTTTTTTTCTTTTTTTTTTAGATGGAGTCTTGCTCTGTCACCCAGGCTGGAGTGCAGTGGCGCGATCTCGGCTCACTGCAAGCTCCGCCTCCCAGGTTCACACCATTCTCCTGCCTCAACCTCCCGAGTATCTGGGACTACAGGCGCCCACCATGCCCGGCTAATTTTTGGTATTTTTAGTGGAGACAGGTTTCACTGTGTTAGCCAGGATGGTCTCAATCTCCTGACCTTGTGATCCGCCCGCCTTGGCCTCCCAAAGTGCTGGGATTATAGGCATGAGCCACTGTGCCGGCGACTTTTTTTTTCTAAGTGACTGACCAAAGCAGTCCAGTAACCTTGAGTTATGTGCAGCTATAAAGAAAAAACTAGGAAAGAAAATATGTTAATTACTTAAAGTAATTTAAATTTAAAAGTAAAAGCCTTTAGGGTTTTCCTGACCGTGCTCAGTCCTCTGCATCCAAACAACATATTGGAAGCTAATGAGAACCAGGTAGCCTGAGTAGGTTATCCAGGACTGGATGCCATGCTAGGCTAATTCCATTCCCCAAGTTCTTATGGTCTGTCTCCCCTTCCCTGTTCCTGGAAGGAGCCTACCTTATAGGAGTTGTCTTACCCTTGCAGCTGACTGGGAGTGGAGTTCTCAATTGAAGCCCTCAACAGGCTCTCATATATGGGTTCATGCAGAAGATAGACCAAGTCGAGCAGTGTCAGACAGGTTCCATGCAGCCTCATGGCTGGAACCAAACAGCCATTGTATCCTAGATGGAGTATGGGAATGATAGGGATAATTTATAATCCTGTCTTCTCTGATCATAACCACAGTTGTGACATAAAGCTGTTGAGGTGCTAATGTGCTTCCTGGTTGCTATGTTCTGCAAGAAACCTGTTTAGCTGGAGATCAGTTTTGAAGGACAAAAGTAAAGGTAGAGAAACCTCCATCTGTAGTATATGTACAATTAGCATGTAGTTGTCCCTCTCTTACCTTATGCTTCTCTATAAAGTCAACTCTTTGATCCTGCAATAAGAGTGCCTAGTAAGTCCAAACAGAAACCAGTTGCTAAGACACTCTGAGCTTCTTTCCCTGACAAGTGCCAGAGGGAACACCTTTTTCAGTCATCCAGAGACACCATCAAGCTTCCTACTGTTCCTCATTGGCAGGTTCTGCCCACTGCTCCCAAATTCCTGTGCACAATTTTTTTTTTTTGAAAAGGAATCCTCTCTGTCACTCAGGCTGGAGTGCAGTGGCACGATCTTGGCTCACTGCAACCTATACTTCCCAGGTTCAAGCAATTCTTGTGCCTCAGCCTCCCAATTAGCTGAGATTACAGGTGCCCATCACCACACCCAGCTAATTTTTGTATTTTTAGTAGAGATGGGGTCTCACTATGTTGGCCAGGCTGGTCTTGAACTCCTGGCTTCAAGTGATCCACCTGCCTCAGCCTCCCAAAGTGCTAGGATTATAGGCATGAGCCATGCCCGCCTCCCCTTGCACATTTTGTATTGTTTTCTATGGAAGTCTCCAACCCATATTCCCTAACACAGTAAGATACCTAAAACCTCTAGGAGCATCTCCACATATGCCAGGGGAGTGGGCAGATTAATTTGGAAGTTCAGGGACTTCAAAACATCAAGCTCTGACTCCAGCAGTTCTTCTTTAGTGTGTAGATAGCCTAGAGCCTGGAGGAAATTCAAGACTGTAATGTTGCTGATTATCTGAGCAAAGAAAAGAGAAGGAAAGAAGAATGTTAGGATAAAGGCCATACATCTTGGCAGAGTGCACAAAGCCCTTCATAATCCAGCCCATTCCTTCATCTCAGTCTTGTCTCATGGTAATTCCCCCTCATATTCTGCTTGTCATTCAGAATTACTTGCAGTTTCCAAAGCCACCATGCTGTCCCTCTCCAAGCCACTACACAGGCTGTTTTCTATACCTGGATCTCCCTTCTTTTCCTCCCTAATTCCTCTCCCTCTTCTCTTGGGATCCTCCCATTTCCCATCCACCCCATTTCAAGAAGTCATTCAAGGCTGATGAGGTACATTTATAGCCCTCTATTTATATTAATCGGAGCTTTTTTTTCACACTATTTGTATGTGTCTTTTCCCATTACATAATAGATTCCTTGTTAGCACAGACAATATTGTTTACTGTTGTAGCCATGGCACCTAGTGCAGCATCTGGCCATAGAAGGAACTCAGTATTTGTTGAATGAATGATATTTTACTGTGTAGGCATTGGGTAGTGATGTGGAAACATTTTTTTCCCCTTGTAAATGTAATAGTTTGCCTTTACTGCTGATAGGTATGCTGGCAATTCAGGCACCTTATGTAAACTGCCCTTGAGTCCAAGGGGAGGAAAGGTGACCAGTATGAATGATGGCATCTGTCCTAATTATACTTTGGGAACAGAACTTCAGGCTATTTAATACCTGCCTCTGTGTGAGTGAGAGGGGGAGAAAGAGTGAGCATGTGTGTGTGTGTGTGTAGGAGGTATGCTTAGGAAGCATAATTACACTCTGGAATTTCCACGAGTTGTATCACCTAACCTAGGAGTAGGTTTCTCACAGCTACCTAGTTTTTTTTGTTGTTGGTTTTTTTGAGACAGTCGTTCTGTTGCCCAGGCTGGAGTACAATGGCACGACCTCAGCTCACTGCAACCTCTGCCTCCCGACTTCAAGCAATTCTCCTGCCTCAGCCTCCTGAGGAGCTGGAATTACAGGTGTACACCACCACACCTGGCTAAGTTTTGTATTTTAGTAGAGATGGGGTTTCACTGTGTTGGCCAGGCTGGTCTTGAACTCCTGCTCTCAGGTGATCCACCTGCCTCAGCCTCCCAAAGTGCTGGGATTACAGGCATGAGCCACTGTGCCTGGCCGTTGTTTTTACTTTGTAATTTATTTATTTTCTTCTTGTCACTGAGTTGAAGCTCATCACAGCCCCCTTTGTATAAAAGCCGGTTTCTTCCTTACACTCAGGTGCCCATGAGCAACTCCAGCTCCTTACTTTGTTTTGGAAGGAAAGTTTGCTGGCCAACTGAACACATGACACAAGACGGAGAGTAAACTTGTTGACAAGCTGCTGTTTCAGAGCCCTCCAATTCTGAGACTCTCTCTTATCTCTTGGCTGGATTGTGGCTTGCCTGCAGATGTTCTCTGCCTGTTTTACCATAAACCTATAAGGAAGGGAAGGAGAGTAAACAATCCACACTGAAACTAAAGGGAGTTTAATTTGCTGGCTAAGAAATTTACATTTGAGGCTGAGCATGGTGGCTCGCACCTGTAATCCCAGCACTTCGGGAGGCCGAGGCAGGCGGATCACTTGAGCCCAGGAGTTCAAGACCACCCTGGGCAACATGGCAAAAACCCGTCTCTACCAAAAATAAATAAATAAATAAATTAGCCAAGTGCCAAGTGTGGAGGCACATGCCTGTAGTCCCAGCTACTCAGTAAGCTGAGGTGGGAGGACCACTTGAGCCCAGGAGGTCAAGGCTGTAATGAGCCGAGATCCCACCATTGCACTCCAGCCTGGGTAACAGAGCAAGACCCTGTCTCAAAACAACAATAACAACAAAGAAATTTATATTTGCAAGTTAGAGAGGGTGTAAAACCAGGTCTCAGGGTAAGGGGCAACTACTTGTACTTTCTTAAAGATGTAGGTACATTAGCCACTCTGAGAGGTGCCGCTCACAAAGGCGTTACAGCAGGGCTTTACCTTTCTAGGATTTCTACAGCCTGGTAGCTCACAGATTTCTCCAGACACCATTGTTCAGACAGGAGAAAAACAAACTCTGCCAAAACAGGAAAAAAGAGCCTAATTCACAAGATGCAACCAAAACCACTCTGTGAACTCTTGGCGTTGTGTAAAAGCCATGATGGGGCCAAGGGAAGAGGGTCAGGAGGTGAGAAAGATGACACTAAAACAACCAAAGCTGAGCTTAGTTTCCTTTGCTGCCAATAGGCAGATCAGAGGCATGAAAAGGAGGCTGACTGAGTGCCAAAGACAAGGGTTTACCAAGCCCCCTCAGTGACCCTTGAGCCTTCCTGTGGGTTTCAGCTGATAAAAGGCTTGGCCGGTTACACACAAACATACCAGCTGGTCTAGGTGACCTCTACACCATGCTGGGAACCTCCAGCTTCAAGGAAGATTCTTGGATGGATAAAAACCCTAACTGCTATATTCTGTTTTCTGTGGAATGTTGGCAGGAACAGAAAGATCCCTCCTGGAGCTTCGATATTCTTTATGACACTGTTTGTTTAGTAACCACCCTCTGGAGAACTCCCATTGCTTTACAAACACAAGTCACGTTACAGCTGGACACCATCTCTCCACCACCAGTTTGTTGGGTAAATCTGGTGGCTGAGCCTCTCCCCAGGAGCAAGTGTGTTACTGTGAAGTGGCTTGTTTTTGAAGAAACATCCCCTAAATTGGGGAACATAGCCCAATTTAGGGGGAGGGAGTCATTGGGAAGGTGGGAAGGGTGAGATACCTTGGCAAGATTTTAGCCTGCCTCTGTTTCTCTTTGCAAGAACAGCTCCAGATAGAATTATATTTATCTTGCAACATCATTAGAGGGTGGAAACAAAGGTAAATATCAGTTCTCAACAAAGAAAGCTCCTACAGACCGAAGACCTTTTAGCATTGATCAGTAGAGAATTACACATTTAGGGCCGGGCGCGGTGGCTCAAGCCTGTAATCCCAGCACTTTGGGAGGCCGAGACAGGCGGATCACGAGGTCAGGAGATCGAGACCATCCTGGCTAACACGGTGAAACCCCGTCTCTACTAAAAAATACAAAAAACTAGCCGGGCGAGGTGGCGGGCGCCTGTAGTCCCAGCTACTCGGGAGGCTGAGGCAGGAGAATGGTGTAAACCTGGGAGGCGGAGCTTGCAGTGAGCTGAGATCCGGCCACTGCACTCCAGCGTGGGTGACAGAGCGAGACTCCGTCTCAAAAAACAAAAAACAAACAAACAAAAAAAGAGAATTACACATTTAGTCAAATAATCATATGTCTTCAGAGAAAATTTAACTTTCTTAGAAAATGAAGTCAAGCTTACACAAGACAGTTTAACAATCTACTCAGCACACATTACACACAGACGTACAAAACCTCATCGTTACAGAGGCTACGGTTTGGCTAGCAATGTCTAATGCAGAGCAGAATTAGTTTAAGCAATTCAGCAAAATACCCTAGAACATGTAATTGTGTCTCTTATTAGTCATTTTATTTGCTTGACTTTAGGCTTTATTTCTTAGTTTTGTTCTTTGTGTGTGTGTGCAGTTGTTGAGTTTTGGTTTGGTTTTGCTCTGAATTATCTAGGCATTTGTTTCTGTTTTCCATTTTAATTTGCCAAGGAAACTGAGCTTGGATTAGGTGGAATGGATGAGGGTTACACCTTTCCCTTGCTATTGGCCCCACCTCCTCAATAACAAGCATAGTCAGATCTGCTATTAACTAAAAGACCCTCCCCTTTTAACCTCTTAGGGTAGGGCTCCACCTCTCTCTTTTCCATCACTGTTGAATTTTTTTAAACAAATAAATAAATAATAAATAGACGGGATATTGCTACATTGCCCAGGCTGGTCTCAAACTCCTGGGCTCAAGCAGTCCTCCTGTCTCAGCCTCACTGTTGAATTACTTGAAAGCCTGGCTTACACACCTACTGCTTCCACTTCATCATTCACTCCCTAATTTTCTATATGTTGGCTTCTACCTTTCCTAACTTGCTGAAATGATTCTCAGAGGACAGTAAATATGTCCAAATTGTTAAATATCATGGCTTTTTGCAATCTTTAGTTCTGTTGATATCCCTAAAGCATCTGAAACTTCTGACCATCATCCTTTTCAGTCTCCTCTTGACTTCCAAAAGTCCCTTGGTTCTATTCCTATCTCCTCCTTTTATTTCCTTCACAAGTCTTCTTACTCCAATTCCCTGAACAAAAAGTGTTTTCCCAAGGAACTGTCCTTGACCTGCTTTTCTTTTCTCCTTCTAGGAGCTCATCCTCTGCCACAGTTTCAACAGTATCATTGTGAAGGTAACTTGAAAACCTTGATCTCCATTTCTGACCTCTCTTCTAACATATATATATGTGTGTGTGTGTGTGTGTATGTGTGTGTGTGTATATATATATATATATATATATTTTTTTTTTTTTTTTGAGACAAGGTCTCACTCTATTACCCAGGCTGGAGTGCAATGGCATAATCTCAGCTCACTGCAACCTCTGCCTCCCATGTTCCAGCCATTCCCCTCTGCCTCAGCCTCCTGAGTAGCTGGGATTACAGTTGCCTGCTACCACGCTAGGCTAATTTTTGCATTTTTAGTAGAGATGGGGTTTCACCATGTTGGCCAGGCTTCAAAGCTATTATTATCTTTCCCAAACAAAAGTCACTTTTCCTCCTGCTTTATTTGTGTAGTGTGTCTGTGTGTTTCTTTTTTTTTTTTTTTTTGAGACAGAGTCTTGCTCTGTCACCTAGGCTGGAGTGCAGTGGCACAATCTTGGCTCACTGCAACCTCCGCCTTCCAGGTTCAAGCAATTCCCCTGCCTCAGCCTCCCGAGTAGCTGGGACTACAGGCACCTGCCACCACACCCAGCTAATTTTTGTATTTTTAATAGAGACGGGGTTTCCCTATGTTGGCCAGGCTGGTCTCGAACTCCTGACCTTGTGATCCACCCACCTCGGCCTCTCAAAGTGTTGGGAATACAGGCGTGAGCCACCGTGCCCGGCTGTGTCTGTGTGTTTCTTTTAGTGACCACTATACTTCTAGTCTTCTAGGCTCAACCGTTTAGCATAGTCACCTTTTTCTCCTTCACTTCCTAAATGTATCCACAGCAGAACCCTAGACTTTGCCTCTGGAATGTTTTTAATACACCCTCCCTTGTTATTCCCTCTACCCTATCACCTAACCTGGTGACATTGACTCTACCTGTCTGCCTACCTCCCATCTCCCTCTGGTTTAATCCATCCTTTACCTCCCTTACATCACTGCCAAAATAATGCTTACTAAGGGAGGGTTACCGTCATATCCCTTATTTAAAAACCTTCAATGTGTTCTTGGTTTTCTACTAAACCAAGGATAAACTCTTCCCCTTGGCATTCAAACTTCCACATGGAATGTCTCCAAACTACCTTTCCGGTCTTAATTTCAACTCTCTTCCACATGCACTGGCTGACATGGACTGCACTGTACCCACATGCACCCTAAGCACCCCATTTCCATAGCGTTACTCATGCTACCTCTTTTTGGTAGAAATGCTGTCTCCTTCCTCCCCCTTCACCAAACCAATGTCCTCCTTCCTTCAAGGTCTGCCTGAATGTCCCGATGCCTGGGCCATCCCCTGAATTCTTCCTATTACCATATCGCTCCTCTCAACCCCCATAAACGCTTGTTTTATCTCTCTCTGACATCACTTATCTAATCATAGTACCTAGTCATTGCATATTTGTTCTAATATCTCCCCCAACGTGCACATGGTTTGAAGGCAAGACCTCTATCTCTATTTCTTTTTTTTTTTTTTTTTTTTTTGAGACGGAGTCTCGCTCTGTCGCCCGGGCTGGAGTGCAGTGGCTGGATCTCGGCTCACTGCAAGCTCCGCCTCCCAGGTTCCCGCCATTCTCCTGCCTCAGCCTCCCGAGTAGCTGGGACGACAGGCGCCCGCCACCTCGCCCGGCTAGTTTTTTGTATTTTTTAGTAGAGACTGGGTTTCACCGTGTTAGCCAGGATGGTCTCGATCTCCTGACCTAGTGATCCGCCTTTCTCGGCCTCCCAAAGTGCTGGGATTACAGGCTTGAGCTACCGCGCCCAGCCTTTTTTTTCTTTTGAGACGGAGTCTCGCTCTGTCGCCCAGGCTGGAGTGCAGTGGCACTCTAAGCTCACTGCAAGCTCCGCCTCCTGGGTTCACACCATTCTTCTGCCTCAGCCTCCCTAGTAGCTGGGACTACAGGTGCCCGCCACCACACCCAGCTAATTTTTTTGTACTTTTAGTAGAGATGGGGTTTCACCGTGTTAGCCACGATGGTCTCGATCTCCTGACCTTGTGATCCACGCGTCTCAGCCTCCCAAAGTGCTGGAATTACAGGCGTGAGCCACCACGCCCGGCCTTTTTTTTTTTTTTTTTTTGAGACGGAGTGTTGCTCTTGTCGCCTAGGCTGGAGTGCAATGGCACGATTTCAGCTCACTGCAACTTCCGCCTTCTGGGTTCAAACGATTCTCCTGTCTCAGCCTCCCAGGTAGCTGGGATTACAGGTGTGCGCCTGTAATCCCACCTGGCTAATTTTTGTATTTTTAGTAGAGACGGGATTTCACTATGTCAGGCTGGTCTCGAACTCCTGACCTCAGGTGATCCTCCCACCTCAGCCTCCCAAAGTGCTGGGATTACAAGTGTAAGCCACCATGCCTGGCCCTCTATTTCCTTTCTAGCCAAGCGGTCCCACTCATAAGTACTCCATACATGTCAAAGAAATCAAGGGGAGGGCACTGGTGAGTCTTGTCCATCAGTATACCCCCAGCACCCCACAGAGAAGGTTAGCAAACATTCGCTGAATGAATAAAATCAACGGAATCTCAAGGTCGTGCCTGAAAGATAAAAGCCCCAGTCTCCCAAGAACCCAGCTCCCCGGCCCTGCAGCCGCACCCACGATCCGGGGCTCCCTGAAGCTGCCCAACCGCCCCGAAGCCTCCTGCACTGCTTGCTCATTCTGCTGGGCCAAGTGAAGCAGGGTGTCTTCGATCGTCTCTGTGGCGACAACTCCAAACTGAAAGTCAACGAGGGAGGCCGATCTTGGCCTCATGGGTCCGTCCATATTCACGAGCCTCTTGGGGCACCTGGACGGGCTCACTGGATCCACATACCGACCCCCTTAGCTCCTCTCTAGTCTTCTGCCACACCCTGGATTCCTCGCCCCTTCCAATGAGTGTGTCGTCGCCTCAAGTCTGAGGGAAACCCAATTACCACCACAGCCTGGAACCCTCCACAGCTTTTTCCCACCCCAACGGCCGCGGACTCCTCAGCCAATCAGAAAGCACGTCCGCTTCTCACCTCCCGCATCCATCCCGTGTGCCCGGGAACCGCGGTTCAGCCTAGCAAAGGGCACGCGGACTACATCTCCCAGAGTCCACTGCAGTGGCCCAGGACTACTGTTCCCAGCGAGCCCCGCGCGGTGGCAACGCGAAGAGAGGAGCGGCAACATGGCGGCTTCGGGAGCTGGTGACCCTCTGGATGCTAAGCGTGGAGAGGCCCCTTTCGCTCAGCGTATCGACCCGACGCGGGAGAAGCTGACATCCGAGCAACTGTATTCCATGCGGCGGGCGCAGCTTGCCCAGTGGCAGAAGGTCCTACCGCAGCGGCGGACCCGGAACATCGTGACCGGCCTAGGCATCGGGGCCCTGGTGTTAGCTATTTGTATCCGTCCTTGTTGTAGACTCAAGGGGACCGCATATAGGGGAAGGGGAACAGAATGTGCAAGAGGGCTGAACCACCCGTTTAATTTTGGGGTAAAATGGGGTTAGTACTTTGTTATTCGTAAGGTACTCTTTTATTTTGATTTATTAATAACGGAGTTGGGGTTCAGGGCTTAGAAACAGCAGCGGTGGGAAGCCGGAATCACTGATTTGGGAAGGTAACAAGCGTGGTAGAGCAAATCTAGGAAAGGGGAATGTGCATAGTCCGTGTGGTTTCCTGAACCTACCTCCCCAGATGGTTACACTATCTACTCGATCTCCCAGGAGCGTTTCCTAGATGAGCTAGAAGACGAGGCCAAAGCTGCCCGAGCTCGAGCTCTGGCGAGGGCATCAGGATCCTAATCTGGATGGGTATTGATCATGTCCAACCTGCTGGAGCCCCTTCACATGGTGGATGATGCCCCATGACCCTGTAGAAATTGAATCCTGCTCACAACATTGTTGGCCTTCTTACTAACCTTGGGCCATGATTGATCCCAAGAAACCAGGGACTTAAGCATTTGGCTACTGTCAAAAGAACAGAACTTTGCCTACTGCACACTTGCTGTGTACAATGACTGAGCCCTTTCTTGTAGTTTGTTTCCTTGAGAGATGTGCGTGCGACTGTGGCTTTTCCCAATGTTTCTGACTTTGTGGTTTACCCCCTTCACCTTCCAGGGATGCGATTGTTATGAGGTTAGGCGTGGCAGCTCTGTACAGTGTTTGAGCCTAAAGTGGTATAGATAGGGTCAAATTGAGATAATAAACTGAGTCATTCTCCTGGAGTCAAGTGAGTATGGAGGCTGAGAGGCAGTATATGGCACTTCATGCTGGAAAGCTTCACAAGCAGTAGCTGCAGTGGTGGCATTGCCCCAGGGAGCTGTAAATGTTTAACTAGAATTACTTTTTCCATGAGATCTTTCCACCTGATTTAAGGGAGAGATCACTGGGTGGTTTGAGACTGAACCCACGTCTTAGGGGAAGGAAGGTCACTCTTCTGTCCTCTACCCACAAGAACATACTGTAACTCTACTGCTTTTCCCATCCCCAGAGGGAGAGGGAGAGAGAGAGAGGTGGATGAAGGGTGAAAGACAAGCAGTCTTCATTCTTTTAACTTTCCCTTGTACCTGCCTGTACAGGTCTAGGGTGGGGTCTAGAGGGGATCCTAACTTAGTCAAGTGGATCACTGACCTTGCAGTTTCCTCATTAACTGATGGTAGGAAGCCAGAGGGCTGGGGAGCTTCCACTGCTGCCTCCCACTGCGAAAAGAAAAGTCCCTTTAAAATCCTCCCCTACCTCACCCCACAAGGCTTTGCTCCCCAATTCCTAAGGCATGGCATATGGATTCACGGCATCCTTGTTTCCAGCATTTTTATTGGTTGCTGCTAATGTGGTGTGAGCATATCACCTACACTCTCCCAGCTGGGAGTGGGCCCCTCTAGAAGCATCTGGGCTTGGGCGGGATTGCTTAGTGGTTGACTCTTGGCAGGGGAGAGGGGCTAGAGATGAAGATGGTAGGCTGCAGGACTAACACCTCCACACAGCAAACAGTTCACATATGTTTGGCTCTTCACTATAATGGAGCTGCACTCTCCATGCCCTCCGGCCTTCTACCCCTTCAGTGCTGGGATCTTCCTTGCTCAGTTGTGTTGGTCAGAAAAGCATCAGATTCTGAGAACACAAGCTCCATGGTGGGCCCTGGTGTGGGGGAGATACATGGCTTCTGTTCTGAATTCACTGGAGGGAAAAGAAAAAGTGATGAAGAAACCTCCAAGGTGGGAGGATGGCGAAGCTGCAGCCAGGTACCATTCCCTGATTCCCTGGGCTCCCCCTCCCTTGGGCCCGCCCTCACCATCCTGCCAACATCCCCGGCGAATGTCACCCCCTTGCTTGCCCGCTGCTCCTGGGAGCCGGTGCTGCTGCCACTCAGGGAGTTCCTTCGCATGATGCCTGGGAGCAGGATGGGGGAGGGAGAGCACTAAGTGAGGAAAGGGGAGGTGGGGAGAGGGGGTCTATTCCCCTGGGGCAGACCCCCAGGACCTGGAAAAAAACAGTAGACAGGAAGGGGTCTCAGGGAAAAGATGAAAGCTGGGTGACTGCAGTCTCACCAGGGCCTGGGGGCTCAGAGCGCTGTAGGCTGTTGCGGCGGGAGGTGGGGAAGCTGCCCTTGGAGAGGCGGCGCTGGCGGCTGGACAGCATAGCAGCTGGGGCCACAATACCCGGTGGGGGCTGCTTCCCCAGCCGGCTGTACAAATCTTCAATTTCTTTTTTCTGTAGTGTCTGTAGTGTTTCCACCTCTGACAAGTGCCTGAGGATGCACGGAGGGCATGAAAGGGCTAGCCACACACCATGCTCTCCCAGGTTCACCTCTCGCTCCTCCATCCTCCCTAGACTCACTTCTGCCGAAGACTCTGCAGCTCAGCCCAGAACTCCTCATCTTCCCCACTGCTTTCTGACTCCTCGCTGCTCAGACACAGGCTGTTGTAGGAGTAGTTCATCCACACTGGGCTGGGATGGCTCAGGGGTGGGGGGCTGCCCCCAACTGGGGGTTCCTTCCCATCATCTCCTTCCTCCTCAACTCCAGCCCCCAGACCCTCAGCTGCACGGTCGCTCTCAGCCAGAGCTTCCCTGGTCTCTGGCCCGGCTCCAGCACTGTCCTCTGTGTCTGAGCTCTCTGAAGTAAGCTGAGGGGTTGAAGGTTTCGGAGAACCGGAGAGAGTGGGGGATGTTGGCTGCAGGGGAAGAGGCTCAGCTGGTTCCTTGGATGAAGTCACTTGGAAACGCCCAACAAGCTGCGGCTTTCCCTCTGTAGGGCGACGAGGAAGAAGGCATGAGGAAAGGAGAGCAGTGACAGGAGAGACAATGAGTAGGGATAACGGCAGGGGAAGGTCAGTGGTCAGAGGCCTCACCTTCAGAGATGGGCGCCAGCCTGGCTTCCCCTGGGAGAGGCCGAGCAGGAGGTGGCGAGGCCTAGAAAGTGTGGGGCCATGAGAAGGGAAGAGTGCAGAGTGGAGTCTCCCTAATCATCCCTCTTGGTTTTCTACTCACCTCATTCTCCACCTCAGCTGTGTGGGGTGAAGGACTCTCCTGGCCACCAGGAGCAAGGGGAGGGGGAAGCGGCAGGCTAGGGAGGGGACTAGGAGGGGCTGGAGGAGATTGGGAAAGGAGCCCGGGCGAGGGGGACAGCAGGGACTGGGCCACAGTCATCACAGCCAGTGAGAATGCACTAGCCAGAGAGAGGAGAGGGGCTGCTGTGGTGGAGGGGAGGGAAGGAGTGGAGGGGCATGGAGGAAAGAAAGGGGGACTAAGAGTGACCTGAGAACAAGTGGGAGAGAATGTAGGTGGAGAAGTCATGGGGAGAGAACTCCGGGGAAACTGAGAGAGTGGGACTGGAAACTCAGGTGTGCTGGAGGAGAATGGAAGTGGAGAGCTGGTGGGGTGTGGAGAGGGATTTGAGGAGACCTGGGAAGAAATGGGGGAGAATGGGGAAGGGCTAGGATGACATGGGGGAGAAGCGATGGGGAAGATGGGACCTGGGAAAATGGGGGTTCCAGGGGAAAATGGGTTTCCAGGAGACAAAGGAGTTCCAGGAGAAGATGAGGTGGAGAAGGCTGCCCAGCTCCTGTGCTCCAGGGAGTTGCTGCTCTGGAGCTCTGCTAGGAAGGAGGGTATGTTGAGACCACGGTCCCACATGCCCTGTGCCCTTCCCAGGAGCAACCCCAAGGGTTGGGATGAGCAAGGACAGAATCAGTACATACCATTGGATGGGTCTGGGAGAGGGATGGGCAGGGCAGGTAATGGTGCTGGCTCCTCCTGAGGCAGAGAAAGGAGTCCACCGTCACAGTGGGGAAGAGCAGTCTGAGATGGAAGGTGTCAGACTGGGGTTCCTAAGCTAGGACCCATAAACCTCTAGGAGTCTACATGAGTTTCAAGGGATTCAGAAGCATATGTGCTGAAATGTATAGAGGTAAAAGGGCATGATGTCTGCAACTCACTGTCAAGTGGTTCCGAAAAATATAGTATGTATGCACACATACAGAGGGGAGAGGAAGAGAGATGATGATGCTAAGGTGGCAAAACACTAACAATTGGCAAATCTGGGCAAAGGGTATACAGGGGTTCTTTATACAATTCTTGCAACTTCTCTCCACAAGTCTGAAATTATTTCAAAATAATGAGTTAAAAGAAAAGTATGTATTGAACAAGTTTTCCAGAACAAGAGGCGATGGCTTTCATCATATTCTCAAATGGGGTAAGAGCCACTGTTTTAGGGTCCCAGAGATGAAGAGGAGTGAGATCCAAGGGGACCGCTGAAGGCAGAGAATAATGAACCCTGGAGCAGAGAGTCCATTTCCCCTGGAAGTGTCCAGAGGGGTCTGACCTGGGGGCTTAGGGTGTCTTCAGCAGCCTCCATGGGGCCAGTGTCTCTCTTCAACAGGGTCTCCACTCGCTGGATAATCTCCCGAATCCGTCTGAGAAATCCATCTCGCTCCGAGGGCAGAATGAACTCGTTATACACCTGGCGAGGGTCAATAGGATGGGGAGGGAGAGCTTGTTATCTCTCTCATCCCTCTCCCCCTGCTTCTCATCTTTAAAAATCAGGCCAGGTATGGTGGCTCACGCCTGTAATCCTAGCACTTTGGGAGGCCGAGGCGGGCAGATCACCTGAGGTCAGGAGTTCAAGACTAGCCTGGCCAACATAGTGATACCCCATCTCTACTAAAATACAAAAATTAGCCGGGCATGATGTTGGGGCCTGTAATACCAGCTACTCAGGTGGCTGAGATGGGAGAATCACCTGAACCTGGGAAACGGTGGTTGCAGTGAGCCAAGATCGCACCACCACACTCCAGCCTGGCGACTGAGCAAGACTCCCGTGTCAAAAAAAATAAAAATAAAAAATCCACCCTTCACACTACTGCTTCTGCCAACCACCAACCTAAAACAAGTAAATGCCTATTGTGTTCCAGGCACTGTGTGGTGTAAGGAGAAATAAGCCTAGAAGGAAAGGTGCTAACATTCATAGGATGCATATATATGCCAGCTGCTTTGCATATATTATCACATTTAACACCACTAACTTCCTGGGGCCCATATTAATATCACTGTGGTAGAATTAAGATAACCAATGCTCAAAGAGGTTAAGTTCCGTCTGCCTAAGGCCACCGGATTTAAACCCACATCTACCTAAAGCCAGAGCCTGAGTTATCTTCACTGCTGCCTCACATGCTTTTGGACACAATTTCTGCCCCATAGGGTTTATAAAGTATAACACACAGGCCCACATACACCCATCCCACAAAGTTAAGTCAAAATAAGGCAATCAATGGCAAATGTCATATTCAAATCCATGAATACCTATTGAGCACCTACTATGCGCAGGCATTGTGCTGGGTACTGTGGGAATACAGGGGAGCATGAAACAAGGTCCTAGTCTTAACAAAGCCCAAAACTTAGTGGAGGAGATACATAAATACATAATTAAACCTACTGCAAGGCAGCCTGTAATAGGTAAGGCACTTACAAGTGAGATATAGATAGAAATGCTGTTCCAGGGTTGCGGGTGTGGGGGGGTGGAAAGGCAGAGTTGTTTAATGGGTATAGAGTTTCAGATTTGCAAGGAAAGAAAACCCCTGGAGATCTGTTTCACAGCAATGTGAATATACTTAACATTGCTGAACTGCACACTTAAAAATGGTTACGGTGGTCAATTTTACATTTATGTTTTTTAATCACAATTTTTAAAAATGCTATTCCAAAGGCAGAATACCACACTGGGGATGGGGGGAAGCTGGGACACTTTCACAGAGTAAGTCTTTGGAGCTGAACATTGACAGATGAGAAAAGCAACCTCTATTGAGGACCTACCATGTGTGGACACTTCTACATTACATTGTATCACATCAGAACATCTTTGCAAAACAAATATTATCATCTGCATTTTACTTATATGCAACTGAAGTTTACAGAGGTTAAGAAACTTGCCCAAGTTCATTGGATTAGTAAATAACAGAGCTGAAGTTTGAACTTAGGTATTATATGAAAGCGATCCCTTCCTCCATTCCAGGCTGTTCACCAGCAAGAGAAGAGCAGTCTAGGCAGAGAGAACAGTGTAGTAGCTTTGAAGCATGCAAGGCATGGTACATTATTATTATTATTTTTATTTATTTATTTATTTATTGAGACTGAGCCTTGCTCTATTACCCAGGCTGGAATGCAGTGGCATGATCTCGGCTCACTGCAACCTCACCTCCTGGGTTCAAGATATTCTTCTGCGTCAGCCTCTCGAGTAGCTGGGACTACAGGCGCCTGCCACCACACCCAGCTAATTTCTATATTTTTAGTAGAGACAGGGCTTCATTATGTTGGCCAGGCTGGTCTCGAACCTCAAGTGATCCACCTGCCTTGGCCTCCCAAAAGTGTTGGGATTACAAGCATGAGCCACAACGCTGGCCTATTCAATCTTTTTTTCTTTCTTTTTTCTTTTCTTTTTTCTTTTTTTTTTTTTTTTTTGAGACAGAGTTTCACTGTTGTTGCCCAGGCTGGAGTGCAATGGTGTGATCTCGGCTCACCGCAACCTTCACCTCCCGGGTTCAAGTGATTCTCCTGCCTCAGCCTTATGAGTAGCTGGGATTACAGGCGTAAGCCACCACGCCTGGCATGGCCTGTTCTTAAAATAGTGAGGACTCAAGTGTAGCTGAGTGTGCTGTGAATTTTAAAGGCTTTGGAATTTGAACCTTACTCTACAATCACAAGTAGCCACTAAATAATTTCGGGTGAAAATCAGCAGATCAGATCCAAGTCTCAGGAGAACCCTGCTGCAGAGGAGTGGAGGGAGGACTGGGTAAGGAGAGAAAAGAGGGCAAAGGACTCTGGATGCATGGGGTGGGGTCACTTTGGCTGTGCAGAATCAGAGGGGGCTTGAAAGCCCAATACAGAAGGCTCTAAGAGTGAGAGCCCCTGAAGCAGGTGGAGGCAGAGGCAGGAAGGCACCCAACCTCTCCAGAGGCCTGTTTTGAAACCTGTGTGGCTGGAGGGAAGACTCTGAAAGGGTCAAGTGGTTTGATGGAAGGTGATGAGCCTTGTGTGCCAGGTGATATTGTGTCTTTGTCCTGGACACAAGGTGAATGACATGATGGAGGAGATGCTTTAGAGAGGGCTCCTAATACCTGGCGTTTCTCCCTTTCCTTTCCCTCCTTCACCCCAGGGGCTGGCATCCACCACCTCCACTCCACTGAAACTGGTCTCCCACAAAGATCTCCTAACAAAAGGCAGTGTGGTCTTGCCTGAGGATTCACCCTATGCCACCTCCTTGAAACTCTCTCCTCACTCAGTTTTGACTAACTTCCTCCTACCTCTGTGGCTTCATCTCTGTGTCCTTCCATGACCTACCCTGCCGCTTCCCACTCCAGAACTGGTGGTATGCGCTGAAACACACTCTGCAACCCTCTGTGTCTCTGGCTTTGCAGGCTCATCTCCCTTCACTCTCAACTCTGTACTGACCACTCCTCCATCCACCTCTCTCCAGCCCTGCCTGACCCATATCCCTCAGCTATGGAGGATCTTGTCTTGGCTGTCCCTTCTTCACTCAAGCTCATCATGACCTCTTAAAAAATTCTTTCATTTCTAACTTCCTCTCTCCTTTGGTCACCTACTCTCCTACTCTCCTTTGGTGGCCTACAAGTTGTCCTTGACATCCCTTCTCCCTAACTCCCTATCATATCAACTCAGCAAATATTTATTGAGCATCTACTATGTACTATGTTCTGTACTACGTCAATAGGTTACTGGATTACAGAGTAACTTATTTTCCCGAAACAACCCTCAGATTCACCCTTTCTCCTCTTCCCTCCCATAAGCTACTCTCTCCTTTGTCCACAGGTGGTTTCCTGGGTCTACCTCCCAGGTATTTTCCCTCCCTTCCCCTAACCCCCTTCCATATCCTATGGCAGATGGTCTTCACAAAGCCTACTGTCACCATGTTACACTCTGCCTTTTTTTTATTTTTATTTTTATTTTTTGAGACAAAGTTCACTCTGTCTCCCAGGCTGGAGTGCAGTGGCATGATCACAGCTCACTGCAGCCTTGACCTCCCAGGCTCAAGTGATCCTCCCACCTCAGCCTCCCAGGTAGTTGGGATGACAGGCATGTGCCACCACACATGGCAAATTTTTAAAATTTTTTGTATAGATAGGGTCTCATTATATTTCCCAGGGTGGTCTTGAACTCCTGGGTTCAAGCAATCCTCCTACTTCATCCTCCCAGAGTGCTGCGATTACAGGTGTGAGCCACTGGAACCAGCCCACTCTGCCTATTTATTTATTTTTAGACAGAATCTCACTCTTGTCACCCAGGCTGGAGTACAATGGCGCGATCTCGGCTCAATGCAACCTCCGCCTCCCGGGTTCAAGCAATTCTCCTGCTTTAGCCTCCTGAGCAGCTGGGACTACAGGCATACGAGACCAGGCCCGGCTAATTTTTCTATTTTTTAGTAGAGACGGGGTTTCACCATGTTGGCCAAGCTGGTCTTGAACTCCTGACCTTGGGTGATCCGCCCACCTCAGCTTCCCAAAGTGCTGAGATTACAGGCGTGAGCCACTGCACCTGGCCTCTGCCTAACTCTTAACATTGTCTATTTTATAATCTGGACCCACTTTACCTACCCAGCTTCACTCCCCGCAACTCTCCTGTAGGAATCTTTACTTCTAATGATAGTGATTCCCTCATGAAGCCCTCCCAGCTCCATATTCCAAGTCACTCTCTACTTGGAATGCCTTTGTTTATGCTGTCCCTGCATAGGGACACCCTTCACAGCCTTTCCACCCTTCACGGCCTTTCTGGCCCATCTGCCAAGGTCCTGGGTAAGCCCATTGCCCCTGCTGCCCAGTCCATCCTTCACCTACAGCCACAGTATTGCACGTCTACCAGGCACTTACACATAGCACTTGTGTGTACCCGGTCAATGTGAGTCTCAAATTCCTCCAGCTGAGAAGCCAAACCTCACTGGATAAACAGAAATCTCCCCCCAAAACAAGGGCTGAGACGTCTTCAGTGTCACTGTGCTAAGTGTCAACCAGAGATTTAAAAACCCTTGCTGTCGGATCAGTGGGTTTCAGCCCCAGTGGACATCCGGAAGGAGACTCTTGTTCCAGATCCAAATACTCTGTCCTCATCTCTCTCCCCCTCACCATGGCAGCTGCAATCTCTTCCGGGCTGTCCCCATCCAGATCAAATCGGAAGGTCACCATCTTGCTGTTATGGGTCTGTAGCTGGCACTCAACCACTCTGTCATTCTGGTCTGAGACCTTCAGATTCAAAGTCAGCAGAGGGGAGGAAGTCAAGCCCTCTGTCATCATGCTGTGTCTCCACCCTAACCCAGCCAAGTGACAGCAGCCACAATGGACTTGGAGATAAGTAGATCCCACCCCTAAAGTCTGGTCGCCTCTTGAGTACCAGTCACACACTGCTTCTCCCCTTTTCTGGGTGACGCCCCCGGCTTTCCCCTGACACTCCCCTCCTGGCCCTGTAGGTTACTCCCTATCTCCTGTACTCCATCCTTACACTAGTGACCCGCAGCCGGGATCGGGGTCTGCGCCGGAGATTCCTCCCTGGGGGTCTCCTCATTTGTCCCATCCCTTCTCCCACATCGCTAAGGCCTGAAGCTGCATCTGAGGCATAGCTGGTAAAGAGAAAGGAGACAGAATGACTGTCAGAGCAGACATTGAGACCCCAGTGTCCCAAGTGTCTCACCCTGGCACCCCAACTTGTACTAGAACATACCTGTCCCCAGGGGAAAAGTCACTTCCAGGGCCAGAACGTGGAATGGATAGGGCAAAAGCCTGAAACAGGATAAGGGTTCATGAGGTTAGGGGAAGATAACTGTTGCAATCTAGGGAGATGGTGTCAAGGATGCTGGAAGGATATTAGGGAGATAGAATTAGGGAAAAGGAGGACAAGAATGGTAGATTTCCAGGGACATAGGGCTGGATCATGAGATTGGGTTTCACAAGGAGGGAGATAGGTCATAGGCTTGGAATGGCTGGGAGTCCCCCATGCAACCCCCTCTCACCGAGGGCAGGCAGAGATGGGACTCAGCTGGGCTAGATGGCACCCCCCCAGGGGGCTGAAGGGCAGGGTCTGAGGCATCCAGGAAGCCGGAGGAGCTGAGGTAGCCATCAGTCTCGCAATCCGCTGGTTGGGGAGGGAGGGGATCAAAAAAAGGGGAAATGAAAGGGAATAGTGGCAGAGGAGGGGGCTGCCTAAGCAAGGAGGGGCCTGGAGCTGTGGGAGAGTTCCTTCCTGGAGGGAGCTTCATGGCTAGAGGTGGAAGGCAGGGTGACTGCGGCGGGGGTGAATTTCTGGGTTTGGGGCAGAGTCCAAGGTGTTCTGGGACCTATGTCTCAAGATCAGGGTGACTTACAGGTGGTAGATGAGTAGCTGGCGTGGCGGAAAAGGAAGGGCTGGTGCTGGTCTGCCTCTGGCTCCTCAGGTTCAGGGGGGAAAGCACTGGGGGGACCGGGAGCCATGGGCACAGTTGCTGGTGGAGGTCCTGGCTCTGGTGGGAGTGCCTCCAATTCCCTTGCTTTACGCAGCTTCTCACGCTTTCGCTGGATGGCGGCAACCCGTTCACGTACTGCACGGGCCACTGGCTGGTAATCGGCTTCACAGACCAAGCCCAGAGCTACCTGGAGTTGGGGTGGGGGATGAGGAACACAGCTTGGGACCCCCTCTCAAAGATCCATCAGGACACCTTCTTGGGAACTCCGGGATATGGGAGGAAGGAAACCAACACTTACTGATGACCCACTATGTCTGCTAACTGGCAGCTCCTTACATTATCATCATTAGATCCTCCAAACAACCTTGTGGGATAAACCTTACCATTCCATTTTAGAGATTAATGAATTGACCAGTTCATAGTTATACAGTAAGTCAGTGGTTTCCAATGGGAAGAAGAGATGTTTGGCAATATCTAGAGACATTTTTAGTTGCCACAACTCAAAGGTAGATGCTACTGAATCTAGTGAGTAGAAGCCAGGGGTTCTTCTCAATATCCTACAATGTACAGGGCAGTCCCTAAAACAAAGATGCCAACAGTACCAAGGCCAAGAATCCCTTGTCAGCAATGGATCAAGATTGGATCTCCATGATATGGAGACCTGCTCTAAATTTCTAACACATTCTCAGGTTCTTGTCCCACCGTAGGTGGTCTCCACCCTTGCAACAGTCATGTCTGTATTAAGAATCCCATACTCAGCCGGGCACGGTGGTTCACACCTGTAATCCCAGCAATTTGGGAGGCCAAGACAGGTGGATCACTTGAGGTCAGGAGTTCGAGACCAGCCTGGCCAACATGGTGAAACCCCGTCTCTACTAAAAAATACAAAAATTAGCTGGGCATTGTGGCTCGTGCCTGTAATCCCCGCTATTGGGGAGGCTAAGGCAGGAGAACTGCTTGAACCCAGGAGGCGAAGGTTGCAATGAGCTGAGATAGTGCCACTGCACTCCAGCCTGGATGACAGAGTGAGACTCCATTATTCCCCAAAAAGAATCTCATACTCCCTTCAGGACTTCCTAAGCCAGTCCCCAGGCGTCTGCCCTTGCATCTTATGCCTCTCCCCTTCTACCAGCTTCCATTCATCACCTCCTCTTTCCTTTTAGCCACAAGCTTTGCTGAGTGAGTAAAGGAGGTGGGGAAGGGTAACCTGATTTAAAATCTGAACCACCTCAGTTTCAATCCAGCTCTTCCACTTACCTACTTGGGGCACTGGACAAGGTATTCAACCTCTCTAAATTTCCATTTCCTTATCAACAAGTTGAGATAAAACTGCCCCCTATGCAGGATGGGTAGCAAAGATCAAATGCATGTGAAAGTGCTTTAAGCCATGTACAGATGTGGGCTATTAATGAGCTCTTACTATGTGCCAAGCACTGCCAGGGATAGAAGAATCAATAAACACAGTCTCTGCCCTCAGGGAGTTTATAGTCTAGTGGAGAAGAAAGATAGGAACTTATTCAGGTCTAAGACAGGACCGATAGTGGGGAGTGATGTAACAGAGAACTTGCTGAAGTGGAAAGAAGCATTTAAGTTTGACTCCAGAGGGGATGGCTTCCCGAAATCGTTGGTTCTGATCATATTGGAAGAAAAAGAAAAAGAACAAGGGGGAGGGAGGAAAGAAGGAAAAGATAAATTGGCAAGAAGGGCATTCCAGGAAGAACAGATCAGCTGGAGGTAAAGCAGGGATGCTGGAGGACCCAGGGCTCCCTCTGTAAAGGAAAACTGGGTGTGGGTGCAGGTAAGTTAGGGCTGGAGAGGTAGGGAGACGCTGCAGGAGATTCTGAGAGGAGTAAGGTGCCCCGCCCCCATCGCTGCCACGCCGCCTGCGCCCCATCCCTGTTGCACTATCTCCTCGGGTCAATGCCCTTTACACGTCCACTGGCAGCACAGTCTGTCCTCCGCTCACCATCTCCTGTGCCACCTCCTCGGCCGCGTCCCGGCCCAGTTGGAACAGGAACTCGATAGCCTGGTTGTCCCGTGGGCGCCCCCCACGCCGCGCGTCCTCCATGCGCAACCAGAGCTTGAGGCCCGGCTTCTCGCCGTCGTCCTCCTCCGCTAGTTCCACATGCACACCGCGCTCCTCGCGGAAGAAGGCGTGGGCCAGGAGGTCCTGGATGGTGAACCTGAGGGTGACGCGAGGGGTTAGCCTAGCCCGCCGCGGCCCGCGGCCCTACTCTACCCATGCTCTGCCCTTTCACCCCCACCTCTCGTTCTTATCCGTGCGGATGCAGCCTTCAATGATCTCCTTCACCTCGGGTATCTTCACCTTGTAGAAGCTGTTCGGCTTTCTGCCCTGGGGGAAGGGGTTGCATGACACCTCCGGTCCTTTGATCCCCAGCTCTCGGCTTGACACCCCCCCACCCCTTACTCCACTCCCGCCTTAGGCAGCTACGCGTGCAGTTGCAAAAGCCTGACTGCCACTGGAAGATGTGATTTCAAATCTCACTCCCCGCCAAGTATTTACAGTGTGACCTTGAACAAGTCTCCCGCTGTTTGTTCATCTGTAAATCGCAGGGTGGAACATTTGCCCCGCTCACCTCACAGGGCAGCTGGAAGGATTGGATGAGAGATGGGATGCGAAATCATTTGTGAACTCTTGGGAGCACCACACATATTATTCTAAATAGCGTGTACTGGAGGGGGTGCATGTGCATTCAATATCCTGTGTTCCCCAAGGCGACTCTGTCTAGCCTGTTTTCGTGCAGGCAAAAGGCACTGACTGCGGGCTGGCCGGGGCAGGAAAATGGGAAGTGGCCCTGGAATTGCCTTTCCCGCCAGTCCCATCCCTCTCACCGAAGTGACCTTGCGGTAGATTTGCGCGGCATTCTGGCACTCGGAGTACGGGTACTCAGAGGTGGCCATCTCCAGCATGCACATGCCGAACGCGTACACGTCCACGGCCTCATCGTACTTTTCCTCGTACATCTCGGGGGCCATGAATTCCGGGGTCCCTGTAGGGTCAACAGCAAGGATCAGGTTGCTGGGCACTCTGGCCTTGTCCTTCCCATTGGGCTAGGTAGCCCCAGGCAACCCTGCCAGTGCAAGTGACCCCGGCCCACAGTGGGGTTGAGGAGGGATGCCATAGGTCTCCTCAGCTCCCCTGTCATCTGGTAGTTTCGTGGACCTTGAAGGCCCTTGCTGAGGGGAGGGAGTACCTAGGTTCTCTTCTGAGGTGGGGGAGGAAGGAATGGCATGGACCCTCCTGGAGAGACGCACCGATGACACTCTTGGCAAAGGAGGCGCGCTTGAGCGTGGCCAGGCCCAGGTCCCCGATTTTGACGGAGCCAGTAGGGCCCGTGATAAAGACATTGTCGCACTTGAGATCCCGGTGCAGGATGGGAGGAACCCGGGAGTGTAGGAAATGAAGTCCCCGCAGGATTTGGCGGCTCCAGCGCTGAAGGACTCGCGGCTTCATCTCCCGGAACCGCCTCAGGTACCTGGGGGAGGGCACATAGCAAGGGTCCTGGTGGGGGACACGGCCAATGGGGAGGAGTCCCCTCACTGGGAAGTTCCCCCCTGCAGCACCCTGCTGCCGCCTCCGCATCTTCTGCCAGCATTCTCCTAGTCTATGTCTGCCTGGCCACAGGGAGAAACTGAGTCAGGGGGTGTGGTGGATAGACATGACGTTACCAAACGGGTTGGGAAGTAAATTGATAGGGCCGCAGCCAAGGTGCTATGGAAGCGCAGGAAGGGATGACCAACTGCCCCAAGCATGAGGGAGGGCTTCGGAGAGGAAATACTTTTGTGTTGCATCTTGAATGATGAGTAGGAGCTCAAAGGTGAAAGGGGGAAGGGATGGAGACTTCCCAGGCAGACAGGACACTATGCTCAAAGGCACGGAAAAAGCCAGTGACAAGGCAGGGTGGGACGAGGTGCCAGGAATTTGGTGTGATTGGAACTTAGGCTAAAAATGAGGCTGTATCCCAAGGCGTCTGTGAACAGGTGAGCCTGTGTGGGCTTTATTCCAAGGCCATGGGAAACTTTGAAGGGGTTTTAAGGAGGGGAGTGACAGTTCAGATTTTCGACTGGGAAAGATCCTCCAGGCTGCAGGAAGATAGGATCGCTTAGAGGGTGGCAGAATTTGGGAAGGCCCTTCAGGAGGCTGCTGCAGGGCTCCAGATCAGCGAGATGGCATTGAGGTGGTGGCATGGATGAAGCAGTGAAAGCCAGGTGGGGAGAGGTTAAGGAAAGACTTGGGGACAGACTGATGAGGGGGCAGAGTGGAGAGAGGGGAGTCTGGGGAGACACCCAAGTTTTTGACTGGAGTGCTGGGTGGACATTGCCACTCACCGAGGCAAAGGCTGGGTGAGAGGGAGATGATGAACCTGGTTTTACACCTGGATATTAGAGAGTTTGAGGAACCTGGGAGTTCAGGAAGCAGTGGGCACACATCCCAGTCTCCCTCTCCCCACCCACTCATGCGCAGAGCTCACGTCTTAAGTGTGCCCGAGGTCATGAGTTCGGTGACCAACACGATGCAAACCTGGCCCCTCAGCACTGACTTCCACGAATCGTAGAAGCGGACGATGTTGGGGTGCTGCAGCCCCTTGAGCATCTCCACCTCCTCTGAGAAGCGCTGCCGCTCAGCTCTAGATAGTTTCCGAGTCTGTGGGATGGGGGACGGGTGTCATGTCAGGCCCAGGACCCCCACAGAAAGGAACACCTGGAGTGGGGTTGGGGGAAGAAGTAAGGGTTGGAGCCCACAGATGGGGTGGGATTAGTGGGATCACTCGCCCAGTGGGCTGCAGACCCTGAACTCTCCAACAGTCCCCCACGTAAGCTGATCCAAGGACACACCCAACCTGGGCCTGGGGCAGCCCCCTAGACCCCCTGCTGGACACAAGCTCCTTTATGCAGCCTGGTCCCGGAGTCCTGAGCTCAATAGTGCCTTTGTGGCTGCCCAGGCCGGCCATGGGGCGGGAGGGGGCACCCGGGGGCTGGCAGTGAGCAGGCAGCAGGCGGGCAGCAGGAGACCGCGGGCAGGGAATTGGGGCCGGCAAGGGGGTTGGCCCCAGAAACTGGGAACTGCTAGATCCAGACAGAAGGCAGGAGGGATATGGAGGTTGGTACTGAGAAGGAAAGAAAAGATCCAGAACTAGGTGCCAAGAGGCCGCCCACCCCCATAGTTGTCCCGCCCCGGCTCCTCTCCCTCCCCTCACCCCCCAGTTTGGCTGCCTCTCCTGGCCTGGCCCAGAGCCTGGGGCGCGGCACTGGCAGGCGCAAGGGGCGAGCCCTGTGCCAGGACTGGAGAGGGACCCTTCCCCTAGGCTCTGTCCCCCAATCTGAATCCGAAGCTTCGGGCCCCAAGTTGACTGGGTTCTCCTAACCCATATGTAGCATGGGAGCGATGGGAGGAAGGTCTTCCTAAAGCCCATGGGCTTAGTGCCTTTAGATATGGGAGGGAAGGGAGAGCACAGGTAGGCAGTGGGATGAGGAGCAGAACTGGACTCACTCCAGAGCTGGAGCTCCCTATGTCCCCCTCCTCGCAGCTGTGAAGTCCAGAAGTCTGACTGCTCCAGAAGGGACTAGGGGGCCCCATTCTGCCACAACTGCCCTAAATCTTTTAGAGTTGGAGAGGACCCTTGCCCAGCTCCTGGCTTCCCACATCCCAGCCTCCTGGTCTGCAAACAGGTGGGGACGGGGAGGAGTGAGGGGATCAAGAGGACCAGGGTCATAACTGAGGATCTCAGGACTTAGGGGAGAGGAAGGGATTGTGGGTACCCACCAGCAGGAAACTGACCTGAACTGGATCCCCTGCCCAACTTCCCATCCTATCTTCCACCTCTCAGGGTTGAGTATGGAGACTTTAAAGTGAGAATGTTCATACCCATGGAGGAGTCACCAGACACCACCTGCCTCAGTCTCTCCTTCTGCAGCCCAGAGTCAGCCAGATCATTCAGGGCAAAGACAGCAGAGGTGTCTATAGACATTTGGAAAAATATATCCTTCCCTTGACGCTGTCTTCCCCACCCTCTGTCTCTCATCCTAAGACCTCCAGAGTCCCATCCCAAGGTGCCACCGAGGGGGCTCCCAGCCGCACCTGCAGCTCACACCAGGCCACCTCCACTGTGGTGTCGGTGTCTAGCCCTCGATACACCGTCTTGAAGGAGCCACGTCCAATCTCGATGTCAAACTTGAGGTATCGGCCATCGGGGGACGTTGCCACAGCCTGGGTCTCCATGTCCTCCTTTTCTTCCTGCTCCCGCCGCCGCTCTAGGGCCACAGCTTCAGGGACCCTCAGCGGCTCCCTGGACCCCGGGTCCACTGCAGAGTCCGGAAGCTTGGGACGCGCGGAGTCTTCTGCAGCCTTCACAGGGGCTCCCTTGGTCCACGTGCCCTCGGAGGTTTCTTTGGAGCTAGGCGGTGGGCTCCTTGCGGGGCCAGGACCAGAGGAGTCCGGAGGATCGGGGGGTTCCGGAGCGGGTGAGGGTGGCAGGGACCAAGAGCTCAGCAGCCCCAAGTCGACTGAGCTACGGCGGCTGACACGAGAAGAGCGCGGCCGAGGCTCAGCCTTCCCGGAGAAGCGGCGCGCTCGGCGAGGAGGGGGCCCGAGGCGGGGCTGCCCCGCGGTGGCAAGAGGCGGCGGGGGCCGCAGCGCCAGGTCGGCCTCAGTCTGGGACATGGGGACGGTGGCCTCCGTGGCCGGGGGTGCCAACATGAGGAAGAGCAAGGCGCCGAAGGGTAGAAAACCAGACGGCCGGAGACGAGGCGGTCTGACAGGCAGACCCGCTGGGCGCGCAGAGCTCCGGCTGAGCGGCTGGGGGCCCAGCCCCCGGCTCGGCCGGCCCCGCCCCTGACCCCGCCCCGCCCCTGACCCCGCCCCGCGGCCCGCCCTTGCCCCCCACGGCCGCCCCTCCGAGCCCGCGAGCAGCCCCTAACCTTAGTCGCCGCCCCGCCCAGCCGCGTCCCCCTGTTTCCCGAGCCCCCGGCCGCAGTCTCACTCTGAGGCCAGAACTGAGTGGGAGACCGCGGTGCGTCCTCCCAAACTAAGAGTGCACAAACCTGTTTGTGCGCGGGGGAGTGCAGGAGAGGAAGACACTCGGATCCTAGTGGGGGATTACTTAGGGGCAGGCTACCACCGGCCTGCACACCCCAGATAAGGCAGCACCACCCCCTCCTAACTGTCCGGAGTAGCCCCCAGGCCGAACATACAGAAAGGACAGTGGAAAGGTCTGACGTTGTTGTCCCTCTGGTCTGCATAGGGAATGGGTGTGTGCTCCCCAGGATAAGTCCCTCCCCCAAACTGCCCGGTCATCCATCCCCTCCAGGCCACCTTGGCCGCAGCCTAGTCCTGGCCAGAGTGGCTGTTTTTGCAATGTGGGCTCTCCTTCCTCCCTTTCTGTTTGCCAAAGTCTCCAATAAACCAAAGTCCACATCCGGCTTACCCCCTCAGCTCCCCCTGGCCACAGTTACCCCACCCAGACCAGATGGATGGAGGGAGGGGCTTCAGAGTAGTTCAGGACTTCCATGGGGGAGACGGTGAGGGAAGGGGGAGCCCTTAAGTGACTCCAATTCAGAGAGAAAGCAGTCTGTCCCCAAGCTGTGTTCCATCAGCACTCCTCCACACAGCCCACCCAGCAGATGTAAAACCACAGGCTCACTGGAGCCCGCAGAGCCCTGGAGGACCTTTTCTTCTACAAAAGTCTTAAGCTTTCTTTTCTCTCCCCTCTCCCAGGCTGGGATTTACTCAGGTGGCACCACTTCACAGCCCTCCCCATCCCCATTCCAGTACTGCAGTAATTTAAGAGGCAGGCAGTGGGAGTTGAGATTTTAATATCATAAATCGGTGTCGAGCCACACCTCTCACTGCCAGGCCCGTGGGCCTCCTATCTTCATATTGCCTGGAAGGCTGCCTGCAGCCAGGGCTTCCCCCATCCCCTGGGAAGGATCCAGCACCAGCCTGAGAAGGGAGGCAACAGCAGCTAAAGGGGTGGGAGGAGGAGGAGACAGAAGCATGTGCTGCAGGTGCATGTGTGTATGTACTTACATGTGTGAACACATATAAAGTATCAGGTTTATAGACCCTGGCTCAAGGACAGTCTAGGATGGAAAGGAGGTAGGGCAACAAGAAGCACATCTTTCCTCCCTGGTGCTTCAGCCTCACCCTATCCAAGGACAGACATATGGGGTATGAGAAACCCATCCCCAGGTCCCAGCCTTCAGGACTGGAGCCCTTTTGAGTCTGGTGGAGTCACAGATCCAGTCTTTGGGGGACACTGGGTCTGTCTCCTTTTGAAAGCCCTGGAAAGGTGGGAGGTAAGAAGTAAAGGGAGACAGGTCCCTGCTAGAAGAACTTGACGCCTCGGCCATCGCTGACGGTGATGATCTCGGCCTTGTGTTCCTGCTGTAGGGCCTGCAGAGCCCGCAGTAGAGTGGCCTCATCCAGCCCATGGAACTCTGAACAGGGAGAGATGGGCAGTCAGAGACAATCAGCTCCTGGGGCCCAAGGCCTCTGAGGAGAGTGGTCTGGCTGGAAGCTGAGACCTCCCAGAGGCAGGGTATGCATATGCCATCTATCTATACTGCTGCAGCTGCTACCCACACTTCCCAGGCACTCCTTAGTATTAAGGGGTGGAAGAAAGCCTGAATCAGCATGAAATGAGTTTGTGCTTATTTCCCCCTTCCTGGTTCTCCTCTCAGACTCAACCTCCCCCACACCTCCCATTTGTGTCTGATGCTCAAGAATGACACTATCTGCTTTAGGGCCACAAAGGGGCCGTGAAAATCAGGCCTAGGGAGATCGGAGCCATTGTCACTAGACACTGACCCTAGAGGATCTATCCTAACACAAAGAATATAGCCACTACTCCTGGCCAGGAGACTGTTAAACTCTAGCACTGATATCTGCCCTTTTTCTAGTTAAAAGCTGGGAGCACAGGCCAGGGGCGGTGGCTGACGCCTGTAATCCCAGAACTTTGGGAAGCTGAGGCGGGGTGGGGGGTCAGGGGTTGAGATCAGGAGTTCTAGACCAGCCTGGCCAACATGGAGAAACCCTGTCTCTACTAAAAATACAAAAAATTAGCCGGGCATGGTGGTAGTCACCTGTAATCCCAGCTGCTCAGGAGGCTGAGGCAGGAGAATCACTTGAACCCAGGAAGTGGAGGTTGCAGTGAGCCAAGATCGCGCAACTGCACTCCAGCCTGGGCGACAGAGCAAGACTCCGTCTCAAAAAAAAAAAAAAAAAAAATTGGGAGCCAATGGCTAGCTGAGTATGTGGAGATATGGTAAGATACTGCAGGGAGATGTGGGAGGCAGCACACAAGCCCTGACAGGCTTGCTTACCTCACCCCCTGCGGGGGCTCAGCTAAGTCAGGGAACTTGCTTTCTGAGGAAGCCTCCAACTTTGCCCAGCCTGAGTAGTGGGCTGGGCAAGGCTACAGTGCTGAAATCATGGGGTGATGGTGGGAGTAGCAAGCAGAGACCTGCAGGGCAGGAAGGGGAACAGCGAAGAGCTGTAAACTCTGCTAGGACAACCAGGGCCTGGCAGAAAGGGGAGACATCCCCTGTGATCCCAGCTAAGATCGAAACTTGTGGTGATCCAGAGGATCAGAATATGGAGTCAGAGAAAAAGAACAAGAGTGTTTACGCTATGTAAAAATCAAACACTATACAAAATCCTTGCCTGGCCAGAAACCAAATTATTTAAATGGGCTGGGGGTGTTGCCCAATCTCTTCAGCTGACACCCACAAATCTTGAGTCCTCTATAAGAATAAAAGGTGGAAGAGAGCCTGAGTCAGCAAGGAATGAGATTTCAAGCTTAATCCCCTGCCCTTGTTCCTCATTCAGCATCTATAGCAGATGCTGAATGAAGAAAGTTTATTTATAATACTTTATTATTATTATTATTTTCTGAGATGGAGTCTCACTCTGTCATCCAGGCTGGAGTGCAGTGGTACGATCTCGGCTCACTGCAACCTCTGCCTTCGGGTTCAAGTGATCCTCCTGCTGCAGCGTCCCAAGTAGCTTGGATTACAAGCATGTACCACCATGCCCGGCTAATTTTTGTATTTTTAGTAGAGACGGGGTTTCACTATGTTGGCCAGGCTGGTCTGGAACTCCTGACCTCAGGTGATCCACCCGCCTCAGCCTCCCAAAGTGCTGGGATTACAGGCGTGAGCCACTGCGCCCAGCCTACTGTTATTCTTTAAGATAGGGTCTCTCTCTGTTGCCCAGGCTGGAGTGCAGTGGTGTGATCATAGCTCACTGCAGCCTTGACCTCCTGGGCTCAAGCAATCCTCCCACCTAACCCTTCTGAGTAGCTGAGACTACTGGTGCACACCACCACGCCCAGCTGATTTTTAAATTTTTTGTAGAGAAAGGATCTCCATATGCTGCCCAGGCTAGTCTCAAACTCCTGGTCTCAAGAAATCCTCCTGCCTTAGCCTCCCAAAGTGCTAGGATTACAGGCATGAGCCACTGTGCCCAGCTGAAAAGTGAAATTCTTAACTTTTCATGGGTCATAGATGCCCTCGGAAATCTTATAATATCTATCCCTAGAAAAATGCACATGCATCCACAAAAATAAAATTTGGGATTTTTTGCATGTGAATTCAGGTGGCTTATGGAATCCTCGGATGTGGGTTAAGAACTTAGAATTGCTTGAACCTAGGAGGCGGAGGTTGCAGTGAGCAGAGACTGTGCCACTGCACTCCAGTCTGGGTGACAGAGTGACTCTGTCTCAAAAAGAAAAAAAAAAAACAAACCGGCGGGGCACGGCTCACGCCTCTAATCCCAGCACTTTGGGAGGCCAAGGCAGGCGGATCAAGAGGTTAGGAGTTCAAGACCAACCTGGCCAACATGATGAAACCCCATCTCTATTAAAAATACAAAAAATTAGCCAGGCGTGGCGGCGTGCACCTGTAATCCCAGCTACTCGGGAAGCTAAGGCAGGAGAATCGCTTGAACCCAGGAGGCGGAGGTTGCAGTGAGTCAAGATTGCACCATTGCACTGCAGCCTGGGTGACAGAGCAAGACTCCATATCAGAAAAAACAAAAACAAAAACAAAAACAAAACAAAACAACAACAAAAAAAATGAACTGTGGGTGGGAAGGGAAAGGCATTACCCTCATCCTCTGTGTCTTCCCCGTTAGTTAGTTCATACAGGGTAAAGACGGAGTTGTTCTGGCCACTCCTGGAAACCTGTGAACACAGAGAATGAGGAGTGAATTAGAACCAAGAATCTCCTGGGAGACAGTAAATTCATCAGCTCCACCCCTCTGATCCAGGAATGATACCTATTCCCAAACCAAGACTCACTGTCACCTCTGCAGAGTGGCCTAAAAACCATAAACCCTACAAGTGCTATATTTACATGTGTACACACTCATTTGGAACCACTAAACCACAGGTCTTCACGTGTCTGAGGAGTGACCTCGACCTCTCATTCTGGTTGTTTTCCTGTTCAAGAATGGATGCTGTGTATTTGTTATATTTAGAATGTTGATGCTTCTTACCCTCTTCTCTTCCTTGGGAATGTTTGGGGCTGGTGGTTTAGGAGGAAGGGTATTCTGTCCCCACACCCACACTGGTTCAGAATATCTCATTCATGTTGTGGACAGTCCCATAAGGGTGAAGTGGGGGAGGGGCCCCAGGTTTTTTCCCTTCCTTTCCCCATTTATCTCCTGTGGCCAGAGGCTCCAGCCAACAATAGCACTCAGGGTTCCCAGTTCTGCATTCTCCAAATATGGCCTCACATAGCCCCTGGCCTCCTACAGGCAAAGAAAGGGAGGTCCTACACAGCCAAAGGCATTGAGTCACTGAAAGAGGTTTGCCTGGAAGGCCTACACTTCCTCTTTCTGCCCCCTTCCCATTTTGCTCAGTCTGGATCTGGGGACACCAGGTATCTAATATCCTTTGCCATGGGTCACTGTTGAACACTTGGCAGCAGGATGATCTCACCCACTGATAGATGAGTTTCCCCCATTCTTCTGGCCTCCGCCACATGATCAGGAAGCTAGACTTGCTCTTATCCAACCACTCGAGGTTCCCTGTAAAACAGATACTTATGAAAGCATAACCAGGCGCAGTGGCTTACACCAGTAATCCCAGCACTTCGGGAGGCCAAGGCGGGAGAATCACTTGAGCCCAGAGGTTTGAGACTAACCTGGGCAACATAACGAGACCCTGTCTCTACAGAAAATACAAAAAATTAGTCAGGTGTGTGGTGACATGCCTGTGGTCTCAGCTACTCAGGATCACCTGAGCCCAGGAAGTCAAGGCTGCAGTAAGATATGACTGAGCCACTGCACTCCAGCCTGGGTGACAGAGTGAGACTCTATCTCCCCCCAGCAAAAAAAAGCATCATGACCTAAAAAGAAACAAAGAGGCAAATAAAATACCCAGATGGGACACAGTAGAAGAGACTCAGCTTTCAGAGAGATTCAATATTTATTTTACTATTATTATCTACAAGGTACTCATCCTTCTTCCACTGCTCTTCAGGTTTAGGGCACAGAGATTTCAATTTTGTATACAAAGAAGAAGAAAGGACTTGGGAATTGGGCTGCCTACTTTACAGAAGACTCTGGCCTTCGAGCCAGGAGAGAGAAAAAGTTATTAAAGGGAAAAAGAGTTATCCTAATTTGCCCTCAGGAAAATCCAACTAGGAAGAAAAATAAGGAATCTGGGGAACTGAACCCACCTTTCTTCCTCAGTTCCTCTAATACAATCTGGATCGACTCCACAGGAAGCTTTCCTGGTTTAAGGTTAAGGGAATGGCATACACATGAGTTGGGTAGGATAAAAATTCTCAGAGCCAGTCCCATGTTGAGAAACACCTGCCCCTTCCTCTCCCACACACATATGTGTGCAATTTCCCAACATGATATGAATTGTCATTTCCTGGATATTCAAAGGAGGAAGGTAAAGAGAAACTCTTCCAATTAAAAGGAGCTTTATGTGATTGTGCCACTGCATTCCAGCCTGAGCAAGAGAGCAAGACCCTGTCTCCAAAAAAAAAAAAAAAAAAAAAAACAGCTTTAGAAAATGAAAGGTACTGTCATTCCTCACCCTCTGTCTGTTGCCTTCCTTCAGCCTTTCTCCACAGATATTTTAGGGATGAATCAGGCAGCAAAACCAAATGACCCTTACTTCCTGGCAGGAGAGGGGCAGAGAAAATAATTAAAGGTAGTTACCCAAATCTGGGCCTCACACAGAAAAGGATGGAAGATACAGTCAAAAAGGTTTAGGTTAAAAAGCTTGGAACTTGGCTTCGGGGCAGAAATTCTAATGACATCTGAGCAGTCATCACTGCCAAGAACAAGAGGGTCTGGTACTGCATTTGGGGGGTAAAATGTCAGCTACACATTTTCACTCCTTAAGCCCAGTTTGGGTAGGAATTTGCCTACCATGGGTAAAGGGGAGCTGGTGGGCGTGGGGGGGTAGGGGGCGTCTGGGCATGTGGGAAGGCGCAGAAGTACATCAGTTTGGGCTGTGGAAGAGCCTGAGGGAGGATACGCTGTAGCTTGACGTTGTTGAAGAGCGGGCTCTCCTGAGCTTCCATCACCGTCATGCTGGACTGTTTGTGCAGGCGGCAGAAGGACAGGACCAGCGAGCACCAGGCGGCCAGCTGCTTCTGCCGAGTGTCCACATTCGGTTGTAACCTGCCGGGTGAAGGGAGTGGGGCGCAGAATTAGAGGGCGAGAGGCAGCACTTGCCCGGGACGCGTTTCGGGAAGAAAGTAAGGGACTGAGGGGGTTGGCGGCCGGGTCTTTTCTCCCCCTCCCCATTTGAAGCATCAGGGCTGAGCCCACGGTCCAGGGGAGGGGAGGGAGGCACAGCGGGGCTTCTTGGGGTCTGAGCCTCACGTAAAGAAGGGTGGGAAGCGATACTGCCACGGCCACTCGAAACTCATCGCCATCGTAGTAGCCCAGGAAACCCGGAAGCTACCGGCTAAGGACTTCCGGCCTTCGCTTCCGCGCGTCCGGGCAGAAAGCAATGCAGAAAGGTTCCGGACGTCTTTCTGGAAAGAGGAAGATCTGCAGGAGGAGTCCTCGTCATCAGCCAGTCCTTCGCTGTTATCCTAAAAAGCCGTATCTTTTGGAGCAGGAAGAGTCCTGGGAAGTCTTCTGGTTCAACCCCAGAGAAAGGTCATGGCTTCCCCAAAGCAGCGAATTTTTGTTGCTGAAGTAGGACGGCAAATAGAGGCCAGATCTCCAGATCCTAGCCTACCTTTGTTTCCTCTATACTAGACTTCTTTTAATATTAACATTTCTGTGAATTACCATTTGATTTGATCAACTCACAATTACCCAAGCTCCTCAATTCCAGTGTCCTTTGTTTTATTTTTAATTAATTATTTATCTATTTATTTATCTTTTAGACAAGGTCTCCGTTTGTTGCCCAGGCTGGAGTACTGTGGCACAATAACAGCTCACTGCAGCCTCTACCTCCCAAGCTGTGGCGATTGTCCGGCTTCAGCCTCCTGAGTAGCTGGGACTACAGGTGCACACCACTGCACCCAGTTATTAAATAAATATTGTTGTTGTTGTTTTGGTAGAGACGGGGGCCTCTCTCTGTTGCCCAGGCTCGTGTCAAACTCATGGGCTCAAGTGATCCTCCTGCCTCGGCCTCCCAAAGTTCTGGGACTACAGACGTGAGTTAATGCTCCCAGAAACCAGGCTAATATTTTCTAGAGATGGGCACTCACTATGTTGGCCCAGGTTGGTCTCAAACTCCTGGGCTCAAGCAATCTCCAGACCTCAGCCTCCCAAAGGGATAACAGGTGACCAACCTGGCCCTCCAATTTCCTTTGACTTCACCATTCCTCAGGCAGCACCCATGGGAGCACACTTTGTAGCTTGAATCACTAGAGACAGCTCTACTTCCATAATGCAGAGCTGCAGTCTTTGACCACAGCCGCCTATCTCTCACCTCTGCCATGACCTTGCCTTTCTTGTCTCAAGACTTAGGACCCGTTTTGGTTTTATCTGACTCCTTACCCAGCCTAAACTACTCAGTTCTGTCCCCTTACCTACCTACCTACAGGTCAGTTCCCAAACCAATGATCGTTGTTCCATGTCCCCCACCTCTTTTTTTCACTCCTGGTCTCTGGAGTATTGCTGGAAGAAAAATAACCAGAGTATGTTTGCCAAGCCCCAGATTCCCTGACTAGCCTCACTGCCAGGCTCTAAGGGCAGCTCCGTGATCCTTTGTCTTTTATTGACTCCCTGTCACCCTCAAGATAACTATTCAAACTTTTCCACGTTCATCAAGCCACTCCACCTGTCCCCATCTCTCTGCTCTCTGCGAAATGCCTTTCCTTCCTGCTTTGTGAGATTGAGGCTATGCATGTGAACCCTTTAAGTTTTCCCTCTGTCTGTCTCTATACTTGATTCATCACTCAAAAATTGCTCTCCACTTTTACTCCTTCCTTTTTTTTTTTTTTTTTTTTTTTTTGAGACGGAGTCTAAAACTATTGCTGGCCTGGAGTGCAGTGGCTTGATCTCGGCTCACTGCAACCTCTGCCTCCCTGGTTCAAGTGATTCTCCTGCTTCAGCCTCCCGAGTAGCTGGGATTACAAGCATAAGCCACTACGCCCAGCTAATTTTTTTATTTTTAGTAGAGACGGGGTTTCACCATGTTGGTCAGGCTGGTCTCAAACTCCTGACCTCAAGTGATCTGCCCACCTCGGCCTCCCAAAGTACTGGGATTATAGGCATGAGCCACTGCACCCAGCCTACTCCCTCCTTTTGGACTCAGAAGAAGTGTTGCACCCTTTGGCATATGTTCTTGCCTCCCCTTTTCAACTTCCTCCAGGACTTCTCTATCATCTTCCTTCTCTCCCTTGCCCTTAGCTCCTCTCCCGTATACTATAAACATGTGCAGGTCTTCCTTAATTAAAAATATTTAATCCCTGGGCCAGGCGCGGTGGCTCACGCTTATAATCTCAGCACTTTGGGAGGCCGAAGCAGGTGCATCACACGAGGTCAGGAGTTGTTCAAGACCAGCCTGGCCAACATGGTGAAACCCCATCTCTACTAAAAAATACAAAAAATTAGCTGGGCATGGTGGTGGACACCTGTAATCCCAGGTACTTGGGAGGCAGAGGCAGGAGAATCACTTGAACCCGGGAGGCAGAGGTTGCAATGAGCTGAGATCGCGCCATTGCACTCCAGCCTGGGCAACAAGAGCGAAACTCCATCTCAAAAATAATAATAATATTTACATCCCTTGGCATCATAGCAAGACTCCATCTCTACAAAAAATTTTAGAAATTACCCAGGCATTGTGACACATGCCTGTAGTCCCAACACTTTGGGATGCTGAGACAGGAGGATTGCTTGACCCCAGGAGTTTGAGGCTGCAGTGTGGTGTGATCGCACCACTGCACTCCAGCCTGGATGACAGAGCAAGACCCTTTCTCTTAAAGAAAAAAAAAAAAAAAAGTATAGGCCGGGCATGGTGGCTCACACCTGTAATCCCAGCACTTTGGGAAGCTGAGGCGGGCAGATCAGTTGAGATCAGGAGTTCAAGAGCAGCCTGGGCAACATGGTGAAACCCTGTCTTTACTAAAAGTACAAAAATTAGCTGGATGTGGTGGTGCACACACCTGTAATCCCAGCTATAGAGAAGGCTGAGGCACAAGAATTGCTTGAACCCAGGAGGTAGAGGTTGCAGTGAGCCTAGATCACACCACTACACTCCAGCCTGGGAGACAGAACCAGACTCTGTGTCAAAAAAATAAATAAATAAAAAAGTACAAACCTTGACCTTGCCATCTCAATTTTCTGTCTGATTTCCAACCTTTCCCTCACCCAAATCCTTCATGTGCGCAGTTCCTATGACCTTAGTCTCTGAGTAAAAGAAAACAAAAGAAACAAAAGGCCAGCTGCAGTGGCTCATGCCTGTAATCCCAGCACTGTGGGAGGCTGAGGTGGGTGAACCACTTGAGGTCAGGGGTTGAAGACCAGCCTGGCCAACATGGTGAAACCTTGTGTCTACTAAAAATACAAAAAATTAGCCGGGCATGGTGGTGCACGCCTGTAACCCCAGCTACTCAGGAGGCTCAGGCCAGAGAATTGCTGGAACCCGGGAGGCTGAGGTTACAGTGAGCTTAGATCACGCCACTGCACTCCAGCCTGGGCGACAGAGCGAGACTGTACCTCAAAAAAACAAAAAAGAAATTAAAAAAAAAAGGTAAAAACACTATGCACTGTACTTGGTCCACAGAATGACCAACAAATGTTTGTTAAATGAATGAATGAATGAACTATTCAGTTGATAATACCTTCTCAAAGCTCACTATTTCCTTTGCCTTTATGGCACTCCTTTTTCTTGAGATTGAGTTTTGTTCTTATTGCCCAGGCTAGAGTACAATGGCATGATCTTGGCTCACTGCAACCTCCGCCTCCCGGGTTCAAGCAATTATCCTGCCTCAGCCTCCCGAGTAGCTGGGATTACAGGCATGCGCCATCACACCCAGCTAATTTTATATTTTTAGTAGAGACAGGGTTTCTCCATGTTGGTCAGGCTGGTCTCAAACTCCCAACCTCAGGTGATCCTCCTGCCTTGGCCACTGGCCTGGCCTTTTTTTTTTTTTTTTTTTTTTTTTTTTGAGATGGAGTCTCGCTCTGTCGCCCAAGCTGGAGTGCAGTGGTGTGATTTCAGCTCACTGCAACCTCTGCCTCCCGGGTTCAAGCAATTCTCCCTGTCTCAGCCTCCTGAGTAGCTGAGATTACAGGCACCGCCACCAGGCCCGGCTAATTTTTTTTTTTTTTTTTTCTTTGAGACAGAATCTTACCCTGTCGCCCAGGTGCCCAGGTTAGAGTGCGGTGGCACGATCTCGGGCTCACTGCTAGCTCCACCTCCTGGGTTCACACCATTCTCCTGCCTCAGCTTCCCGAGTAGCTGGGACTATAGACGCCCACCACCAAGCCTGGCTAATTTTGTATTTTTAGTAGAGACGGGGTTTCACCCTGTTAGCCAGGATGGTCTCGATTTCCTGACCTCGTGATCTGCCCGCCTCGGCCTCCCAAAGTGCTGGAATTACAGGCATGAGCCACCACGGCTGGCCTTTGACACTCTTTTATTCTTGTTCTGCTATTACGTCTCTGATCTTCCGTCCATCACTTATTTATTTATTTATTTATTTATTTATTTATTTTTGAGATGGAGTCTTGCTCTGTCACCCAGGCTGGAGTGCAGTGGTGCAATCTTGGCTCACTGCAACTTCTGCCTCCTGGATTCAAGCAATCCTCCTGCCTCAGCCTCTCCAGTAGCTGGGACTACAGGTGCGTGCCACCACGCCTGGCTAATTTTTTGTATTTTTGGTGGAGAGGAGGTTTCACCGTGTTAACCAGGATGGTCTCGATCTCCTGACCTCGTGATCCGCCTGCCTCGACCTCCCAAAGTGCTGAGATTACAGACATGACCCCAACGTGCCCAGCCTATATATTTGTTTTTTGAGACAGCATCTTACTCTGTTGCCCAGGCTGGAGAGTGCAGTGGTATGATCTTGGTTCACTGTAGCCCGATCTCCCAGGCTCAAGCGATCTTCTCATCTCAGCCTTTTGAGTAGCTGGGACTACAGGCATGCACCACCACACCCGGCTAACTTTTAAAATTTTTATAGAGATGAGTTTTTGCCATGTTGCCCAGGCTGGTCTCGAACACCTAAGCTCAAGCAATCCTCCTGCCTCAGCCTCCTAGTGCTGGGATTACAGGCATAAACCACTACGCCCAGCCCTTTTCTCATTATTTAAGTGTGATGTTTCCTAAGAGTGTAATCTCAGCCGCCTTCTTTTCTTTCCTTTTTTTTTTTTTTTTTTTTTTTTTGAGACAAACTCTCGCTCTGTGTCCCAGGCTGCGCGATCTTGGCTCACTGCAACCTCTGCCTCCAGGATTCAAGCAATTCTCTTGCCTCAGCCTCTGTAGAAACTGGGATTACAGGCTTACACCAGCACACCTGACCAGTTTTTGTATTTTTGGTAGAGATAGGGTTTCATCATGTTGGCCAGGCTAGTCTTGAACTCCCGACCTCAGGTGATCTGTGCATGCCTTGGCTTCCCAAAGTGCTGAGATTACAGGCGTGAGCCACTGCTCCCGACTAACCTTCCTCTTTTCAATGAACTATTCTGTCTTAGAGTTCTCATCCATCTAATGCCTTTACAGCTCACTTCTGTGCAGACTCCCACACCTGTATTTCCAGACCCAACCTCTTTCCACTCCCATCACCCCCATTTCTAACTCTTTATGGAACATAACAGCTTGTTCCACTATTACCTTATAATTGTACGTGCTTTTCTTCAGGACAATTCCTCCTCCTCAATGGTTCTTTTCTATTATTACTGCCATCATTGTCCTAGTAACTCAAGTCCAAAGCCTGAGTCACCCCTAACCTCTCTCCTTCCTCAGCCCTGGCCTCTCCCTCCTGTTTTATCCAAGTCCTGCTAATTTCCTCCCTAGGGGAGAGAGTAGAAAGGGAGGTGAATTAGGAAATTATTGCAATAATCTAAGCTTGAGAAAATGACATGGAGCAAAGGAGTGTTGAATGGGGAAGTGGAAAATATTCCCTAAAATATTTTGAATTTTTACCTGAAATAAAGGTTTGCTTTATTTCCATGAATGTATCTGTCTTCCCTAAAGGTATATCTACTCCCTTCATGGCATGTATTTGCCTTCATGCATTTTATTAATATACATCAAGGGTCTGTTGGTATTTTATTTTCGTATTTTTATTTTTTTTAGAGACAGTGTTGCCCGTGGTGGAGTGCAGTGGCCCAATCATACCTCACCGTAACCTTGAACTCCTGATCCTCTCCACTCAGCCTCCCAAGTAGCGGGAACTACAGACATGTGCCACTACACCCAACTGAGTTCTTGTTTGTTTGTTCGTTTGTTTTTGAGACGGAGTCTCACTCTGTTGCCCAGGTTGGAGTGTAGTGGCGTGATCTTGGCTCATTGCAACCTCCGCATCCCAGGTTCAAGTGATTCTCCTGCCTCAGCCTCCTAAGTAGCTGAGACTATAGGCACATACTACCACACCCAGCTATTTTTTTGTTGTTGTTGTTGAGACGGGGTCTCACTCTGTCGCCAGGTTGGAGTGCAGTGGCGCAACTGCAACCTCTGACTCCTGGGTTCAAGCGATTCTCCTGCCTCAGTCTCCTGAGTAGCTGGGACTACAGGCGCGTGCCACCACACCCGGCTAATTTTTTGTATTTTTAGTAGAGGCGGAGTTTCACCATGTTAGCCAGGATGGTCTGAATCCCCTGACCTCATGGATCCACCAGACTCGGCCTCCTAAAGTGCTGGGATTACAAGCGTGAGCCACTGCACCAGCCTTTTTTTTTTTTTTTTTGAGACGGAGTTTTGCTCTGTTGCCCAGGCTGGAGTGCAGTGTTGCGATCTCGGCTCACTGCAGCCTCTGCCTCCCAGGTTCAAGCAATTCTCCTGCCTTAGCCTCCAGAGTAGCTGAGATTACAGGCATGCACCACCACGCCCGGCTAGTTTTTGTATTTTTAGTAGAGTCGGGGTTTCACCATGTTGGCCAGGCTGGTCTCGAAGCCCTGAGCTTAGGTGATCCGCCTGCCTCAGCCTCCCAAAGTACCGGGATTACAGGCGTGAGCCACCGTGCCTGGCCTAATTTTTGTATTTTTAGTAGAGATGGGGTTTCAGGCTGGGCGCGGTGGCTCACACCTGTAATCCCAGCACTTTGGGAGGCCGAGGCAGGCAGATCACCTAAGCTCAGGAGTTTGAGACCAGCCTCGTCAACTCAACATGGTGAAACCCCATCTCTACTCCAAATATGACAATTAGCTGGGCATGGTGGTACATGCCTGTAGCGCTAGCTACTTGGGAGGCTGAGTCACAAGAATCACTTGAACCAGGGAGGCAGAGGTTGCGGTGAGACAAAATTGTACCACTGTACTTTGGCCTGGGTGACAGAACGATGCTCTGTCTCAAAAAAAGAAAAAAAAAAAAGATGGTGCTTCACCAGGTTGGTCTCAAATTCCTGACCTCAAGTGATCCACCCACTTCAACCTCCCAAAGTGCTGGGATTACAGGCATGAGCCACCTCGCCCTGCCTGTGTTTTGTTTTTTTTGTAGAGACATGGTCTCACTATGCTACTCTGACTAGTCTTGAACTCCTGGCCTCAGGTGATCCTCCCACCTCAGCCTCCCAAAGCACTGGGATTACAGGTATGAGCCACCATACCTGGCCTCTCCCTCCCGTTTTTAATCCTATCCTCTGCTTTATAATTATTTTCCATTTCCCCATTCAGCACTCCTTTGCTCCATGTCCTCATTTTCTCAGGTCTGGATTATTGCAATAATTTCCTAATTCACCTCCCTTTCTACTCTTTCCCCTAGGAGAACGTACTCCAACTATGACCTAGTCATCTACCAACTCTGCAGTCACCCTCCTGTGATCACGTCCCTTGTGATCTTCTCAGCCAGATGTGATCCCTTTTTCCCTCGAACTCAGATAACATTTGGTTTGTATCCCTAGCATGATTCTCATTACATTTTTTTGTTTGTTTGTTAATGTGTATACATGTCAACTTTCTCACTAGATGAAAGCCACTGAGGGCAGGAAACCAGACTCTATCTAACCTATCTTTCCAACATAATATACCACACAGTGTCTTTTTTTTTTTTGAGACGATGTCTCACTGTCGCCCAGGCTGGAGTGCAGTGGCATGATCTTGGCTCACCGCAACCTCTGCCACCTGGGTTCAAGTGATTCTCCTGCCTCAGCCTCCAGAGTAGCTGGGATTACGGGTGCCTGCCACTGCAACTGGCCAAGTTTTGTATTTTTAGTAGAGATTAGGGTTCACTGTCTTGGTCAGGTTGGTCTTGAACTCCTGACCTCGTGATCCACCCGCCTCAGCCTCCCAAAGTGCTGGGATTACAAGCGTGAGCCACTGCGCACACAATGTCTTATACCAGCAGGTCTTTGATGTACATTAATAAAATGCATGAAGGCAAATACATGCCACAAAGGGAGTAGATACCTTTAGGGAAGACAGATGCATTCATAGAAATAAAGCAAACCTGTATTTCAGGTGAAAACTCAAAATATATATACTTTTTTTTTTTTTTGAGACGGAATCTCACTCCATCACCCAGGCTGGAGTGCAGTGGTGCGATCTCAGCCCACTGCAACCTCTGCCTCCCAGGTTGAAGCGATTCTCCTATCTCAGCCTCCTAAGTAGCTGGGACTACAGGCACACGCCCCAACACCCGGCTAATTTTTATATATGTTGTAGAGACGGGTTTCACCATATTGGTTAAGCTGGTTTCGAATTCCTGACTTCAGGTGATCCACCAGCCTCGGTCTCCCTAAGTGCTGGGATTACAGGTGTGAGCCACTGCGCCCAGTCAGAAAACTCAAAATATTTTTAGGGAACATATGTGTGCCTAGAAAAACAGATGTGCCCTGAGAGATGTGTGTCTCAGAGAATGAATAGGCATGTTCCAGGAAGCATACAAGTATATATGGAAAAGGCAGGATGCCCCAAGAAATGGACATGCATGTACTCAAGGAGGCAGATATTTCAACAAGAAGGAAAGTCCCTGAAGAGGCTCAGGGTGGGCTGGGCACAGTGGCTCACGCCTGTAATCCCAGCACTTTGGGAGGCTGAGGCAGGTGGATCACGAGGTCAGGAGATCGAGACCATCCTGGCTGACATGGTGAAACCCCGTCTCCACTAAAAATACAAAAAAATTAGCTGGGCGTGGTGGCGGGCGCCTGTAGTCCCAGCTACTCAGGAGGCTGAGGCAGGAGAATGGCGTGAACCCGGGAGGCAGAGCTTGCAGTGAGCCAAGATTGCGCCACTGCACTCCAGCCTGGGCAACAGAGTGAGACTCCATCTCAAAAAAAAAAAAAAAAAAAAAAAATTAGCTGGGCATGGTGGCACACGCCTGTGGTCCCAGCTACTTGGAAGTCTGAGGTGGGAGGATCCTTGAGCCCAGGAGGTCGAGGCTGCAGTGAGCCATGTTTGTGCCACTGCACTCCAGCCTGGGTGACAGAGTGAGACTTTGTTTCAAAAAACAAACACACAAGGAACTGTTTGCTGTGGAGATGGCGGTTTTCTGACCCCAGGGTCCAGTGCTCCTCAGCCTTGAGCTTCTTCCAGATCACATAGGTCTCCTGATTGCTGGCTTTAGCGGACACCAGGGGGCAGTGTGTTGCTAGGCTGTAGGCCACACCCAGTCCAGGACAATGTAGGATGAGGGCAAGGGAGGTGGAGGGGGGTTGTGAACCTAGTAAAGGAAGCCCCCACTGCTTTCTCCCACATTTGTGAGGTCCTTAGGAATGGATTCCTGTTGCTCAGTCAGGGTTCCTCTTCCCAGGCCCTGGGAGTAAACTGAGGCATGAAGAAGGGGAATAGTCAGGGCTCCTGGGCAGCCTCCTGCTCCTCTTGCAGGAGTCACAAGCACAGATTTTTCCTTTGCCCCTTCCCCCACACCTCCTCAGTTGCAGGCCCCCAGCTGCTGTCCAGACCGGAAGGGAGTCTCTTCCTGCTTGTTTCCTGGAGCTGAGTTTGGATAAGGACAGGAAAGGCCCGCCTGGGAGGAAAGAATATAGGGGTGTGACCTTCATGGAGGCAGGGAGCAGGGGGGCAGGTGAAATGAACAGAACAATGGGCCATCCAGATTTTTCCAGTTCTACTACCCAGAGCTGAGGGCCTATGGGAGTGGCAGGGAAGGACACAGGTTCCACTGAAATGGGAAGAAGGACATTGTACAAAAAAAGTTTTATTTTGAAGATTACAGAACTTGTGCCATTACCCCACCCGGCTTCCATTCCCAGCAATCCAGGGATCTGTGGTGGGGAAGAGAGTGAGAAAAGGGAGTAAGAGGGGAGGAGGGAGGCCTGGTTGGTGTGGGGAAGTGGAGTAAGGTGGTTATAGAGAAGCTCGTGGCTCCCTAGGCCTGGGCCTCACTGTCTTTACTCCTCCATACTACAAGAGTGATAAGGAAGGGGATGAGGCAGATGGGGGCTATGATCATGGCCAGGAGTACATCCTCTGGGGGGTCAGAGAAGGTGGGCTGCACCAGGGAGCAGTTGGCAAAGTGGATCTGGTGAGTCTCAAAGATGATCCTCTCTGCCAAGGGATTGGGGAAGCCCAGGTCAAACAACTCCGCAAAGTGCTCCAGGCATTCTCGCAGGGTGCTGTAAGGCCTAGGGGCAGAAGAGGACTTGAGTGAGGGAGGGGGTGGGCCCAGGGAGAAGAGTGCCCCACACTCACTCAAGGTCTACCTGCAATGAGCAGGCCCACCCCCTGGCCTGAGCCACCCTCCAGCACTGCCCCTACCTGCTAATCATGGCCCAGTCGCACCAATCCTTTTCGATAGAATCCATTTGATCCTTATAATGATTCCAGCAACATTGGACAGCTGTCTCATAGTTCTTCACCGTCACCCCTGTAGGTACAGATGCTGAACAATGACCACACCCCTGCCCCTCCCTCCAAACCCTCCTGCCCAGGTGCTTGCAAGGTGAACTGCCTGTCTTCAAACGTGGGAACCCTTCAGAAAGTTTCCCTAGCAAGACATTCTGGCGGAGGACAGAGTCCCAGCTCAGGAATCATGTAATGACTTCCATGTGCTAAGCACTTTCCATCCCAGCCTGATAAGAACTTCCACGTACACCTTTTCCTGGGGTCTTCTAGCCCACTTGTGAGGTGGGCAGCTCAGAGCCGCGCAGGGGCCGACCTGCACGTGAGAGGACAGGGAGAAAGACTGCAAGGAACCCCAAGAGAGAACAGAGGGGAGTTTAGTGGGGCATCAGCTGGGGTGGGGCAGGCCTTGTGGGAAAGGGACCCTCCCCACTGAACTTGCTGTCGTCCTTGCCCTCGGCCACCCTTCCACACCCCGGGTACCCACCTTCTGACCCCGTTGTGCCTGTGGTGGGAAGAGGCTGAGCCAGGGCCTCATGGGGCTTCAGGACAGCTGTGGGAAGAAACGGGAGAGGAGGGTAGCATAGCGGGGACCCAGGTAGTGGAGCCTGCGACGGGGTTGGGGGACTGAGACCCTCCGTAAACAGGGCTACCTTGGAAGAAAAGGAGGAATAATCTAGCCCCCACGGACGCCTCAGTGCCGGGGAGGGAGGGGCTGGCACCAGCTCCTAGTCACTCACACCCAGGCCCAAAGCCCCCTCACCTCTGGCCAGCTCCTGTCCTCCGAAGCCCTCTCCGCAGGGCCGGGGCCGGCACCCCAGCTTTCCCCGGGTGGGAAGCAGCTCGTGCTGCGCCCTCCCCGAGGTGGGGTCAGGGACCGTCCGAAGGCCAGTGCTGCTCGGTCCGTCGGTCCGCACCCGGACCCCGGGCCCGTTCCGGCCTCGGCCATCCAGCCCCTCTCCCCTCTCCCCTCCGGGGCCTCCCGCGCCTCCCTCCCGGGCCTCGGGGCGCCGCGCTCACCGCCCAGCAGGAGGAGGAGGCGGAGCGCTGCCGGCCGCCCGGCGCGGGTCCTAGGGAGCCGCGGGCCGCCGGCGCGCTCCACCCGGAGCCAGGCCATCGTGCAGCTAGGAGGCGAGGAGCGGCGGCTGCGCTGAGCCGGGCCCGGGTGTGGGGGCGCCTATATCCCCAGCCCAAGCTGCAGGAAGCCGCGCCGCTTCCTCGGAGGGGCTGGGACGGCGGCGGCCACGTGGGGGGCGGGGGCGACGCCCGGGGCCAGAGGCTGGAGGGGGAGTAGCTGCCGCACCCGCGCCTGGCGCCCGCGGCTCCCTCCGCTTCGCCGGCGTTGGCCCACCCTCTCGTAGCTCACCCCGCGAGGCTGGACAGCTCCCGGAACCCCGGAACCGGGATCTATTTCGGGGGCTCGGCTGCGTGGCGCCCAGGACTCTCCAGGGTCTCCCAGGATCGCTCCCTGGATTCAAGTCGCGCTCTCTCTCTTTCGGGTCTGTAGGGGTCGGCAAGCTGCTCTCCCAGACCTGGAGAACAGGGAGGAGGCTGGGAGCTCCAGCGGCCTCTCGACGCCGCTGCATCTAAAGGGCTGTCTTGGGTTGTGGGGCAAGGGGCGCCTGGAGCTGAGCCGGGCAGCTCAGGGTTCCTTATCCTATCCCTAGGAACACCCGCTGATGTCAGCCCACCAGCCAAAACCAGGGAGGAGAAGCGGGAGCCGGCCCTCCGGAGTCGGGAAAAGGTCTGCGGAGTGGGGTAGAGGGGAAAACAAAGTCCAAATACCCTCCCTTCAGATACCTCCTGGGGCCTAGACCCCACAAACCTGTTGTGGGGGGGACAAAATACGATGGCTACGTTCCCAGGAAGAAGGTGCCACAGTTCTTCAGGACCACGGTTGGGAGAAAGAAGGGAGGGGTTTTAGAACCTTCAGTGTGCCACTTCATGTGCCTGGTGAGTGTATCACCATTTTACAGACCAAGAAACTAAAGCTCAGGGCCAACAGCCCGGGATTTGAATTCAGAGGCTCTGGGTTCTAATTCTGCCTTCCTACTCCCCAGATATAGGGCCTTGAATGACACATTTACCTTTAGGACTTCTCGTGTAAAATAGGGACATTCGCTTCCTCACCAAACAGTGACGATGGCAGCTGTGAAAGGGCACTGCACTCGCTAAATGCTAGTTTCCTTTCCTCTTTTCCTAAGTGACTTATCTAAGGTCACACCGTTAAGGAAGCAGCAAGGCTGAGCCTGGGCCTCCAGGGGCCCTGACTTTGGCCACACCACAGTTGCCTCTTGTGTCCTGGGCCAGAGGTTCATTACTCTGAGGCAGCTGAGGAACCCAAGAGCTGGTTTGGCCATGATGTTCAAGTCCCAGACACAGCTGTCAGCACCAAACTTTCCTAAATTACTCCCAGACACTGACCTTTGGACTCAGCTGCTGCTGTTGTCCCAGTTTACTGCCCACCACAAATTATCTGTCATGATCTCTCTTGAAGTCTTCATCTCAGGATCTCAAGCTCTTGGATCATGGGCACAGATAACCTGTTGTCCTCCTCTATGGTCAAGAGGCTGCTTTTGCAAGGAATCCAGTGGGAGAGAGTCAATGGCCTGCTTGACGTGAACTCCAAAGTCCTCCTGGTAAGGATCATTTCTATAATGATTCAGAAAGGAGCCAGGCAGTCTCCAAGACGTTTCAGGCTGGGACCAAATCTAGTCCTTCCTGCCTGCCTAGGATTGCTCCTTTCAAGAAGGAAACATGGTAGATTTCTGGGTGATAAGATGGGAGGAGGGAGCAAGGAGGTGCAGAAAGCAAAACAAGCCATTTTCACTGGGTTGGGGCCAGAAGCACATGAGCCCACTATGGGTTAGGACTGGGGTTGGGGTCAAGATTAAAGGGGACAAAAGCAAATGTTAGATTTAAAATAGAGCCTGGGCATCATAGTGAAGCCTTGTCTCTACAAAAAAAAAATAATAATAATTTTAAATTAGCCTGGCATAGTGATATGCACCTGTAGTCCCAGCTACTCGGGAGGCTGAGGCAGGAGGATCACTTGAGCCCCAGAGGTCGAGGCTGCAGAGAGCTGTGATTGTGCCCTGTCTCAAAAAAAAAAAAAAAAAAAAAAAAAAAAAGGACAATATGGCATAATGATAATGGATAATGATAATGGATAAAATTTAAAAATGATGGGGATTCTGAAGGTAGGTTCTGCCTCTGTCTTACCGCAAGTAACTTGGGCAGGTTATTTCACATCTCTGGAGCTCAAGATTTTCATATGTAAAATGGCCTTTAGATCAAAAAAGAAAATATAGGTAACTTGGTAGGAAGTTCCTATTTTATTTTTATCTTACTTTTTAGGAGTAGAGGCTCACTCTGTTGCCCACACTGGAGTGCAGTGGAAGAATCATGGCACGCTGCAGTCTTGAGCTTCTGGGCTCAAGAGATCCTCCTGCTTCAGTCTCCCAAGTAGCTAGGACAACAGGCTTATTTTTTGTAGATATGGGGTCTTGCTTTGTTGCCGAGGCTGCTCTCGAACTCCTGGCTTCAAGCGATCTTCCTGCCTCAGTCTCCTAAAGTATTGGGATTCCAGGCATGAGCCACCGCACCTGGCCCTCAGGAAGTTTTATTTTTAGACTAGGATTGGGGTTAAGTTTGCATCATGATGTTGAGACCTCCGAAGGAGAGCTTATTATAGTCATTTCTGAGCTCGGGTGTCCAAACTGTCTAGTTGGAGAATCTGGGAATTTTCTCTCGTTTTGATTTTCCTCTTCCACTTTTCCGTGCCAGTTGGATGTTTGAATGTTTTTATTGACCTCTGAGAGCATCCTGGTAACTGAGGGTTTACTTTGGGGGTCTTTGGAGATGAATAGGGACAGGAGACCTCACCTTTCTTTTCCATGTAGCCATAGGGGATAGTCCCACGATCTGATGATCTGTAGCAATGGGTGGAGGAAGGGCTGTATAAGAAACAGAAGCTGGTTTTGTCATGGGAAGTCCCCTGTTTTCCACTGCTGAGGGCCCTCACCTTCCCTTTCTAAGCCCCTTTCTGTTTTTGCTATTAAAAAATACACTTTTTAAATCGCAAGTAATATATAAGTATATACTAGTTGCAAAATATATAACCCAGAAAACTTTGTGTCCCCACTCCTATCTCATTTCCCACATATTTTGGATTTTTTTTAAAGAAAAGCATAAATGGGATTTTATACTCCTATTGTTCAGTGACTTTTTTTTTTTCTTGAGATGGAGTCTCGCTCTGTTGCCCAGACTGGAGTGCAGTAGTGCAATCTCGGCTCACTGCAAACTTCACTTCCCAGGTTAGGTCATTCTCCTGCCTTAGCCTCCTGAGCAGCTGGGATTACAGGTGCACGCCACCACATCCAGCTAATTTTTGTGTTTTAGTAGAGACAGGGTTTCACCAGGTTGACCAGGTTTGTCTTGAACTCCTGACCTCAAGGGATCCACTTGTCTTGGCCTCCTAAAATGCTGGGATTACAGGCATAAGCCACTGTTCCCAGCCTCAGTGACTTTTAAAAAACGTAACACTCTTGCTGGGTACTCAGCTCATGCCTGTAGTCCCAGTTACTTGGGAGCCTGAAGCAGGAACTTGAGCCCAGGAATTGGAGACTAACCTGGGTAATATAGCGAGACTCTGTCTAAAATAATAATAGTAATAATAATAAAGAAGCCAGGCACAGTGTCTCACACCTGTAAACCCAACACTTTGGGAGACCAAGGCAGTAGGATCACTTGAAGTCAGGAGTTCGAGACCAGCCTGAGCAACATGGCAAGACCCTGTCTCTACAAAAAATAAAAATAAATTAGCCAGACTTGGTGGCACATGCCTGTAGTCCCAGCTACACAGCAAGCTGAGACAGGAGGATTCCTTGAGCCCAGAATTTCAAGGCTGCAGTGAGCCATGATCATGCCACTGCACTCCAGCATGGGCTACAGAGTGAGACCTTGTCTCCAAATAGAAAAAGAAGAAAGAAAGGAAGGGAAGGGGAAGAGGAAGGGAAAGAGGAAAAAGGAATGAAAGGAAGGAAGACTTAGTAACATGTCTTGGATATCTTTCCATGATACTACATATGTATGTATGCCTCTTTCTTTTTAACTGTACGTAGTATTGCCTTTAGTCTTTTTTCCCCCTTATGTCCAGTGAAATCTAGGGTATTTATTTATTTATTTATTTATTTTTGAGATGGAGTCTTGCTCTGTTGCCCAGGCTGGAGTGCAGTGGTGTGATCTCAGCTCACTGTAACCTCCGCCTCCCAGGTTCAAGCAGTTCTCCTGCCTTAGCCTCCTAAGTAGCTGGGATTACAGATGCCCCCTACAAGGCCCAGCTAATTTTTGTTTTTTTACTGGAGACAGGGTTTCACCATGTTGGCCAGGTTTATCTCAAACTCCTGACCTCAAGTGATCTGCCCACCTTGGCCTCCCAAAATTCTGGGATTACAGGCATGAGCCACCATTCCTGGCCTAGAAATCTAGTTTGTTTGTTTTTTGTTGTTGTTTGTTTTTGAGACAGAGTTTCGCTTTTGTTGCCCAAGCTGGAGTGCAATGGTGCTATCTCAACTCACTGCAACCTGATTCAAGTGATTGAATCTCCCGGGTTCAAGTGATTCTCCTGCCTCAGCCTCCCAAGTAGCTGGGACTACAGGTGCCCACCACTATGCCTGGCTAATTTTTGTACTTTTAGCAGAGACAGGGTTTCACCATGTTGGTCAGGTTGGTCTCCAACTCCTGACCTCAGGTGATCTACCTGCCTCGGCCTTCCAAAGTGCTGGGATTACAGGCGTGAGCTACCGCACCCAGCCGTAAATCTAGTTTTTAAGTTTCTTACACATTTCCTTATTCTTCTGCCCCTCACCACCTAGGGCTTGGAGAGAGAGGGATCTGGTTCTCATTCAGCTGGATATTGTCCTGAGACTTCTGGCCCCGGTGTAGGTTAATTCCTCATGAGCAGGAATCCTACTACTGTCCTACTGCCACTTCCCTTCTTGTTACAGGCCAAGGGTCATCCTGCCTGGAGCAGGGCAAAAGGTGACTTACCCCTTGGGAAGAGTGGCATCTTTAATCTTCAACCTCCACCCCTACCACACACACAAATCCAGAGCCACCCACGAGGAAGTAAAAAGTGCTAGGGCCTTCTACACCTTGAAATTATATGTGGAGCATCCTGCAATAAGCATCTCTATGGCGCACAGTCATTCACACCTGCTGGCCTCTCCCCCAGCTGTCTGCAAAATGAAGAGCAGAGCACAAGAGAAGATGTGAGAAAGAGTCAGGGTCGGGGAAGCCAGAAGTCCTGGCTGGCAGGGGCTGATCCTTCCTAACTAGAGACAGGAGACAGACTTCTTGAGAGGGCAGGGAGACAGCAGGGAGAAGTGGAGGAGCCATAGCCAGGGAGCCAGCTAAGGAAGGGAAGACAAAGGAATGGTGACACAACTACTCCATCTCTCCCTAGCCTCCTCATCTCCAGAATGATGGCACACCTGGGAGGGGCCTGACTACCTTTCAGGGGGAAAAGTAGTCATTGGGCTGGGTGCGGTGGCTCATGCCTGTCATCCCAGCACTTTGGGAGGCCAAGGCAAGCGGATCACCTGAGGGCAGGAGTTTGAGACCAGCCAGACAAACATGGTGAAACCCCGTCTTTACTAAAAATACAAAAAATTCTCTGGGCATGGTGGTGTCTGCCTGTAATCCAGCTACTCGGGAGGCTGAGGCAGGAGAATCGCTTGAACCCGAAAGGCAGAGGTTGCAATGAGCTGAGATTGTGCCACTGCACTCCAGCCTGGGCAACAAGAGTGAAACTCTGTCTGAAGGAAAAAAAAAAAAAAAAACCATTGGAGAAGACGGGGTCCTTCCAGAGAAATTGATCAAGTCATATTACTCATCAACTGCTGGGGACCTAACAGTCACTACCATTTATTAAGCACTTACTCTAGGCTGCATAGTGTGTCTACTGACACATGTGCTGAAAGCTTTGTATGTATGTCTTAAAGCCACACCACTATAACATCAGAATTATCTTCTCCATGTGTGAAATGGGGAAACAGGAGGAGAAAGTTTACAGTCCCAGAGCTAGTAATTGGCAGAGCCAGGATTTAAACCCAGGATAGCTTGATGCTAAAGTTCATGTCTTAGCCATTATGATTTATCACCTCCTCTCACTCCACATCAGAATACCAATTTCTTACTGGATCTGGAAAGGAGGAGAGAAGGATGGAGAGTTTCTTCCAGGACCAAATTGACTCCTCCACAAATAGGAAGATCCCCAGAGTGTGTGCACACACCCTCCTCCTCCTTCCTTCTCCAACCCTGGCTGGACAATGACATCACATGGTGGAGGCTGTTTTTTAAGAAGAACCCAGGCCAGATTTACAAGAATGATGCTCAGGCAGCGTGACTGTCAAGGACCGTGGCCAAGTAACCCATAGCACACACCCAGCAGTGCTGAGAACACAGCTAGTCCCTTAGCACCTGGGGCTGACTCATGGCTGCTGTAGGACCCAATGCCAGATGCCAGGATTGCTTTCTCCCTCCATTCATTAGGATTGTCCTGTGAAACCCTCCCCAGGAACACTTCTACCCCATCCTGGCACACCAGGAGCCTGGATACTGCATAACACAGGTTACTCATGTTTGTTTACCAAGCCTTGAAGATGACAGGCAATATGCTGTTATGCTCAATGCATCATACAAATTGTTTTATTTAAAACTGAACTATTAAATTAAGTATCATAGCAACTCACTTTACAGACAAGGAAACTGAGGCTCAAAGGTTAAATAAGGGTCAGGCATGGTGGCTCACTCCTGTAATCCCAGCAGTTTGGGAGACTGAGGTGGGAGGAGGATTGCTTAAGCCTGGGAGTTTGAGACCAGCCTAGGCAATATAGGGAGACCCCATCTCTACAAAAAATTATCTGGGCCTGGTGGTGTGTGCCTGTAGTCCCGGCTACTTGAGAGCCTGAGGTGGGAGGATTGTTTGAGCCCAGAAGTTGAGGCTTCAGTGAGCCACGATCATGCCATTGTACTCCAGCCTGGGCAGCAGAGCAAAACCCTGTATTAAAAACGAACAAACAGGCCGTGCGCGGTGGCTCACGCCTGTAATCCCAACACTTTGGGAGGGCAAGGCAGGTGGATCACCTGAGATCAGGAGTTGAAGACCAGCCTGGCCAACCTGGTGAAACCCCATCTCTACTGAAAATACAAAAATTAGCTGGGCGTGGTGGCACATGCCTGTAATCCCAGCTACTTGGGAGGCTGAGGCAGGAGAATCGCTTGAACCTGGGAGGTGGAGGTTGCAGTGAGCCAAGATAGTGCCACTGCACTCCAGACTGGGCGACAGAGCGAGACTCGGTCTCAAAAAAAAAAAAAAAAGAAGTTGGAGTAGTGTGAAGAAGAAGAGGTGAGAACAACCCCCAGACTGACCAAAGCCCGCGTGCCTGCCGTTGCATCCTGCGTCCAGCGCCTACATCCCGCCACCATCGCTGCCACCACCATGCCCAAGACAAAGCCTGAAGGGGATGCTAAAGGTGATAAAGCCAAGGTGAAGGACAAATCACAGAGAAGATCTGCGAGGTTGTCTACTAAACTTGCTCCTCCAAAGCCACAGCCCAAGCCTAAAAAGGCCCCTGCAAAGAAGGGAGAGAAGGTACCCAAAGGGAAAAAGGGAAAAGGTGATGTTGACAAGGAGGGGAATAACCCTGCAGAAAATGGAGATACCAAAACAGACCAGGCACAGAGCGCTGAAGGTGCTGGAAATGCCAAGTGAAGTGTGTGCATTGTTGATAACTGTGTACTTCTGGTGACTGTACAATTTGAAATACTATTTTTTATCAAGTTTTTAAAAAATGCAGAATTTTGTTTTACTTTTTTTTTTTTAAGCTATGTTGCTAGCACACATAACACTTCATTGTTGTTTTTTGGGGAAGGGGCATATGTCACTAATAGAATGTCTCCACAGCTGGATTGATGTGGGGAAAACACATTTCCCTTCTGGTTTTGAAAGATTTCCTCTTGGCTCTCAGGAGGAGGGATTCCCTGACTTTGACACACATGGCCACCTTGGCACAAAAGCCTTGTGCTATGGAAAAACAAATTCATTTTTATGTCCTTTTCTCCCTTTCCATCCTTCAGCATAGACTTAACTCCCTTAAGCCCAGACATCTGTTGGGACCTGACCTCTAGTCATTGGTTACCAGAGTGTCAGGCAATCTGGACTTTCCAGTGATGCCACTGAGATGGCACTTGTCAAAAGAGCAGTGGTTCCATTTCTAGATTGTGGATCTTCAGATAAATTCTGCCATTTTCATTTCACTTCCTGAAAGTCAGGTTTGGCCTATGAAAAGTTGTTAAACAACATGCTAAATGTGAAATATCAATCCTTACTCTAAACTTTCCCTGTTCAGAGCATCAGATGAAGATTTCATTGGGTTTTATAGTGGCTTTCTGATTTTTGGTAGTCCATTGAAGGAGAAGGTAGTTTGAAAGTTGTTGTATACTGTTAACGATTGTCTGCCCATGTCCTGCCTGAAACGCCATGATTGTTTATGGAAAGTATCTTTAATAAAACTGGATACAGCTTAAAAAAAAATAAGTCAACTTGCTAGAGAGAATCGAATAGGAAAGAAAGAGGAAGATTGGCTAGAAGGGCAACCCCACAGGGCCCCTCAGGGCACAGAGGTCTTTCCTCACTCAGTACTGCCCCTCTCCTGATTATGCTTACTTTGTCTATAGACAGTACCTTTTCACATTCTTTCCTGCAAGACACATTAACACATTAGATGGACAATGAAAAAAAAATACAGGCCGGGTGCAGTGGCTCATGCCTGTAATCCCAGCACTTTGGGAGGCTGAGGCGGGCGGATCACAAGGTCAGGAGATCGAGACCATCCTGGTGAACACAGCGAAACCCCGTTTCTACTAAAAATACAAAAAATTAGCCAGGTGTGGTGGTGGGTGCCTGTAATCCCAGCTACTTGAGAGGCTGAGGCAGGAGAATGGTGTGAACCCGGGAGGCAGAGGTTGCAGTGAGCCAAGATCATGCCACTGCACTCCAGCCTGGGTGACAGAGCCAGACTTTGTCTCAAAAAAAAAAAAAAGAAAGAAAAAAATGCATTATTTTCTGGATCATAAACAAGGATCCAACATATGTTAAGCAAACATGACACTAATAACACATGTGTGTTTAACGTGTGATGCCTGTAATGTGAGCATAATATTACAAAAGGCAATATTTTCCTCATCTGTAAAATGGGGGTGATAATAATATCTGTAAGTTACAAAGTATAAAGCACTTAAAGCACAACTCGGCCCATAGTTAATACTACATTATTCTTATTACTGCCTTAGTGCTTAAGAGCACACACTTTGGAGTCAAGTAGACCTGGGTTTGCATCCCAGTTCCATTGCTTATTTGGTTGTATCAGACTTTGTGTGACAGGGCACAGTAGCTTACGCTTGTAATCCCAGCACTTTGAGAGGCTGAAACAGGCAAATCACCTGAGGTAAGGAGTTCAACACCAGCCTGGCCAACGTGGTGAAACCCCGTCTCTACTGAAAATACAAAAAATTAGCCAGGTGTAGTGGTGCACACCTGTAATCCCAGCTACTTGGTAGGCTGAGGCAGAAGAATTGCCTGAATCTGGGAGACAGAGGTTGTGGTGAGCTGAGATCGCACCACTACACTCCAGCTTGCGCGACACAGCGAGACTTCGTCACAAAAAAAAAAAAAGACTTTGTGCAAGTTACTGAACTCCTCTGAGCTTGTCATCTTATCTACAAAATGGGATCACTAGCATGTATCTCGCTGAGTGGTACAGATGAACTATGTAAAGCATTTGGCCCAATGCCTGGCACTACTAAGCATGCGATAAATGGAAGTTACTATCATAATGTGTAACACATATAATTATGACAATTATATTTCCAAGATATTCTGGGATCTTTACAGTTTCATAATTTTGCTCTTTTTACCATACAACACTCCTTTTATTGAAACAAATATAGACTTTGGAGTCAGACAGCCTAGTCTGGATTTGAATTCCAGCTCTCCTTCTTACCAGCCTGGGGCTATGGAGAATGTTGTCAATTTCCCTGAGCCTCAGTGTTCTTCTCTGTAAAATGTGTATAATACCTGACTCCCAGGCATTTTGCCAGGATTACATGGGATTCCTACCCAGTGCAATGTCTAGTGATAATATAAATGCTAAAAGCAACTTGTTAAATGTATAAATAAATGTGATTTATTTTTGCTCCTTTACATACAGTATCATGGATATAATTTGTAGATGTGTGTACTGTGAATACAGTGGCCACTTCTCTTGCTCCCAAAGTGTCTCTGTAGCCTGGTGTTTCATCCTAGCCACAGAAGGGTTCAAAAGGCCATAGCATCACCAGTGTGGGACCCTGCTGATAGGGAAGAGAGAAGGGGAAGTCACAGAACCAAGGGAAACTCCCTTTTCCTGTCTGGCTAGGATTTGTTTGTCTTCTACACAGGCTGTATGTTCCCTGTTGATGTGGGGGTCTGTCAAGTGTCCAGCTTTGATTGGCATCTCCAGTACAGAGGAAGTAAGGAGCTCCTTAACTTTCAGGAGGTGTTTTCCTCTGGACTTGCAGACTGGAGTCCCAAACACATTTTCTTTCTGGCACCACTGGTGAGAGCAGAAAGCAATGGAGAAAATCCAGAATCATGATGTCAGAGCTAAAAGACCTCAGAGAAGGGAGGCGGTATAGTGGAGTGGTTCAGAGCATTGATTGGGGCGGTCAGAATAACTGAGCCCAAATCCTGGCCATACCACTTACCAGCTGGATGACCTCTCTAAACCCTCAGCTATAAAGTGGGGATAAGAATATTGCTGATTCATATGAAATCAGATGATTTGTATAAAGCTCTCAGGACAGTGTCAGGCACAGAGTAAATACTCAGTATTTGAAAGCTGTTACCATTTTCTCTTGTTCTGCCATTTCATTTTCACAGTTGAGGACCCTAATGGCCAGAAAGAAAGCACAGCTCATTAGCTGTCCACCCGATCAGAGCTAGTTCCCAGGCAGGGCTGTGCCAAAGGCACGTCCTTAGGGATCAAGACCCTGCATTAACTGTGCTGACAGCAAGAACCAGCAGCCTCATGCTAGCTGTGGGGTTGGAGCCTTGAGGGTATGTGCAAATCAAGGCATGACTTCCACCCAAATGAGTGCCCAAAAGAGAAAGTTCCTTCCTGCTGGAATTATTTATTTTGTGATTAACAAAGACTGTGGAAGCCCTTTCTGATATTTTGGCTTAGAGGCTCAGAGTTTAAACTTGTAACAGCCACGGACAAGGGTTTATTATGGGCCTGTTCTTACTTGCTGAATTGAATTCATTATTATGATGCCTAAGCAACTAGGGGTCAGGAGCTAAGTACCTAAGGCAGACAGCTAGGATTTTGCGATCAGAGGACAAAGTGTCCGGGAGTGGAGAGGCTTCAAAAACTGAGCCCTGTTTCCAGGCTCTGTAATGTCCAGACCTCAACTTGCTTTGGAGCCGACTTCACCTCTAAGTATTCAGGGAGGGGTCTGGCACTTCAACAGGCCCCACCAAGTCCTGGGCAGCAGCCCCAGTTTCTGGTGACCTTCGTGCAACTTTTGGGTTGTGCTTTGCTTTGTTTTCTTGTTTGTTTCTTCGTGGCAGGGTGGCCTTTCCCTGCTTCTGGGTGGGAACTGAGGGGAGGGAGGATGGTTTGCTCCCATCTCCACAGCTGTGTTTACACTTCCCTGTCAGGGACTGTCTGGGGCCCAGCCTTTCCTCAGTCTGCTGTGTCCCTTCTGAAAATTGCTATTTGATATCTCTGTGGGCATTACAAGGGAGGGGCACAACAGGCCAAGGGGTCACTGTCCGAAGGGGGCTGAGGTTGGAAGGCAAGAATACTAGTGCAGAGAGCTCTGTTTGAATTCTGAGAAGCATCATCTCCTTCCCTTTCTACCAGTGGCCTGAGGACCAGCAGGGGACGAAAGTACACTTAGAACTCCCAGAAGGACTAGAGCATGTGACATGTCATTTCTAATCACGGGCTTGAACACAATCTTGCTTTGTGATGGGGATGTGAGTATACAGAGCAGAACAGTCTTCCCTAAGGCTTCGCCGGGCCCAGTGGTCAAAGATGTAGCATGTTAAAGCCAAGAAGATTATGCTAAAATATAAGCAAATTAAAAAGGATTTAAGAAAATGGTCAAGTAAATAATTCTCTTCTTCTCCAGGGAGCAAGTTGAGCTGGTATTAATCAGTATACTAGGGTTGCTGGACTCTGGGCCAAGCCCAGGAGAATAGCTGCCAAGGCAAATCAGGCATCAGGTTTCAAAAATTAAACACATAATTTTATTTTTCTGCAATAGGGAACTTTCAGGAAAAGAACCAGCCCTATTAGGCTACTCAGCACACTTTGTCCAGTTTCTTTCAGCCCCAGAGGCCTCCAATTTAAAGCAAGATGAGCAACTGGAAGCCAGGAGTGACACAGTTATTCCCTTCTCCCATTAACTGCCTGGGGGTGGGGCTGGAAGGAGTGGGGCAGGGGTGATTATACTGTTTTTCAAAGGTCCAGTTGCTGACCACTTGCCAGAAGTTTTTCTACGAATTTACAGGACAAAGACCTGAAGGGTTGCAAAAGAAAAAGAATTATAGAGGAAGAGCTAGCTAAAGTTTGGCTGATAATGTCTCAGGAATTGTCAGCTAAGAAAGGGTCTGGTCTCAGGAAAAACTCTCCCATCACAATAAGTAGGAACCAACTGGCAAACAAATTTTCCTCCAAGAACCTCACGCTTATTGGTGATGTGGAAAGTTGTTTTTATTATTATTGTTGTTATTACTATTGAGACAGGTTCTCATTCTGTTGCCCAAGCTGGAGTGCAGTGGTGCAATCACGGCTCACTGCAGTATTGACTTCCCAGGTTCAGGCAAAGGGAACTTAGGTTAGGCTGTAGATCAGATTCTGATCTACAGCTTTGGCATAAATCCCTTCAACTTCCTTTCCACCTCAAAATATTTTTGTAACCATACTTTGTTGTGTCAAAATGTCTTTGTATCTACTCTCTTGTTATGTGGCATCCTCTCCTAAGGCAGTGTTGTCCACTTCTGTGGCTTCAGTTACCATCAATATGTTGATGGTTTCCAGATCTCTCACTAATCTCTCTCCTGACATTCAGATCTTCTGAACAGCTCTCCTTAGCTAAAGCCACAGTCTTTCTCCCAACAATTATTAATGTTGTGCAGTGCCTCTCAAACTTCACTACACATTGTAATCACCTGGATGCTTTAAAAACTCTTGAAGCTCAGGCCATACCCTGGATCAATTAATCAGATTTTTGGGTGTGGGAGGTAGGCATCAGTAGTTATTAAAGCTCCTTGGCCTGGCGCGGTGGCTCACGCCTGTAATCCCAGCACTTTGGGCAGGTGGATCACCTGAGGTCGGGAGTTCAAGACCAGCCTAACCAACATGGAGAAACCTCGTCTCTACTAAAAATACAAAATTAGCCAGGCATGGTGGCGCATGCCTGTAATCCCAGCTACTCGGGCAGGCTGAGGCAGGAGAATTACTTGAACCCGGGAGGCGGAGGTTGCGTGCGGTAAACTGAGATCGCGCCATTGCACTCCAGCCTGGGCAACAAGAGTGAAACTCCATCTCAAAAAATAAAAGCTCCTCAAGCTCCCCAAGTGTGAGCCAAGTTTCAGAACCACTTATCTAGAAGGCAGCGGGAATAGAAAAGAATGCCAGTGTAAATTGCAAGTATAAAGGAATATTTTCCTTGATTTGGTAGTTAAATGGATAGGGGCAAGGGAAAAACAGCAAAGTCGAAGTTTTTATATGAAGAAAAGAACACTAAATCTGGATGGAATCCAGCAACCTGAGTTTAAGACCTGACAGAATTATTCATCTGTGTAAGGCAAGTCTTTTAACTCCTTTATGCCAGAATAACCTGATGTATAACCTGAAGTTGCTCTACATAATTCTTAGAGTTTTTATGAAGATTACTTGAAAAAATGAACATTACAAGCTTTTCTAATAAAACACTTTGAGACAAAATCAAAATCAAGATGGTATTATTTTGCATTTTAATTTTTAATTTTAAAAATTTATATTTTGAAATAATTTCAGATTTACTAGAGTTGCAAATATGGTAGAGTTCCTATATGTCCATCAAACTTCCTCAATTACAATGATTAAAACCAGGAATAAGATTGATAAAATACTATGAACTAAAATAGAGATTTTATTCTAATTTCATCAAATTATCTCACTGGTGTTCTTTTTCTGGACCAGGATTCAATCCAGGATCACACATTACATTTAGTTGTCATATCTCCTCAGTCTACCAATCTGAGATGGTTCCTCACCCCTTGTCTTTTTTTTTTTTTTTTTTTTTTTTTTTTTTTTTTTTTTTTTTTTGAGACGGAGTCTCCCTGTGTCTCCCAGGCTGGAGTGCAGTGGCGTGATCTCGGCTCACTGCAAGCTCCGCCTCCCGGGTTCACGCCATTCTCCTGCCTCAGCCTCCCAAGTAGCTGAGACTACAGGCGCCCGCCACCACGCCCGGCTAGTTTTTTTTTTTTTTTGTATTTTTAGTAGAGACGGGGTTTCACCATGTTAGCCAGGATAGTCTCGATCTCCTGACCTCGTGATCCACCCGCCTCGGCCTCCCAAAGTGCTGGGATTACAGGCTTGAGCCACCGCGCCCGGCCCACCCCTTGTCTTTCATGATCTTGACACTTGGAGATACTGGCCAGTTATTCTGTAGATTGTCTCTCATTTTGGATTTGTCTGATGTTTCCTCATAATTCAATTCAGTTTATGCAGGCTGGGCATGGTGGCTTATGCCTGTAATCCCAGCACTTTGGGAGGCCGAGGTGGGTGGATCACCTGAGTCAGGAGTTCGAGACCAGTCTGGACAACATGATGAAATCCCATCTCTACTAAAAATACAAAATTTGCCGGGTGTAGTGGTGCATGCCTGTAAATCCAGCTACTTGGGAGGCTAAGGCGGGAGAATCGCTTGAATCCAGGAGGCAGAGGTTGCAGTGAGCCGAGATTGCACCATTGCACTCCAGCCTAGGCAACAAGAGCGAAATTCCATCTCAAAACAAACAAACAAACAAAATACAAAAAAAATCAGTTTACGCGTATTTGTCAAGAATGCCACAGAAGTGATTTTGTGCGCTTCTCATCGCATCATGTTGAGAGGCACTTGGTAATACCTCTCAGCGGGGGGCAATGGCTCATGCCTGTAATCCCAGCACTTTGGGAAATCAAGGTGGGAGAACGGCTTGAACCCTGGAGTTCAAGATCAGCCTGGGCAACACAGCAAGACCCTGTCTCCTTAAAAAGAAGAGGGAGGCTGGGAGTGGTGGCTCATGCTGGCAATCTCAGCACTTTGGGATGCCAAGGCAGGCAGATCACCTGAGGTCAGGAGTTTGACAGCAGCCTGGCCAATACAGTGAAACCCCATCTCTACTAAAAATACAAAAATTAGCCAGGCGTGGTGGCACGAGCCTGTATTCCCGGCTACTCGGGAGGCTGAGGCGGGAGAATTGCTTGAGCCCAGGAGGCAGAGGTTGAAGTGAGCCTGAGGTGGGAGAATTGCTTGAGCCCCGGAGGCAGAGGTTGTAGTGAGCCGAGATCTCGCTACTGCACTCCAGCCTTCTGTCACGCCCCACCCCTACTCCCGCAAAAAAAAAAAAAGGAGAAGAAAACAATACCTCTCATGACTACTGATGTTAACTTTGATCACTTTGTTAAGGTGGTGTCTGCCAGATTCTTATCTGTAAATTTGCTATTTTTTACCTTTGTAACTAGTAGGTGTCTTGTGGGGATTTATTTTGATACAAGGCTACAATTTTGATTCCAAGTGACTAGAAGAACTATGGACAGAAATAGGGAGATTAGACATAAATAAAGGGCTTAGAGCCCATAGACCGGTGTCTGGGGAACTGGTAGGGGTGAAGCATCGGTATGAAGGTGCTCTGGGTTGGCTTCAAATGCTGAAGTGAGATGTGGCTTGCAACCAGCGCGTGAGGATGGCGCATCCGCTGAATAGGGTCTTCAGGAAAATATTAGTGGCTCTGCGAAGGTTTCCCCAGAGCCCTTGCCCTCCCCTGCCAGCGCCGCTTTGGAAGCCGTCGGGGCGGCTGCACCCGTCAGGACTCCTCAGTGCGGGTTTTTGGCGGCAAATGACCAACGTGCGACCGCGCGATACGGGTGGGTCAATGCGCACGCGCCGAAAGGAGGCGCGGGGCGGGACGCGGCGCAGGGGTGGGGCCGCAGCGCGCATGCGTCCTAGCGGCGGGTCCCTGCGGCTCGGGATGGAGGGTGAGTGAGTAAACAAGCCTGGGCCGAGCGGTGGGGCCGGGCCTCCTCCCCTCGCCGCCCTGGGCCTGAGGGAGGGAGAGGCGGAGGGATCAGGGAATTGGAAGGAATTCGAGGGACACACTGCCTCTCTGGCCGGGGGTAGCAGGCGCCCCTTCTCATTCCGAGGGCTAGGGGAATGGGGGCGACGGGGCGAGGGAGCCCCAGGCGAGGACAGCGTCTGGGACTACGAGGGCTGTGTGCCCGGGAGGAGGAGCGGCGGGGGCGGGCTCGGGGACGGGGAATCCCGTTGGACGGCGGGGTGGGACGATGGGCGGGAGCCCCAGCGCCCAAAGGGCGCGGGTGGGCGGTGGCACCTGCGGGGGCCTTTAGCGAGGTGGACTCTGGGGACCTGGAGCTGTGCTTGGGTGGGGGCTAGAGACCGGGGCTGATCTTGCGATGGCTTTCGGGGCTGTTGAGGAGGGGGTAGCAGTAAAAACAGGGCCGGGACTAGGGTGAGGTGAGTGAGTCAGGCTCCCAAGGCACAAAGTGTAAAGGAATACTGACTCAGGGTCGTGCAAATGCAGTGAGCGCCTCCTCACGTGCGTCCTGGGTGCCTCGGTCCCCTCGCCTGGGCCTGGCCCTGAGCAAGAATCTCCTTCACTCCAGACTTTTGGTCTCACGCCAATGATCGCTCACCCCCACCATTCTCCCGAGGATCAAATGATATAAATAAAAGTGCCTCGAAGCAAAGACAAGGTGTTGTATTTGGGACATGCCTGTTAGGAAATGTGGGACAAACTTTTATTTCAATAAAAAGTGACTACTGAGGAATTGTTTCTTGAGCAGGGAAGGGAAGGGATGCCTGAAGGATGTTAGTGCCCCCAGGGAATGTGAAGGAATATGGAGGGTGAAATGTAGGGTTGTAAATGGTGTAGCCCAGGCCGATAGGAACCTGACGCTTGGCAGGGGAGGATGTCAAAGAGCTCAGGCAGACTAGCAATTAGGGGTGTGCAAGGATGGCATTGAAAACGTGGGTCTCCTCCGCGTTTGCTGCCATGCTGCCGTTGAATAGAAAAATTCCCACACTCAGTGTTTTTTAAGTTTAGGAAGCTGATATTGAAGGAGGTTTCTAGCCTGAGAGGTGCTAACCCTATTAGAGGTTTCTGTGAAAGCTTGTCTATTTTAAGTCTCGGAATCCCCAGATATGCCATTGATAAAAGAGATTACTTACATAGGAGAGAGTGTGTGTTAGGAGATAAGTACTTTAGGCTGGGCTCGGTAGCTCACATCTGAAATCCCAGCGTTCGGGAGGCCCAGGCAGGAGAATAGCTTGAGCCCAGGAGTTTGGGATCAGCCCAGGCAACAATAGTGAGACCTCATCTCTACAAACAAACAAACAAACAAACAAACAAAAAAACTAGCCAGGTGTGGTGGGCTTCTTCTATAGTCCCAGCTCCCAGCTACTTGGGAGGCTGAAGCAGGAGTATTGCTTGAGACTGGGAGGTCAAGGTTACAGTGAGCTCTGATCCCGCCACTGCACTCCAGTCTGGGTGACAGCGCGTGAGACCCTGTCTCAAGGAAAAAAAAAAAAAATGGGCGCAGTGGCTCATGCCTGTAATCCCAGCACTTTGGGAGGTTGAGGTGGATGGATCATTTGAGCCCAGGAGTTTGAGACCAGCCTGGGCAACATGGTGAAACTCCATCTCTACTAAAAATACAAAAATTAACCAGGTGTGGTGGCACACGCCTGTAGTCCCAGCTACTCGGGAGGGCTGAGGCATTAGAATCGCTTGAACCTGGGAAGTGGCAGTGAGCCGAGATGGCGCCACTGCACACCAGCCTGGGTAACAGAGTGAGACTCTGTCTCAAAAAAACAAAAAAGAGGCCAGGCACAGTGGCTCAGGCCTGTAATCCCAGCGCTTTGGGAGGCCGAAGCAGGCGGATCAGTTGAGGTTAGGAGTTCGAGAGCAGCCTGGGCAACATGACGAAACTCCTTCTCTACAAAAAAATATAAGAATTAGCTGAGTGTGCTGGTGGGTGCCTGTAATCCCAGCTATTCAGGGGGCTGAGGCACAAGAATTGCTTGAACCCGGGAGGTGGAGGTTGCAGTGAGCCAACATTGCACCACTGCACTCCAGCATGGGTGACAGAGAAAGATTCTGTCTCAAAAAAAAAAAAAAAAGGGAGAGAGAAGTATTTAAAAATGCACATACATAATAGGAGAAAGGACCATTTATAAAACTGTAATAATGCTATCATTGTCAAGGTTTATGCTTAGTGTTGTGTATCACAAACATAATGAGTCAACTCCAAAGGCAGGGATGTATGTTTTATTCAATGATGTACCCCAAACACCTAAAACAGTAACACATAGTAGACACTACTATTAAGTATAATAGTAGGTGCTCAACATATATTTGTGGAATAAATTGTGGGGAAATTTCTGGCACTGGGAGTCAGGTGATCTGGATGCTAGTGTTGTCAGTAACTGGCAGAGTACTTGTATGTCAATCGTGGAACTTGATGCTAAGGCCCAGCTTAAAATTCCTTAAAGTGTAAATGACTTCTTCATTAGTGCCCTCTGAAACAGCACTAGAGGCCGGGCTTGATGGCTCACACCTATAATCCCAGCACTTTGGGAGGATGAGGCTGGTGGATCACCTGAGGTCGGGAGTTCAAAACCAGCCTGGCCAATATATGGTGAAACCCCATCTCTAAAATACAAAAAATTAGTCAGGCATGGTAGCGGACACCTATAATCCTAGCTCTTGGGAGACTGAGGTGGGAGAATCGCTTGAACTCGGGAGTGGGAGGTTGCAGTGAGATCACGCCACTGCACTCCAGCCTGGACACAAAAGAGTGAGACTCCGTCTCAGGGAAAAAAAAAAAAAAAGAGACAACACTAGAATGAGGCTGGAACTAAAAATGAAATTTTACTCCCAAGGAGACATTTGGGAGAAGGGAAAGATGAGAAAAATGTGGTCGGGCTTGTTACTTATATATTTGCCTTTGAATTATACCTTCAAACAACCGATTTCAGTCTAGACATGTGGCTCACGCCTGTAATCCCCGTACTTTGGGAGGCTAAGGTGGGCAGATCACTTGAGTTCAGGAGTTTGAGACCAGCTTGGGCAACATGACAAAACTCTGTCTCTACAAAAACATTACAAAAATTAGCTGGGCCTAGTGGTGTGGGCCTGTAGTCTCAGCTACTCAGGAGGCTGAGTAGGGAGGATTGGTTGAACCCGGGAGGCAGAGGTTGCAAGCCACTGCATTCCAGTCTGGGCAACAGAGCAAGACGCTGTCTCAAAATCAAAACAAAATAAGAAACCGATTCAGAATATTAATTTTGTCTATTTTTAATTCCTAGGATCTGAAACCTGGCTTCCTTACTCTATAGGCAACAGTTCCTTCCCTTTGATTTGCTCTTTATATGAAACATGTAACAATTCATGTCATTAAGTATGTCTTTTTCTGGTCTTGGACTAAGTTTAAAAAGTTTCACTTTGGGTCCCCCACACTGTGGCTCACGCCTATAATCCCATCTCTTTGGGAGGAGGCCGAGGGATTGATCACTTGAAGCCAGGAGTTTGGGACCAGCCTGTCCAACACAGTGAAACCCCATTTCTACAATTAGCTGGGCCTGGTGGCACACACCTGTCATCCCAGCTACTTGGGAGGCTGAGGAACGAGAATCCCTTGAACCTGGGAGGCGGAGGTTGCAGTGAGCGGAGATGGCGTCACTGTACTCTAGCCTGGGCGACAGAGGGAGACCCTGTCTCAAAAAAAAAGTTTCCACTTTGTTCACTAGTAGCATCCCAGAAAAGATTTGAGGTAGCAACACTAAAAACACACTAATTCCATTTCTACATAGAATAAAATAAAGAGAAAAGGGAGAACAATGTGTGGAGAAAAGTGAAGATAATTAGATAAGTTGGGATTGAGGGGAAGGGTTAAAAGTTAAAAAAAAGAAAAATTGTGCTTCTCCATTCTGGAAAGTCCCTCGCTTTTCGTTTGTTTGTTTTCTGTCCAAACTGTGTACATATTAGATTCTTTCCTACTCTTTAGTCTATCGGTCAGTCATCAGTTGGGACTTGAGTACACTACACCCTAAAGTCATGAGTTACTTAATGGGTAGTTGGAGTTCAGTATCTTTAGTGTGTTTTATTCTCTAACTCACCTACCCTACTAATTTGATTCAAAATAGATGAAAAAGTCTTATTTTTATTGGACGGTATGAGCAGTCACTAAATGCAGTACAGTATTAAACTTTGGGCTGACATAGTACAGAACCAGTCAAGATAGTGCTCTGACCTGTTAGGAGATTTCTTTTACTCTTCCAAGTCAGCGTTCTGGCTGGGCACAGTGGCTCACATCTGTAATCTCAACACTTTGGGAGGCTGAGGCAGGGGGATTGCTTCAAGTCAGGAGTTCAAGGCCTGCCCGGGAAACACCATAAGATCTTGTAGGCTGAGGCCAGGCGCAGTGGCTCACGCTTGTAATCCCAGCACTTTGGGAGGCCGAGGCAGGTGGATCACAAGGTCAGGAGATCGAGACCACGGTGAAACCCTGTCTCTACTAAAAATACAAAAATTAGCAGGGGCAGAGGTTGCAGAGAGCCGTTATTGCACCAATGCACTCCAGCCTGGTGACAGAGTGAGACTCTGTCTCAAAAACAAACAAAGAGAAATAGGCCGGGCACGGTGGCTCACGCCTGTAATCCCAGCACTTTGGGAGGCGGAGATGGGTGGATCATGAGGTCAGGAGATCGAGACCATCCTGGCTAACACGGTGAAACCCCGTCTCTACTAAAAATACAAAAAAATTAGCTGGGCGTGGTGGCGGGCGCCTGTAGTCCCAGCTACTCTGGAGGCTGAGGCGGGAGAATCGAGTGAACCCAAGAGGCGGAGCTTGCAGTGAGCCAAGATCGTGCCACTGCAATCCAGCCTGGGCAGCAGAGCGAGGTTCCGTCTCAAATAAATAAATAAATAAAAATAAAAAAATAAAAATCTATAGTGCCATCTGCCTCCAAAGTCTTACTTAGCCTTGCTGGTTAATAAAATTATTATTTAAGAGAAAGGAGCAAAGACACTGAATTTGCCCCTAAGACAAAGAAGCTATTTCTGCAAAGGGACACCTTATGTAAATGAAAAAATTTAATAGTTTGGAACTTTTGTATTCTGATCTCAGTCTCTCTAAGTTTAAGAACATTGTTCCTTAAATTTTTTTTTTTTTTTTTTTTTGAGACGGAGTCTCACTTTGTCACCCAGGCTGGAGTGCAGTGGAGCCATCTCAGCTCACTGCAAGCTCTGTCTCCTGGGTTCACGCCATTCTTCTGCCTCAGCCTCCTGAGTAGCTGGGACTACAGGCACCCATCACCATGCCCAGCTAATTTTTTATATTTTTAGTAGAGACGGGGTTTCACCATGTTAACCAGGATGGTCTCAATCTCCTGACCTCGTGATCTGCCTTCCTCAGCCTCCCAAAGTGCTGGGATTACAGTCATGAGCCACGGTGCCCTGCTGTTCCTTAAATTTTTTATTGCCATACAATTTCAGTAATGTTTTCCCATTTCCACCTAGTGACAGACTACATTCTGGTTTTAGCCTTTGCAGCAAATTGAGATCCAGCTTTCTGGGGAAAGATTTCCACATTTTTATAGCCTTCTTTTCCTGTAGAGATATGACACGTAAATAAAGTGGTTCGTATTTCCAATGATTAATCTTTTTAAAAAGTAAACTGTTACTTTTTAGAATAGTTTGTTTTTTAAGAAAGAAAAAAAAAAAGAATAGTTTGTTTGTTTTTGGTTTGTTCGAAACAGGATCTCACTCTGTCACCCAGGCTGGAGTGCAGTGGCGCAGTCACAGCTTGCTTCTGCAGCCTTGATTGTGCGGCCTCAATCTGTCTTCTTACCCCAGCCTCCCTGGTAGCTGGGACTAGAAGCACACGCCGCCATGCCCAACTAATTTTTGTTTTTTTTTGTTTTTTGTTTTTTTTTTGTAGAGATAGGATCTCACCATGTTGTTCAGGCTGGTCTCGAACAACGGGGCCCAAGAGATCCACCTGCCTCAGCCTCCGAAAGTGTTGGGATTTCAGGCACGAGTCACCACGCCTGCCCTAGAATAGTTTTAGATTTATTTTTAAAATTGTAGGCTGGGCACGGTGGCTCACGCCTGTAATCCCAGCACTTTGGGAGGCTGAGGCGGGTGGATCACCTGAGGTCAGGAGTTCAAGACCAGCCTAGGTAACATGGCGAAACCCCGTCTCTACTAAAAATGCAAAAATTAGCTTGGCACTGTGGCATGTGCCTGTAATCCCAGCTACTTGGAAGGCTGAGGCAGGGGAATCGCTTGAGCCCAGAAGGTGGAGGTTGCAGTGAGCCGAGATTGTGCCATTACACTCCAGCCTGGGCGACAGAGTGAGACTCTGTCTCAAAAAAAAAAAAAAAAAAATTATAAAGCTAGTGTAGGGAGTTCCTGTAAATCCACATCCAGTTTCCGCTATTAATAACATCTTATATTAGTATACATGTAACATTTGTTACAGCTAATGAGCCACTATTGATTATATTATTATACTTATTCATTCCAAATTTACTTGAGTTAAAAAAAAAAAAAAACAGGTGGAATTGCCTGCAGATTTTTAATAGTAAATGTCTAGAAAATACTGACTTGACCAAGACTTATTTTTTTAAGTCAGCTTTATTAAGGTAAAAATTTACATACAATAAATCCACCAACTTTATATAGTTCAGTGAGTTTTCATAAAAGTATATAGTCATGTAACTATCACCACCACTGAAGTCTAGGACATTTCATCATCCCAGGAAAGCTCCCTTGTGTTCCTTCCTATTTAATCTCTTACCCCACCTCAGCCCCTGGCAACCAGTGATCTGCTTTCTGTCACTAGATTTGCCCTTTCTAGATTTATTCTAGTAGAATACTTTTTTTTTTTTTAATAGAGACAGGGTCTCCCTATGTTGCCCAGGCTGGTCTCGAACTCCTGGGCTCAAGGGATCCTCATGCCTCAGCCTCCCAAAGTGTTGGGATTACAGATGTGAAGCCACGGCAACTGGCCAGTAGAACATCTTAAGTGGAATCATGTGCAGTTACTTGTGTCTTATTTTTTTCACTTAGCATAGTGCTTTTATTTTATTTTATTAGTATTAGTATTGAGACAGATTATTAGTATTATTAGTATTACTATTATTAGCATTAGTATTAGTATTATTAGTATTATTATTGAGACAGAGTCTCGCTCTGTTACCCAGGCTGGAGCACAGTGGCACGTTGTCAGATCACTGCAGTCTCCACCTCCCTGCAATCTCTTCCCCACTAGGTTCAAGTGATTCTCCTGCCTCAGCCTCCAAGCAGCTGTGATTACAGGTGCACGCCACCATGCCCGGCTAATTTTTGAATTTTTGTAGAGATGGGGCTTGACCATGTTAGCCAGGCTGGTCTCGAACTCCTGACCTCAAGTGATCTGCCTGCCTCGGCCTCCCAAAGTGCTGGGATTACAGGCGTGAGCCACTGCGCTCGACCAGCATAGTCTTTTAATGGTTTTGAGATGTGGTGTGAATGTATAGAAACTATTCATGGCTTTTTATTGCTGAGTAGTATTCTATTGTGTGTGTGTGTGTGTGTGTGTGTGTGTATACATATATCTAAGAAAGATGAGAGGCTGGGCGCCGTGGCTCAGGCCTGTAATCCCAGCACTTTGGGAGGCTGAGATGGGTGGATCACCTGAGGTCAGAAGTTCGAGACCAGCCTGGCCAACATGGTGAAACCTCGTCTCTACTTAAAATACAAAAAATTAGCTGGGTGTGGTGGTACGCACCTGTAATCCCACGTACTCAGGAGGCTGAGCCAGGAGAATCGCTTGAACCCGGGAGGTGGAGGTTGCATTGAGCTGAGATTGCACCATTGCACTCCCCAGACTGGGGGATAAGAGCGAGACTTCATCTCAAAAAAAAAAAAAAAAAAAAAAGATGAGAATACTGTTTGAAACAGACAGATATGATTAAAGTAAACACCTGAAACACAGCGATAGGACGAGTTTTCACAGCAGCTGGACCCTAACTAACAATTATCATATCAAAGTTAAAAAAAAGTGAACAAATAAAAAACTTAGCATTTACTAGAACAGGCAGATTTGGCGAGATGGATTCATTCATGTTGGGCAAAGGAATTTTTTTTATAGATAAATATATATGTACACACACACACGCACACACAACATTTTGCATCCATTAGCAAATCCATTGATATGTGTGTTGTTTTCACTTTTGGCTATTATAAATAAATATGAACATTTGTGTACAGATCTTTGTGGGGACATACGTTTTCAATTCTCTTGGATAAATAATTAGAAATTGTATGCCAGGTTCTGTGGTAAGTATATATTCAGCTTTAGTTTTGAAAAACTGGCAAACTGTCTTCCACAGTGGCTATACCACTTTGAATTCCTACCAGCAGCGTATGAGGATTCCAGTTGCTTCACGTCCTTACCAACAAGTGGTATTATCAGTCTTTTTTTATTTTAGCCATGGTAATGGTGTTTAATAGTATCTCATTGTAATTTTCATCTGCATTTCCCTAATGACTAATGATATGGAGCAACTTTTTGTGTGCTCATTTGCCATTCCTGTATCTTTTCTGGTGAAATAACTGTTCAAATTTCTACTCACTATTTTTTTTGTTTTTGAAATGGAGTCTTGCTCTGTGTCCCAGGCTAGAGTGCAGTGGCACGATTTCAGCTCACTGCAACCTCCACCTCCTGGGTTTAAGCAATTCTCCTCCTCAGCTTCCTGAGTAGCTGGGATTGCAGACACACGCCACCACGCCTGGCTAATTTTTGTATTTTTAGTAGAGACAGGGTTTCACAGTGTTGGTCAGGCTGGTCTCGAACTCTTGACCTTGTAATCTACCTGCCTCGGCCTCCCAAAGTGCTGGGATTAGAGATGTGAGCCACTGCATCTGGCCTTCTACTCACTTTTTATCGGTGATTTATCTTATTATTGAGCTATAGGACTTGCTTATATAAATAATTATTTTTTAATTTCTTGATCAAAACAGCATATGTTTTGGAGTTTATCTTCAATGTGTAGATGAACATAACGAAAGGCTCTTAAGTACTAGCTAAGTACCTAACTGGAATATAAGTGCTGTTTTGCATGTGTAAGTAACTAAAGAATAGATCTAGTAGAAATATAAAGTATTTTTTGTGTGCCACTCCCGTTGCCCAACATGAATGAATCCATCTCTCCAAATCTGCCTGTTCTAGTGAATGCTAAGTTTTTTATTTGTTCACTTTTTTTTAACTTTGATAGGATAATTGTTGGTTAGGGTCCAGCTGCTGTGAAAACTCATCTTATGGCTGTGTTTCAGGTGTTTATTTTAATCATATCTGTCTGTTTCAAACAGTATTCTCATCTTTCTTAGACACTTTGTGAGGACTGACCAACTGCCAAATAAACTTTTAGAGACATTGAAGACCCATTGAAAAGCCACGTAAGATAAATATTCGCTTATGGACACATGAGAGTCAAATATCACTCTAATTGTAAAAGGAGGAAGTGTGGCTTACTTTATATTGTAATTCGTTAAATCTTAATGGCATTTTCATGTATATGTGTGTATTCCTCTGGCCAAATAAAACAGTTGAGTAAAATTAGAAATGGTGCCATTAATTATTGGATTATGATGATATATTTACTGTCATCTCTTGACAGACTATAGGAGATCACATTTTAGCTATAGCTCTTTTCTTTAATTAAAAACAAATGTATTCTTTATTTTTTTATGAGACAGAGTCTCACTCTGTCACCCAAGCTGGAGTTGGCAAGATCTTGGCTCAATGAAGTGAGTCCCTGCTTCCCAGGTTCAAGCAATTCTCTTGCCTCAGCCTCCCAAGTAGGTGTGTGCCAACATGGCTCGCTAAATTTTGTATTTTTAGTAGAGTCAGGGTTTCACCATGTTGGCCAGGCTGGTCTCGAACTCCTGGCCTCAAGTGATCCACCCGCCTCAGCCTCTCAAAGTGTTGGGATTATAGGCGTGAGCCACTGCAGCCAGCCAGACAAGACAGCAGCTGTAGATTATGTTCCATTCCGTTACTTAATCTTCTTTTTTCTTTTCTTTCCCTCCCTGCCTTTCTGTTTCCCTCCCTCCCTCCCTCCCTCCCTTCTTCCTTTCTTCTTTTCTTTTCTCTTCTTTTTTTGAGACCAAGTCTCACTCTGTCACCCAGGCTGGAGTGCAGTGGCACGATCTCAGCTCTTTGCAACCTCTGCCTCCCAGGTTCAAGTGATTCTCCTGCTTCAGCCTCCCAAGTAGCTGGAATTACAGGCATCCACCATCACACCTGGCTAATTTTTGTACATTTAGTAGAGACGGTGTTTCACCATGTTGGCCAGGCTGGTTTCGAACTCCTGACCTCATGTGATCCGCCTACCTCGGCCTCCCAAAGTGCTGGGATTACAGGTGTGAGCCACTGCACCCGGCCCTTCCTTCTTTCTTTCCTTACTTTTTTTTTTTTTTTTGACAAGGCCTCACTCTGTCACCCAGGCTGGAGTATAGTGGCACGATCATGGCTCACTGCAGCCTCTATCTCCCCATGCTCAGGTGATTCTCCCAACTCAGCCTCCTGAGTAGCTGGGACTGACTGCAGGCACAGGCTACCAAGCCCGGGTAATTTTTGTAATTTTTTTTGTAGAGACTGGGTTTTGGCATGTTGCCCCAGCTGGAAATCTTCATTTTCAAATACATGGAGAAACCTAAGCTCACTATTTCAAAAAGCAAAATAGGAAAAAAGGAAAATGAATGCCAAAAAGGAACGGAAGAGGGATTGCAATTTAAAACCATTGTTTTGGCCGGGCGCGGTGGCTCATGCCTGTAATACCAGCACTTTGGGAGGCTGAGGCGGGCGAATCACTTGAGGCCAGGAGTTTCAGATCACGCTGGCCAACATGGTGAAACCTTGTGTCTACTAAAAATACAAAAATTGGCCGGGCATGGTGATGTAATGTCAGCTACTCAGGAGACTGAGGCACGAGAATCGTTTGAACCTGGGAAGTGGAGGCTGCAGTGAACTGAGATCGTGCCACTATACTCCAGCTTGGGTGACACAGCGAGACTCCGTCTCAAAAAAAAAAAATCCATGTGCGTGAGATATTATAATCATGAGCTTATTGTGGTATATGTGTGGTAATGGGTTAAATTTTGCTGTTTTCTTGTCCATGCTGATGACTTTTTTGTCTTTTTTTTGAGATGGAGTCTCACTCTGTCACCAGGCTGGAGTGCAGTGGCGCTGTCTCGGTTCACTGCAACCTCCACCTCCTGGGTTCAATCAATTCTCCTGCCTCAGCCTCCCAAGTAACTGGGAATACAGGCACCCGCCACCAGGCCTAGCTAATTTTTTGTATTTTCAGTAGAGACGAGATTTCACTATGCTGGCCAGGCTGGTCTCAATCTCTTGACCTCGTGATCCGCCTGCCTCAACCTTCCAAAGTGCTGAGATTACAGATGTCAGCCGCCCGGCCTTTTTTTTTTTTTTTTTTTTTGAGATGGAGTCTCGCTCTGTCACCCAGGCTGGAGTGCACTGGTTCTATCTCAGCGCACCGTAAGCTCCACCTCCCGGGTTCACACCTTTCTCCTGCCTCAGCCTCCCCAGTAGCTGGGACCACAGGCGTCTGCCACCATGCCGGGCTAATTTTTTGTAGTTTTAGAAGAGACGGGGTTTCACCATGTTAGCCAGGATGGTCTGGATCTCCTGACCTCGTGATCTGCCCGCCTTGGCCTCCCAAAGTGCTGGCTGAGATGACAGGCATGAGCACCCAGATTTTTTTTTTTTTTTTTTTTGAGACAGTTTTGCTCTTGTTGCCCAAGCTGAAGTACAGTGGCGCAATCTCGGCTCACTGCAACCTCCGCCTCCCAGGTTCAAGTGATTCTCCTGCCTCAGCCTTCCAAGTAGCTGGGACTACAGGCATGCACCACCACACCTGGCTAATTTCTTCTTTTTTTTTTTTTGAGACAGAATCTCGCTCTGTCACCCAGGCTGGAGAGCAGTGGCATGATCTCAGCTCACTCTAGCCTCTGCCTCCCAGGTTCAAGTGATTCTCTTGCCTCAGCCTCCCAAGTAGCTGGGATTACAAACATGCACCACCATGCCCAGCTAATTTTTGTATTTTTAGCAGAGACGGGGTTTCATCATGTTGGCCCGGCTGGTCTTGAACTCCTGACCTCAGATGATCCACCTGCCTTGGCCTCCCAAAGTGCTGCGATTCCAGGTGTGAGCCACCGTGCCTCTACTAAATTTTTGTATTTAGTAGAGACAGGGTTTCACAATGTTGGTCAGGATGGTCTCGAACTCCTGACCTCAGGTGATCCACCCGCCTTGGCCTCCGAAAGTGTTGGGATTACAGGCGTGAGCCACCGCGCCCACACGATTTCTTTTTTTTTTTTGGAGATACAGACTATTGTTCTGTTGCCCAGGCTGGATTTCAGTGGCACAATCATAGCTCACTTTAGTCTTGAACTCCTGGGCTCATGTGATTCTCCTACCTCAGCTGGGACTACAAGCATCTGCCACTATAGCCAGTTTATTTTCTATTAATGTATTTATTTATTTGTTTTTTGAGAACGAGTTTCGCTCTCGTTGCCCAGGCTGGAGTGCAATGGTGCAATCTTGGCTCATCACAACTTCTGCCTCCCGGGTTCAAGCAATTCTCCTGCCTCAGCCTCCAGAGTAGCTGGGATTACAGGCATGCACCACCACGCCCGGCTAATTTTGTATTTTTAGTAGAGACAGGGTTTCTCCGTGTTGGTCAGGCCGGTCTCGAACTCCCAACCTCAGGTGATCCACCCGCCTCAGCCTTTCTTAGAGTCCCAAAGTGTTGGAATTATAGGCACGAGCTGTTGCACGTGGCCTGATCATTTCTTTTTGTTTTTCTTTTTTTTGAGACAGAGTCTCACTCTGTTGCGCAGGCTGGAGTACAGGGGCGCAATCTCAGTAGCTCACTCTAGCCTTGATCTCCTGGGCTCAAGTGATCCTCCCGCCTAAGCTTCTTGAGTAGCCCAAACTACAGGCACGCACCACCATGCCCAGATGATGTTTTTTATTTTTAATAGAGATGAGGTCTCACTATGTTACCCAGGCTTGTATCAAACTCCTGAGCTCAGGCTATCCTCTTAGCTTGGCCTCCCAAAGTGCTGGGATTACAGATGTAAGCCACTGCACCCAGCCTCTTTTCCTTTAAACAATGACAAAAACAATAGCAAAAGAAAACTTTGAAAAATAGAGAGAGGATCTGACCGTGTTGGCCAAGCTAATCTCAAACTCCTGGCATCTTAGCAACCCTCCCACCTCGGCCTCCCAAAGCCAGGCATGATGGTGGGCGTCTGTAATCCCAGCTACTCAGGAGGCTGAGGCAGGAGAATGGCGTAAACCCGGGAGGCGGAGCTTGCAGTGAGCTGAGATCCGGCCACTGCACTTCAGCCTGGGTGACAGAGTGAGACTCAGTCTCAAAAAAAAAAGAAAAATATAATTTAATAAAGTAAAGGGCCTCTTCCCAAATGGCATCAAGTATTATAGAGACCTGTCTTAGACATACAAAAATAGTAGGAGAAACCTTGAAGTCTTCCTGATTCTGGGGGAAAATCCTACCGAGGGTTTCAGGGTCTAACTTGCCGCACTAACTTAATAGAACCACTGTCTGTTCTCTTTTGAAAAGCTGGACATCTGTTCTGCTGTTGTGTCTTGCCATTCTCCTGAAGAACAGAGGCACACCGTAATACCCAACACTTCCCCTTGCATTCTATGAGGTAGGTAAAGTATATTATAATACATACTTCTTTAAAACGTTGAACCTTAATTCAAATACCAAAAAAGGGAGGATTTGCATTGCTATTTCCATATGTCTTGCTGCTGACTTGGAGATGAGATTATACTGCTGTCATATCCTACTTTTACTGCTAGGCATGTGGTAGATTTAGACAATTTGGCAGTATGGTTTTGTAACATAGGTGGGTCTTTCCATGAAACCCTTGGATGCAAACTTGGTTCTTGCTGACCACTTCTCTTACTCAAAGTAAAGAGAAGACTTACATATCTTGAAGTAATCCAAGTTCCTAGTAACTGTGGGAGAACTTCTTGAGTGGTAAATTAAAAACAAGATACCACAGGAGGACAGAGGCTAAGCTTTTTGGTAATTGGACCAGAAATTGCTAATGTGAAATGTTGTTGTTTTTTTGTTTTTGTTTTTGTTTTCGTTTTTGCTTTGAGATGAAGTCTTGCTCTGTTGCCCAGGCTGGAGTGCAGTGGTACGATCTCGGCTCACTGCAACCTCTGCCTCCCAGGTTCAAGCCATTCTCCTGCCTCAGCCTCCTGAGTAGCTGGGATTACAGGCGTGTGCCACCACACCCGGCTAATTTTTGTATTTTTAGTAGAGACAGGGTTTCAGCATGTTGGCCAGGCTGGTCTTGAACTCCTGACCTTGTGATCCACCCGCCTTGGCCTCCCAAAGTGCTGGGATTACAGGCATGAACCACCACACCAGGCCATTTTTTTTGCGGGGGGATGGAGTCTTACTTTGTCACCCAGGCTGGAGTGCAGTTGCGCGATCTTGGCTCACTGCAACTTCTGCCTCCCAGGTTCAAGCCATTCTCGTGTCTCAGCTTCCCACGTAGCTGGGATTACAGGCACAAGCCACCATGCCTGGCTAATTTTTTTGTTGTTGTTTTGTTTTGTTTTGTTTTGTATTTTTAGTAGAGATGGGGTTTCGCTATGTTAGCCAGGCTGGTCTCGAACTCCTGACCTCAGAAGATCTGCCCACCTTGGCCTCCCAAAGTGCTGGGATTACAGGCATGAGCCACCATGCCTGGACTTGTTTTTTGTTTTTTTGTTTTGTTTTGTTTTGCTTTTTGAGACAAGGTCTCTCACTGTCACCCAGGCTGAAGTGCAGTGGCGTGGTCACGGCTCACTGCAGCCTTGACCTCCTGGGCTCAAGCAGTCCTCCCACATCAGCCTCCTGCGTAGCTGGGACTACAGGCACTCGCCAGCACACCTGGCTAATTTTTGTATTTTCTGTTTCACCATGTTGCCCAAGGTGATCTCAAATGCCTGGGCTCAAGTAGTGCTCCCACCTCGGCCTCCTAAAGTGTTGGGATTACAGGCATGAGCCACTGCCTCTTTTTTTTAAATTGAAACTTTTTGTTGAACTCACACATTTGGGTTCTTTAAATTTATGTTTTTATGAGTAAATTTAATGGGAATGAAAGCATAATTGATTTTTTTTTTTTTTTTTTTTTTTTGTATTTGAGGAGTGCTTCATTTCCAGGCGATGAAATGCTAATTCTCATCTCTGTCTCTCTTAGATTACAGCAAGATGGAAATACCAAATCCCCCTACCTCCAAATGTATCACTTACTGGAAAAGAAAAGTGAAATCTGAATATATGCGACTTCGACAACTTAAACGGCTTCAGGCAAATATGGGTGCAAAGGTAAAAAAATAATTCCCAAGTGAAAGTTTATGTATTTCAATATACTGATCCAATGTAAAGGGGTTGGAATTTTTTTTTAACTTTCGTTTTGAAATCTTAACAGGGCCAGGCGCAGTGGCTCACACCTGTAATCTCAGCACTTTGGGAGGCTGAGGCAGGTGGATCACCTGAGGTCAGGACTTCGAGACCAGCCTGTCCTACCTGATGAAACCCCATCTCTACTAAAAGTACAAAAATTAGCCAGGCGTGGTGTCGTGCGCCTGTAATCCCAGCTACTCGGGAGACTGAGGCAGGAGAATTGCTTGAACCCAGGAGGTGGAGGTTGCAGTGAGCCGAGATGGTGCCACTGCACTCCTGCCTGGGTGACAGAGCAAGACTCCATCTCAAAAAAAAAAAAAAAACAAAAGGCCAGGCACGGTGACTCATGCCTATAATTCCAGCACTTTGGGAGGCTGTCGGGCAGATCACTTGAGGCCAGGAGTTTGAAACCAGCCTGGCCAACATGGTGAAACACCGTCTCTACCGAAAATACAAAAATTAGCCAGGTGTGGTGGTCTGTGCCTATAATCTCAGCTACTTGAGAGGCCGAGGTAGGAGAATCGCTTGAACCTAGGAGGCGGAGGTTGTGGTGAGCTGAGATCACACTACTACAATCCAGCCTGGGCGACAACAGAGCAAGACTCCCTCTCAAAAAAAAATAATGTATTTATTAATCAGTTAAGTAACAATGTATCTTTTTTTTTTTTTTTTTTTTTTTTTTTTGAGATGGAGTCTCGCTCTGTCGCCCAGGCTGGAGTGCAGTGGCCGGATCTCAGCTCACTGCAAGCTCCGCCTCCTGGGTTTACACCATTCTCCTGCCTCAGCTTCCTGAGTAGCTGGGACTACAGGTGCCCACCACCTCGCCCGGCTAGTTTTTTGTATTTTTTAGTAGAGACAGGGTTTCACTGGGTTAGCCAGGATGGTCTCGACCTCCTGACCTCGTGATCCGCCTGTCTCGGCCTCCCAAAGTGCTGGGATTACAGGCTTGCGCCACCGCATCCGGCCTAGTAACAATATATCTTAATCTTTTCCATGGCTTTGCTAGGCTTTGTATGTGGCAAATTTTGCAAAGGTTCAAGAAAAAACCCAGATCCTCAATGAAGAATGGAAGAAGCTTCGTGTCCAACCTGTTCAGTCGATGAAGCCTGTGAGTGGACACCCTTTTCTCAAAAAGGTACTTTTGGGAGTTTAAGCTCAGTCTTCCTCTCTTCCTTGGGCTTAAAGCTTTTTCCTATATTTGTGACTTTTTAGAGAGTGAATAAGTAAGACAAGGTATAGTGGCTCACACAAGTATTCCCAGCTATTTGGGAGGCTGAGGTGGGAAGATCGCTTGAGGTGAGGAATTTGAGACCAGCCTGGGCAACATAGACTGTGTCTCTAAAATTTTTTTAAGAAAATTAGCGAGACGTGGTGGTGCACACCTGTAGTCCCAGCTACTTGGGAGGCTGACGTGGAAGGATTGCTTGAGCCCAGAAGTTCAAGGCTGAAATAAACTATGATTTCACCACAACACTCCAGTCTGGGTGACAGAGAAAGACCCTATGTCTAAAAAAACAAAAAGGAAAGAAAGGAAATAAATAAATAAATAAGGTTAAGGTTAATAGATACAGTTATTTTAGTCAATTTTGAATTATTAAGATAGTAAATCTGTAGCTTCAAGAATAATCTTGGGGGCCGGGCACAGTGGCTCACACCTGTAATCTCAGCACTTTGGGAGGCTGAGGGAGATGGATCCACTTGAGGCCAGCAGTTCAAGACCAACCTGGCCAACATAGCAAAACACCGTCTCTACTAAAAATACAAAAGTTAACTGAGTGTGGTGGTGCATGCCTATAATCCCAGCTATTTGGGAGGCTGAGGCCTGAGAACCTCTTGAACCTAGGAGGCAGAAGTTGCAGTGAGCCAAGATCACGCCACTGCACTCCAGCCTGGGTGAAAGACTGAGACTGTCTCTCAAAAAAAAAAAAAAATAATAAATAAATAAAAGAATGTTCTAGTTAAGAAACTTTGGCAGGACGCGGTGGCTCACCCTGTAATCCCAGCACTTTGGGAGGCCAAGGCGGGTGGATCACCTGAGGTCAGGCGTTTGAGACCAGGCTGGCCAACCTGGTGAAACCCCATCTCTACTAATAGTACAAAAAAATTAGCCAGGCATCGTGGCGCACTTCTGTAATCCTAGCTACTAGGGATGCTGAGGCAGGAGAATCGCTGGAACCTGGGAGGTGGAGGTTGCAGTGAGCTGAGATGGCACCATCGCACTCCAGCCTGGGCAACAAGAGCAAAACACCATCTCCAAAAAAAAGAAACTTTATGAAAATAAATTATTATAATTATTATTATTTAGAGAGAAGATCTCACTGTGTCACCCAGACTGGAGTGCAGTGTCATTATCATAGCTCACTGTAACCTCCAACACCTGGGAAATAGATAATATTTTTCAAATATAAAAAGTAAATATTATCCAGGCATGGTAGTATATGCCTATAATCCCAGCTACTTGGGAGGCTGAGGTGGGAGAATCACTTGAACCCAAGAGTTCAAAGCTGCAGTGAGCTATGATCTCCAGCCTGGGTGACAGAGTGAGACTCTGTCTCTTAAAAAAAAAGAAAGCAGAAGCCGGGCACAGTGGCTCACGCCTGTAAACCCAGCACTTTGAGAGGCTGAGGCGGATGGATCACCTGAGGTCAGGAGTTCAAGACCAGCCTGGCCAACATGGTGAAACCTTGTCTCTACTAAAAATATAAAAATTAGCTGAGCATGGTAGTGTGCACCTGTAATCCCAGCTACTTGGGAGGCTGAGACAGAATTGCTTGTACCCGGGAGGTGGAGGTTGCAGTGAGCCAAGATTGTGCCACTGGGCAACAGAGTGAGACCCTACCTCAAAACAAAAAATAAAAAGTAGATGGTGTATTGAGAGCAAATATCTTTCCTGAATCAGAATGTTACTATAATTTCTATACCACTTTGCTTCTCCATGTACTATCCCTGTCACCTATGCAGCTAAGTTGATGTCCACTGTCTTAAAGTTTAGGTCTTCAGAAAACTTCCTCATCTCTCAGGACTTTCAGAGGCTCTTTATTGTTATGTACGACCCAAGTAGATGAACAGTTTGAGTTGGAGTAAACATCAGTTGAGTATGGGAAGTACTATGCTGAACTCTGTAGAGGACACAAAGGTGAAGAAGAGTCCCTGCTTTTGGCCGGGTGTAGTGGCTCACACCTGTAATCCCAGAACTTTGGGAGGCCAAGTCAGGATGATTGCTTGAGTCCAGGAGTTGAAGACCAACGTGGGCAATATTTAGTGAGACCCTGTCTCTACAAAAATAAATAAATAAAATTAGCTGGCTAACTGGATGTAGTAGCACATGCCTGTGATCCCAGCTGCTTGGGAGGCTGAGGTTGGAGAATGGCTTTAGCTTGGGAGGCAGAGGCTGCAGTGAGCTGTGATTGCACAACTGCTCTCAGCCTGGGCAACAGAGTGAGATCCTGTCTCAAAAAAAAAAAAAAAGAGTTTCTGCTTTTCACAGGTTTGCAGTCTATGGATTCCTTTTGCAAGATGATGTTATAAAACTCTCAATTTATTAATTTGTTTAAAAAATTTTTTTTTGTTTGAGATGGAGTCTCGCTCTGTCACCATGCTGGAGTGCAATGACGTGATCTTGGCTCACTGCAACCTCCACCTCCCGGGTTCAAGCGATTCTCCTGCCTCAGCCTCCCGAGTAGCTGGGACTACAGGCATGTGCCACCACGCCCAGCTAATTTTTTTTTTTTTTTTGAGACGAAGTCTCGCTCTGTCGCCCAGGCTGGAGTGCAGTGGTGCGATCTCCACTCACTGCCAGCTCCGCCTCCCGGGTTCACGCCATTCTCCTGCCTCAGCCTCCCGAGTAGCTGGGACTACAGGCACCCGCCACCATGCCCGGCTAATTTCTTTTTGTATTTTTAGTAGAGACGGGGTTTCACTGTGTTAGCCAGGATGGTCTCAATCTCCTGACCTCGTGATCCGCCCGTCTCAGCCTCCCAAAGTGCTGGGATTACAGGCGTGAGCCACCGCGCCCAGACTAATTTTTGTATTTTTAGTAGGGACTGGGTTTCACCATGTTGGCCAGGATAGTCTTAATCTCCTGACCTCGTGATCCACCTGCCTCGGTCTCCCAAAGTGCTAGGATTACAGGCATGAGCCACCATGCCTGGCCAAATTTTTTATAATTTTAAATGCCATCTGAATATTCTTAGTTTAATTTATTAGTTTGTAAGAACTAGAGGCTACTAAGATCATTTTTTTCTTTTTTTTTTTTTTTTCTTGAGATAGAGTCTCGCTCTGTCACCCAGGCTGGAGTGTAGTGGCTCACTCAACCTCCGCCTCCCAGGTTCAGGTGATTCTCATGCTTCAGCCTCCCAAATAGCTGGGATTACAGGCATGTACCACCATGCTCAGCTAATTTTTGCATTATGTTTTTGTAGAGATGGGGTTTCACCATGTTGGCCTGGCTGGTCTCGAACTGACTTCAAGTGATCCGCCTGTCTTGGCCTCCTGAAATGCTGGGATTACTGGCATGAGCCACTATGCCCGGCCAATTTTAGAAGGAAATTACATTTCTTTCTTGGGTTATATGCCCGTCTTTCCCTCTCCATGTCATTGCTTATATTTCAGTGTACCATAGAGAGCATTTTCCCGGGATTTGCAAGCCAACATATGTTAATGAGGTCACTGAACACAGTTGCATTGGTTCCCATCATGTATTCCTGGTCCCCTCTCCAGCAGAACTTTATGGTATGTATTGAAAGCACTGGGGTGGTTATTTAAACTGTATGATTATCTTATGTTGATATGCCAGAGCTCCTCTTAGGGTAAAGATTGTCTAACACTTAACAAAGCTAGGACATGCAGGGCAGAACAAGGTAATTAACTTATTCTAAACAATATATATTGCAAGTTATTCTAACTTGTCAGATTTTATGCTCTCTCATGTGTGCTTTGGAATTGATGCTGGTTCTTTTTTAAATGAATAAGATTGGGCAAGACTTTAATTTTCTCTTAGTACCTTGGCCCAATATTATGCACAGTTAAATGCAGTCTAAATCAGACTCTTGAGGCTTGAGCAGGTTGTCTGCTCCCTGTTGATGGAGTAATCCTTTCTGAATTCTCTAAATGCAAGATGCTACAAAAACAGCTGAGACAACAGACGTGCACACAGTCCTTTCATCTGGGCCTTTGTGCTGACTCCTATTAGGATTATTTGTGGTTTTGATAATCATTCCTCTCTAAATACTGCCATTGCTTATCATCTGCCTGGTGACAGATAGCCGTACTACTGGTTGGAATGAGGTCGAGGTTTATAGAAGGGAATCATCTCTTAGAATAAAACTTCAGAATAATTTTACTTGCTACTTGGGGATTTCAGAATGACTGTATTCTCTGCTGAGCACCTCACTCCCCCCAAATTATTTACTATTGTTTACTGCCAAAAAATATCCATAGCCTAGGCTGCAGTTGACTTTAGGTTCCCATTGAGTGTGACTGGCATGAGTTGTAATCATAATTTTTTTTTATTATTGGAGAATCTTAGTCCATTTTATAAAATACTCATGTCTTATGGTTACCCAGTTTATTTTGTAGTTAAATTGCACATCATAATCTTAGAAGCCTTCATTTTTATTTATCCGTCTATCTCTCTACTTATGAAAACAATTAGCAACTTTTTTTTTTTTTGAGATGGAGTCTAACTCTGTTGCCAGGCTGGAGTACAGTGGCATGATCTCAGCTTACTGCAACCTCCGCCTCCCAGGTTCAAACGATTCTCTTGCCTCAGCCTCCCTAGTAGCTGAGACTACAGGCGCACTCCACCATGCCCAGCTAATTTTTTGTATTTTAGTAGAGACAGGGTTTCACCATGTTGGCCAGAATGGTCTCAATCTCCTGACCTCGTGATCCGCCTGCCTCAGCCTCCCAAAGTGCTGGGATTACAGGCATGAGCCACCACGCTTGGCCCCATTTGAGGTTTTTCTGGCAAAACAAAATGGCCAGTGTTTAAAATGCAGGAAACTCTGGGACAAAGGCATTTTTCAGGAGACTCAAGCAGCAAACAAAGTTCAGCAAAGATTCCACTAAATAGGAAAGAGGAGATGCATGATGGCTTCATGGAATGAATCACATCTGGTTTGATTTCAGGTAGAAGATGAGACGGTTTTGTGCAATATTCCCTACATGGGAGATGAAGTGAAAGAAGAAGATGAGACTTTTATTGAGGAGCTGATCAATAACTATGATGGGAAAGTCCATGGTGAAGAAGGTAGCGGTACTGAACTCTTTGGGAGAAAATTTTGTTAGAATCAGGCCTCTTATTTGGTACCTCATCATCTCGCCATCTTGCTTTTATCTTCTGCCCCATGGGGCACACACTGAAGAATATTTCAATGTCATCACATGACTGGGAGTTAATTTTTTTTTTTTTTGAGACGGAGTTTTACTTTAGTTGCCGAGGCTGGAGTGCAGTGGCGCAATCTCGGCTCACTGCAATCTCTGCTTCCTGGTTTCAAGCAATTCTCCTGCCTCAGCCTCCCAAGCAGCTGGGACTACAGGTGTCTGCCACCACGCCCAGCTAATTTTTGTATTTTTAGTAGAGATGGGTTTTCACCATGTTGGTCAGGCTGGTCTCGTACTCCTGACCTCAGGTGATCCACCCACCTCGGCCTCCCAAAGTGCTGGGATCACAGGCATGAGCCACCATGCCTGGCCCAATTTTTTTTTTTTTTTTTTTATTTTTATTTTATTTTATTTTATTTTTTTTTTGAGACGGAGTCTCGCTCTGTCGCCCAGGCTGGAGTGCAGTGGCCGGATCTCAGCTCACTGCAAGCTCCGCCTCCCGGGTTCACGCCATTCTCCGGCCTCAGCCTCCTGAGTAGCTGGGACTACAGGCGCCCGCCACCTCGCCCGGCTAGTTTTTTGTATTTCTTAATAGAGACAGGGTTTCACCGTGTTAGCCAGGATGGTTTCGATCTCCTGACCTCGTGATCCGCCCGTCTCGGCCTCCCAAAGTGCTGGGATTACAGGCTTGAGCCACCGCGCCCGGCCTATTTTTATTTTTTTTAGAGACAGGGTCTTACTCGGTCACCCAGGCTGGAATGCAGTGGCACAATCATAGCTTATTGTAGTCTCGACCTCCTGGGCTTAAGTGATTTTTCTGCTTCAGCCTCCTGGGGGGCTGGGACTACAGGTGCACTCCACCACATCTGGCTTTTTTTTTTTTTTTTTTTTTTTTTTTGAGACAGAGTCTTGCTCTGTCACCCAAGCTGGAGTGCAGTGGTGCAGTCTCGGCTCACTGCAAGCTCTGCCTCCCAGGTTCACGCCATTCTCCTGCCTCAGCCTCCTGAGGTAACTGGGACTACAGGCCCCCACCACCACGCCCGGCTAATTTTTTGTATTTTTAGTAGAGACGGGGTTTCACCTTGTGAACCAGAATGGTCTCTATCTCCTGACCTCATGATCCACCCACCTCGGCCTCCCAAAGTGATGGGATTACAGGCGTGAGCCACCACACCCGGCCCTGGCTTATTTTTAAAATTTTTTTGTAGAGATAGAGTCTCACCACATTGCCCGGGCCGGTCTTAAACTCCTGGCCTCAAGTAATCCTCCCACATTGGCCTCCCAAAGTTCTGAGATTATAAGAGTGAGCCAACATGCCTGGTCCAAAATACCCTAGTTCTTTCTTTCTTTCTTTCTTCTTTCCTTCCTTTCCTTCCTTTCCTTCCTTTCCTTCCTTTCCTTCCTTTCCTTCCTTTCTTTCTTTCTTTCTTTCTTTCTTTCTTTCTTTCTTTCTTTCTCTTTCTTTCTTTCTTTCTTTCTCTTTTTCTTTCTTTCTTTCCCTAGTTATTTCTGATTCAAGCAGCAGAAACAGAAATAAAAATTATTTAAAGTACCCTCGTTAAATTTTAAAAGGAGTTGGGACATAAAAGGATTATGTAGTAATCAGTGGCTGGAGAGAAAGTTTATTGTATAAATAAGTTTAATCTTAGGACTTAGTTTTCCATAAGTACATCCAAGATCATTTTGTTCTTTATTTCTCTTTCTCTGAGAATGGCAGTGAGCCTCTCTGCCATACTTCTTTGATCCAGGCATCCCCTAGATGGTTTTAATAATCTGAATTTCCTAAAAGCAATTGTTTGGATTTAGTCATAATTCTAGAAAAGTCTGTCCATGTGTAAGAAATGGAAAGAGGAGAGGCTCCCCATCAATTTGTAAACCAACAGCCCCACCTGCTCTTTCGACAATTGTAGGCACTGTTGTGATGCTGTTGAACTACATTATTTGTCCACAGTGCCTCCTAGTGTTCAAAGACCTCCTAAATTGTAGTACATCTCCATAAAGTACAATTTTAGGAAAAATTGCTGTATTTTGATTTAGAGACGTCATTACTGACTCATCAGCAGCAAAGCCAAAAGAATTTTCATTTTTTTATTTTTTCTCTGCCCTACCGGAGATTGTTTGGACAAACTTTCGTGAGATTTTGAACCAGAATCAGAGTTGACTTGTGACTGAGGAAGTGAAGTTCTTCAGTAAGAATAAAGCCTATGGCTGGGCATGGTGGGTCACACCTGTAATCCCAGCACTTTGGGAGGCCGAGGCAGGTGGATCACCTGAGGTTAGGAGTTCACGACCAGCCTGACATGGAGAAACCCCGTCTGTACTAAAATACAAAATTAGCCGGGGTGGTAGCACGTGCCTGTAATCCCAGATGCTCGCGAGGATGAGGCAGGAGAGTCACATGAACCCAGGAGGTGGAGGTTGCAGTGAGCTGAGATCGCCCCTCCAGCCTAGGCAACAAGAGCAAAACTCTGTCTTAAAAAAAAAAAAAAAAGAATAAAGCCTATAGCTGTATTCCTACTCTAGCCAGCTGCCTACTGCATGTGTAGTAGCCAGTCAAATGATTGTAATTTCCAGATCTCCCATGTGAAAATGTACACAATGTGACTTATCTGGGCCTCTGGAGTGAGCACAAGAAAACCTGCCTAGGGGGACTAATGGAATGTGAAGTCACCACTGCTCATCCTTCGAATCCTCATGTTTCAGAGATGATCCCTGGATCCGTCCTGATTAGTGATGCTGTTTTTCTGGAGTTGGTCGATGCCCTGAATCAATACTCAGATGAGGAGGAGGATGGGCACAATGACACCTCAGATGGAAAGCAGGATGACAGCAAAGAAGATCTGCCAGTAACAAGAAAGAGAAAGCGACATGCTATTGAAGGTACATAGCACTGGCTCCCTTATTCCGTTTTTAAAGTGACAGGGATAGGGAAGAAGGAAGAACTGGAAAGGTTTGTGGCCTATTAAAGGCTATTGGTGCTTCTCATTGGTTCAGTTAAAAGGAGAACATGATCATTAACTGATAGCTTCAGGTAGCTGTGACTTAGGTGAAGAAGAAAGTAGAAGAACTGACAGAATAATAATTGCTATTCATTTCTAATTATATGTGTTATGTGAAATTGGGATCATGCCAATTTATGTATATGTATATATCAAATTGTATATCCCTTTTTATTTAATCTTATGAGTACTTTTCCATGTCACTGTTTACTTAATTTAAAATTTAATACCTTAATTATATTATATGTTATGTAATTATACACTATGTCCAAGGACATAGTGTATTCTCTTTTATTATATCATAATTATAGTATCAGTCTAGTTCTTCAGCATCCACTTTATGATAGGATTCTTCTGTGTTCAGGTCTCTCCATGAACACTCTTTTCACCTCCAAATTTTTATTTTTATTTTAAAAATCTATTATTTATTATTTTTTTGAGACAGAGTCTTGCTCTGTCACCCAAGGTGGAGTACAGTGGCGCAATCTCGGCTCACGGCAGCCTCCGCCATCCTGGTTCAAGTGATTATTGTGTGTCAGCCTTCCAGGTAGCTGGGACTACAGGCCTATGCCACCATACCTGGCTAAGTTTTGTATTTTTAGTAGAGTTGAGGTTTCACCATGTTGGCCAGGCTGGTCTCAAACTCCTGGCCTCAAGTGATCTGCCCCCTTGTACTGCCCTTCCCAAAGTACTGACTGGGATTACAGGCGTGAGCCACCTCACATCCAGATTCTAACTGGGACGGTGGATTTTGTGGTTAGTATGTAGACTACTCTAACTTCCTTATTTACTGGTAGCCTATATCAGATAAGTTCAGATAGCACTGATGTTTATGTATCTCCAAACAATCAGTGGTTAGGTAACAAAGCAGCTCTAATCAAAATGCTGCACAGATCGCACAGATTTGTTTGCATGTTCTGATAATCGCACTCAGGAGCTTTTTGTATTTTCAATTCAGGCAACAAAAAGAGTTCCAAGAAACAGTTCCCAAATGACATGATCTTCAGTGCAATTGCCTCAATGTTCCCTGAGAATGGTGTCCCAGATGACATGAAGGAGAGGTAGGGAAAGTTGTCCCACTTAGGCCGTATACAGAGTGCTCGGGACAAAACCTTTATTCCCTTCTAATTTTTGGTTTTAAAAAGCTTTGTTTATGGTAAAGGCATTATGATTTGCCTGTACTTGGATTATTTTTGCTTACTCAATTACCTCTGAATGCCCCCCTTACTATATTAAGGGTCTTCGTATACTGGCTTTTGAGTGGGTCTGGGCAGAGAACTTTTACTCTGCCATTTTTCTGGAGAGTTGCTCCAGCACCATCTTATCAAATCCTTCCCTCCCCTTACTTTCCAACATTTGCCCAACCCAGCATAATTACAATGGTGTACCCACTTTAGTTATCTACCATTCTCTTATCAACTAGACCTATAAAAAACACCCATCCTCCCCTGGCAGACCGTAGGTGGGCTACTGTCAGTACCCAATCTGTATTTCCTCAGTGGAGGCGGTCCCTTGGAGGAACTCTTATCTCTCTTTTCTTAAATAGGTATCGAGAGCTAACAGAGATGTCAGACCCCAATGCACTTCCCCCTCAGTGCACACCCAACATCGATGGCCCCAATGCCAAGTCTGTGCAGCGGGAGCAATCTCTGCACTCCTTCCACACACTTTTTTGCCGGCGCTGCTTTAAATACGACTGCTTCCTTCACCGTGAGTGGGGCTACTCTGTTTGAAATGCTCTCCTCTCTTCCATCCCCAGCCACTATTTCCTTCTCTTTGTTCTGGTTTCTCGTCTAGAGTTCCTGGCTTCTGTTCTGACGTTTTACAAAGGGCCAGTTCTATTTTGCCTCGTTCAATTATAGTGCAACATGCTCTGCATGATCGGGACAGGCTTGCCAGCAATATATCTGTCCCTCAGGACCTCCTAGCTTTGAAAGCATTGTGTTGGCGTCAGAAATGACTGAATTCTGTGCACCCTGATAGTAGCTGTTTATATCGAATTCTAACTCCTACAATAGCTCTCTAATTCAATTTTGTTTTTCCTCATCTTGTCAAGTGGATAGACCACTGGCAACAAGACAGTTTTTGTTTTCCAGCTTTTCATGCCACCCCTAATGTATATAAACGCAAGAATAAAGAAATCAAGATTGAACCAGAACCATGTGGCACAGACTGCTTCCTTTTGCTGGTATGTTCTTAAGCTGTTCTGGCATTATTAACTTCATTGAAGATTGAGCAGGAAATGGTCCTCAGGCTTTCTGCCTCTGGGAACACAAGCCACGTGAGCCAGTACGTAGCACTCTGGGGGTCATATAGCACAAATAAAACATGGTTTTTGCTCTTAAGGAGCTCCCCAGTTACTGTGGGACCGCTCTTAAGGAACTCCCCAGACATGGTAGGGCTATAAAGTTAGTCTGATGGAGTGCAGATTCAAAAATCATTAAAGGCTTGCCTGCGCTAAATATCATCTGCTTAGATTTCAGAGCCTAAAACTGTATTGTTAGAATTGGAGCAAAGTGTGTGCCGGGGGGGTGCGTACGCTCTCTAGTTTCTTTGCTATCTTCTTATAAACACATATAACTATGAGACAGATAGCACGAGATGATGCTGATGTCTTGTTGTGATTGATCAGATGGACCCTTCCCCGATGGACAGACCTTATGAAGCAGCATAAATAACCTGGCATATTGGGGAGGCAATATACTGAGAGCTAGAAGGAAATAGATCAATTGGACTTGCCAAAGACAGTTTGGCTTTTTACACAATAGGATGAGCCTAGGCGATGAGTAAAATACCTTGATAAAATTTCTGCCACCTATTAAAATTATATAGCCAGCCAAGTGCTTTTGGAACTATCTTTAGTGGGATAATAGACAGAAAGATGGTAGAGAATGCTGTTGGGCACACATGTGGAAAATGGGCCGTACAGTAAAAGCAAAAGAATAGATGTTATTGGGTTTATTTTTTTCCTAATGTGTATTGACTCCTTCCTATGTGCCAAGTACCATAGTAGGCCCTTAACATACCTTGTCTTATTCTCATCCTGTAACAGTGTCATGAGGTAGAGGAAACTATGGATTACAGAAGTTATATATTTTGCCTAAAGTTTGTTGATAAGTCAGTGGTATGGCAGTGATGAAATTCAAGCCAGGGTCTAACTCCACATGTCATGCGTTTAAAATTACTCCATGTTTTTCAGCCAGGTGTGGTAGTACACGCCTGTAATTCCAGCACTTTGGGAGGCGGAAGAGGGTGGATCACTTCAGGTCAGGAGTTTGAGACCAGCCTGGTCAACATAGTAAAACCCTGTCTCTACTAAAAATACAAAATTAGCCAGGTGTGGTGACACATGCCTGTAGTCCCAGTTACTTGGGAGGCTGAGATAGGAGAATTGCTTTAACCCAGGAGGTGGAGGCTGCAGTGAGCCGAGATCATGCCACTGCACTCCAGCCTGGGTGAGATGGTGAGATTCCATCTCAAAAAATAATAATAATAAAATGAAATTACTCCATGCTTTAAAAAAATATATACCGTGTTATGTCAACATACCTGCATTTATATAAGTCAAAAGGGCATTGCCCTTCTCACGGGAGTCACCCTGATACCCTGTACATGTATTACAAAGATGCTGCCAATGCCTGAAATGTATGCATGTTTAACTTACAGAGATATGTACGCACAGTTTTTCTTTTATTGCGTTTTAGGTTTGAGTTCATATTAAATATAATGCTGGACTATTTTCCCCCAACTGTTTATTAAGAACATTTTCAATCATGCAGAGTTGAAATATACCTTCTTCCTGGATTTGATAACATTTTTTTCTATATCTCCTTTCTCCATATATTTGTGTATGTATATCTTTTGCTGAACCATTTGACAATAAGTTGCAGACATTGTGATGCTCATTTGGTCAATGTTTCAGCATAAAGACATTCTCTTACATAACCACATTATTACACCTAGGACAATTAACAAAAATTGTATAATATCCTCTACTACCGGCCGGGCGCGGTGGCTCAAGCCTGTAATCCCAGCACTTTGGGAGGCCGAGACGGGCGGATCACAAGGTCAGGAGATCGAGACCATCCTGGCTAACATGGTGAAACCCCGTCTCTACTAAAAAATACAAAAAACTAGCCGGGCGAGGTGGCGGGCGCCTGTAGTCCCAGCTACTCGGGAGGCTGAGGCAGGAGAATGGCGTGAACCCGGGAGGCGGAGCTTGCAGTGAGCTGAGATCCGGCCACTGCACTCCAGCCTGGGCGGCAGAGCGAGACTCTGTCTCAAAAAAAAAAAAAAAAAAAAAAAAAAAAAAAAAAAATCCTCTACTACCCATTCTATTACATATTTCAGCTGTACTAAGAATAGCTATTTTTGTGTTTTGTTTGTTTCCAAACCAGGATTATCCAGTCAGGCATCATATTTGGTTATTATGTTTTTTGTTTTTTGGTTTTTTTTTTTTTTGAGACAAGAGTTTCGTTCTTGTTGCCCAGGCTGGAGTGCAATGGTGCAATCTCGGCTCACTGCAACCTCTGCCTCCCGGGTTCAAATGATTCTTCTGCCTCAGCCTCCCAAGTAGCTGGGATTACAAGCATGCGCCACCATACCCAGCTAATTTTTGTGTTTTTAGTAGAGACAGGGTTTCTCCATGTTGGTCAGGCTGGTCTTGAACTCCCGACCTCAGGTGATCAGCCTGCCTGGCCTCCCAAAGTGCTGGGATTACAGGTGTAATAAGGCCTCCAGCCTTATTATGTCTTTTTACTCGTTTTTAATGTCAAATAATTCTATCACTTTTTAAATCTTTTTAAAAGTTCCAGGCTGGTTGTCTTGTAGGATGACCCACACCCTGGATTCATCTGTTGTTTTTTCACAGTGTCATTTCTTTGTTCTTCTGTCTTCTTTTCCTTATAACCTAGAAATTAGGTCTGGAAACTTGATTTTATTTATGTTAAAATGTTTGACCATTATATTAAAATGGTGGCTCATGCCTGTAATCCCAGCAATTTGGGGGGCTGAGGCAGGTGGATAACTTGAGCCCAGGAGTTCGAGACCAGCCTGGGCAACATGGCAAAACCCCATCTCTACAAAAAATACAAAAATTAGCTGGGCTTGGTGGTGTGCGCCTATAATCCCAGCTACTTGGGAGGCTGAGGTGGGAGGATCACTTGAGCCTAGAAGGTCAAGACTGCAGTGAGCTGAGATCATGCTACTGTACTTACTTGCCTGGGTGACAGAGCAAGACTCTGTCTAAAAAAAAAAGAAAAGAAAAAAATATATATATGTTTAAAATAGTATAAGTGATACTGTATACTTCACACACACCATAGGCACATAATATCAGGCTCAGTTAATTTCAAAACTTCTCTTTTGGAATTTCCTTTAGGCCCTACTGTATATGATTCCAAATTCCAAATATCCTCAATGATGGTTAACCTTTTTTTTTTTTTCATTTTATTACTCAAAAAAGCTTCATTTTTAAATTGAGTTTTCTGACTCTGTGCCTTCAACACTTTCACAACAATTTTCTGCTCCTCCATAAGGAGCTCACACTTGCTCCTGTACCAATACATTCAGCACACACGGATACACCACAGGCCCTGCTGACGTGCTTTTTTGTTTTGGACAATCTCATAGGAACCTTAGGTCTCATAGCACAACCCCCCGAAGTCTGCTGGGCACACTCCACATGCAGATTTCAATGCTTTCCCAACCCTCTTGGTATAAAGGTAATCAGTTCTATTACCAGGGGCTCAGGAGAGCCTAGTTTTGTTAAAGGCTGTATTGTAGAAAAGCCTACATGTATGTCAAATGCTGGACCATTCTGAGTGCCTCTAGACAATGTCCCTGGAAGATAAACCTTTATTTTGTAGAAATAGATTTAGTTTTCAGAAACAGCTAGGAAGTCTTTGAAAACCAAGTCTGATGAGAATATATTGATGATCTAGCTGAGTGATAATTACTTCATTTTTTTAAAAAGGGGGTGATAGCTGTAAAATAATGAAACAATGTTCTTCTGAGTTTCATACACAGATTTGGGAGGAAGTTTCAAAATTAAGTAGTAAGATTGTACAGATTAAGCATTACACATTTTATTAAGGAAACAGAGAAAGTGTGGTAGAATGGAAAGAATAGTGGCCTAGGGAGACAAGGAGCACTGATTCCTATACCCCTCTGGAACTATTAGCTGCATACTCTCAAGCTAGTTTTTTCCGCTCTCTGAATCTCATTTCTTCATCCTTAGGAGAATGTGTTCTCAAATTCCAAACAACTAACACGCAAGTTAATTTTAGATACAACTCACAGGAAAATTGAAGACACAGATGCATAGATTATATCTTTTTTAAGATTATAGGACATTAGCTGGCATGGGGGCATGTGCGTGTGGGCCTAGTTACTTGGGAGGCTGAGGCAAGGGAATCACTTGAGCCCAGGAATTCGAGGCTGCAGTGAGCCATGAACAGGCCACTGCACTCCAGCCTGGGCAACAGAGAGAGACCTTGTCTCACACACACACAAAAAAAGATTATAGGACAACTCTTTTGTGAAAAAATATGTTTTTAAGTTTTGTTAATCAGCTCTCTCATTGTTACGTGATCATACTTATTATATAGTACAGAGAAAGAGAAAAGACACTATTACTGTATTTAAGCACAGATGTTGTAAAAATGAAGGTTTGTGGTGATGAGATCAACATGGTGACTCTGGGCCTGTTCCTGTTTCCTGTCTGTAATGTGTCCACTGCAGGAAGGAGCAAAGGAATATGCCATGCTCCACAACCCCCGCTCCAAGTGCTCTGGTCGTCGCCGGAGAAGGCACCACATGGTCAGTGCTTCCTGCTCCAACGCCTCAGCCTCTGCTGTGGCTGAGACTAAAGAAGGAGACAGTGACAGGGACACAGGCAATGACTGGGCCTCCAGTTCTTCTGGTACGATGAACAGAAAATGAAGACTTTTTCTTTCCATGCAAGGACTCTGGTAAACCCAGGATCACTGCCTGACACTTAACTTTACTACCTCTTAAAAATTATAAATTCTTTCTACAAGTTTTGTAAACAGTAAAGATGGGGAATATTTTCTTTTCTTTCTTTTTTTTTTTTTTTTTTTTTGAGACAGTCTCTCGCTCTGTCGCCCAGGCTAGAGTGCAGTGGCACTATCTTGGCTCGCTGCAACCTCCACCTCCCAGGTTCAAGTGATTCTCCTGCCTCAGCCTCCCAAGTAGCTGAGATTACGGGCGCCTGCCACCACACCTGGCTAATTTTTATATTTTTAGTAGAGACGGGGTTTCGCCATGTTGGCCAGGCTGTTCTTGAACTCCTGACCTCAGGTAATCCTCCTGCCTCGGCCTCCTAAAGTGCTGGGATTACAGGCGTGAGCCACCCCGCCTGGCTAATTTTTGTATTTTTAGGAGAGACAGGGTTTCGCCATGTTGCCCAGGCTGGTCTTGAACTCCTGAGCTCAAGGAATCCACCCATCTCAGCCTCCCAAAATGCGGGGATTACAGGCGTGAGCCACCATGCCTGGCCTAAAGATAGGGAATATTTTCATTCCTAACTATTATACTACCTTTTAAAGCAAAATGAAGTACTTCTGAGTTTGTGACAAACTACTGATGACAACTGCATTGTACCTTCTTCTGATTCTGTTATTTCTTCCCTTCTCAGAGGCTAACTCTCGCTGTCAGACTCCCACAAAACAGAAGGCCAGTCCAGCCCCACCTCAGCTCTGTGTAGTGGAAGCACCCTCGGAGCCTGTGGAATGGACTGGGGCTGAAGAATCTCTTTTTCGAGTCTTCCATGGCACCTATTTCAACAACTTCTGTTCAATAGCCAGGCTTCTAGGGACTAAGACGTGCAAGCAGGTACCATCTGAAAGCAGCAGAACAAATGGGCCCCTCCTTTCACGTGTTGCTGTGTCCAGCCCTTTGCCATCTTATTAGGCTGTGTGTCTGGAGAGAAGTTGTCTTAAGTTCAGTCCCTGATGAGCCTGTGCATCTGTGAGTTTCCCAAACATGGTCCTTCTGCAAGTGCCAGGCCTAATGATGTTTGGGGACCCGCCTCCTCCTTGCTGAATGCTCATTTCTGTCTGGCCTCTATTTAATGCTTCTGGGTCCTGTACTCTTTTATTTCTTTTTTTTGGCTCCGGTCTCCTTTCTAAATGTGTACCCCTTTCTTAGAAGGGACTCCCAGGTCTTTCTGTGGCTCTTTTAGCGCACATACTGCTGCAGCTGCCGCTCCCTCCACCACTCCTCCAGCCTCCTCAGTCATTTTATTCTCCACATTTTCTATCACTAGATTCTCTTCATTTTGTCTTTGAGACAGGGTTTCGCTCTGTCACCCAGGCTGGAGTGCAGTGGCATGATCATAGCTCACTGCAACCTCTGCCTCCTGGGTTCAAGCAATCCTCTCCCCTTAGCCAACCAAGTAGCAGGGACTACAGGTGCAGGCCACTATGCCCAGCTAATTTGGTTTTTTGTTGTTGTTGTTGTTGTTGTTTTTTGAGACAGAATCTCGCTCTGTTGCCCAGGTGGGAGTGCAGTGGCATAATCTTGGCTTACTGCAACTTCCGCCTCCCAAGTTCAAGTGATTCTTCTGCCTCATCCTCCCAAGTAGCTGAGATTACAGGTGTCTACCACCACAACCAGCTAATTTTTTTGTTGTTGTTTTATTTTTTTGAGACGGAGTCTCGGTCTGTTGCCCAGGCTGGAGTGCAATGGCGCGATCTCAGCTCACTGCAGCCTCCGCCTCCCAGGTTCAAGTGATTCTCCTGCCACAGCCTCCCAAGTAGCTGTGATTATAGGCATGCACCACCACGCCCAGCTAATTTTGTATTTTTAGTAGAGACGGGGTTTCACCATGTTGGCCAGGCTACTCTCAAGTTCCTGACCTCAGGTGATCCACCCGCCTCGGCCTCCCAAAGTGCGGGGATTACAGGCGTAAGCCAACGTGCTTGGCCATTTTTGTATTTTTTTTAGTAGAGATGGGGTTTCACCATGTTGGCCAGGCTGGTCTCAGACTCCTGACTTCACGTGATCGACCCACCTCAGCCTCCCAAGCCCAGCTAATTCTTAAATTTTTTGTAGAGGTGGGGTTTCACCATGTTGCCCAGGCTGATCTTGAACTTAGGCTCAAGCCATCCACCTGCCTCAGCCTTCCAAAGTGCTGGAATTAAGATGCGAGCCACCACTAGATTTTGGCCATCACTGGATTTTCTAATTATCACCCCCAATAGCTAGGCCTGGACCTCACCCTTCTCACTCATACCATCACGAGAAACATAGTTGACAGCAGCCACTGATGCTCCGGATACAGGAAAAGACCACAGTGAGAAGACAGACTGAAGAACAGGGACAGGGAGGCAGGTGTCAGGGCCAGCATGTCCAATAGGAAAGGAACCCCAGTGCTTTGGCTTCCTAGCTTCTGAGAGGAGACTCTGTGGCCTCTACTTCATGTTTCCTGTACTGAGAACAATTAATAGAACCATGGACTGGGCGAGGTGGCTCACACCTAGAATTCCAGTGCTTTGGGAAGCCATGGTGGGAGGATCGCTTGAAGCCAGGATTTCAGGACCAGTGTGGGCAACAAAGTGAGACCCTGTCTCTACAAAACAAAACAAAACAAAAAGCCATGCACCTGTAGTCCTAGTACTCAGGAGGCTGAGGTGGGAAGATGGCTTGAGCCCAGGAGTTCTAGACTACAGTGAGCTATGATGGCACCACTGCACTCTAACCTGGCCAAGAGTGTGAGACCCTCTCTCTAAAAAAAAAAAAAAAAAAGAACCATAAGCTGAAGTGCCCTTTGCTTTCATTTTGGAGCTCATACCTATTTCCCTGAGTCACAGGTTCTCAATGTAACCATCTATGGATTTGTATGCAAAAATATTCTTGTCTGTATTTTCCTGAGAATATTTACAGTTTTCAAAGATCCCCCCAAAGGGCCAATAGCCCCAACAAAGAAAAGGAAAAACTAAAAACCAGTGCTTTAAGAGAAAAAACGCATCCTATTGAAATGGCCAAAGCTCTGGCATATTTGTACCAACAGAGGGAGCTAATATTTAGCCCACTGAAACCATTCCTGTTCTGTCCTGTCCTGCCTTACACTCAGTTACACAAGGCACAGAGTTACCCTTCCTAAAAAGAAGATACTATTGGTCACAATCAGCCCGCTCTTCTACCCGTGGCTTGGTAGAAAGAGTAGGTGACAGCTTCTGGCCAGGGGTGTGTTACTGTGCTCAGTATTTCTCCTTTCCTGAGTCAGGATAAATAATTAGGAATGAACTTCAGAGCCAGTGACCCAATCTCCCAATGGCACTCTGTCTCTCCCTGACTGACAAGAGGCTCAGTCAGCCTCTTGTTCTGAGGGTTCCTCAGAACCCTCCCAAGACCAGCACCCAGTTGGGCCACTTACCTGACCCCCTTGCTCGAGGAGTGACAGGCCCTGTTGGATTTCTCTTCCAGGTCTTTCAGTTTGCAGTCAAAGAATCACTTATCCTGAAGCTGCCAACAGATGAGCTCATGAACCCCTCACAGAAGAAGAAAAGAAAGCACAGGCAAGGGTTGGACAAAGTGTTTTGTTTTACAGCCAGGCTGTTCCCTGTGCTCTGACCTCCCCTTGGAGTTCCCATCTGCCTCCCTCTTTAGCAACCACACAGGCTGTGTAAGCCCATCAGCTTGGCATCACATGACTGAGAGCCAGCCTCCTGAGTGCTCCCCAAGGGTCTGTGCCTTGGATCAGCCCTCTGCTTGTCCCCAGGTGCTGTGGACCATGACATAACTGGCTGTTTTTCTGTTTAAGCTCCTGGCCAATAGGACATGAGCTGGCTTCATGGCTCCACTCCGAAGCCATTTCTCCTTGTTGGTTTAGTTACCACCTTACCCATTTCTCAACTCTGACCAGAGTTTATTTATTTGTTTGGTTTGTGTTGTTTTTCTGAGTTACATAATAACACTGTCTTCTAGCTAGCCTTTACTTAGGTTAGAAGTTTTTTTAAAAAAATTGTGTACCCTGGCTCTGTTCCCTAATGACTATCACCTATCAGAGGAAGGAGCTGACACCACTTCTAGATACAGAAGGAAATCCCTGTGACTCCTCCCTTTCAGTTCTTTGGGAGAAGATTCCTGAAAGGCCTTCCCACCTCCCCATCTTGAAACTCCCCCATATCTCCACCTCCACAAAGACAAAGGGAGAGATGGGGAGACAAACAATAGCTCTATAATAGACCGATAGGCTTGGGCTTTCTTTTGTTTCTGTGTTGTGTTCTTTTATGTTATTTGGTCTTTTGGGAGGGGTGTGTTTAAGTTTAAATCTTGTAGCACAGGCCAGCTGGATTTAGGCTGGACTCTTGCTTCTGTGTACCAAAGTCGTCTTGTTGAGGGGTTTGGGAAGATACTCCCCAGTCATCAAACACAGTCCCTCAGAGCAAGTCACGTTGTCATTTACCTGCATTTACAGAGCTCCCTAGAGCCGTGACTGAGACTTATTCTTCCTGTCTTTTTCAGATTGTGGGCTGCACACTGCAGGAAGATTCAGCTGAAGAAAGGTAAGTTCTACCAGGGCATTCTTCAGCAGTTCAGTTGGAGGCTTCACCCTATGGTCATCACCCTACCCCACAGCTGCACTTGTTGACCCTGTGCCACTTCCGCAGATTGCAGAATTCTCTGCAGCAACTGAGAACAGCTCAGCCTCTCACTGCAACTGAGAAGACCTCTTAGGAGGTAGCATTAGGGGCCTTGTGATCGGTGATTTTTCTTTTTTTTTGAGATGGAGCCTTGCTGTGTCACCCAGGCTGGAGTGCAGTGGCACAATCTCGGCTCACTGCAACCTCCGCCTCCCAGGTTCAAGCAATTCTCCTGCCTCAGCTTCCCGAGTAGCTGGGATTACAGGCATGTACCACCACTCCCGGCTAATTTTTGTATTTTTAGTAGAGATGGGGTTTCACCATGTTGGCCCGGCTGGTCTCAAACTCCTGACCTCAAATGATCCACCTGCCTTGGCCTCGCAAAGTGCTGGGATTACAGGCATGAGCCACTGTGCCTGGCCAGTCTGTGACTTTTCTAGTGTGCCATTTGCTAGGTTCCAGACCTCATTTAATGTTTAGAATAGCTTCCCTATCACCTATCAAAGGAAGAAGCTGACACCACTTCTAGATACTTCTCTGTAGCATCTCCACATCCTCCCCACAAAGCAGACCACCCCATTGCAGGTTATGAATAACAGTCATCCCTGTCTTCTCACTTCAGGTGCTAAATGTGTGTCCAAGAAGATTGTTAGGACCAGCCTCCTCTGAATCAGGGCAGCTGGACACTTGGGAGGGAAGATAGCTGGAGCGTACGGTCACAGCAGCGTCTTCCTCTGTTCTCTCTCCTAGATAACTCTTCCACACAAGTGTACAACTACCAACCCTGTGACCACCCAGACCGCCCCTGTGACAGCACCTGCCCCTGCATCATGACTCAGAATTTCTGTGAGAAGTTCTGCCAGTGCAACCCAGACTGTAAGTGTGCTGCGTCTTCCCTATAGTCTACCAAAACAGTCGGCACCAGTGTGCCCTAGGCTTGCCCCATTCCTGTGCCCTTTACTACTTATGAGCCTTCTGATAGTCTCTTTGCTGTGTTTTAGGGATTCTACAAATGAAATAAGTGCATGAGATCTGCAAGAGTCATTTCTGGAAAACGTTTAGGTTCATGATTGTAAAAGCAGAAATCAGATACCTTCCCAACTTTGTCTTCTAGGGGAGAATTAAGAAATGAGGGGGGCCAGCAGGCACAGCCACTCACGCCTGTAATCCCAGCATTTTGGGTGGGCAGATCACCTGAGGTCAGGAGTTCAACACTAGCCTGGCCAACATGGCAAAACCCCATCTCTACTAAAAATAAAAAAAATTAGGCCAGGCGTGGTGGCTCTTGCCTATAATCCCAGCACTTTGGGCGGGCAGATCACTTGAGGTCAGGAGTCAAGACCAGCCTGGCCAACATGGCAAAACCCCATCTCTACTAAAAATACAAAAATTAGCCAGACATGGTGGTGCATGCCTGTAGTCCCAGCTACTTGGGAGGCTGAGGCACAAGAATCGCTTGAACCCAGGGGGCAGAGGCTGCAGTGAGCCAAGATTGTGCCACTGCACTCCAGCCTGGGCAACAGGACGAGACTCTGTCTCAAAAAGAAAAGAAATGTGAGATTCTTTTTTTTTTTAAGTTACAGCCCCAGTTTCCCTTTTCTGGATACTGTTTAAATTTTTTTTTAATTCAGATATATTCTGTTTGTGATTCTGTGTATGTCTATTTTCATTTAATAGCTGGAGTTTTAATATCAGGTAGAAGACGGGGCCTGGATGTCAGCAGAGACATCCGGGTACTTATCTTTCACTTCTTATCCCACTATGCCCTTCCCAACTCAAAGCTGAGCAGTTTGATGGCAGTCCCCAGAGCTTGCAGAACTTGGTGCCCAGGCGGTTTTGCTGGAGGAAATACCTCCTAACCCATAGCAGATAGTGATCTTAGCCGCAGCAGAGAAGTGGTTGTGCTGGGTTGGGCAGTGGGTGGAGAAGGATGGCACAGAACGGATGCATTCTGTTCTCAAAATGATACTTGTTTTGATGGTGACATTTTACCAGTGAAAAGCACTGATTTCATTTTCTCTGGGGTACTCTCCACCTCAGCGGGAGGGAGAAGTTTGTTGGGGAAATCTCTAGGGGACACTTATTATTATACCTGCTTTTTTCTTATTATTATACCTGCTTTTTTTAATTTTTTTTATTTTTTATTTTATTTATTTTTTTGTTGTTGTTGTTGAGACGGAGTCTCGCTCTGTCGCCCGGGCTGGAGTGCAGTGGCCGGATCTCAGCTCACTGCAAGCTCCGCCTCCCGGGTTTACGCCATTCTCCTGCCTCAGCCTCCCGTGTAGCTGGGACTACAGGCGCCCGCCACCTCGCCCGGCTAATTTTTTGTATTTTTAGTAGAGACGGGGTTTCACCGTGTTAGCCAGGATGGTCTTGATCTCCTGACCTCGTGATCCGCCCGTCTCGGCCTCCCAAAGTGCTAGGATTACAGGCTTGAGCCACCGCGCCCGGCCTTTTTTTATTTTTTTAATTTTTTTGAGACAGGATCTCAGCTCTGTTGCTCAGGATGGAGAGCAGTGGCACAATTATGGCTCACTGCAGCCTCAACCTCCCTGGCTCAAGCAATTCATCCCCCCACATCCGTCAAGGCTGGGACTGCAGTCAGGTGCCATTACACCTGGCTATTTTTTAAAAATTTTTTGTGGAGACAGAGTCTCCCTATGTTGCCCAGCCTGGTCTTGAACTCCTGGGCTCAGGTGATTCTCCTGCCTTGGCCTCCCAAAGTGCTGGGATTACAGGCATGAGCCACCATGCCTGACCATACCTGCTTTTTTTACTCAAAGGCATGAATGTTTGAAGCACTCGGTTTTCTATGGACAAAACTTGTGTATTTGATTATTGGGAAGGGAGCTTCCTCTTATTTTGCCAAACATCCTTGAACACAAAAAAATTACTCCTTTGCTGTCCCTTGAGTCAACCACAAGCCCCAGTATTAGCGTATTAGCTTATTTCCCTTCTAAGACTTACCTGTTTTCCCTTCCCAGGTCAGAATCGTTTCCCTGGCTGTCGCTGTAAGACTCAGTGCAATACCAAGCAATGTCCTTGCTATCTGGCAGTGCGAGAATGTGACCCTGACCTGTGTCTCACCTGTGGGGCCTCAGAGCACTGGGACTGCAAGGTGGTTTCCTGTAAAAACTGCAGCATCCAGCGTGGCCTCAAGAAGGTGAGGCCTTTCCTTAGGACCCCACACGAGATAAAATGGAGGAGGAAGGAAGGAATGGTCCCAAGCATTCTCTTTCCACTGGTTCTTTTGAGGCTTTATATGTGAAAGTGCTTGATAAATCCTAAAAGACACATATTTACTGAATTAATAAAGGCTTCAGTCCCAGTAGGGTTTAGAAAAGTGGTTCCTGGCCAGGTGAGGTGGCTCACACCTGTAATCCCAGCACTTTGGGAGGCCAAGGCTGGCGATTCATGAGGTCAAGAGTTTGAGAACAGCCTGGCCAACATGGTGAAACCCTGTCTCTACTAAAAATATAAAAATTAGCCAGGCATGGTGGTGCACACCTGTAATCTCAGCTACTTAGAAGGCTGAGGTAGGAGAATCGCTTGAACCCAGAAGGTAGAGGTTGCAGTGAGCCGAGATCACCTCACTGCACTCCAGCCTGGGACAGAGCAAGATTCCATCTCCAAAAGAGAAAGAAAAGTGGTTCCTTGAACTGGCCAGACAAAAAGGAGCTGAGAGGTGTATGCACCTTTGGTGACGTCTATGTTTACCTCACACATCGCAGTGAATTCCTCCAGACTAAGGCCCAGGAGGGCTCCATGGATAGGGGAAGAGATATCCTATTTCCATTCATCACCACTTCCCATTTTCTTTTCTCCCCCAAGCAGAACAGAATGGCTTAGACCTTTTTCTGCTTTCAGATCCTCTTAACAGTTACTGGTTCTTTCCACCCCACCCCCACCACACACGTGCACATCCAGCACACACCCCCTACTCATGCACACCCTGTAGTCTGAGACTTGGCCCCCTCTTCCCCAGCACCTGCTGCTGGCCCCCTCGGATGTGGCTGGATGGGGCACCTTCATAAAGGAGTCTGTGCAGAAGAATGAATTCATTTCTGAATACTGTGGTGAGGTGAGTGCTATAGTTTTGGCCCACATTCTTACTCGGGGGAGACTGATGAGAAACTCTGATTTTCTGTGGGCCAGGCTTCTTTGAATTAATCTCTAAATAACTCAGCTGTGTTCTCACATGGCCTCTTGGGGAGATCCCACAGAACCGTTTGCAGTACTGAAACCACTGTTCAACTCTTTGGCAACTCCAGACACGAGATGAGGGGCTGTCTTCAGCCTTCAAACTAGTTGGCCTGGGTGGGAATTGGAACAGCATAACTTGAGCTTGCTCTCTTATGATTCGCATCGTGATACTCAGTAAGCACCCATGTGAGATACCACCCAGCCCTTTCTGGGGACAGGATACCGTGCCCTGAGCAGGCAGCCTGATACTCCTATTTGTTATTTGTCTATCTCTCTAGCTCATTTCTCAGGACGAGGCTGATCGTCGCGGAAAGGTCTATGACAAATACATGTCCAGCTTCCTCTTCAACCTCAATAATGGTATGAAGTCTCTTTGTCTTGTTCCAAGGTAGTCTTTTTTTTTTTTTTTCCTTTTTTTTGAGACGGAGTCTTGCTCTGTTGCCCGGGCTGAAGTGCAGTGGCACGATCTTGGCTCACTGCAGCCTCTGCCTCCTGGGTTCAAGTGATTCTCCTGCCTCAGCCTCCTGAGTAGCTGGGACTATAAGCACCCACCACCATGCCCAGCTAATTTTTTGTATTTTTAGTAGAGACTGGATTTCACCATGTTGGCCAGGCTGGTATCGAACTCCTGGCCTCAAGTGATCCACCAGCCTTGGCCTGCCAAAGTGCTGGGATTACAGGAGTGAGCCACTGCGCCCAGCCCCAAGGTGGTCTTTCTACCAGATCGTCCTTGCTGTAGTCCAAGTGTAGATCAGCTCCAAATCTTCCAGCAGATGCACAGAGCAAGGGGGCAGGATCATACTTGGGGATCCCACAGGCCACAGTGCCCTTGCTTTGGAAGAACCTCCATTTCTGGGTTCTGTTCGTAATAGGAGCACTGAGCGCCTTTACCTGAGAAATCTTCCTGCCCGGTAGATGAGAAGATCCATAATTCAAAGAGTGAGGACCCAAAAGGAGAGCTCCCACACAAGGCTGAATTCTGAGGCTGCATGCTTTCCTCTGCTTCTGTTAGCACACTGGGCTTCAAAATTCCCATCAGACTAAAGTGTTTGTTACTATTTAATTGATTTTAAATTCAGGCTGAGAAGCTGTGGAGTTGCCAGCGTGCTCATGGTTTTCCTTGATTTACTTTACTTTATACAGATTTTGTAGTGGATGCTACTCGGAAAGGAAACAAAATTCGATTTGCAAATCATTCAGTGAATCCCAACTGTTATGCCAAAGGTGAGTCCCAGTGACCTGGGAGGTGGGGCGGGCGATGGATGCCTCTTTAATGTGATTTCCATCCGTTGTTGAACCTCTTCCATAGCTGAGCTATTTTTTGTCCAAAGATAATCATGATTAATGTCTGGGATCATTTTAGGCCCCTCTCAATCTTAGTTTTATAATCTGCTTTTTTCAGCGAATACATTATAAACACTTTCCCACAAACATGATTTAACCAGCCTGAGCAACATAGTGAGACCCACCTCACCAAATAATAATAGGCTGGGTGCAGTGGCTCACGCTTGTAATCCCAGCACTTTGGGAGGCCGAGGCAGGTGGATGACTTGAGGCCAGGAGTTCAAGACCAGCCTAGCCAACATGGTGAAACCCCATCTCTACTAAAAATACAAAAATCAGCTGGGCGTGGTGGTATGCACCTGTAGTCCCAGCTACTCAGGTGGCTGAGGCACAAGAATCACTTAACCCTGGAGGCGGAGGTTGCAGTGAGCCAAGAGGTTGCCGTGGCACTCCAGCCTGGGCAACAGAACAAGACTCTGTCTCAAAAAAAAAAAAAAACCCACTAATAATAATAAAGATAATTTTTCTGCCATAATAACAGATCTAAAAGCATAGAGGCAACTACCGTATTGACTACTTCGTAATTCCATTTGATTCATGTTTTCACTGGGAATTTGGAGAAAATCAACCCAGAAGCCTACTGGTTATTGATTTGGAGTTGGGTAGGAACCTAGCCTTGGGTTTATCCTGCTTGCAGTGGTCATGGTGAATGGAGACCATCGGATTGGGATCTTTGCCAAGAGGGCAATTCAAGCTGGCGAAGAGCTCTTCTTTGATTACAGGTGAGGTGCCAGTAATGGTCCTTGGGTTGTGGCCCCGGAACTGGAAAGAGAGGCGTTGGAATAGATTTGGAGGCTCAGGGAGGGTAATGGGGATGGAGGAGAGTCTTCCGGTGAACAAGGCTGTGTCCCTTGTTCTGATATCTGGTGCCTTGCCTCAGAAGTGGGACCATTGTAAACAGCCGTTAAGGAGTGGGAGGGGAAGTGAAACGGAAGGGGACTCCGCCTTTTCAATCACAAAAGTCATGAGAGTAACCTGGTTCCTCCTCCCTGCTCTGGGACAGGTACAGCCAAGCTGATGCTCTCAAGTACGTGGGGATCGAGAGGGAGACCGACGTGCTTTAGCCCTCCCAGGCCCCATGGCAGCATTTATGGTAGCGGCACTGTCTTGGCTTTCATGCTCACACCACTGCTGCTCGAGTCTCCTGCACTGTGTCTCCCACACTGAGAAACCCCCCACCCACTCCCTCTGTAGTGAGGCCTCTGCCATGTCAAGTGGGCACAAAACTGTCTCAATGAGAGGGGAGACAGAGGCAGCTAGGGCTTGGTCTCCCAGGAGAGAGTTGCAGAAATGGGAGACTTTCTCTGGCCTCAGAGGAAGTGAGCACAGGCTGGAGTAGATGACTTATATGTGATTTCGTGTCGGCTCCCCAGGTTGTGGGCCTCAGGAATCAACTTAGGCAGTTCCCCACAAGCACTAGCCTGTAATTGTAGCTTTCCCCATCAGGCGTCCCTATGTCATTGGGGTGCAGGCAAACCTCTGTGATCCGAAGACCTGGAGAGGACAGGCTAAGTGAAGCGTGGTCCCTGGACCCTACAAGTGGTCTGGGTTAGAGGCAGGCCTGGCAGGCAGCACAGACTGAACTCAGAGGTAGACGGGTCACCTTACTACCTCCTCCCTTGTGGCAGGGCTCAAACTGAAAGAGTGTGGGTTCTAAATACAGGCATTTGAGGCTTGGGGAAGGAAAGCTATGCCATCCTTCCTTGGCCAGAGAGGGAGAACCAGCCAGATGATAGTAGTTAAACTGCTATGCTTGGGCCCAGGAGGCTTTGAGAAAGCCTTCTCTGTGTACTCTGGAGATAGACGGAGAAGTGTTTTCAGATTCCTGGGAGCAGACGCCAGTGCCCAGCTCTCCAAAGTTCTGGCTTAGCAGCTGCAGGCAGGCATTATGCTGCTATTGAAGAAGCATTAGGGGTGTGCCTGGCAGGTGTGAGCACCCTGGCTCGCTGGATTTGTAGGTGTTTTCAGGCCTTCCATTCCCCATAGAGGCAAGGCCCAACGGCCAGTGTTGCTTATCTCTTCAGGGTAGGCAGGCATAGGCCTGGACTAGAGAGGAGAAAGATTGGTGTAATCTGCTTTCCTGTCTGTAGTGCCTGCTGTTTGGAAAGGGTGAGTTGGAATATGTGTTCCAAGTTGGGTGAGGGGCTAAATTGCACGTGTTTAGGCTGGCATCCCGTGTGCAGGGCATACTGGTGGAGGGTATGTGAAGTGGGAGAAGAAGCAGGTAGACCACCTGTTCCAGGCTGTGGTGCCACCCTCTCTGGGATTCATGCAGAGCAAAGCACTTTAACCATTTATTTTAGAAGGTCTATAGATTGGGGTAGAGTTTGGGCTAAGGTCTCTAGGGTCCCTGCCCAAATCCCACTCCTGAGGGAGGGGGAAGAAGAGAGAGCGGGAGATTCTCTTCCAGTCCTGTCTCATCTCCTGGGAGAGGCAGAGGAGCGAGCTTCACACAGAATTTCATGTGAATGGGGCCAGCAAGAGCTGCCCTGTGTCCATGGCAGGTGTGCCAGGCTGGCTGGGAACAAGGAATAGTGTGCTGGGTAGAAAGGGCGTGGGCGGGTGTAGATTGGCCTGGGAGTGTTATAGTAGGGAGCAGGCTTCTTCCTTCTTTCTGAGACTCGCAGCCCCCACTTCTTCCCACTCCACTGGTTGTCCCATGAAGGAAGAAGTGGGGTTCCCCCTGACCCAGCTGCCTCTTAGGGTTTGGTGTGAGACATGCACACACACTCACACGCTCTCACTCACCACACTGGAGGGCACACATGCATCCCGCACTCAGCAAATCCTGACAGAAAGCTCTTCCCACCCAAATAGGCCAGGCCCCAGCATGATCCTGAAATCTGCATCTGCCGTGGTTTGTATTCATTGTGCATATCAGGGATACCCTCAAGCTGGACTGTGGGCTCCAAATTACTCATAGAGGAGAAAACCGGAGAAAGATGAAGAGGAGGAGTTAGGTCTGTTTGAAATGCCAGGGGCTGGCCATGAGGAATAGGTGAAAAAAAACTTTTCACCAGCCTTTGAGAGACTAGACTGACCCTACCCTTCCCTCAGTGAGCAGAATCACTGTGGTCAGTCTCCTTCTGTCCCAGCTTCAGTTCATGAATACTCCTGTTCCTCCAGTTTCCCGTCCTTTGTCCCTGCTGTCCCCCACTTTTAAAGATGGGTCTCAACCCCTCCCCACCACGTCATGATGGATGGGGCAAGGTGGTGGGGACTGGGGGAGCCTGGTATACATGCGGCTTCATTGCCAATAAATTTCACGCACTTTAAAAGTCCTGTGGCTTGTGACCTCTTATCTGAATAAAGTGTTAGAATCCATTTTGGCAAGCTGTGTACTGTGTGCTTTGGGGCTGGAAGGATCCAGGGATGGGGTCCAGGAGCAGGTCGGGCCAAAGCATCAGCATTCTGATCCCCACTTACCCACTGAGGTCTGGCAAAGGGGGAGATGGGGGGTCCGGCAAGAGCCAGTCAAGCCCCTGGAAGGTGATGCAAGGATTCTGAGAGCTCCTTCTAGAAATTCCTGAGCCCTCAGGTTAGTTCCCTTAAAATCATCCCACTTATCCCCTAACCACGACGCCAGCTACCACACACAGACTGGGGCTCTGCCACTCTGCTTTATTGGAACGGCTCCGTGTCTGAGAGCACAGCAGGCTCAACCCTGCTTCAGAGTGGAGGCCGGACCAGGCTGGTGAGTGACCAGCAGGACTCATGAGACTTCCAACACAGGAGAGGCAAACTACGGACTGTGGGCACAGCACAGCACAGGACAGCACGGCCAATTGAGCTTTTCTTTTATATATAAACAAATACTTTAAAAATTCGAATAATATATAGAGTTTCTCTAGAGAGAGACTTTGCAACAAAAATTACATATAAAGAATATGACCTCCTGGGTAAATGAAGCAGCATCTCTGAGCGGAGGAAAGAGGGCTCCTCATGCACTGGAGGGGGCGAAGCCTTTGGACAGGCACCAAGGCCGTTGCATATCTTGGAAAAGGGTGGAGGAGTAGAGGGCTGGCTAATCAGGGTATCTGCATTATTTTCTCTACGTTGCAGGATTTTTATGGCTTTGGCTAAAGCAAGTGAAGCAGCGGAGGTACTAAGGTGCTAAACTGAGGCCTCTTGGTCTCTGTGTAAAAACCAAAGGAGGGGGGCAGGGGACAGCCATCAAGCCCTCTCGAGCCCCCAGCTGAGTGGAAGCAGATGGAAGATCTTCTTCAGGGCAGGGGGGAGGCTGGGGGATAGGGTTTAGCAGCCTCCTCCCCCCATACCCTCTGCAGCCCTGCACTCCCACACATCTGTCCCTGCTGATAGTGTCTATTGGAAGGGAGGCAGTTAATCTCCCCTACACTGTTGTTAATCCCTGACAGCAGCTGGGACAGAGATGGCAGGAAAGACCTATGTCAACCCCACGAGACTTCTTTGGGACAAACAGCCAGGAGCCTGGGGAAACAGGGATGAGCAGGGCATTGGTTTAGGCAGTGAGGCTCGGCCACTCCCTTGGGTCCCATCTATAGCTCTGCCCACCAAACTTGGCGGGGGCATGGGGGTATCCTCTAGATGAGCAGAGCCAGCTAAGAGAAGCCAAATGTCCCTGATCGGGTGGGGGAGAGGCAGGACTCGGGGAATTTCAGAGGAGTTGTAATTGGTCCCAGAAGCCCTTCTGACTTATTCAGACCTGGACTCCTCCAGGATCTGGGGTAGGTTCTGATCCCGAGGGCCAGGGGCTGGGGCTGGGGCTGGGGCTGGGGCTGGGGCTGAGGCTGGAGCCTGGGTGGGAGCTGGTGTAGGGGTGGGCGCCTGGGCAGGGCCTGAAGTGGGTAGGGGAGGTTTGCTGCCAGGATGGTACTCGTGGGCAGCTTTGGGCTCGTTGGTATGGTAGGAGCCCTTGTAGCGATGATTTTGCAGATAGAAGAGCACCAACATTCCCACCAGCCCCAGCAGCAGAAAGGCCACCAAAACTGAAAGGAAGAAAAGGGACAATTCAGATCTTTGGGATTTCACCTATATACACACTGACGCACACACACGCGCATGCACACATGCACCAATATTCCCACCGGCCCCAGCAGCAGAAAGGCCAACAAAACCGAAAGGAAGAAAAGGGACAATTCAGGGCAGATCTTTGGGATCTCACCTGTATACACACACACACACACACTTTGGGATTTCACCTGTATACACACACACACACTCTTTGGGATTTCACCTGTATACACACACACACACACACACATACTTACTTTTGGCCAAAAGCATAATATATGACACTCAGCTAGCTGTTCGACCACACTAAGCTCATCTCAAGTGTCTGGCAGGTTTGAATTCCTGGCTTACCCCCTGCCACCTTCTGTTTCTAATACTCTTTTTCCACATCCCTGGTAGTTACCCCAATTTCTCATCTCTCTAGGTGTTACTGTATCCCCATTTTCCCATCCCTTAGCTATAGCCCCATTTTAATATTTTATTTAAAAATCTGTAGCATCCTCAACATTTAAAAATCTCTGCCCAGTTATATGGCACCTTCAGAATAGCCTGTCTTATCATCCTTTGTGCCATCATGCGTCTAGTGCCTTTGCCATCCTGCAGCCTTGGGGATCAGGGGCAGGGAAAGGATGCTGACAGTCAGAGGGTAGTCTTGGGAGGTCAGCTTAGTGATCAGTGCTACTCACAGCCTAAAAGTATGGCAACCCATCCTTCATCATGGTAGTACGGGAAGTCTGGAGAGGAGAAACCACCAGTTAGGAGATGCCTCCTCCATGTTAAGAATCATTTCCCTTTCCTGGCATCCCTCCCTTCCATCCTCTGTGTCCTGGGAATGTACCTGGGGGCAGATACCAGGGATCAAGCTCAGGTGGCACCTCTGAAACAAGACGTGGCATAGCTCCGCAATTAGATTCGGACAGTTCTCCCTGAACTCGAAGGGCTTCAGCTAGCTCAGCAGTCATGGGTCGAGGGGTTCGGAAGTGGGTCTTAAGGGGAGCCACATTGTTGAATCGAACACCAGACAGGCAGCCCGAGAAACCTGGGGTGTTGTAGCGCTGGATCTCCGGGTCAATGACTCCTGTCTCTGAGAGAGAGGCAGGCCCAGAAAGAGGGACTTGGACCCAAAGGCCCTGCCACTCTCACTGTCCACAGGTTTCCCACTCATCTTTCCCACCGCCCTCATAGCCATTCCCACGGCCTTCAGTTTCCTTGAGGATCCAGGAACATATCCCACAGCTCCTTGCCTAAAACGCGTCCGCACCTGCAGCTTACCCATCACACGCCCTAGATACAAGGCCTTGGGTGAGTCCAACTGGCTGTCCACCAACAGCGAGAACTTCTGCTCTGTCAGTGGGAAGTAGTCCACCTGAGGTGGGGAGTGGGAGGGTGATGAGGGAGCGGGGACCACAAGCAGATGCCTGTGGGCTGGACTGGAGCTGTGTGGACCCTGGGAATATACTTGGGGGCAGATACTGGAGATCTCTCATTCTGTCCAAACTGGCGGTGCCAGCTGGGTGAGTCCTAGCTCAGTCTGAAGTGGGCAACTCCTGGGCCTAGATGTAGGATTTGGTATATATATATATTTATTTTTTTATTTTTTTATTTTATTCATTAAATATTTTGTGAAGACAATGTCTTGCTATGTTGCTCAGGTTGGTCTCAAACTCCTGGCCTCAAGCAATCCTCCCACTTCAGCCTCCCAAAGTGTTGGGATTACAGGTGTGAGCCACTGCACCTGGCCTATATATTTTTTAAAAACCTGGTTTTGAGCCCCATCTTTGCAGCTTACCAGCAGTTTGACTTTTGGTAAACTACTTTACTTTCCTTTTTTTTTTTTTTGAGATGGAGTCTCACTCTGTCCCCTAGGCCTGGAGTGCAGTGGCACGATCTCAGCTCACTGCAACCTCCGCCTCCCAGGTTCAAGCAATTTTCCTGCCTCAGCCTCCTGAGTAGCTGAAACCACTTTACTTTCTGAGGCTGTTTACTGATTTGTAAAACACTTAAATAAGAATGCCTACTGTCTGGCTGGGCGTGGTGGCTCATGCCTATAATCTCAGCACTTTGGGAGGCCGAGGCAGGTGGATCATCTGAAGTCGGGTGTTTGAAACCAGCCTGACCAACATGGAGAAACACTGTCTCTACTAAAAATACAAAATTAGCTGGGGCATTGTGGCGCATGCCTGTAATCTCAGCTGCGCAGGAGGCTGGGGCAGGAGAATCGCTTGAACCTGGGAGGCAGAGGTTGCAGTGAGCCGAGATCACACCATTACACTCCAGCCTGGGCAACAAGAGCAAAACTCCATCTCAAAAAAAAAAAAAAAATGCCTGTTGTCCTCTTGGAGCTATTGTGAGGGTTACATGAGGTGACACACATGAAAATCCTCTATACATTCAAATGTGATCTACAAATGTTGAGTATTTGATGTTTTCCTGGATGCCACAACCGAGATCATGAGGTTATGATCTGAACTGGCTCACCTCCCTCTATGCATACCTGGATGAAGAGGTTCCGGTAAACACGGGTGATGTTGACACTGTGGGGCTGGCCGTCGGTCACTGGGCGGGTGGTTAGCTGGTACACGTAGGGGCTGGTGCCCAGCTGATAGCGTAGCTGAAGGGTCCCTGTGGGGTGCAGAGAAGAAATTCAGGGTCTCATCTCCCATGACCCCTATCTTCTAACAGCACATAGTCCTTGTATTTGTGAATCAATAGGAGAATTAGGGGCACCTGGGTGAAGCTGGAGTGGGGTGAGAGAGCCCCGGAGAGCTTACCATCATCCTTGATGAGCACAGCCATGTAGTCACGAACAAAGGAACTGACGTAGAGCAGGACAGCGGGGGCAGAGCTGGTGCTGAAGCTGAAGGAGACTTCCTCTCCCGTAACATTGTAGACAGGCCCACGGTAACCGGGCACAGGCCGACCAGGCCGGGGGTAGTCAGGCAGGCGGTACCCGGGGCCATGGTAGCCAGGCACATAGCCCGGAGTATCATAGCCCGGGATGTAGCCAGGCTCATAGCCTGGCACCGGCCGGCTCAGCATGTGGGAGAACTCCCTGGCTGCAGAGCGCAGCGCTGACTGTAGGTTGTAGCGCATCCAGGTGCCCGGCTCAAAGAAACCACCAATATCTGCAGGTAGAAGCAGGGAAGTCAGGGCCCCACACTGCTCGCTCCCCAATTCAGAGGTTTTATGTCATCCATACACACATCCTGAGACTTCAGTTTCTGCCACCCTCACAACCCTCCATTTACTTTTAGGTTCCTTTGAGCCCCTCTGTCACAGAACAGACTCTTACAGCCATGGGAAACTTGAGATCATCTGATCCAACCCCTGCATTTTACAACTGGGGAAACAGGCTCAGAGATGAGGAGTGACTTGCTTAAATATACACAGTAACACCGGGCACAGTGGCTCACGCCTGTAATCCCAGCACTTTGGGAGGCCGAGGCAGGCAGATCATCTGAGGTCAGGAGTTCGAGAACAGCCTGACCAACGTGGCAAAACCCCATCTCTACTAAAAATACAAAACTTAGCTAGGTGTAGTAGTGCATGCCTGTAATCCCTGCTACTATAGGAAGGCCAAGGCAGGAGAATTGCTTGAACCCAGGGGGCAGAGGTTGCAGTGAGCCAAGATCGTGCCACTGCATGCCAGCCTGGGTGACAGAGTGAGACTCTGTCTCACAAAAAAAAAAAAAAAAGACACACAGTAAGGGGACAGCCAAGATCAGAATGGGGATATCCTGACCCCATGTAGTATATGTGCCACTACTCACACTTCCAAACCAGCACCAGAAATCTGTTGGTCCTTAAATCTTGTATCTCCCTAGTCCCCCACACTCCTCCCACCAGTAACCCATCTGCCCATACATCCTCCCTATAGGTCAGCCTTAGGGAGGATGCAGTCTTGCTATGTGTGTAGAATCTTGCTATGGGGAATGTCAAGGCTCACCTTAACCAAGAACCAAGTCATTGACGTGTTTTAGGAATGCAGCAATTATCAAATACATTTACAAGAGAGTTCGCCTATGTTACCATGGTGATGGTGGGAAGGTGGGGAAGCAATTTGCTTTTTTTTTTTTTTTGTAGACGCAGTCCTTGCTGCGTCCGCCAGGCTGGAGTGCAGTGGCACGATCATAGCTCACTGCAGCCTTGACCTAGGTGCAAGTGATCCTCCCACTTCAGCCTCCCGAGTAGCTAGGCCTAAGTGTGCACCACCATGCCCAGCTAATTAAGAAATTTCTTTTTTGGCTGGGCGCGGTGGCTCAAACCTGTAATCCCAGCACTTTGGGAGGCTGAGGCAGGCGGATCACAAGGTCAAGAGTTCGAGACCAGCCTGGCCAATGTGGTGAAAGCCCATCTCCACTAAAAATACAAAAATTAGCCATGCATAGTGGTGCACACCTGTAGTCCCAGCTACTCGGGAGGCTAAAGCAAAGGAATCGCTTGAACCAGGTGGAGGTTGCAGTGAGCCGGGTTCACGCCACTGCACTCCAGCCTGGGTGACAGAGTGAGATTCCATCTCAGAAAAAAAAAAAGAATTTTTTTTTGTAGAGACAGGGTCTTGCCACGTTGCCCAGGCTGGTCTCGAACTCCTAGCCTCAAGCAGTCCTCCCACCTTGGGCTCCCAAAGCATGCTTGGTGATTTTTATCTGTTTTTGCACCAGCTATCTGTACTATCCCTTCCTTGTCCATGCCTTTGGAGTCACCCATCATCTTCAACTGCCTGACTCCCCAAACTCAGAGCTCAGGAATCCAGGGACAACTCTAATTTTCCATGATGTGGGCTTTACATGCTATTTCCTTCCCTGCCCTCCCTACATCCCATTACACCCTATGGCTTCCTGTTGCCCCGTAACCAGCAGCACTGACCGTGGTTGCAGTATGGCCCATCAAAAGCCGTGAGGTCACAGTCACATGTGTAGTAGCTATAGCGCTCCACGCAGCGGCCTCCATGGAAACAGGGGAGCCGGGGGTGGGCACAGTGGCCTGTACAGTTGGGTGAGGTTCCCTCAGAGGCATTGGCACGGCCCTCCAGGTTCAGAGTCACTCCATTCAGACGCATGGCCCTCAAGCAACCCACAAAGGGGCGTCTCTTAAGCTCTGCAGATCCTGGAAAGGGTAGGCAACAGGTCAAGAAATGGAGGCAGAGCCAGAGACAGGAGTAAGTATTGTAGTTGGAAAGGGAGCCAAGGGGGCTGGAAGAATAGAATAGAATACAAAGGCCTGGAGGGACAAGTGAGACCCTGGCTTGCTCTGAAGCAGAGAGGACTGGCACCTAAGACAGAGGCTCCTGGAAACAAGGCAAGCGGCCTTGGAGGGTGGGAAGGTAAAGGAGGCTTCAGACTTGCCTCTGGGTTGCTGCTCACCCACATAGAGGGGCTGGTCATACTCCATCCAGATGTAGGTCTGCAGTGGCATAGGCCGCAGAACCCAGGGCCGGTGATCCACTCGGAGCCGGGCCTGCTTCACGTTGATTTCAGCCCGGACCAGGTGCCACTCGTCATCGTTGAACTCAAAGTCGTCTGAGTGTACTGTGAGATTCTCATCCCCATTCCCCACATCAAAGGCGAAGACCACATCCCGGGATGCTGGACAGTGTCATGCAGGGTGGGGGAGAAAAGGACTCAGACCTACAAGATCCTTCATGGATTCCTTGTCTAATACAACCTCTTTACCTCACCTCTTTGGAGCTTCTTGAATATCCCTCCAATTTATCTGTAGCTTACAATGAAACTTACCAACTGCTTAAAACCTCATACCCTTCGTCTCTCCCCACATCACAGATCCCTGAAACCAGCTTCCCAGCCTCACCTCCCAGGCTAGAAGCATGGCTAATCAGCGGTGAGAGGGACTCGAAGGTCTAGCTTCCTTATGTACAAGGAAGGGACTTAAGGCCAAGAGAGGCCAAGTGAGTGCCTAGGGTCACCTGAGCAGCCATCAAGACCGAGTGAGGGCTAGAACCCAGGGTATCTCAACCCTTCCCATGCTGCCTGTCAAAAGGGCATCTGCCGTTGGCTCCAACCGCAGCCTGCACCTGCCCATGTCTCCCCAGACAGCACTTTCATCTACCCCGAGGCCCTCCCACAGTCTGCCTGCTCACTGTTGAGTTCCACCCGCACATAAGGTCGGCGCCACTGGCAGTAAGGGCCCCCCATATTCTCTAGGAAGACTCCCGAGGGAGCAGAGGTCCTGAAGTAGAAGGAGACATCCAGGCTGTGGTTGGCACGGATTGGGGGGAAGCGTAGTGCAGCCCCAGTGTGGAAGGAAATGGTGTTCCAGGAATTTCCTACAAAAGCAGATGGAGGAGGGTCTCGTCAGGGAGATTGGAGGGTGGAAGAGGAAGAGAACCTGGGGTTGGGGGCAGGGGAAGTTGGGCAAAGGGGGAGAGTTTGAGGTGATGGAGGAGAGACTAAGGAGTGGAATGAAAGAGCAGCGAGGTGCAGAGTGGCAATGAGATCACAGCAGGAGCTGGGGGTCGGGCACCCCAGCTAGAGACCCCCAGTGACTCATGCAGCCTAGCTTTTGGAAACTGGAGAGTCAGCTCTGGGAGGGCACACAAAAGGCGATTGCCACTCACGATCGCCATAACAGCGCAAAGGCCTCAGGAAGAACTGGGCCTCGGAAGTGGAGCGGTTCGTATCCCCTATCACCACCTGAGTGACAGGCAGATGGTCCACAAAGGTCAGCAGTCCCTTGTCAGTTCTCCTGTGGGGGCAGGTTTCCATGGCTCAGACCCAGCCACTCAGCTCCCCCGCCCGCCGGAGTCCTAAAAACCCTGTCTCTTTGCCCGCTCACCACTGGGGCTGGTCGGCATCACAGTTGCAGTACAAGGCAGGGTCCACACAGCTCCGGTCCAGACCACAGGCACAGCGCTGGATCCCAGGCTGGGAGCCTCCCCAGTAGAAGTGCTGCTCCTCATTTCGGCCAATCCAAAAGCTGTAGGGGTAGCCTCCTGGGGAAGAGGTGCAGGCAGCTTCCAGGCCCTGTCCCTCCGTTAGCCTCTGGGCTCCTCTCACCCTTCCAACCAGCCCAGACCCCTCCTTGAATCTTCCAACCCAAAGCCCCAGCTAGCTCTCTGGCTTCCTTCTCCCAGGCCCCCACTGGTGTCTCCTCCAGTTCCGCCACCTCCCTCCCTGACCCCAGCCCTAACCTGCAGTGTTGAGCAGCCGGGAATTGTAGCAGGAGAACTCGATCCACTGTTCACAATGCTGGGAAGCATTGGCAAGGGCACTGACTTCCTCCCAGGATGCATTCCAGTACTGGATAGCCCCCAGGAATGGCCGCTCCATGCTGGAACCTGTCACTCGAGTTGTCCACAGTCTGTCATGTCGCACAACTGTCCACGCTCGGTTCTCTGGGAGACAAGAGGGGACAGAGCTTTGGCTGGAGTTGGGCATTCTCTACCCATCTCCCTGCCCACCTTCACCACTGCTGCTGCAACTCAGAGCCACTGAACGTGGCCAGCAGCTCCATTGCACCTCTGCCCTGGGCACTCTGCATTGTAGGCTGGAAATGAGATAGCTGGAATGGGTAAGGAAGCTGGAATTTACTTTTTTTTTTTTTTTTGAGACGGAGTCTCACTCTGTTGCCCAGGATGAAGTCCAATGGTGCTATCTTAGCTCACTGCAACCTCCACCTCCCAAGTTCAAGTAATTCTCCTGCCTCAGCCTCCCGAGCAGCTTCCCAAAGTGCTGGGAGTACAGGGTGAGCCACTGCACCTGGCGTGGGATTTATTTTTAAGGCTAGGTTACAAATTCCTCAGTATCCCCTTACCCTCTGTCCTCCTTTACCCCACCTGTTTAGTCTAACTGCCCCCACCACCACCACCACCACTCTATCCTTCCCGGTTCCCTCCTCACCCACCACCCATCAGAAACACTTACCTCGGATATCACAGTACACTACAAATGGCTTCAGGGGGCCACTGCCATCAGGATCAATAGTGAAGTTTCCAGAAGTTTTCCCACTGAGCCGATAAGCCTCACAGGATTCCTTATACAAAGCTGGCAGATAGTAAGGTGAGACAAAGGCAGTTAGAGAGTTAGAGGGCTGGCCGGGTGCAGTGGCTCAGGTCTGTAATCCCAGCACTTTGGGAGGCCGAGGTGATGGATCACCTAAGGTCAGGAGTTCGGGACCAGCCTGGCCAACATGGTGAAACCCCATCTCTACTAAAAATACAAAAATTAGCTAGGCGTGGTGGTGTGCACCTGTAGTCCCAGCTACTTGGGAGGCTGAAGTAGGAGAATCGCTTGAACCTCAGAGGCAGAGGTTTCAGTGAGCCCAGATGGCACCACTGCACTCCATCCTGGGCAACAGAGTGAGACTCTGTCTCAAAAAACCAAAAACAAAAAGAGAGAGGGCTGGAAGGGCCATCCTCACCATCTCTAGCAGCCTCATGATCCCCAGCAACCTTCTCCTGACCTCCCTTGTCCCTGACTCTCCCCCATACTGCATCTGGCTTACGTGTGTGGCAGGTCTCTCCCTTATAGCCCGTGAGTTCGCAGTAGCAGATGAAGTCATCCCAAGACTGGTAGCAGCGTCCATCATGCTCACACATGTTAGGGCTGCACCTAGGGAAGGGGTCAGGACCAAGGGAAAGAGCCTTACTGGGAGCTGGAGAGGGGGTCTGATCCTTGCAAGCTTCACTCCCAGCTCCTTGAAGCCCCAGAACCCAGCGAGACACACCCCGCCTAGCCAGCCGGGTGTAAGCCCAGATGCAGGGGCACTAGGCAGTCCTCGGGGCTCAAGTACTACTGTTCCCCCTTCCTGAAAACAGCAAAACATGCCTTATTCTACCCCCATCTTCCCCCCCGCACAAAAAACCCCTCTAGGACCAAAAACAGATGTGTCATTTCCATCCTGAGCGTGTATCACCTTAAGGGAGGAAATCAGAGGTAAAAGATCAAAGAATAATCATCCCCAAGCAGGGGACTAAGGAGCAGAGACAAGGAGAAGGGAGACTATTGAGAAAGGCCATTCCTACTGGGAGACCAGGGAAGAGGGCTTTGGAGGGGTCACCTCTTGTTAGGGGCTCCTGGGTACCTATCAGTGATGCCACATGTATCAAAAAGGACCTCAGCATAGAATCCAAGCCGCCGGAACTCCACCAGAGTCAGGTTGACCAGCTGACCATCCACCTTGAGCAGCTCCATGCAGCCATGGAATGCCGTCTGGTTGGAGTGGCAGTCCCATCGACTGGCTGGCTTGGGACAACCTGGAGCAACCACCCCGTGAGACCCTCTCCAGGGGAGACCCCAAAGACCCTCCCCCAGGGAGATGCCAAGAGGGTGCCAGACATAAAGGAAGAAAGGGGACTAGACCCAAAGTGTAGATGGCAATGACCTTCTACTCCCCAAGGCCCCAGAGAGGAAAGAGGGCTTGCTCCCTCCAAAATTCTCCATATGGCCCCATCTGGGTGGACTTAGATGGAGCCTTCCCACCCAGAAACAGAGATCTGGTCAGGTTGGCCCTCACTTACCCCCAAAGAAATATGAGGTCCCTGTCCGGATCAGCAGTGGGTATGACACCCTGACCTCTGCCCCCTCCACATCATCAATGCTGATGACTGCATGGTTTTCCTGTGCCACAAAATTCACCTCGTGCCAAAAGCCATCGTTCAGTCGGTACCCTGGACAAGAATGGATGATAGTGTGGGTGGAGGCAAGCAGCAACTAGGCTAGAAGAATGTCCTGAGTGGGGAAGCAGCCCCACTGTGTCCCAGGAGCAGCCTGTGTGCCCCTGTTATTACACTTCTCACACCCAGTGGAGACCTCTCTGAATGCCTCTTCATTATCCATGACCCAGCAACTGCCACAGAGTCTGCACAGTTATAAATGAGTAACGATCTCCAGGGGCCCTCTGGAACTGGAGAATACCAGGACTCCCAGGCTTCCCCCTTCTCCAAGAATCCTTAGTCCCTCAGATCCGCCTCCTCACTGCCTCCAGCCACTCCCATCTTTTCCCAGTACCCTGGGGCTTCCTGCCCTGCGCCCTTCACTCCCTCTCCCCTCACCAGAATGTAAAGGCCTCAGTCCAGGCCTACAACTTTCTCGGGCTCCTCTACCCTTCTTTTCTCTGCTTGTGCCTCCCCCGAAACGCCCTCACCAGCAGCGAACTGAAGCTTCTTTCGGCCGCTCTGCGCGATGGACACGTTGACCTGCCCTTCGCTGAGTGTCAGCTCCACGTGGCCCAGCCCGTCCCCCAGACGAGAGAAAAGGAGAAGCCCGGTGAGGTCCCAGGTGCGGAAGCGAAATGAGACTGCCAGACGGCCGCGGCGTGGGAAACCGGGCACTTGAACGAAGTTGTGAGGGCCTCCGAAGTTGATAGGGTGCGGTACCGGGTCCAGGCAACGAAACGCCACCTTACCCTAGGGGCACAAGCGAAGACGCATCAACACCCGTGAGCCGCCTCTGCCTCAGCTGGGATTCGGTTTTCACACTGGTCTAAGACCCTGGTCACCGCCCTCCTTCGGTGTTGGCGGGGGTGAGATCTCCAACCAGGACATGACCCCATCCCCTCCAAGCTCGTCCATCTGTGGAGGGGGCCCCAACCCAGTCAGCCCTCGGAACTCTGCTCGCTTGCTCTCGCTGATCTCCACCGTCTGCTAGGCAACCGCTTCTCTCCTTCCAGTATCGAGAGGCAATTTCGGGCCACAGACCAGGCTCCTGCCAGCTTCCCGACAAAGCTCCAGAGTCGGAGAGGGGTGAGGGGGGCATATCAAAGAAACCATCGATTCAAGTCCCTACTCAGTCACTGTGCAGCTGCACGACCCCTGGTCAAGCCACCCCCTGTCTCTGCGCCTTACGCTCCCATCTGTGAACCAAGGTGATTGGACCCGACCACGGCTTCTTAACGAGGGGCCTGCGTGGCTCGTGCACCTCAAGTGAGACCCGCTCTCCTCCCAACTTGAGCATTTGGCTGGGGACTGAGGGATCCTCCGCTTTTATCTGATGTTCAATATCTCTTCCCGCTCCACCTCTTTGCTTTCCACGAGGCTTTGGTATCCTGTCCTCCCAGACCCCCCTGCCCACTGGCCTCGAAGGTGATCCGGGAATGGCGCCGCACAGCCAGGTCTGCGATGTTGACGCGATTGAAGATTACGTTTTCTATGCAGCCGCGGAAGTTATGCCGATAGGCTAGATTCTTCCGCGCGGCGCCCACCAGTCCTCCGATGAACATCTGCGGGAGAGGTGGGAATGAGGCCCCTTAGGCACAGGAGCGCGCCTGCCTTTCTCGCGCATCCCCGCCGTATGCGTTCCCAAACGCCAGGTGGGGCTTTGTAAAAGATTTGAAACACACATTTCCCCAGCGTCGGTACTAAAGCTTGCTAGGCCTTTCAAGGCTCGAGTTCAAGCTCTGACTCCAACACAAATCTGCTGCACGCCCTTGGGCAAGTCAATTAGCCTGCCTGGGATTCTTATCTGCAGATGGGGTCAGGGTCTTTAACAACTCCACAAAGTTGTGGGAGGATCCAAGGGACAATTTTCCTACCTTGCCTAGTCCCCAAAATCTGGATTTCCAAACCCCACCTCATTAGTTCTGAAATGGTGCCTGGAAGTCTGCATGCTAACACCAACACCCACAAAAAAAAAAAAAAAAAAAAAAAAACGGTCTTTTTCTGGTGAGCGGCAAGTTTGCCAAGGGCTGCTAGGATATTCAGGAATTGGAATACGAGGTCTTTAAAAAATAATCTTTTTTTTTTAAATAGAGGTAGGATGTCACTGTGTTGCCCTGGTGGGTCTTGAACACCTGGCCTCAAGCAATCCTCCCACCTCAGCTTCCCAAAGTGCTGGGATTACAGGCATGAGCCACCACCCACAGCCTGAATGTGAGGTCTTACCTCTGAGAGACAGAGAAAGAGAGAGAGAGAGAGAGACCGACCTGCACTCACTCATCCAGCATCCTGCCCCTACCACGAAATAGCACCTCCCTAGTCTCTTACCTCAGTGTCCAGGTTCAGCCTCTCGAAGTCTCCATTGAGAATAAAGCGCTGCACATAGCCGTCCAGGGTGAAATTTACGTCGCGGCCAAATCGGTCCACCCGCACGTAGTGCCAGTGCTGGTCATTGAGGACTCCGCCAGCGCTCACGGTGGTGTGACCTGGTCTTGGCTGGATGGGACTGCTGCCTGAGGGTGGGGCAGGACAGAGTAAGACCTCAAGCCAGGAGAACTCCTTGGAGTCCAAGCTCCTAGGCAGAGCAGCAGCCTGTAACAAAGCCCAGGGCAAGCAGGGAGAGTGGGCTAATAGATAAACAGCCATTGGTGAGTGTGTGACAGGGTAAGCCATTTAGCCTGGCTTCCTGTCTGTGAAAGTGGGAACACATGAGCTGCTTCTATTTCATCGCGCGGGTGTTATGAAAAGCTAATGAGATACAGTGTGTGTGTATGTGTGTGTGTGTGTGTGTGTGTGTGTGTACAAGGAAGGAACTGAGGCTCGGAAGTGCCCCATCCGAGGTCACATCTCTGGGTAGTGGTAGAGCTGAGACTGGAATCCAGTTCTCACTCCGACTCCAGTGTTTTGCTAGCACCAAATACTACAAGAAAGGCGTAGTTTGGTCCAGGCCTTAGAGAAGTGGAAGACCAGGCGTGAGCGCGGCTGCGCGGAGGAGGTGCTGCGAGGAGGGCGGTGAGAGAACTTCAGGGGTTGACCCCTCATCGCACCCGGCCGCCGAGCTCACCCAGGCTCATGTGCAGCAGCAGGTGTGCCCCCTCCAGCTCGATCGTCACGTAGTCGCCCTGGGCGCCCTCGGCGTGCAGCAGAAGCCCGTCCTTCTCCTCGGTCTTGAAGCTGAAGGCGAACACGTCCCACAGGCTTCGGCTGACCCCTCGTGGGAAGCGGTATGAGATGGCATCGTCACCGTCGAAATAGAGTATGTCGGACTCTGCGCAAAGGAGCAAAGGACCGTAGATGGGCCGGGGACTGGGGAGGCTGTCTGTCTCCCGGGCCCCCTCCGCGCTCTCTGCATGCTTACTGTATGGGCAGCCGTAGAGGCCGAGCCTCAAGCCGATCTTGCCGCGTGGGTTCCACGCCAGGGGCACGATGCGGATGTAGCGCGCGGTGAAGTGGTAGTGCAGGTCATGGCGCACCAACGCAGACTCGTTCACGTTACCAAAGAAGGTCTGAGGAGGTGGGAGAGAGTAGTAACCACGTTCCACCCTCTACTTATTTTTTTATTTTATTTTTTGAGACAGAGTCTCCCTCTGTCGCCCAGGCTGGAGTGCAGTGGTGCGATCTCAGCTCACTGCAACCTCTGCCTCCCGGGTTCAAACAATTCTCTGCCTCAGCCTCCCGAGTAGCTAGGATTACAGGCGTCCACCACTACGCCCGGCTAATTTTTTTTTTTCCCCGTAGAGACGGGGTTTCACCATGTTGGCCAGGCTGGTCTTGAACTCCTGACCTAGTGATCCACCTGCCTTGGCCTCCCAAAATGCCAGGATTACAGGCGGGAGCCACTGCACCCGGACCCCCTCTGCTTCTTTCTCCATAGCCTTCCAGCCCACAACTTTCACACCCAGCCAATCTCGACTTCTGGAAAGTAAATACTCTTTGGTCTCCCCTGCTAGGCGGCTTTGCCTGGTCAGTTTCCATAAAGTGTCCTCTCACACCATCCTATTATTTCCTCAGACCTGAAATCAAATGTCACCTCCTTAGGAAGCTCTCCCAGATTTTACCCTAAAGTGTGTTAAACCCTGTGAACCGAGTGTTTCGTGCACGTCCTAAGTTGACAGCCCCTCTGGACAGAGTCCCTGGAGTGGAGTCACTGCTCCTCGTCCATGCCCTCACCACCACCCCCTCCATTTTCCCAGAGGCTGGTGCCCCTCCAGAGCCTGGAGCACAGGAAGCTCCCCAACTGTTACCGCCTTGGTGCCCAGAGTACCGAGTTGTGCCCTCGCTGGTAGAACGGTGTCCAGCTGTCCACTCGGTCGCCATAGAGCAGCATGTAACGTGTGACCCAGTCCCAAGAATTAAAGGAGCCTTGTGTCGCCACGGCCCGGATCCGGTGCTTCTTCATTAAGTCTATCTGGAGCCAGGGATTCGGATCCCCAATCCGTGGTGACCACCCGCTTATGCCTATAGAAGAGACAAGAGCTTTAACCGGCTATCCTTCTCCCCGAAGCCCTCCAGAGACCCCTACCCTGCCGCGGTGCGCTGCCAGTTCACAGCTGATGTTCCGCGGAGCTCACCGTGCAGCCTGGCGAATCGCGGGGCCGTAAGGAGACTGTAGTAGGAGGAGGCGCCCAGGGAGCGTGCATAGAGGGGACCCACCAGCTCCTCGTCGCAGCCGTCTAGGGTAGGGAAACCGACATGTTAGCGCTAACACCTCCCAGGCCCTTCCAAAGGCCCGCCCACTTAGCCACCGAAGCTTCTCTTCTCTGCCCCCAGCCACCACCCCCAGAGGCACGCCCAGCTCTACCTTAAAGCCATCTATTCAATCCTGGCTGCAGCAACAGCTGCATGCTCAGAGGAGGCTGCCTTCTCCTTCTAGGGAAACCCCTAGGCTACACCTATAGGCCCAAGGCCAGACCCTCCCTAGCTAGCCCAATACCTGCCCTGGTTTAGTACTTCCCCAAACTCAATCCTAAACCTCAGCATCTTCCAGAACCTAAGTCAGCCCAAGACACCAATCCAGCTCCAACCCTAGCCTCAATCCCACTCGGCCCCCAAAACTTGCACCATCCCCAAATACAGGCCTTGTACCCAACCTCAGCCAGTCCTAGCACCATCACCAGCTCCATGTCCAGCCTTAGCACCAGTCAGGGGCACCAGCTCCTGCTTGGATCCCAGCCACAAAACCCAGCCCCAGCCACAAACCCCAGCCCTAGCCACAAACCCCACTCCTTGGCCAGCTCCAAAGTCCAGCCTCAAGCCCTGGAAAAACCTTAATCCTAGTCTCGGTCACCAGTATACACTTATCCCCCAGCCCTAGCCTCAAACCCAGGCACCAGCTCCTGCTTGGATCCCATCCCCAAATCCCTGCCCGGCTGACTTCATCCTCGCCCCGGAGCCCAGCCCCAGCCCCCGGGCGCGCGCGGCAGCCTCAGAGCTGCAATGCGGAGCGCGGGGGAGAGGCAGGAAAAGAGGAAAAGATGAGAGCCAGCGGGCGCGCGCCGGCCGGGAAGGACCCGCGACCACCCAGCCGCAATGCGGTGCGGGGCCGCCCTGCAGGCTCTGGACACCTGGGCCCAACCCCACCTGCCTCCAAGCCCAACACTCACAGTAGCCCCAGCCCTCGGCTTCTGAGACCGCGGCGAGCAGGATGCAGAAGAGCCGGAGACGCATCATGCAGGGCTGACGGTCCCGGCAGCCGCCTCCCTGTGAACGGCTCCGGCTATGGCTCGAGTTCTGGCTTGGGCTCCAAGCTCTTCTCCTGGGGTTTGCAGCAGACGGCTCTCTCCTCCTTACCGACCCCTCCCTCCCTCTTTCCTTTCGCCCCCAAGCGCGCTCTCTCTCTTCTCTCTTCTCTTCTCTCTCTCTCTCTCTCTCTCTCTCTCTCTCTCTCTCTCTCTCTCTCTCTCGCTGTCGTTCCTGGTCCTCCGCTCTCTCTTCTCCTTTCCACCCTCTCTCCTCTCACCTCCCCCCTTCCCCAGCCTCTGTCTCCTGGCACGCGCCGGTTTCCCGGACCCCGCGCAAGCGCGTGCCTCAGCCCTGCTGCGAAAGGGCGGGGGTAGAGAGCCTCTAGCCACCGAGAAAACCCCAAGTAACCCGAGGCTGCCCGGGACTAGGGCCACAGGGGTGAGGATAGGGAACCTAGGGCCAGAAGCATCCTGAAAATTTCAAGAAAAGGGAGGTGGTGGCGGGGGCGGGGTGCCTGGCAATGGAATGAAGGGTAAGTAAACATTTCTGAAGGCAAATTAAGCTCTAGGAGTGGTGCTGGGCACTATGAATTTAGGATTTTTGCTTTACTCCACTTTGCAGATGAAAAACCTCAGGCTCAGAGAGGTCAAGAAACTGAGTCAATATCATACAGCAAACGATTATATTCTGAAGCCCATTCTTTCTTCACTGACAGAGTAAAGACAGTAAATTATTTTTTTCTTTCTTTCATTCTTTTTTCTTTCCTTCCTTTTCTTTCTTTCTTCCTTTCTTTCTTCCTTCCTTCCTTTCTTCCTTTCTTCTTTCTTTTTTTTTCATAAAATCCAGATCCTGCACAAGAGAGTAAAGTCTTTTGGAGGATGTGGAATGGGAAAGTGACCCCCTAGACCCTAATCCCCACCTCCCTCTCGGCCCCTCTCCCCGCCTCTTCCTTCCTGTCCCTCTAGTAGTTTAACTTCTACCCCCTGTGGCTATACCTCAGAAACCTGTGTAGCCAGAGATGGGAACGGAGGCCACAGAGCAGGTGGGAGTGGGGGCAGGGAGGGGGAGAAGGGTTACAGAGAGGGAGGAAACAGGGAAGGAATGGGATTCTCCACCTGGCAATAGGCCTCTGCCATCCTATGGCTTATTGGGGATTCTTGGCACTATCTCAGACTAGGAGTCCTCCAGATAAATGGGCTGGTGGTGTGAGGCTGGGGTTGTGGGACGGGGACTAGGGCTGAGGGGAAAGGCAGGTTGAACCTAGAGGTCCAGGGTCCCACCTGGGCCCTGAAAACCTGAGTCCCAACCCCGGAGACCCCCTTGGCATGAGTGGTTCAGTGTGCTGGTATTGGAGGTAGAGGGAAGGTGGGTAGGGAAGGGAAAGAAGACAAACAGAAACCCACCCCAGACCGAGGTTGGAGTGCAGGGCTCAGGTCTGAGAAAAAGCCTGCATATGGGCATTATTCCAGGAGAGGGCGCTGCAAAGGGAACTGAAGCTCTAGGATTTATTAATAATACAACTCTGGGCTGGGTCCGGTAGCTCAGGCCTGTAATCCCAGGACTTTGGGAGGCCGAGGTGGGTGGATCACCTGAGGCCAGGAGTTCAAGACCAGCCTGGCCAACATGGTGAAACCCCATCTCTACTAAAAATACAAAAATTAGCTGGGCGTGGTGGTGGGCGTCTGTAGTGGGGCGTCTGTAGTCCCACCTACTCGGGAGGCTGAGGCAGGAGAATCGCTTGAACCTGGGAGGCAGAGATTGCAGTGAATCGAGATTGTGCCACTGCAATCCAGCCTGGGCGACAGAGCAAGGCTCTGTCTCCAAAAATAATAATAATAAATATAACAATAATACAAACTCTGTATTATGGTCTTTGGAGAACACAAGTTCTCCCCAGCCATTATCTTCCGTATTGCCATCTTCACAGCAAATCTTGAGAGGTCGGCTGGTCAGGATTTATAATCTCAACATTACATGTTAGGTAACTGAGGTCTAGAAAGAGCAAGTGACTTGCTCAAGGTCACCCAGAAAGCTGGAAGCAGAGATAGGAGGAGTGCAAGAGAAGCCTAGGCCTGCTGAAGGTGTGCTAGGAAGAGTCTGGAGAAGAGCTTATGTCTCTCCGTGTACTGTTACATCTGACCACACAGGAGCTCTCAGCTTGGAAGGCATGTGTGGGCAGGGGAGTGGTGTGGTCAGATGTGTCTCATAAGATCCCGCCTCTCATTTGACCCTCCCAGGTCTCCTGGGGCCATTACTCTGGGGATGAAGAGGAGGCATACTCGGCTGAGCCGCTGCCAGAGCTTTGCTACAAGGCCGATGTCCAGGCCTTCAGCCGGGCCTTCCAACCCAGTGTCTCCCTGACCGTGGCTGCGCTGGGTCTGGCCGGCAATGGCCTGGTCCTGGCCACCCACCTAGCAGCCCGGCGTGCAGCGCGCTCGCCCACCTCCGCCCACCTGCTCCAGCTGGCCCTGGCCGACCTCTTGCTGGCCCTGACTCTGCCCTTCGCGGCAGCAGGGGCTCTTCAGGGCTGGAGTCTGGGAAGTGCCACCTGCCGCACCATCTCTGGCCTCTACTCGGCCTCCTTCCACGCCGGCTTCCTCTTCCTGGCCTGTATCAGCGCCGACCGCTACGTGGCCATAGCGCGAGCGCTCCCAGCAGGGCCGCGGCCCTCCACTCCCGGCCGCGCACACTTGGTCTCTGTCATTGTGTGGCTGCTGTCGCTGCTCCTGGCGCTGCCTGCGCTCCTCTTCAGCCGGGACGGGCAGCGGGAAGGCCAACGACGCTGTCGTCTCATTTTCCCCGAGGGCCTCACGCAGACGGTGAAGGGGGCGAGCGCCGTGGCGCAGGTGGCCCTGGGCTTCGCGCTGCCGCTGGGCGTCATGGTAGCCTGCTACGCGCTCCTGGGCCGCACGCTGCTGGCCGCCAGGGGGCCCGAGCGCCGGCGTGCGCTGCGCGTCGTGGTGGCTCTGGTGGCGGCCTTCGTGGTGCTGCAGCTGCCCTACAGCCTCGCCCTGCTGCTGGATACGGCCGATCTACTGGCTGCGCGCGAGCGGAGCTGCCCTGCCAGCAAACGCAAGGATGTCGCACTGCTGGTGACCAGCGGCTTGGCCCTCGCCCGCTGCGGCCTCAATCCAGTGCTCTACGCCTTCCTGGGTCTGCGCTTCCGCCAGGACCTGCGGAGGCTGCTACGGGGTGGGGGATGCCCCTCAGGGCCTCATCGCCGCCGCGGCTGCCCCCGCCGGCCCCGCCTTTCTTCCTGCTCAGCTCCCACGGAGACCCACAGTCTCTCCTGGGACAACTAGGGCTGCGAATCTAGAGGAGGGGGCAGGCTGAGGGTCGTGGGAAAGGGGAGTAGGTGGGGGGACACTGAGAAAGAGAGAGGGATCTAAAGGGACTACCTCTGTGCCTTGCCACATTAAATCGATAACATGGAAATTAGATGCAACCCAACAACTGTTACTATTTTTGAGTCACCGACTTGGAAGTGATTTGTGGCAGGGCAGAGCCGGTGGGTTAACATCCCGCCCCTGCCCGCCCCTCAACCCCAGCGCTTGGCTCTCTGAGTGGAAGACGCTTACGGCCTGGGTGGGGGTGGGGGGCTGCTGAGTCTGCTAAAGCTCTAGCCACTGACACTCCCTCCACCGTCACCCGGCCTCAGCCAACAGAGGTGAGGTGGGAAAGCTGCCAGGCAAGGAGGGGCGCGGGTTCCTCTTGCAATACCGTAAAGCAGAGCTTTCTAACAACTAGAGCGCTCTCCAGTAATGGCTGCCTTAGCAAATACGGAGTTCCCGCTATTGGAATGTTCAGACTGTCGTGGACGCTGTGGGCCTTTGCGTGGTGTGGGGGGAGGGGGGAGAGGGGCAAGAGATTCCCGTTTTGGGTGGGCATTTGGATTACATTACCACTTTACAATCCCTTCCTAGTGTCTGATGGAAGGAAAATGAAAAAACTAATTTTAAAAGTTGAGTTGAAGTTTTTCACCTTGAAGAAAAACCTAGGAGGGATTGCAATCTGCAAATTTCCGGAGTAGTTATCATGGGTGTGGTGGGGGTGAGGGATACTTGCTGTTCTCCATCTTCTCTGGGGACTGGGTCAGAGGAAATGCACTGAGCTGGCCGGAAAGAGAGAGGTTGGATATGGGAAAAAACTTCTCTGCAGGCAAGGGCCTGGGATCCAGACCGGGGAGATGGTTGTGGTATCTCTATTCCTAGGAAATCTCTCAGTACAGGCCACTCTCATCTGGAGAGAGGCCACAGCCGAGATGGCCTCTAAACCCGCTCGCATTGATTCCTGGTCTTTGTTTTACACAATCAAAACGGGCAGGATGGTGTTCACGTGCGACAGTTCTCGCGGTTTAATACCGGTCAGCAAAGCTGTACCCACCACTCCAGCCTGGAGTCTAGGGTCGAGAAGGGCGGGGCGTGGCGAGGAGGTCTCAAGGGAGGCGCTGGCCCGACGGCCCCGCCCGTCCCGCCCTGCCCCGCCCCTTCCCGCCCATCCCAGCCCAGCCCGGGCTAGCAGTCCTTCTCAGAGCCGCCGGCAGCAGCTGCGAAAAGAGGTCCCCTACGGCCTCTAGGGACCAGGATCCAGGGAAGACCCGGAGACGGCGCCGATCCTCAAAGGGTCCCCCATGCCAGCCACTGGGGACCGACCTGGAACCCCCCATCAGAGATCTCGGGAATCGCCGCTGAGTCAGCAACACGCGCGCGCGCCCGCGAAGGCCGCGGCCCCGCCCCGGCCGCCTAACGCCTGGGTTAACCCCTTCCTACACAGAACAGCAGGATATTCGCCCTAAGAGGCCTCCACTCTGTTCCGAGACCACAGAATTCCTTAGAATCTCAAGCCACTCTCCCCAGCTGAGTTCGGTGAGCTGTGAGCTCTATATTCGATTTTATTTCTGGCCTAGGTCTGCGCCTTCCCAGAGTGCCTGCCTCAACTGCTTCACCTCAAAAAGGAGATGAGGCCAAGTGCAGTGGCTCACACCTGTAATCCCAGCACTTTGGAAAGCCAAGCTGGGAGGATCGCTTGAGCCCAGGAGTTCGAGACCAGCCTAGGCAACATAGTGAGGCTCCATTTCTACAAAAAATAAATTTAAAAAATTAGCCAGGCATAGTGGTGTGCACCTGTAGTCCCAGCTCCTGGAGAGGCTGAGGTGGGAGGATCCCTTGAGCCCAGGAGTTCGAGGCTGTAGTAAACTATGATGGCTGTACCGCACCCCAGCCTGGGCGAAACAGCGAGACCCTGTGTGGAAGAAAAAAAAAAAAAAAAAAAGGACAGGGGAGAGCTGAATCAGACCCAGAAACTCGAGAAACTGGACTCCTCCCCAGACGTGGAGGGCCACCTCCAGAGCTACATCCTCTTAGTAGCCAAGGCGTTTCCCTTTCTCAGGGACCCTGAGACGAGACAGGGGTTCAGAGAGCGACAGTTGGGTTTTCCTCTGTCCTGTACCAAAGCTCCTCCCAGGGATTTTAATTTGTTGGTTGGTGAGCCAAGAGTTAAACCAAGGGCCTGAAGGCGGGCTTCCGTGACGTCACTAGCACCCCGCGTCTGACCTCAGAGACTAGGGCGTGGCTAACATCTTCTCGTCCCCTCCCTCCCTGTTTCCCCGCCCCTCCCTGCTGTCACCCAGCCAGGGGCACATGATGCAACCCACCGGGGTTTCAGCCGTCTGATTGGTAGCCGCGCCCGGCGCCAGGCACAGGGATTGGACAGAGGAGGCTGTGACGAAACCTGGACCCTGCCTAGTAAAGAAGGGAGGAGAGAAAGAAGAGAGAAGGGGGGGCCCCCGGGAGGGAGGGGGCTGGGGGGGCGGGGTCCCAGCTCTGTGCTCGCGCCCCCAGCGCGCCAGTCCCGGGGCTGCAGGGAGCGCAGCGCGCGCGGCCCGGGCCCCGGCCACCGGACGCCCTACCGGACACGACCCTCCCTGGAGCTTGGACAACTGCCCACCTCGGACGCTGCACCGGACACTGCCCCCCACAGGGCTGGACACTCCAACGGACACTACTTCCCAGCTCCGGACATTGCTCCCTCCTCTCCCGGGGCCCTGGACGCTTTTCCCCCTCCCCCCTCCGGGGGCCCAGACACTGAGCCCCCCTCAGCGTCTGGCTAGCGTCCCCTTGCACCCCAGCCCAGGACACTGCCTCCTCCCTGTGCTCTTCTCCCTCCTGCTCCTCCCACCTCATCTTTCCCCTGCTCGGGTCGGAGCCCCGCCAGTTCCTCCGACCCCCTGCTGCTCGGCCGCGGCTGCCCGCGCCCCCATCCCCGGCTCCTCGCCCGGATGCCTCTCCCCGGGGGACTGTGGTGGCTTCTCTGCTGCCGTCGAGGCTTCACTCTTCTGCACCGGGACTACGGGGACGGCGAGCTTAGCGGGGACGGGGACGAGGACGAGGACGAGGAAACCTTTGAGCTACGGACCCCGAGTCCAGCGGGCGGCGGGAGGGTAAGTCCCGGGGGTTCGGAACCTCGTCTCAATCACTCTGTCTGTAACCGGCCGTGGAACTCGCTCCAGCCTCCAGCCACACGCTGCGCGCTTGGCGAACTAGGGACGTAGGGGAGGTTTTTGCCTGGGGGCCAAAGCCCCCGGGAGCTCTCGGAGCAGCAGCCCTACTCGGGATGTGCCTGTGGGCCTCCCGCCGCAGGCTGGGCGCTGTCCACCTGCTGGGGGCCCTGAGGCAGGGGAGGCGTCACGCGTGGCCCGACCTGGCCCTGCCTCTCCCTTCCCCGCTGGGCCCGCGTCCCATCCCGTCTCCTTCCGCCTCCGCCAGCGCCGAGGAATGTGGCGAGGCCGGCTGGGCGGCTCGAACGCCTGGGTCCCCCTCCGCTCCCAGTTCGCAAGCGCTGAGGCCAGATGCGAGAGCTCCCGTTGCGGAGACCTGGGCGAGGGGGAGAAGTCATCCCAGGATTGGGGTCTGTGGCGGGGACCCCACGGAGAAGGAGGTGGGGGCTCTTTGAGGACCCCTCCTCATTACCCTGCCACTCAGGACAGAACTCTCGGCTTTCCCGGGTGAGGCTCCTGGGAAACCCCTGAGGGAATGGATGGTGAAGGACACTGGGCTGCTGCCTGATTTTGTCGAATCTCCCGTGGGGAAACGGAGGCACGATTGGTGTGGGAGACCTCCATCCCCTGACGTCTCCTCCCCCATCCCCCCTGCACACTGGCGGCCAGACTCCCGTGTGCTGTGGCCCAGGTCAGGCTCCCATCCCCCGCGCAGGGGTCCCCAGCAGGCCCAGTGGCTCGGTGCCCGGGTGGGGCGGGCTGCGCCGCCGGGGCCGGCGCCAGCACCTGGCGGAGGCGGAGGGTGGATAAATATAGAGGGGGGGAGGGAGGGAAGCAGGGCACTGCGATTAGGGGAGTTAGCCTAAGAGGGTGGTCAGTACCTGCCACATGTGGTGTGGCTGATAGCCCCACTCAGACCTTCCAGAAAATAGGTAGAGGTTCACATAGAAAAGGCGCAGGACCCAGGCGTCCCCAAGCTTCCCGCTTGGGCAGGGTCGGCTTTACCAGGCCATTGCCTCCCTCATGCTCCACCTCAACTCCCCCTTTCCCGGAGCCTGGGGACAGGTGTCCCTGGCCCCCTCCCCCACCTCCCCCTCTTGGCTCTAGCAGTCTGGGAGCAATATGAGGATGGCACGGTTCCCCGCCTGGCTGGCCTCCGGGTTGGGTTTGTGGCCTCTCTCAGACCCCAGTCTACAGTTGAAGTTCCAGGACAGGGGGAAGGGAGGGGGAGGGGGAGGGCAAAACCCTGAACTACACCTGCCTCCAGAGGGTGTGCCATTCCTCAGTCTGGCCGGCCCTTCCTAAGCCCCAGAAAAGGGGCAGGGTCTCTGCTCACGGTTGAGTCTCAGGAGAGTCTATGGGAGAATGTAAGACGCTTTTGGAGAAAGCCCTATACTGAAAGGGCCCCCTGCCCTTCATTCACCTCTGTGCCTACCACCTGTCCTGCCTTGGCCAGGGAGGCAGTGTGGGAGAAGGGAAAACGAGGAGGAGAGGGTGTCTTGGAGCCTGGCAGAGCGAGCTAACCTCTCCTTTTTCGAAGATGGGAAAACTAAGGCCCAGAGATGGAAAGAGACTTGCCCAAGGTTCCACAGTGAGTTAGTGGTGGAGCGGGAATTGGAACCCGGGTCTCCTGACTCTCTGCCCAGTGCTCTTTCCACCCGACCCTACCCTTGATTGTATCTTCAAAGGGTGACTGAGAGGAGCCTTGGCTCCTTAGCTCCTGCTGTTCTGGAGAGCTTGTCCTGTTGCGATAGGCGGGAGGGGCAAGCCCAGCGGCTCCAGCGCGCTCCACCCCAGTCACGACCCCACTCTGTGATTCCTTCCTCAATCCCCTGAGCAGCCCTGTCCTGAGGGCAGAAGGCACGAACCTTGCGCAGGAAGGGCTTTGACCCTAAGGGCTTCCCCGCCTGTCTCCCCAGGGTCCCCTGGAAGTGACACTGACTCAGCCGGTGAGGAGCGGGCCTGTCTCCAACAGGTGAGCTACGCCCCTACGTCCCATAGTCTCGGGACCCCAGCCTGTTCCCGGGACCCCCATCCTCACTGTCTCCTCTAGCGGTTGCGCAATAAGGGAGAGGCCCTACGCCGGACGCTGTGGTTTGGCTGGGGTCCCGGGGGGAGGTCCGACTGGGGGCGCGGGGAGAAAGAGGGGGGTCGGGGCTATTTCTGGTGCGAGGTCAGAATGGCCCAGCGGTTCCCACAGCCTGGGGGAGGGGTGCCCAGCTTGGGAGCAGACACCCTTGCGGTCTGGGGAGCCCCTACAGAGGAGCCCCCTAGAGGCAGAGTGGAGGCCCAACCCTCCCTCCCCTCTGGCCCAGGCTGCAGAGCTGGGAGGAAACTTGGAGCCTCATCCCGGAGAAAGGGCTGCCGGAGGACGACCCAGACATCGTTGTGAAAGGTAGAGACCCCCCTCAGTGCACTCTGGAGGTCCCCAATCCCAACCCTCCAGAGACTATGTGTCCTACTGATGTTCCTTCCCTCCCTCTCCTGCCCCCAGGTTGGCTGTACCGGGAGCCCCGCGGAGGAGGGGCGCGGCCCTGGCTGCCCCCGCGCCGAGCCTGGTTTGTGCTCACGCGAGACTCCTTGGATCAGTTCAGCAGTAGCGGGAAGGGGGCGCGGCGTCTCGGGAGCCTCGTGCTCACCAGCCTGTGCTCGGTGACTGGCCCAGAGCGCAGGCGTAAGGAGACAGGTGAGACCTCCTGGGGACTCTCTTACCTTCCTGGGCAGGGGCCCCAGCAGACCCTAATGGCCCTCTCCGGCCTCTCTTTTCCCCAGGTCTGTGGTCAGTGACTGTGTCTGGTCGGAAACACAGTGTCAGCCTCTGCTCCCCACGCCAGGCAGAGGCTGAGCGCTGGGGGGTGGCATTGCGGGAAGTGATTGCCTCCAAGGCACCCCTGGAGACCCCCACCCAGCTACTGCTCAGGGACATACAGGTAAGAGAGGACACCAGGGAGAGCCAGGAGAGTGGTGGACCCCAAAGCTTTCTCAGCTTGTGAGGAATTCCCTTCCTCATCAAGGTGACCCTCTCCCTGTTCCCCTAGGAAAGTTGCGGGGACCCAGAGGCAGTTGCCCTCATTTACCTCCGGAACCCGATTCTGAGACACACTAGTGGAGCCCTGTACGCCCCGCTCCTGCCCCTGCCCTACGGAGTCAGCGCCCCAGGTGAGTGGTCCCATGGCCCAAGTCCCCTGGATGGGATGGGGTGGATCAGAGGTAAGAATCTGAATCCCTTAACTGGCAGGGACCTAAGCATCCTTTAGGGGCCTGCCAGTTCCTCACTTTTCAAAGGATTAAGGTGAAACTGGAAGCTGGCCAGGGTGGAGGGGAGGAAGCCAGCACCCACAAAAGGGTCCTCTTTGACCACCTTCTCTATGGCTTTCATTCTGACTACTGATTTTCCTTCAGGAGTTTGTACATTCTCCTATTTTTTCATTATACTCTTGAGACCATGCCATATTACCTTTACAAGTGGTATAAAAGCTACCACTTTTGTAGAACGTGCTGGCCTCATCCAATTGTACTTCTCCCTAAATGGTTTAGTGACTGGCCCAGGTCCTAAAGTTAGAGGATTAAAGGGTGCTGGGAGAGGAACCCGGGTTTTCTGACTCCTAGTCCATCCTGTTTTCTGACCTATGGTGGTGAGCCTCAGTATCGAGTTACAGAATCTGGGGTGTGAATCTACAGCCCTTCAGCCGTCCCTCTCCCCAAGTCCAAATCCAGGCTTAGTGGGATTGGGAAGGGGATTCCTGGGAGGCAGAGGTTAAGAGTCTGGCTTCGTGGGACCACTGCTTTCCCTTCACTCTTCCTGTCGTTCGTACCCTCCTCTCCCTGCCACCCCATCCCCTTATATTCCCTCTGACTTTCCCCTGGTTCATACCTTCCTCCCAGGGCGCAGCTCTGTGTTCCCTTTCCAAACCGTCCCTCCGCCCCCACCCTCCCACAGGTCCGGGCTATGCACCCCTGCGCGAGGAGGCGGTGCGGCTGTTCTTGGCGCTGCAGGCGCTGGAGGGGGCGCGGCGCCCCGGGCCCTTGATGCAGGGTGTGCTCCAAACCTGCCGGGACTTGCCCGCGCTCCGGGATGAACTCTTCCTGCAGCTGGCTAAGCAGACCTCGGGCCCTGCAGGCCCCCCCGGGCTCCCGGCTACCCAAGACCCTGCGACCCTGCGGTACTGGCAACTCCTCACCTGCATGAGCTGCACCTTCCGGCCTGGGGGAGCTGTGCGGGGGCACCTCCTGGGGCACTTGGAGAGGTGAGAGGGGCGGGGCGGGGGTTACGGCCTAGGCGAGGTGCTACCGGGCTGGGAGAGAACGAAGGGTCTTTTGCAAAAGGCTTGGTAGGTAAAGAACCCAGTAATATATACAGTGCCTTTGTGGAAGACACAAGATCCTATCTCAGTTGTGAGCGGATGAATTACAATAAAACGCCCCCCTTGGGCTGAGGAATTATGAAAAGGCTGCTTTTCCTCGAGCTGATGCAGGCCAGCGCCAGGGCTTAGGAAAATGTAGTAAAGTGGCTGGATTTCGATTTCAGGTCGAAGGAAAATCACGCAGACTTTCGGAAGTGGTGGGAGCAGTTGGGAGAAAGCTGCCAGGGGACTTGAAAAGTAATTCAGCTCCATGCAAAGCACTGGGGATAGATTTAGAAGAGCCTTCAAAAACTTAAGTTGGGGCGGGGAGGAAATCGGCTAGATAAAATAAACTATAAGAGAAGAAGGCAAGAGGGAGGGGAAGAAAAGCCCTTGGAGTATTGATCCTTGGGTTCCTCCCAACCAGGACCGAGCAGGCACTCCCGGACTCGGAATTGGCGGAATATGCGCGCTTCATCCGGAAAGCGCTGGGCCGGACGCGCGGCCGAGAGCTGGTGCCCTCGCTGGCGGAGATTTCCGCGCTGAGCCAACGGCAGGAGCTGCTGTGTACCGTGCACTGTCCGGGGGCTGGTGCCTGTACTGTGGCCATCGACTCCCACACCACGGCGGGGGAGGTGAGGCCAGAGAAAGGCCCCATGACCTCCAACCCACCCTGCCAGCTTCTCACGCTTGTCTCACCCGCTTCCTGGACCCTAGGTTTGCCCCGAGTCTCAGATTATTTTGGTAAGGGAGGGAGTGGTGGTGACAGGACTAAGAGACCCCTTCTAATTGAATCAACCCCTCCCAGAATCCTGGCAAGACCCCTGAGTGGTCTGACTTTCCCCTCACTCTCCTCTTCTAGGTGGCTCGAGAGCTGGTGGGGCGGCTGGGCTTGGCCCGCAGCCGCAACGCATTCGCACTGTACGAGCAGCGAGGGACCCAGGAGCGAGCCCTGGCTGGGGGGACCCTCGTGGCCGACGTGCTCACCAGGTTTGAGAAGTAAATGTCCAGCCCCAGCCCTGCTCTCTATTAGCCCGTCCACTTCTCAGCTGAGGTCAGTCGCTAAGCGGACATTATCCAGCGCTTGCCCCTGGCCCTGCGCTGTGGTGTTCGCTGGTTTACAGACGGACCTGCCTGCCGCAGGTTTGCAGTCCGACTCCAGCCTCACATCCGCGGTGGGCTCCGCCCAGGCCCCGCCCCAAACATATGGACCCGCCCCCACCCCGAGCTGCCCTAGCTGTGCGGTCAGGCTTCTCCCTAGTGCGGCGTCCGCTCCTCTTCTGCAGCTTGGCCGCGGAGGAAGCTGGGTTGGAGGACTCGCCCGACTCCGGGTGGAGACTATGTCTGCGTCTTCACGGACCTCTGCACCCTGAGGGGCTGTCCCCAGACGGTCACGAACTGCCTTTCCTCTTTGAGCAGGTGAGGCTCTCCGGCGTTCACGCCTCCAAACAGACCCCCAAGCCTGAACCCCTGGTTTTCGGGCCATCTCATTACTATGGCAGCCCCGCGGAAGGCTTGACTGGAACCTAGACCTCCTCAGATTCCGAGAGGCGTTTTCGCCTGACGCCGGGTGCCTCCCCTGCAGGCTCACGCTCTGCTGCTGCGGGGCCGGCCGCCCCCACCCGACGACACGCTGCGCGCCCTGGCGGCGCTGCGCCTGCAGAGCCTGCACCGGGACTTCTCCCCGCGGGTGCCCCTGCCCCGCCTGGACCGCCTGCTCCCGCCCCCGGCCCCGCCGCGCGAAGACCCGCCCCGCCCGACCCCCAGGCCGCCCCCCTCCGCTGCCCTGCTGGCCGGGGCCCTCTGGAGCCCGGGCCTGGCCAAGAGGCGGGCGGAGCGGGCACGGCGCGGCGGGGCCGGCCGCATGGCGGGAAGCATGGCCCGCGAGGGAGGAGGCGGCGCCGGCACGGCAGCTGCAGTGCTGGGCGGCTGGAAGCGGCTGCGGGGCATGGGCCGAGCTGAGGCCATGGCCGCCTACCTGGCCCTGGCGGCGCAGTGTCCGGGGTTCGGCGCTGCTCGGTATGACGTTCTGGAGCTGAGCACGGTGAGGGGGAGAAGGGAGAAGGGGACTCTGGCGGCCCAAGCACCACACCTTTGCCCCAGAGCCACAGGTCCCACGGAGGGTCACGTCATTCCCCACATCCAGAACAGCCCACCTCAAACCCCAGGAGTCACCAGCCCTTGGGCCCTCACATCCCTGGAGCCTTAGCCCCCTCCACACACGTGCTGTGAATCAGGGGGATCAGGAAACTCCTGCTCACAGACACCCATCTCCCCCTACCAAAAATAACGCTGGACTCCTCCTTCCACCCTGACTCTGCCCCTGTGTCTGCAGGAGCCTGGTGGGGGTGCTCCACAGAAGCTATGCCTGGGCTTGGGAGCCAAGGCCATGTCTCTCTCCCGGCCGGGGGAGACAGAGCCCATCCACAGTGTCAGCTATGGCCATGTGGCCGCCTGCCAGCTAATGGGCCCCCACACTCTGGCCTTGAGGGTGGGAGAGAGCCAGCTCCTCCTGCAGAGCCCCCAGGTGAGTGGGAAGAGGAGTTGTGGGAGGAGGAGAGAAGGGAAGGGATGTCAGGAAACATTTTCGGAACACCAAGCATGGGCCAGGTAGAGTTCTAAGCACTGGGGATCCAGCAGTGATCACAGACAAGCTGAAGGAGCTTACACTAGAGTGGGGGAGTCAGACAATAAACAAGGAATCCCAGGCTATGAAGACAGTGAGAAATGCTACAAAGGAAAGAATGATGTGACAGGAAGTCAGAGAAGGGTTCTCAAAAACGGTGCCATTTAAGCTAGCCAGGGAAGACCTGGGGGAACAGCATTCCAGGTGGAAAGAATTGCAAGGCGGCCAGGTGCAGTGGCTTGTGCCTGTAATCCCAGCACTTTGGAAGGCCGGGGCAGGCGGATGACGAGGTCAGGAGGTCAAGACCATCCTGACCAACATGGTGAAACCCTGTCTCTACTAAAAATACAAAAATTAGCTGCGGGTGGTGGCGCACACCTGTAGTCTCAGCTACTCGGGAGGCTGAGGTAGAAGAATTGATTGAACCCGGGAGGCAGAGGTTGCAGTGAGCCGAGGCACTCCAGCCTGGCAACAGAGCAAGACTCCATCTCAACACCAACACCACCAAAAAAAAAAAAAAAAAAAAAGAATGTTAGAAGAGCAGAAAGAACCAAGTATGACTGGCACATAGAAATGAAGGAGACAGTGATGATAAGGAAGAAAAGGTTGCAGGGCCATAGCACGTAGGACCGTGGTGGGGAAACTGGAGCCCTAGAGCCTGGAGAAAGGATGAGAAAAAGAAGAGAACCTGGCAGCGCTTGTTGCACACTGACCTCTGCCCTCTCTTAGGTGGAAGAGATCATGCAGCTGGTGAATGCCTACTTGGCCAACCCCTCCCCCGAGAGGCCCTGCAGCAGCTCTTCTCGTCCATGCCAAGACCTGCCAGACACCTCCCCTCCCAGCCAGCACCCGGGCCTGGACGAGCCCCAGGGACAGTCTGGCTGCTTGGGGCAGCTGCAGGACTGAGCCTGCCAAGAGGTCACGACTTCCCTCCTGCCTCCAGCCTGGGCCAGGACTGCTCCGAGATTTGAGGGAAACATGGACCCTTTTGGCCCTGCAGGGACAGGGCACATCCCACACCCAAGGGCTACAATGGGTGTGGGCAATTTTCTAGTTTGTTTCTTAATTTATTTGTAGAAGAGAAGCAAAAAAAAAAAAAAAAAGTTTCTTATTTACACAAACCCTTCCTGTGGGAGTGTTATTCAGTGGGGCAAGTTAGAACCCCATAATGCAGAGCCCCGCCTCTGGGGACGCCCACACCCTGGGCTTTTACCAGGCTCTGGGGGAAGTCTGGACACCACAGCGCTTCACCCGCCTCCTCCTTGACCTTCCAGACTTAACCTCCTCCTGGCCATTATGCTGCCACAGGCTTGTGGGTGGAGCAGGCAAACAGGCCTCATTGGAAGCTGGCAGTTACTCACCCTCCCTTCTTCATTGAGTGGCATACGGATGGCCTCCTGGAATCCCTGAGGCTGGAGGGCAATGAATCATCAGATCTGGCACTGCCCATTTCTTACACTGGTGTCCAGTTCTGGGCCCATCATTAGTGTGCCTAATGCTTTGGGCCTAGAATGGAGAGAAGCTTGGGGCAGATAACAAACCCATGAATTTCTCTGGCACAGAAAAGTAACTCAGGATGTGCTCAGCCCTACTCTTGAATTCTGTTTCTACTAATCAGGTTAGGTTGAACTGGATTGAGTTCCTGGAACTCTCATGGCCCTGGGCACTGGGAATCTGGAGTCTCGGCTCTTCTGGCCTGCTCGTAATGTAGCGTGCCCTCCTTCGGTAGACCCCACCTCCTCTGCCTTGAGTGGAAGAGGTTGGGGCAACATTGACCCTCACTGGGGCAAACCTTAGGCACTGAGGAGACAGCAAACCTCAGTAAAGCTCTGTAATCTTGAGACAAGGGCTGACTCTAGTAAAACAGCTTAGTTCAAGGTGAGGGATGCCAGTGGAAACAGTGAACACACTAAGATTTGGACTTAGTGGTAAGACGTTGGAGGACGTGAAAGCCACCCTACTGTCAGAGGCCTAGAAACTGGACCCCTTCACCACCCCCTGTATTCACAGATCAAGCCCTGGCTATACTGACAACCAAGCTTTATTACTTTATTAAAGCTGAACAAGCATATCAAGAGTTAGGGCATGGAAGGGAGGAAGCAGGAGGAAGCTCATGGGCTGGAGATGAACCAAGAAGGGTTGTCCATGAGGTGAAGTTGGGTCAGAGGGAGCAGGCATGGTTGAGGCTGTGCTTCCCATCCAGGAGTAGTGGGGAGGGAAATCACTGCTCCTGGGTGCCCCAGGAAATGTAGTCTGGCTGGGTGGCTGCATGGTACTCATCAATGAGCTCCTGAACAACCTCCCTAGACCTGTCCATCTCATCAAAGTTGTCCTTGAACATGTCCTCCTTACGGAACTGCTCAAGGAAGGCATCCCGCTTCCGCAGCTTGTCAAACTGCTGGCAGGAACTTTCAAAGAGCTGAAAGAGATGACAATCTCCAAAATGCGAGCCAGGGGGTTAGGAGTGAACTTGGGGAAGATGATGAAGGTAGCCAGTGGAACAGACTCTTCCTGAGAAGAACAGAAACCTAGACTCACCGAGGAGATGCTGGTGTGGTTGGCCATCATGAGCCCACTGACCCGGTGGGCCGAGGGCAGGTAGGGAGACTTCCTCGATAGGGCCACTTGGATGCTGGCGGGGCCCCACGGGATGAAGTTGGCCAACTTCCGTTCCCGAATCCTCTGAAGGCTCTTGTGGACCTGGGGTGGGCACACGAGCAGTGGAGGTGGCCTCTCCTCTACCCCTGCGGGTCCAGGGTGCGGGATGAAGGGGCCTCCCCTACCTGGGTGGGGTCCACCTCTCCCTGGATGATGTTGAGGATGGCAATGTAGCAGTGGTTGGTCTGGCGGTCTCGGCCTGTGGACACCATCACGTTCTTGGGCTGCAGCAGCCGCCTCATCACATCCAGGACCGTGGTCTTCCTCACGCTGGCCACCTGATGGGACAGTGAGACAGGAACCCGGCCGGCGCTCAGGGCAGAGTCCCCCTTTGGCTTCTCCTTGGCAGAAGCCAAAGGCAGAGGGAGGGTAGAGCGCAAGTCAGCAAGAAAGTCGCCTGCTCTGTGCTAGTCCCTGAGCACAGTGCCTCGGGGCCCGCAAAGGGCAGCTCCTGGGGCAGTGGGGAAGACAGAAAGGCTAGGGCAGGGCCTGCTGGGCCCAGGGCCGGCCTGGCCTGGGACACTGAAGGCTGCTCTTACTGATTGGTCCGTAGTGAGCGGTGTGTAGCCGGTCATGAGGAAGTGGAGCCGTGGGGTGGGAATGAGCGAGGCGATGAGGCCGATGAGGTCATTGTTCATGTAGCCGGGGTAGCGCAGGGTGGTGGTGCTGGCCGACATGATGGTGGACACCTGGGGACAGGCGTGCCATGTCATGGGCCTCGGCCTGGGTGGGACTTTCCTTCCCCAGATGACCCTCCAGCAAGGAGGGCTTCCAGTCCAAAGGAGTCCAGGAGTGGGGGCCCACCAGCTGGTTGATCTGGGAGAAGGACGGGTTCTGGATGTGCAGGCGGTCTGTGGCAATCCGGTTCAGGGCTGTGTTGTCCAGCACCACCTACGGGGACAGAAGAGGGTCACAGCATCTTGAGGATAAAATGGGCATAGAAATAAGATATTGGCTTAGCCCCTGCTGAACTCCAAAGCCAAGAAGTAGGTTTGTTAGTTTAAAAAAAAGTACTGCTGGACGTGGTGGCTCATGCCTGTAATCCCTGCCGTTTGGGAGGCCAATGTGGGAGGATCACTTGAGGCCGGGAGTTGGACACCAGCCTAAGCAACACAGCAAGATGCCGTCTCTGTAAAAAATATACATAAAAAATAACAGAAAGAAAAGTACTGTTTCTGGGGCATCATGAGATACTCTCAGACTACGCAGGGCAGTAAACAAACCCGTGAGTACCCACATGTGCCATACACTGTGCTTGGCTCTGACCACAGAGAGGAACAGGCACCATCTTTCCCTTCATTAGGCCTACAGTCTCGTGGAGGGAGGCACACTAAATATAAAACAAAAAAGTATAGTTAACTCCCTGAAATACAAAGTAATCTGATCTTGACTGAGTAGTCAGGAAAGGTTTTGCTAAGAAAGTTTTCCTTGAGCTGAGAGTACAAGCATGAGTGGGCATGAAGTAGGCAAAGGTGGGGTACATGGTGGTGGGGGGAAGGTATATTCACTTCGTTGAGAGTTTTGCTGCCTAAAAGGATTCTAAGAAACTTAGAGGTCAGGACCTTATTTCCTAATTTGGCCCACAGGTATGGCTTTGTTGGTCCTCTGTTCTGTGTGTATAGGGGCTGGGGAAGGGTGGGGTGAATGAGACTCACTGGCCTGAGGAGACAGACCAAAGTCCTTTACTCTTTTTTTTTTTTTTTTTTTTAAACACAAGGTCTTGTTCTGTTGCCCCAAGCTTGAGTGCAGTGGTGTGATCATGGCTCACTGCAGCCTTGACTTTCTGAGAAATCCCCCAACCTCAGCCTCCCGAGTAGCCAGGACTATAGGCACACACCACCATGCCCGGCTAATTTTTTTTTTATGTTATTTTTTGAGGCAGAGTCTCACTTTGTCACCCAGGCTGGAGTGCAATGGTGTGATCTTGGCTCACCGCAACCTTTGCCTCTGGGTTCAAGCGATTCTCCTGCCTCAGCCTCCAAGTAACTGGGACTACAGGCACATGCTACCAGGACCAGCTATTTTTTTTTTTTTTTTGAGACGGAGTCTCACTCTATCACCCAGGCTGGAGTACAATGGTGCAATCTCAGCTCACTGCAACCTCTACCTGCAGGGTTCAAGCAACTCTCCTGCCTCAGCCTCCTGAGTAGCTGGGACTAGATAGCTGGGACTACAGGCGTATGCCACCATGCCTGGCTAATTTTTTTAGTAGAGACGGGGTTTCTTCATGTTGGTCAGGCTGATCTCGAACTCCCAACCATAGGTGATCTGCCCACCTCAGTCTCCCAAAGTGCTGGGATTACAGGTGTGAGCCACCGCGCCCAGCCCTAATTTTTGTATTTTCTGTGGAGATAGGGTTTCACATGTTGCCCAGGCTAGTATTAAACTCCTGAGCTCAAGCAATCCATCTGCCTTGGCCTCCCAAAGTGCTAGAATTACAGGCATGAGCCACCACACCCAGCCCCTCAACTCTTTCTTTGCTCACCACACAGTCTGCGTTCTGCGTCAGCCTCTTGAGTGTCAGGAGTGAATTGTACGGCTGAACCACCACGTCACTCATCTCGTCCTGGTAGGGAAACACTGAATAAGTCTGCACCAGCTTCTTGGGGTACCTGAGAGAAAAGAGGGTGGTGGCATAGTGAACTGGAAGGACCCCCCATCACTGCCCATCTGTGCCATTTTGTACAAAAGGGGTGAGGGCAGAACTGAGTCTTCAAAGCCAAAAAGGATAAACCTGAAAGCTTCAAACTCTGTAGATCCCCTCCCCTCCATAGGTAAGCCCCCACCCCCCAAAATAGCTTCCAACATGGTCCTTGGGTGGGTCTGTCCCTATGACTCAAAAGGGGTAGTGGCAGACTTTCTAGCTCAAGAGAAAAAAAGCAATGACATTATCCAGGGAACCAGGGTTAATGCCCTCTCCCCGAACACAGGCTTGCCTGTCATTCAGTCGCTCCAGGAGGTAGGAGCCCAGGCCAGAACCTGTACCCCCAGCGATGGAGTGACACAGCACGAAGCCCTGTGTGTATACAGGAATAAACAGACTCAGTTTCTCCTGCCACACTCTCACAACACAATTCTGATACCAGATGGGTGGGGTTTTACCACACACATCAGGTAAGCAGCCAATTCTACAGTAGATGCCAGCTGGGTATCCACTAATTCACTTGAATTCTGGACTACCTACAGACTGTCCCTGACTTAGGATGGTTTAATTTAAGATGTTTTGGCTTTATGATGGGTTTATCAGGATGTAATCCCATCTTAAATCAAGAAGCATCTGAATTACAACGGTTCAATTTACAATTTTTCAACTTCATGATGGGCTAATTGGGTTATAACCTGACACATTTCTACTTACAATATTTTCAATTTTTTTTTCTTTTTTTGAGACGGAGTCTTGCTCTGTCACCCAGGCTGTAGTGCCCAATCTTGGCTCACTGCAACCTTTGCTTCCTAGGTTCAAGCCATTCTCCTGCCTCAGCCTGTTAAGTAGCTGGGACTATGGGCATGCACCACCATGCCTGGCTAATTTTTGTATTTTTAGTAGATATGGGGTTTCACCATTTTGGTCAGGCTGGCCTTGAACTCCTGACCTCAATTGATCTACCCGCCTCGGCCTCCCAAAGTGCTGGGATTACAGGCATGAGCTACCGCGCCCAGCCTGAAATTTGTTTTGGTTTTAGAGACAGGATCTCACTCAGTCCCCCAGACTGCAGTGTAGTGGTGTGATCATAGCTCACTGCAGCCTTGAATTCCTGGGCTCAAGGCATCTTCCTATCTCAACCTCCAAGTAGCTAGGACTACAGGCAGCACCATGCCTGGATGATGTTTGTATTTTTTGCAGAGATGGGGTTTCACCATGTTGCCCAGGTCCTGGGCTCAGGTGATCCACCCGCTTCAGCCTCCCAAAGTGCTGGGATTACAGGCATGAGCCACTGTGCCTAGTCAATATTTTCAATTTGTGATGTCCTGATAAACCCACTGTAAGTTGAGAAGTATCCGTACCTAAAGATAGCATCGGATCCCACAGAGTGAAGGCTCAGTCCCACAAGACTCTCCCACTTCCAATGCCAATACAAGCTTCAGGTTGTTTTATCTGTGCCTCTGACCAACCGGCTATAAATTGGGGTTCTCAGGACTGCTCCTTGGGTTCAATTAATTTGTTAGAGTAGCTCGCAGAACTCAAGGAGACACCCACTTACGTTTACCCGTTTGTTATAAAGGATATTTTAAAGGATACAAATAAACAGCCAGATGAAGAGATACCGAGGGGAAGCTCTGGAAGGTTCCGGCGCACAGGAGCTGCTGCCCTGTGGTGCTGGGTTTGCAGCCTCCCGGCCTGTGGATGTGTTCTTGTTCACCTTCCTGGAAGCCCCCGAACTCAGTCCTTTTGGATTTTTATGGAGGCTTCATTACACAGGCATGACTGATTAAATCATTGACAATTGGTGCTCTACTCAATCTTCATCCCTCTCCCTTCCCCAGAGGTGAGGGATGGGCCTGTAAATTCCAACCCTCAGAGCACCAGGTTTGTTCCCCTGGCAACCAACACCCCATCCAGTGGCTATCTGGGACTTTCCAAAAAATCGCCTCTTTAACATAAGCTCAGGTTTGGTTGAAATGCACTTGTTCCTCCTTAGTACAGCGGTTAGTAAAATTAACTAATTAAAATAAAATGAAAGATTAATCTAAAAGAAAGGGGCTTGTTATAAATAACAAAAGACTGTCTTTCACCTTTATCACTCTGGAGCTGTTCTGGAGCTGTTTCAGAAACCAAGGACGAAAGGTCAAATATTGTAACAAAACATACTCTTATTGCTCTAGTCCCTTAGGAAATTACATGGGTTATAAGAGTTGTAAGCCAGGAACACATCGCGCCCAGCATGGGGAGAGACGGAGAGGCAGTCTCCAAGGATCTGGGGGAAGACTTCGGCATGGCTCATTCCCCATTCCCAAAACGCCCATGTCTCAAAGCTTCCTCTTACGCATCCAGGCTGAGGCTCCTTGGGAAGGTTTGGAGCTGGAGAAGCTGAGTGACTCATGCCTAAGGGGCCAGTGCCATTCAGATTTATGACTTCCTTAAGAACAAAGATTATATTTTATTCACCTCAATATCCCACATCTGATGCTCCATAAATGGGTTTTGAATTGAATTGCTCCCCTCACATCACCTATCCAGGCCACCTCCTGACGTTTCCCCAGCACTCTTCAGCCTCCCTGCCCATTCCTTCCCCCACTCCATAACTTCACCTCTAAACTGTCACTTCCATCTGCTTCTCGGTCTATGATATCAAAGATGTCTTCATGAATTTTCTCACCCTGTATAGAGACATGGAAAGGGAGGGTCAGGCCAAAGGTTCCAGAGCGCATCTTTTCTCAGTACAGCACTGTCTACCCTGGAATACTGTTGCCACCCTGAAGCAAAGCCTAGGCTGTAGCCCTCAACCCAGAAGTGCTACTATTGCAAATGATTTGCACAAAATTTGCATAAACCTCTCCCTGGCTGTCCCTCTTGTTTGGGGAATCCTTTTGTCTCTTATTTTCTGGCAGTCTGGTCAAATTCCTAGTAGCTTGAGCCTCCCTTGCCTCTGGATGGGACTATCAAAGGTCTCTGGAATAGTCGCCCGGACACCTGGGAGAATCCACTGGCCCAGTTGTTGCCAGCTCCTCCTCCATGCTCCGACAGGTAGATGTTCTCTGGGTTGTAGAGCTTGGCATAGGGGGAGTTGAGGATGGAGTGGATCACCCGGGGCTCCAGGTCCAGCAGCACGGCCCGGGGGATGTAGTGCTCATCGTCTGCCTGTCAAGGGGAGTCCAGGAGGGGGCCCAATCAGCTAGGGTGGCCCAAGTCCTAAGTCCTCCCAACTCTGGCTCCCTCCAGCCCTCCCTCCTCAAGCCAGCCGCCTGGCCCCACTGCCCAGCAGGGTTCCCAGTACCAGGCCACTCCCTTCCCTTCTGGCCCCTCGGGCCATTGCCGCCCTTGGCCAAGTCGCTGGGGGCACCTGGTAGAAAAAGACGTCCTTGCGGTCAGTGCCTTCGGTGGCGAACTCCTCCACGATGCCCTCGGGGCTGATACCATGCTCAGCGCACAGCTGTTTCCAGAACTCGAACCCAACTGGGGGAGGGGGGAGATGCCCGGGTCTGCTGGAGCCTTAAGGCCTGAGGAGCCCAGTTTTAGTCTCAGAGGCCGACACGATCAGAGGGTGGACCCAAGATGCCTGGGTCTGGTGGCTGCCCCAGTCCCGGGCTGGGAGCGCAGCTCTCGGTCTGGGTTATCCAGAGCAGCAGGCTAGGGGGTTCATGGAAGGGGAAGGGGGACTGGTGGAAGCCAGGCACTTGGGTGGGACCCAAAGGGGCAGAACCAGAGACCGGTGGGGGCGGCGCTCGCTTGCTCACTCTGGTTGCCGCACTGGCCCAGCTGCAGGGTGATGATCTCCCGGGGCATCGCTCTTCAGACGTGGGCGCCCCAGCCCCGGCCTGGCGAGAGTCACGGCTGAGACGAATGCCTGGCAGCCAGGCGCGCAGGACGTGGGGAGCGCGCGCTCTCTTCGCCTCTTGACGCGGATGCTCGGTCTGCGCGTGTGCAGCGCAGGCCTCTCCTCGGCCGGTGGGCCGTGGAGCCCAACCTGGGCATCATTTTCTTCCTCAGCAGTCGCAGCTGGAATTCGGCACAAGCGCACAGTCAGGCCACGCCTGCTCCTGCCCACCGCTCCGCGCCTGCGCAGTGAGACTTGTTAGGGGTGGCAGGGTCGGAACATGGATGTGTGGGGGAGGGGAGGGGAGCGGAGGGGAGGGGAGGGGAGACGCGGGAAGGGGAAGGGAGGGGAGACGCGGGAAGGGGAAGGGAGGGGAGGGTAGGGGCGAAGCGACCAGGTGGACGTGCTTGTCCACGTGTAAGGAGTCACCTACCTATATTGGTAGGTGAGGACTCTGCCAGCTTTGCTAGGTCCAAGGGCTAGAAGCCAGCTTTTCTTCGTTTAAATTTCTATGTTTCAATGGTGTTACAATACATACACATGTATGTTACCTTTTCATTTTTTATTTTTTAGAAGTGTCTCGCTCTGTCGCCCAGGCTGGAGTGCAGTGGTAAGATCATAGCTCACTGTAGCCTCGAACTTCTGGCTTAAGTGATCCTCCCACTTCAGCCTCCCGAGTAGCTGGGACTACAGGCGTGTGCTACCACGCCCAGGTAATTTTTAAATTTTTAAAATGTATTTTTATAAAGATGAGGATCTCACCGTGTTGCCCAGGATGGTCTTGAACTCCTGACCTCAATCAATCCTCCTACCTCGGCCTCCCAAAATGCTGGAATTACAGGCATGAGCCACCACTCCTGGCCAAAATTTACCACTGTAACCATTTGTAATTACTGCATACAGTTCTGTGGCATCAAGTACACTCACATTGCTCTGTAACCGTCACCACCATTCTTTTCTAGAACTTTCTCATCTTCCCAAACTGAAACTCTATAGCGATTAAACAGTAACTTCCCCTTGACTACTCTAGGCACCTGATATGAGTAGAATTATACAGTATTTGTCTTTTTGGGTCTGGCTGCTTTCACTTAATATCTTCAAGATCCTTCCATTTTGTAGCATGTGTCAGAATTTCCTTCCGTTTTACAACTGAATAATATTACGTTGTATAGATGTACCACATTTTGCATAACCATTCATCCCTCCATGGACATTTGGGTTGCTTCCACCCTTTGGCTGTTGTGAATGTTGCTGCTTTGAATGTGAGTGTACAGATATCTGTTCGAGTCTCTGCTTTCAATTATTTTGGATATACACCCACAGATAGAATTGCTGGATCCTATGGTAATTCTGTTTAATGTTCTGAGGAATCGCCATATGATTTTCCATGGTAGCTGCAGCGATTTTATATTCCCACCAGCGATGCACAAGGGTTCAATTATATAGGAGGCTATTGGTTTGCACTGAGCTCCTGTGCTAGGCCCAACAGACCAAACCAAAATGGAGTCACTCATGCTAAAGTTCCATGTCACTAAGCAACACTAAGTTGTTTATCAAACCTTCAGAGGAATCAGGAGAGAGAAGGAACAGCCAAAACCCCAAACAGGCCAGTTTTAGCCGGCATGATACGGAAGTCCTTTCTTCTTTAACCTTTACAAGACAAGTAACTTTGAAATGACCAATCTACTTTTTTTTCTTCTGTTTCTATTTTTCTCTGCCCTTTTTCATCCATAAAACTAACCTGTGCTTGACTCATCTGAATACTCATTCTATTTATTTTATGGAATGAAATGTAGCCTGATTCTAGAATCACAAACACTGTCAATGCCACTTAAGGTCTTTTTTTTTTTTGAGACAAAGTCTCACTCTGTTGCCCAGGTTGGAGTGCAGTGGCACGATCTCGGCTTACTACAACCTCTGCCTCTCTCAGGTTCAAGCAATTCTCCTGGCTCAGCCTCACTAGTAGCTGAGATTACAGGGGTACACCACCACATCTGGCCAATTTTTTTGTATTTTTGGTAGAGACAGGGGTTTCATCATGTTGCCCAGACTGGTCTTGAACCCCTGAGCTCAGGTAATGTACCTGCCTCAGCCTCCCAAAGTGCTGGGATTATAGGCGTGAGCCACCATGCTCAGCCAAGTTAAAATTTTTTTTTTTTTTTTTTTTTTTTGAGACAGAGTTTCGCTCTTGTTGCCCAGGCTGGAGTGCAATGGCGCGATCTCGACTCACCGCAGGCTCCACCTCCCGGGTTCAAGCCATTCTTCTGCCTCAGCCTCCCAAGTAGCTGGGATTACAGGCATGTGCCATCACGCCCAGCTAATTTTGTATTTTTAGTAGAGATGGGGTTTCTCCATGTTGGTCGACCTCAGGTGATCTGCCTGTCTTGGTCTCCCAAAGTGCTAGGATTACAGGCGTGAGCCACCATGCCCAGCCTTTTTTTTTTTTTTTTTTTGAGATGTAGTCTCACTCTGTAGCCCAGGCTGGAGTGCAATGGCTTGATCTCAGCTCAGTGCAACCTCTGCCTCCTGGGTTCAAGCAATTCTTCTGCTTCAGCCTCCCAAGTACCTGGGATTATAGGCACGCTTCACCATACTCTGCTAATTTTTGTATTTTTAGTAGAGACGGGGTTTCACCATATTGGCCAGGCTGGTCTCAAACTCCTGACCTTGTGATCTGCCCACCTTGGCCTTCCAAAATGTTGGGATTACAGGCGTGAGCCACTGCACCCGGCCTCTGAGACTTTTTATGCAGCCTTGACATCCTGGGCTCAAGCGATCTTTCCACCTTAGCCTCCTGAGTAGCTGGGGCCACAGGCACCGGCCACCATGCCAGCTATTTTTTTTTTTTTTTTTTTTTTGGAGACAGAGACTCTTTCTGTTGCCCAGGCTGGAGTGCAGTGGCATGATTTTGGCTCACTGCAACCTCCGCCTTCCATGTTCAAGTGATTATCTCGCCTCAGCCTCTCGAGTAACTGGGATTACAGGCATGAGCCAACACACCCGGCTAATTTTTGTATTTTTAATAGAGATGGGGTTTCACCATGTTGGCCTGGCTGGTCTTGAACTCCTGACCTCAGGTGATCCACCTGCCTTGGCCTCCCATAGTGCTGGGATTACAGGTGTGAACCACCACACCCGGCCTTTACAGTGACTTTTCTACATTCCACCAGGCTGGCTGTTCCCTCAGGAATAACCTCCTGTGTGTCTGAATCGTATATACCCATCTGTGACTAGAATAGTGAACTGTGAGTCCTACATCACCCAAACATGCTCTTTCACTCTGCATACTGCCCCTAAATTAGTCACTCTCAGAATCCATTTTAGTAAATCTTCCTCAGGAAGCTGATAATACTGATCTACGAACTGGAACAATTCCTCCACACTCTACTCTCTGGTTTCAATAGTTACTTGGTTCCTTCACACGGACTACCTTCTTGGTAACCACAGGTCTCAGAAGTACTTTCTGTTGTCCCTGCATAATTTTCTTCTTTGTGGGTGACTCTGAGGCTAGTGGCCTGAGCTCAGCCAGACTCACATCTGTGCTTGGTCCAGCCTCAATTCCTAACCCAGCACCCTCTTTTACTTTCATTTTAGCCATTATAGATAACAATAATCAAGGGACTGAATATTTCACATTTTTCTTACTAGTTTGTATTTTCTTATGCATTCAATGAACCAATTCCTGGGGAGTTGGATCCATCTCTAAATTCCACTGGTAAGTTTTACCTTTAGTAACTGATCTCAGCAGAGTTGTGGCTTCACACCATGGTGACCACATGGTCACCCAGGAATCGAAGACCTCTTCCCCCACCCTTTTATCATTTTTCTTCCCAAACCACTTGTTTATATGAGTCAGGGTCATTCTGCAAATCCCACTTCACTGACACCAATTTTTTTTTTTTTTTTTTTTTGAGACGGAGTCTCGCTCTGTCGCCCAGGCTGGATCTCAGCTCACTGCAAGTTCCGCCTCCCGGGTTCACGCCATTCTCCTGCCTCAGCCTCCCGAGTAGCTGGGACTACAGGCGCCCACCACCTCGCCCGGCTAGTTTTTTGTATTTTTTTTTAGTAGAGACGGGGTTTCACCGTGTTAGCCAGGATGGTCTCGATCTCCTGACCTCGTGATCCACCCGTCTCGGCCTCCCAAAGTGCTGGGATTACAGGCGTGAGCCACCGCGCCCGGCCGACACCAATTGTTTAGAGAAAACTCTCTAACCATTTCCTCTACTCCCACACCACAGCAATCATCCACACAGAAGATTTCTGTGACCATACACATGGGGCTTTTTTCCCCACCCAGCACTGGACACCAGCTGGGTGTCCTTTAATTCAGTTCCAACACCATCTACCCAGAGATAGTGTCAGATCTCATAGGTTGAGGGCTTAGTCCCCAAGACTTCCTCCCTGCCCCGTACCAATCCCAAGTCTGGGCCTCCAGAACTTCGGACCAGCAGGCTTCAAGCTGGGGTTCTCATGACCCCCTCTTTGGGTCCAATTAATTTGTGGGAGCAGCTCACAGAACTTGGGAAAACACTGACAATTACTGGTTTATTAGAAACCATATGCAGGCCTGGTGTAGTGGCTCATGCCTATAATCCCAGCTCTTTGCGAGGCCGAGGCAAGTGGATCGTTTGAGGTTAGGACTTCGAAACCAGCCTGGGCAACATGGTGAAACCATCTCTACTTAAAAAAAAAAAATTAGCCAGGCATTTTTGATGGGTGCCTGTAATCCCAGCTACAAGGAAGGCTAAGGCAATGAGACTCGCTTGAACCTTGGAGGCGGAGGTTGCAGTGAGCCGAGATGGCCCACCACTGCACTCCAGCCTGGGTGAAAGACCAAGACTCCGTCCAAAAAAAAAAAAAAAAAAAGCCCGTAGATTGCAAAGGATACAGATGAAGAGACACGGAAGGTGAGGTTTGAGGGCAGGGCTGTGGAGCTTCCATGCCCTCTGTGGGCACTCCACCCTCCAGGAACCTCCAGGTGTTCAGGCATCTGGAAGCTTCACTAAACCCTGTCCTCTAGGGTTTTCATGGAAGCTTTATGGGAGGATCTTAAGGCCCACAGGCAGAAAGGCCCAGGAATGTTAGAGTGAAAGGAGGGCAGGAGGTGGTCAGACACTGCCCCTGAGGGCTAACACACCCAATATTATAACAAAAGACTAACAAGGACAATGGGAGTCCTGAGCTGTGGATGAAAACCAATATGTATCATAACACCATACCATCTTTTTAAAAAAAAAAATAGAGACAGAGGTCTTGCTGTGTTGCCCAGGCTCATCTCGGACTCCTGGGCTCCCTGGGCACAGTGGCATAACCAGTAATCCCAGCACTTTGGGAGGCCGAGACGGGAGAATCATTTAAGGCCAGGAGTTTGAGACCTGCCTGGGCAATATAGTGAGGCCTCATCTCTGTAAAAAAAAAAAATTTTTTTTTTTTTTTTTTTGAGACGGAGTCTCGCCCTGTACCCCAGGCTGGAGTGCAGTGGCCCAGTCTCAGCTCACTGCAAGCTCCACCTCCTGGTTTCACCCATTCTCCTGCCTCAGCCTCCCAAGTAGCTGGGACTACAGGCGCCCGACATCACGCCTGGCTAATTTTTTGTATTTTTAGTACAGGTGGGGTTTCACTGTGTTAGTCATGATGGTCTTGATCTCCTGACCTCGCGATCCGCCCACCTTGGCCTCCCAAAGTGCTGGAATTACAGGCATGAGCCACCTCGCCGGGCCAAAAAAAAAATTTTTTTTTAATTAGCCAAGTGTGGTGCCGGTGCCTGTAGCCCCACCCAGCTCCTTGGGAGGCGGAGGTTGCAGTGAGCAGAGATCCCGCTGCCACTGCACTCCAGCCTGGGCAAGAGCAAGAGGCCTTGTCTCAAGAAAACAAAAACAAAAACTCCTGGGCTCAAGCGATCCTCCCTCCTCAGCCTCCCAAAGTGCTGGGGTTACAGGTGGGAGTCACTGCGCCCGGTCCATACTTTCGTTTCCTTTATGTTTTGCACGTTTTGTACTTTGTTAGAGAAAACATCCCCTATCCCCGTGTCATACAGTTATCTTTACGTTTTCTTCCCAAAGCTCTATAGTAGCGTTGCTTGTTCCCTGTAGGGCTCTAGTTCATCTGGAATTTATTTGGAGGCCTGCAGTCAGATAGGATCTACTTTATCTTTTCCATATGGATGGCCAATTGTCTCCAAACCAATTACTGAAGAGGTGGTGCAGCCTCCCCCACCCCCTGGGGCGTTCCAAGTCTGCGCTGGGAAGACCGTTGCGTCGGTCTGTCCGTCTGTCCTCGCCTGGCGGGCTTTCTCTGGGAACCGCTGCAGAGGCGCTGGGGAAAGCACCACAGCCAAGAGTCATGCTCAGACGAGAGATTTTGTTTTCTCCATTCTCTCTCTCTCTCTCCCTCTTTTTTAAAAAAAAAAAAAAAAAAAAAAAAAACTCGGCCGCTTTCCAGTCCCCAGAATCCTCTGGGCTTCTTGAGAAGTCTCTGGCTCGCCCCACGCCCGCCCTCTACCCGGCCTCGGCTCAGTTTCCCTCCCCGCACCCCGCCGGGCCTCCCAGCTTCCTCCAGCTCCGGCCAGGAGGATCTCCAGAGTCCCCCAAGAGGACCCAGTAATCTCGTCCTTTCAGGGAAGGGGGTTCATTGCTCCCTCTGAAGTTGAAGGGCGGGGTCGGAGCTCCTTCGTTAGCCTTGAGGCTCCCTTCCCCCGACAGAACCACTCCTTAGGGGCTGGCTGGCTTCAGAGGCTTCTCCCAGTCGGCCCAGGTGAAGCGCATGGCTTCAAGAGATGAGAATAAACTGGCCCCCGGCCACGTGAGTCTGGTAGGGCTTTAACGTAGTAAGCTAAAGCCGGGCGCGGTGGCGCCATCTGTAGTCCCAGGTACTTGGGAGGCCCAGGATTGGTTGAGCAGAGGAGTTTGAGCCCAGTCTGGGCAACATAGCGAGACCCCCATCTCTAAAAATAATAATTAGCCGGGTGTGGTGGCTCACGCCTATAATCCGAGCACTTTGAGAGGCCGAGGCGGGCGGATCACTTGAGGTTGAGAGTTCGAGACCAGCCTGGCCAATATAGTGAAATGCCGTCTCTACTAAAAATACAAAAATGATCCGAGTGGTGGCACATGCCTATAGTTACAGCTACTTGGGAGGCTGAGTCAGGAGAATCGCTTGAACCTGGGAGGCAGAGGTTGCAGTGAGCCGAGATCTCGCCACTGCACTCCAGCCTGAGCGACAGAGTAAGACTCTCAAAAAAAATAAAATAGGCCAGGTGCGGTGGCTGACGCCTGTAATTCCAGCACTTTGGGACGCCGAGGCAAATGGATCACCTGAGGTCATGAGTTTGAGACCAGCCTGGCCAATGTGATGAAACCCCATCTCTACTAAAAATACAAAAATTAGCCAGACATGGTGATGGTCGCCTGTAATCCCAGCTACTTGACAGGATGAGACAGGAGAATCGCTTGAACCCGGGAGGCAGAGGTTGCAGTGAGCCAAGACCGTGCCATTGCAGTCCAGCCTGGGCAACAAGAGTGAAACTCCGTCTCAAAAAATAAAGTAATTAATTAAATAAAATAAAACAATAATAACAATGATAATTAGTTCATACACTCGGGAAACCAGGAAATTAAATTTTTTTCTTTTCTTGTGATTCATAACAGTGCCTTACTCAACATACAGTCTCCCAGAAGTTGAAGGATGAGTTTTTAAGTCTCCCAAAAGTTGGAAAACTTTCTTCAAATCCCAGGTTGTAGGCAAGAAGGTTAGAAAATGTGAATTTGGCCGAGTGCGGTGGCTCACGCCTGTAATCCCAGCACTCTGGGAGGCCGAGGCAAGTGGATCACCTGAGGTTGGGAGTTCAAGACCAGCCTGACCAACATGGAGAAACCCCATCTGTACTAAAAATACAGAAAATTAGCTGGGCATGGTGGCACATGCCTGTAATCCCAGCTACTTGGGAGGCTGAGGAAGGAGAAGTGCTTGAACCTGGGAGGCGAAGGTTGCGGTGAGCTGAGAGATTGTGACATCACGCTCTAGCCTGGGCAACAAGAGTGAAACTCCATCTCAAATTAAAAAAAAAAAAAAACGGAAAATGTGAATCTGAGTTGGAGGAGTTGCACGGCACAGTTGCTCTCAGAAGCCATCTCTAACACACAGGAGGTGCCTCTCTTCCTACTCTTATAGAAATAGGTTGGAAATTGAAATGTACTCACAGATCTGACCGTAGGTCTCCCAGTCATTAGCAGGGTATGCTTTCCATTTCTCCTGAGAACTGACCAGTTGATGTGGGTTACATGCGATGATGCACGAGCACCTAGCACAGTGACTGACTCATAGTAAGCACTTAACAAATATTAACCACTATTATTATTATCACTAGATGCAATCAGAACTGAGGTATAGCTTGGCTGCTGCTGCAGGCGAAAGTTTATTTTTTTAATTTTTATTTTATTTTTTTGAGACAAGATCTTGCTCTGTCATCTAGGCTGGAGTACACTGGCAAAATCATGGCTGACTGCAGTCTCGACCTCCTGAGTCCTGGGCTCAATTGATCCTCCCACCTCAACCTCATGAGAACCTGGGACTACAGACACATACCACCACATTGGCTAATTTTTATGTGTTTGTTTGTTTTTGAGACAGAGTCTCACTCTGTCGCCCAGGCTGGAGTGCAGTGGCACGATCTCAGCTTACTGCAACGCCCCCATCTGGGGTTCAAGCAATTTTCCCACCTCAGCCTCTCAAATAGCTGGAATTACAGGCAGCAGCCCCCATGCCCGGCTAATTTGTATTTTTAGTAGAGACAAAGTTTCACCATGTTGGCCAGGCTGGTCTCAATCTCCTGACCTCAGGTGATCCTCCTGCCTTGGCCTCCCAAAGTGCTGGGATTACAGGCATGAGCCACTTCACCTGGCCATTTTTTTTTTTTTTTTTTTTTTCTGTAGAGACAGGAGTTGCCCAGGCTGGTCTTGAACACCCAAGTACTTATGATCCCACAGATTCAGTTTAAGATCAAACTTTCATGAGGTTGAGCTTCTGCTCAGATTCATGGTCCTTCTCATAGGTTTCACATTCAGGGCCTCAAGGTCATTTACCCATGGCTTGATTGTTGAATGTTGACTTTAATTTGCTTGGCTCCAAGTTCTCTGGTCCAGGTTGTGATAATGCAGTGGGATGTGCTGTTCCTTAGTCTGAGGCCTTGGTCTGCCTCTGATAATAAATGTAGCATTTGTAAACTAACAAGTTTGTTAAATGTCCAGAGCCTTTCTTGGACATCCCAGGTGGAATAAAACATGTTTTGGAATGCACTTTCATTTCTGACCTTTCCTGAATGCCCAGCCTCCAGTATGTCAGGAGCACAGGTATCTTGTCGAGGTGAGGAGGCAGAGGTATGAGGTGGGCAAATGAGGCTGTGGCAGGGACTGGGAAGAAGAGCAGCTAATTAGAACTGCTTTTAGTCATGAGACTGGAATCTTATGACCCCAGGGAGTTTAACTTTCGAAATAAAGAAAAGGGGGCCAGGCGCGGTGGCTCACGTCTGTAATCCCAGCACTTTGGGAGGCCGAGGCGGACAGATTGCCTGAGGTAAGGAGTTCGAGACCAGTCTGGCCAACATGGTGAAACCCCTTTATATTTTTATTTAAAAATAAATAAAAAAAATAAAAAATAGCCAGACATGGTGGCATCCGCCTGTAATCCCAGCTACTCAGGAGGCTGAGGCAGGGGAATTGTTTGAACCAAGGAGGTGGAGGTTGCAGTGAGCCAAGATTGTGCCACTGCACTCCAGCCCGGGCACAGAGCAAGACTCTGTCTCAAAAACAAAACAAAATAAAACAAAACAAGAAAAGGAAAAATTAAAACAATGAAGGCAAAGAGCCGACGCTCTTTGTGTGAAGGGAGTTGTACTAAATTCATATTTTAGTTGTGAAATAGAACAAAATGGGCTGTTTCTGTATTGTTTTCTCAAGGAATAGGAAAAAGAAAATAAACCTAAAAGTAATCCTGTTTGTAGATCATTTGATTATTCTTTTTTTTATTATGCATCTGTACTATGCTGGCACACTGGTATTTTTTTCTTGATAGATTTTTTTTTTTTGAGACGGAGTCTTGCTGTCACAGGCTGGAGTGCAGTCGTGTGATCTCGGCTCACTGCAAGCTCCGCCCCCTGGGTTCATGCCATTCTCCTGCCTCAGCCTCCCGAGTAGCTGGGACTACAGGCGCCCGCCAGCACGCCCGGCTAATTTTTTGTATTTTTAGTAGAGACGGGGTTTCACCATGTTAGCCAGGATGGTCTCCATCTCCTGACCTCATGATCCACCTGCCTCGGCCTCCCAAAGTGTTGGGATTACAGGCGTGAGCCACCGCGCCTGGCCCCTTTTCTTGATAGATTTATTTGCCATATCTTTTTTTTTTCTTTCCAACTCTTATTCTAGGTTCAGTGGGTACATGTGCAAGTTTGCACACTTGTTTTGTTTTGTTTTGTTTTGAGACGGAGTCTCACTCTGTCGCCCAGGCTGGAGTGCAGTGGCCAGATCTCAGCTCACTGCAAGCTCCGCCTCCCAGGTTCACGCCATTCTCCTGCCTCAGCCTCCCGAGTAGCTGGGACTACAGGCACCCGCCGCCTCGCCCGGCTAGTTTTTTGTATTTTTTAGTAGAGACGGGGTTTCACCGGGTTAGCCAGGATGGTCTCGATCTCCTGACCTCGTGATCCGCCCCTCTCGGCCTCCCAAAGTGCTGGGATTACAGGCCTGAGCCACCGCGCCCGGCTGTTTTGTTTTGTTTTGTTTTGTTTTGTTTTGTTTTGTTTGGAGACGGAGTTTTGCTCTTGTTGCCCAGGCTGGAGTGCAATGGTGCGATCTCGGTTCACTGCAACCTCTGCCTTCCGGGTTCAAGCGATTCTCCTGCCTCGGCCTCCAGAGTAGCTGAGACTACAGGCATGCGCCACCATGCCCAGTTAATTTTGTATCTCTAGTAGAGACAGCGTTTCTCCATGTTGGCCAGGCTGGTCTCAAACTCCTGACCTCAGGTGATCCACCTGCCTCGGCCTCCTAAAGTGCTGGGATTATAGGTGTGAGCCACCACGCCTGGCCTTGCATACTGTTTTAAGCTCGGAAAATAGAGATAGCAAACCAAAGTCATATGGTTTTGTGAAGGAGATAAACATACCAAAAAGTCAGCACCTAGTGTAGAATAGGGAACTCCTCATCTTCATCTTCCTCTTCTACCTTTTTCCGGGCGACTTTAGCAGGACCCTTTGTGCCATCAGACTTTCCTTTCGACTTGTAGACAGCAAAATCCTTCTCATACTTTTCCTTCAGCTTTGCCGCCTGAGTGATATAAGGCTGCTTTTCACTGTCATTTAAGTTCTTCCACATCTCACCCAGCTTTTTTGCCACGTCTCCAATAGAGATGCTGAGGTTTGTGGATTTGATGTTGGGGCAGAATTCTGAACAGAACAGGAAGAATCCAGATGGTGGCCTTTTGGGAGCATTAGGATCCTTCTTCTTCTTGCCTCCCTTAGCTGGTCCATAATCCTTCATTTCCCGATCATAGCGCACTTTATCCGCCTTTGCCTGTTCATCAAATTTAGATTTCTCTTTCTCGGACATTGTCTTCCACCTCTCAGAGCACTTCTTGGAAAATTCTGCAAAATTGACAGGGACCTTTGGGTTTTTCTTCTTATGTTCTTCTCTTCACGTCTACACAAAGAAGGCATAATCAGACATCTTGCCCTTTGGTTTCTTGGGGTCACCTTTAGCCATCCTGACTGTATTGTTCACTAGTCTTGTTCTTCAAATATTACAGCCAATCATGCCACACTTGCCTGTGATCTCTCCAAACATAAAACCACATTCACACCTCAATGGCCACCAAATCATTCAGCACTTAACTGTGAGCGGTTTGAAGCTACCAGTTTGAGCACTAGTGACTTATTTTTTCCCCCCAGGCTTTGGATAGCTCTAGGGATCTCAACAGGGGTGGAGGAACCAGCTCACCTTTGGCATAGTAACAAAATGTGGCCAATTGAGGTTTCGCATAAATCACAGCAGCATTGTTCACTAGTGCCAGAGTCATCTCTGTGGGGTTACAAATTAGGCTGTGGTTCTGGGTTGGTTTTTTTTTTTTTTTTTTTTTGAGACGGAGTCTCTCTGTGTCCCCCAGGCTGGAGTGCAGTGGCGCGATCTCGGCTCACTGCAAGCTCTGCCTCCCGGGTTCACGCCATTCTCCTGCCTCAGCCTTCCGAGTAGCTGGGACTACAGGGGCCCGCCACCACACCCAGCTAATTTTTTGTATTTTTAGTAGAGACGGGGTTTCACCGTGTTAGCCAGGATGGTCTCGATTTCCTGACCTTGTGATCTGGCTGCCTCGGCCTCCCAAAGTGCTGGGATTACAGGCGTGAGCCACCGCGCCCAGCCAAAAAGATTGGTTTTATAGACAGAAAAGGACTGAGGAAAGCAGGAACAGAGAACAAAAAGTGGATTGGTTGTTTCAAAGTGATTTCCTTACAGGATTAAAACAGAGGGGACATCATTATCATGGCAACGGGTAAACTGAGCCCTTTGGATTGGTTGCTGTGAATCTCGTGGTGTTTTTTTTTTTTAAATTATTTAATTAAAAATTTTTTTTGGCCGGGCGCGGTGGCTCAAGCCTGTAATCCCAGTACTTTGGGAGGCCGAGGCGGGTGGATCACGAAGTCAGGAGATCGAGACCATCCTGGCTAACATGGTGAAACCCCGTCTCTACTAAAAATACAAAAAACTAGCCGGGCGTGGTGGCGGGCGCCTGTAGTCCCAGCTACTCGGAGGCTGAGGCAGGAGAATGGCGTAAACCCGGGAGGCGGAGCTTGCAGTGAGCCGAGATCGTGCCACTGCATTCCAGCCTGGGCGACAGAGCGAGACTCCGCCTCAAAAAAAAAAAAAAAAAAAAAAAATTTTTTTTGAGACAGAGTCTTACTCTACCATCCAGGCTGGCATGCTATGGCATGATCTTGGCTCACTGCAACCTCCACTTCCCAGGTTCAAGCGATTCTCCTGCCTCAGCCTCCCGAGAAGCTGGGATTACCGGAACACACCACCATGCCAAGGTAATTTTTGTATTTTTAGTAGAGACCGGGTTTTACCATGTTGGCCAGGCTGGTCTCAAACTCCTGACCTCAAGTAATGCTCCTGCCTTGGCCTCCCAAAATGCTGGGATTACAGGTATGAGCCACTATGCCTGGCCATTTTTTTTTCTTTGAGATGGAGTGTCACTCTTGTTGCCCAAGCTGGCACAGTGCAGTGGTGCGATCTCGGCTCACTACAACCTCTGCCTCCCGGGTTCAAGTGATTCTCCTGCCTCAGCCTCCCAAGTAGCTAGGATTACAGGCATGTGCCACCACACCCAGCCTAAAGTACCTTGTTCTGTCTCCATATGACTCTGTTTCCCTGCAGCCTCAGATGCCAACTCATTTCTTCTTTGGAGCTTTCTGCCGCCTAGGCTCTTGCAGTATTCTTCTCTATGGCTGTGCCTTTAGCTGCAAAAAAAAAAAAAAAAAAAAAAAAAAAGACTCCAAGTCAAATAGCTTAAATCATAGGAAAAATATATCTCACATTTGAAGAGCTTCAGGGCTGATTAATTTGAAGGCTCAGCAGTGTCATCAGGGACTTGGGTACTTTCCACCTTTTTTTTTTTTTGAGACAGGGTCTCACTCTATAACCCAGGCTGGAGTACAGTGGCATGATTTTGGCCCACCACAACCTCGACCTCTGGACTCAAATGATCCTCCTGCCTCAGCCTCCCAAAGTGCTGGGACTACAGGCATGCGCCACCATGCTCAGCTAATTTTTTTGGGTTTTTTTGGTAGAGACAGGGTTTCACCATGTCACCCAGGCTAGTCTTGAACTTCTCGGATCAAGCAATCTGCCTGCCTTGGCCTCCCAAAGTGCTGGGATTACATGCATGAGCTGCTGCTCCCAGCTACCATCCACCGTTCTGGTCTACCACCCTGAAGACGATGGCTTGTTGTAAAGGTGCTCTCTGCACTGTTCAAGGATGACTGTAGCAGTGTGTGATGGTTAATTGGGTGTACTACTTGACTGGGCTAAGGGATGCCCAGATAACTGGTAAAACATTATTTCTGGCTGTGTCTGTGAGGATGTTTCTGGAAGGGATTTTCATTTGAGCTGATGAACTGAGTGAAGCAGATGACTCTCCTAGTATGGGTAGGCATCACTCAATCCATTAAAGGCCTGAATAGAACAAAAGGATGGAGCAAGGGTGAACTCACTCTCTCTGCTTGCGCTGAGACACCCATTTCCTCCTACCCTCAGACTTGGGCTTCCGGACTCAGAGTGGGACCCACATCATTGGCCCTCGGCTGATTACCCGGCGTTTGGACTCAGACAGAATTACACACTGGCTTTCCAGGTTCTCCAGCTCGCAGAGAGCATATCATGGGGCTTCCTGGCCTCCATAACCACATAAGCCAATTCCTATAAATCTCCTCATATATAAATATCTATCTGTATATCTATATCTAGAACCTACTGGTTCTGTTTCTCTGGAAAACCCTAATACAAGTCATTCCAATGCTATATCCCAACATGAAAATATGCAGCTAGCGAGTGTGTCTCTTCCCGTATGTCTCTTTATTTTTAACCAATGAGGAGACCTTCCCCAGAAGCCCCCAGAAGTCTTTCCTCACATCTCACTGGCCTGAATTGCATCTTATGTCCCTTCCTAAATCAGTCCCTGGCAGGGAAATTGTGATAACAAGATTGGCTTGGATTAATCAGGACTCATTGCTGAACCACTTGGAGGAAGGGTGGAATGCAAAACGAAATCAAGGTTTGTCCCAAATGAAGGGGTAGGCAATGAAACCATACTGACACACGCCAGGTTTCCTTCTGCTTTTTTTGCTTGCTCCTTCATTTTTCTTTGCCATTCACTATCAGGTTCTAGTCTAGTCCTCTTCCAATCTAGGATGTTCCCACACCACGTATTCTCCCTGTAAGACCCTATTCATGCTCTTAAATACAATTTACAGGAGGCCATTGCTTTAGACTAGCTTCCTGTCCTAGGCCCTAGCAATTCAGACCAAACCAGAATAGAGTCACTCATGCTAGATGTTACATAATCAAACTGAGCTCTGAAACATGCCTATGGAAAAAAAAAGAAGAAAAGAAAAGCCGGGTGTGGTGGCTCTCGCCTGTAATCCCAGCACGTTGGGAAGCTGAAGCGGGTGGATCACTTGAGATCAGGAGTTCGAGACCAGCCTAACCAACATTGAGAAACCCCTGTCTCTACTAAAAATACAAAATTAGCCAGGCATGGTGGCGCATGCCTGTAGTCCCAGTTACTCAGGAGGCTGAGGCAGGAGAATCACTTGAACCCGGGAAGCAGATGTTGCAGTGAGCTGAAATCGCTCCATTGCACTCCAGGCTGGGCAACAGGAGCAAAACTCTGTCTCAAAAGAAAGAAAAGAAAAAGGTACTTTAAATTCAAGGGCCCAGGCACGGTGGCTCATGCCTGTAATCCCAGCATTTTGAGAGGCCTAAGTGGATGGACTATTTAAGGTCAGGAGTTTGAGACCAGCCTGGCCAACATGGTGAAACCCCATCTCTACTAAAAACATAAAAATTAGTCAGGCGTGGTGGTGCACACCTGTAATCCCAGCTACTTAGGAGGCTGAGGGAGGAGAATCGCTTGAGGCTGGGAGGCAGAGGTTGCAGTGAGCTGAGTGAATGGCACTTGCACTCCAGACTGGGCAACAGAGTGAGACTCTGTCTCAAAAAAAAAAAAAAAATTCATGGGACCATGTGAAACTTTGGAGAGACTAGTGGCCCTGGGCCATGGAGTAAAAACTAGATTGCAAAAGGTTACTTATTCTTTCTGTATTTTTGAATTTTTAATTTAATTTTGCTAATCTCTGTATCATTCCAATTTTAGTATATATGCTGCTGAAACAATCACTGTTTATCCTTATACACAGTTGGCACAAATGGATGTTTGAGAAATCATAAAATTGAGATGTGTGGAAGATAAAGACGTGGTCAGTAAGTATACCTTTTTTTTTTTTTTTTTTAAAGAGGGTTCAGGATCTCGCTCTGTCGCCCAGGCTGGAGTATAGTGGTGTAATCACCATGCACTGGAGCTGCAACCTCTCAGGCTTGAGCAATCCTCCCACCTCAGCCTACCAAATAGCTGGAACTGTAGGCACATGCTGCCATGCTCAGCTAGTGAAAAAAAGTTTTTTTGATGCAGATATTGCAAAATATTGCTTATAATTATCAATTTTTTTTTTTTTTTTTTTGAGACGGAGTCTGGCTCTGTCGCCCAGGCTGGAGTGCAGTGGCCGGATCTCAGCTCACTGCAAGCTCCGCCTCCCAGGTTTACGCCATTCTCCTGCCTCAGCCTCCTGAGTAGCTGGGACTACAGGTGCCCGCCATGTCGCCCGGCTACTTTTTTGTATTTTTTTTTAGTAGAGACGGGATTTCAACGTGTTAGCCAGGATGGTCTCGATCTCCTGACCTCGTGATCCGCCCATCTCGGCCTCCCAAAGTGCTGGGATTACAGGCTTGAGCCACCGCGCCCGGCCAATTATCAATATTTTAAAAAGACAGAAATTGCTGGGTGTGATGGCTCACACCTGTAATCCCAGCACTTTGGGAGGCCGAGGTGAGAGGATCACTTGAGCCCAGGAGTTTGAGACCAGCTTGGGCAACATACAGACCCCCTCTCTCTACAAAAAAATAAAAATAAAAAAAATTAGCCGGGCGTGGTGGCACATGCCTATAGTTCCAACATTTTGCGAGGCTAAGGCAGGCGGATTGCTTGAGCCCAGGAGTTTGAAGTTACAGTGAGCTATGATCATGCCATTGCACTCTAACCTGAGCAACAGAGTGAGACCTTGTCTCTAAAAAAATAAATAAATAAAAATAAAAAAATTTAAATACAGAAGTTATTAGGCCCACTTCAAGATCTCATTATTGAATGCATTAATAAAGGGCACAAAATAAAAGAAAATATATAACTATGTCAAAAATTATTCATGCAACTTAAAAATATTGTAACAACATATTGTATGTAATTGGTTCCTGTGGTAATTCTATGTGTATCATTTTATGTATTCAAAAAACATCGACCGGGCGCAGTGGCCCATGCCTGTAATCCCAGCACTTTGGAAGGCTGAGGCAGGCAGATCATCTGAGGTCAGGAGTTCGAGACCAGCCTTGCCAACATGGTATTTTTGTACTAAAAATACAAAAAATTTAGCTGGGCATGGTGGCGGGCACTTGTAATCCCAGCTACTTGGGAGGCAGAGGCAGGAGGATTGCTTGAACCGGGAAGGTGGAGGTTGCAGTGAACCTAGATCGCACCACTGCACTCCAGCCTGGGTGACAGAGCGAGACTCCGCCTCAAAAAACAAAAAACAAAATAAAAAAACCCTCACCAGACTGCTGAGGGAATCCACAGTTTAAAAAGGTTAGGAACCCTTACTCCAAGAGAAAAGAGAGAAAGGGAGACTAGTAGTGTCGGCACTTAGAAGAAAAGAGGCTAACATGTTAAAATACTGAAAGGGCAGAGAGGGGATTTTGAGAGCCAAGGTCCCTGAGGAGGCTGAACTGCTGGGATGCAGGGCTCAGGTGGAGGGATTAACTACAGGAAGGAAACCTTTCCTACAATAAAAGAGAGGAAAGGATAAGAGTGGATAAAAATAAATGTTTCAGTGGGGTGGGAGTTGGGGGCAGGATGTTGAGGGGGCTTCTGCCTGATGGCTTCTATTTTCACCTACAAGTAGGAGTGAAGTTATCTGTCGAGAGTGACAATGAGAAGGGAGGAGGATAAAGGTAGGAAACAGAAAGGGCTGACAAGGACAGCTCAGAAGAACTCCCAGCCCAGGAGTGGAGGAGGTGGGGCGGCCAGAGACCCCCAGGTTGTCATGGCAACCATCTGCTTGGGTGTGCACTGGCTCCATCAGTGCTCAGCTGCCAAGTGTGGGATAAGAGGGCAGAAAGTCAGCTGGAGCCAGGGCTGGGGTTCTCCCAGAAGGATGAGGTGAGGATCAGGGGAATGGAGGAGGGATGGATCAGCATATCCAGGCTGCAGGAAGAAGAATGTGAAGCTAGAATGGGGCTGAAAGCTGAGGAGGGTGAATCAGTGCAGGGAAGAAGAATGAGACCAAGGGAATGAGAAACTGGAGATGCAGGAAGTGATGAACCATGAATGAACCACTGAAGTTTTTTTCGTTTGTTTGTTTGTTTGTTTGTTTGTTTTTTAAGAAGGAATCTTGCTCTGTTGCCCCAGCTGGAGTGCAATGGCATGATCTCAGCTCACTGCAACCTCCGCCTCTTGGGTTCTAGCGATTCTCCTGTCTCAGCGTCCAGAGTAGCTGGGACTACAGGCACGCGCCATCACGCCTGGCTAATTTTTGTATTTTAGTAGAGACGGGGTTTCACCATGTTGGTCAGGCTGGTCTCGAATTCCTGACCTCAAGTGATCCATCTGCTTTGGCCTCCCAAAGTGCTAGGATTACAGCCACCACACCTGGCTAGAGCCAGTGAAGTTTAAGGTTAAGGAATAGCTCATGGATGGCAAGTGCTGGGCTCTGGCCATTGTGTGGGCAACTGAAATAGAGAAGAGGTAAAGGGTGTTGGTAAAGGGGAACTGCCAGTCTGGCCAAGACCATCCAGATGGACATATTAGGTTGATGCAAAAGTAACTGTGCTTTTTGCCATTAAGGTAATGGCGGCCAGGCACGGCAGCTCATGTCTGTATTCCTAGCACTTTGGGAGGCCGAGGTGGGCAGATCACCTGAGGTCAGGGGTTTGAAACCAGCCCGGCCAGCAAACATGGTGAAACCCGTCTCTACTTAAAAATACAAAAATTAGCCAGTTGTGGCAGTGGGCACCTGTACTTCCAGCTACTCAGGAGGCTTAGGCAGGAGAATCACCTGAACCTGGGAGGAAGAGGTTACAGTGAGCCAAGATAGAGCCATAGCACTCTAGCCTGGGCGGCAGAGTGAGACTCCATCTCAAAAAATAAATAAATAAATAATAAAAAAATAGGCCAGGTGCGGTGGCTCACACCTGTAATTCCAGCACTTTGGGAGGCCGAGGCAGGTGGATCACAAGGTCAGGCATTGGAGACCAGCCTGGCCAACATAGTGAAACCCCATCTCTACTAAAAATACAAAAAATTAGCCAGACCGTGGTGGCAGGCGCCTGTAATCCCAGCTACTTGGGAGGCTGAGGTGGGAGAATTGCTTGAACCTAGGAGGCAAGGGTTGCAGTGAACTGAGATCGCGCCACTGCACCATAGCCCAGGCAACAGTGCAAGACTCTGTCTCAAAAAATAAATAAAATAAAATAAAAGTAATGGCAAAAACTGCAACTACTTTTGCACCAACCTAATAAAAGTCACCTGAAATGAGAGTGAGGCCCAATGTGGAGAGGAAGGTCTTCCGGGAATATGGAGGAGTGATTTGGAAGTAGTTAGATCATTGGAACAATAGTAGATAGAGGCTAGGTGCAGTGGCTCAAGCCTGTAATCCCAGCACTTTGGGAGGCCAAGGCAGGAGGATCACTTGAAGTCAGGGGTTCGAGACCAACCTAGCCAACATAGTGAAATCCTGTTTCTATTAAAAATACAAAAATCAGGCAGATGTGGTGGTATGCATCTGTAATCCCAGCTACTTGGGAGACTGAGGCAGGAGAATCGCTTGAACCTGGGAGGTGGAGGTTGCAGGGAGCCGAGATTGTGCCACCGCACTCCAGACTGGCAACAGAGCGAGACTCCGTCTCAAAAAGGAAGAAAGTTAAAAGAAAACAAAAAACAAAAAAAACTCTAACCTTTATAAAAGAGGCTACAGCCTAGGTAACACAATGAGACCCCCATCTCTTAAAAAAAAACTAAAAATTAGATGAACATGGTGTTGTGTGCTTGTACTTCTAGCTACTCCAAAGGCTGAGGTGGGAGGATTGCTGGAGCCCAGGAATTTGAGGCTGCAGTGAACTATGATCATACCATTGCACTCCAGCCTGGGTGACAGAAAAAAAAAAAAAGTATAGTTGTTTCCAGCCCAGGAAGGTGTTCCCCTCCCATATCCCACCCCAACCAGAAGGTATTTGCAAACCCACAGAGGTCTGTGGTTTTATCACAATGCCGTAGGTGGGTGATATTGGCATTTGGTATCTAGAGATTAGAGAGGCTAAACACTCTGTGATGCACAGGAGAGCCCCACACACTGATGAATTGTCCTACGCAAAATGCCAGTCATGCATCTCATACATTTTATGGATAAGCAGACTGAGGCTTACAGAGCTGAGGTATGTGCCTAATTTGGGAGCTTCTGTAGCATTGAAATTATATATATTTAAGAGATAGGGTCACTGCAGTGAGATGAGATCATCCCACCACACTGCAGCCTGGGCAACAGAGCGAGACCTTGTCTTGGGCACGGTGGCTCACACCTCTAATCCCAGGCCAAAGTGGGAGGATTGCTTGAGGCCAGGAGGTCGAGGCTGCAGTCTTTGCACCACTGCACACCAGCCTAGGTGACAAAGCAAGACTGTTTCAGAGAGAGAGAGAGAGAGACAGAGACAGAGAGAGAAAGAGAGAGACAGAGAGAGAGAGAGAAAGAGAGAGAGACTCGCTCTGTTGCCCAGGCTGGCCTCCAATTCCTGGACTCATGCAATCTTCCTGCCTCAGTCTTCCAAGTAGTTAGGACTACAAATGTGTGCTACCATGCACGGCTTAAGATTTTGTGTCTAGCTGGGCGCGGTGGCTCAGGCCTGTAATCCCAGCACTTTGGGAGGCCGAGACCAGCGGATCACGAGGTCAGGAGATCGAGACCATGCTGGCTAAGATGGTGAAACCCCGTCTCTACTAAAAAAATACAAAAATTAGCCGGGCGCAGTGGTGGGCGCCTGTAGTCCCAGCTACACAGGAGGCTGAGGCAGGAGAATGGCGTGAACCCGGGAGGCAGAGCTTGCAGTGAGTGGACGTCGCCACTGCACTCCAGCCTGGGCGGCAGAACGAGACTCCGTCTCAAAAAAAAAAAAAAAAAAAAAGATTTTGTGTCTATATCTGATGTCCCTGTGGCACTGTTGAGCAGTAAGTCTCACCCTTTCGCCCTAGTTACCGCCCAGTGATTGGTCTGTGTTTGCCAATGAGATGTAAGCAGAAGTCGTGGAGCAGGGCTCCTGGGTAAACTTTCTCAAAAGGGCAAGTGAACCATTGACTCTGCTCCTTCCTTCCTTCCTTCCTTCCTTCCTTCCTTCCTTCCTTCCTTCCTTCCTTCCTTCCTTCCTTCCTTCCTTCCTTCTTCCTTCCTTCCTTCCTTCTTCCTTCCTTCCTTCCTTCCTTCCTTCTTCCTTCCTTCCTTCCTTCCTTCTTCCTTTCTTCCTTCCTTCCTTCCTCCCTCCCTCCCTCCCTCCCTCCCTCCTTTCCTCCTTCTCTCCCTTCCTCCCTTCCTCCCTTCCTCCCTCTCTCTCTCCCTTCCTTCCTTTCTTCTTCCTCTCTCTCTTTCTCTCTTTTCCTCCCTAACCTCCTTTTTTTTTTTTTTTTTTTTTTTAATGGGGTCTCACTCTGTTACCCAGGTTGGAGTACTGTGGCATGATCTCGGCTCATTGCAGCCTCAACCTCCTGGGCTCAGGTGATCCTCCCACCTCAGCCTCCCAAGTAGCTGGGAGTACCGGTGCGTGCCTCCCAGCTAATTTTTGTGTTTTTTTCTGTACTGACTGGGTTTCACCACATTGCCCAGGCTGGTCTCTCGCCTCAGTCTCCCAAAGTGCTGGGATTCCAGGTGTGAGCCACTATGCCCAATCTCTGCTCCCTTCTTTCTGCTCGGAACTTGGTTCCACAGCCATCATGTGCCTATGAACACAAAACCCACATGGTAGTGATGGTGGAGCAGAAAGAAAGAAAGACCGCATGTTCTTGCTGACTTTCTAAGAAGTGGCCCAGACCTGGACTGCCCACCTCTGGATTTAACAAATGAGAAAAACAAACTAATATTTGTTTAAGCTACTGTTAATTGGTTGTTCTGTTGAATGCATTTCTACCTGATAGAGTCATAGGGCCAGTTAGTAACCCAGGTTTTGACTCTCACAATCTAATATGCTTTCCTTGGCCGCAGTGGATCTCCAAGTGTGGTCCCCAGACAGGCAACATCAGTATCACAGAGAAACTTGTTAGAAATGCAGAATATCATATGCCACCCCAGACCTTCTAAGTCAGAAACCCTGGGGGTGGTTTAACAAGCCCTCCCAGTGATTCTCATGCACCTAAAGTGTGAGAACCACCGTTCTATAGCCATGCTCTTCACTGTGTGGTTCCGGAAAACCTGGGAGCTTGCTTAAAATATACCATCTTGGCCAGGTGCAGTGACTCACACCTGTAATCCCAGCACTTTGGGAGGCTGAGATGAGCAGATCGCTTGAGCCCAGGAGTTTGGGACCAGCCTGGGCAATATGGGGAGACCCTCATCTCTACCAAAAAACAACAACAACAAAAATCAGCCAGGTGTGTTGGTGCACATCTGTAGTCCCAGCTACTCAGAGGCTGAGGTGGAAGGACCCCTTGAACCCAGAGGCTGAGACTGCAGTGAGTCACGATAGCGCCACTGCACTCTAGCCTGGGGACAAAGCCAGACCCTGTCTCAAAAAAAGGAAGAGCAAGGCCAGGTGCAGTGGCTCAAGCCTATAATCCCAGCACTTTGGGAGGCCAAGTCTGATCGCTTGAGCCCAGGAATTCAAGACCAGCCTGGGCAACATGGAGAAATCCTACAAAAAATACAAAAATACAAAAAATACAAAAATTAACTGGGCATCTTGGCACACACCTGTGGTCCCAGTTACTGGGGAGGCTGAGATGGGAGGATCGCTTGAGCCTGGGAGGTGGAGATTGTGGTGAGCCAAGATCAAGTCACTGCACCCCAGCCTGGGTGACAGAGAGAGATCCTGTCTCCATTTTTAAAAAAAGGAAAAGAAAAACATACCATCTCACGTCCCACTACATGCAGACCTACTGGATCTAAATCTGCCTTTTTAGGAGGTTCCTGGGTTATTTGTACACGTATTCAAGTTTAAGAAGCACTGCTCTACAATATGCTTAATTGAGTCCTTTTCTTTCTTTTATTGAAGAGCACAGAAAAGATACATAACTGATCAGATTGAAGTTACATGTTCAGGATTCATCTATGCACTTCATAAAACAAAATCTAAACATATTAAAATTAAAAAGACATAATCCACAATTGAATTTTCAAACTTTTAATTATGGACATCTAAAAACATATTTAAAAAGTAGCAAGAATAATATAATTAAACCCTACATACCTCACAATTGCTTTTGTTTTATTTTTATTTATTGATTTTTTTGAGACAGAGTCTTGCTCTGTCACCCAGGCTGCAGTGCAGTCACCCAGGCTGGAGTGCAGTGGTGCCATCTTGGCTTGCTGCAACCTCTGCCTCCCGGGTTCAAGTGATTTTCCTGCCTCAGCCTCCCAAGTAGCTGGGATTACAGGTGCGCACCACCACGCCCAGCTAATTTTTGTATTTTAGTAGAGACGAAGTTTCACCATGTTGGCCAGGCTGGTCTCAAACTCCTGACCTCAGGTGATCTGCCCACCTTGGCCTCCCAAAGTGCTGGGATTATAGCCATGAACCACCATGCCTGGCCCACAATTGCTTTTAAATGGAAAACTTATTCCAAACATGAATTTGAGGCTGGGCAAGGTGGCTCACACCTGTAATCCCAGCACTTTAGGAGGCCAAGGTGGGAAGATTACTTGAGACCAGGAGTTCAAAACCAGCCTGGCCAACATGGTGAAATCCTGTCTCTATTAAAAATACAAAAATTAGCTGGGGATAGTGGTGCATACCTCTAATCCTAGGGAGGCCAAGGCATGAGAATTATGTGATCCTGGGAGGCAGAGGTTGCAGTGGGCCAAGATTGCGTCACTGCGCTCCAGCCTGGATGACAGAGTGAGACAAAAAGAAAGAAGAAGGAAGGAAGGAAGGAAGGAAGGAAGGAAGGAAGGAAGGAAGGAAGGACGGAAGGAAGGAAGGAAGGAAGGAAAGAAGGAAGGAAAGAAGGAAGGAAGGAAGGAAGGAAGGAAGGAAGGAAGGAAGGAAGGAGCCAGACTGGGCACTCCAGCCTGGGCAACATAGCAAGACCCCATCTAAATTTTTTGAAGTATTTAACTTACAGAAATGTAGCTATTAGAAGAATAGGGGTATTTCTGTCATTTTCTTTTCTTTGTTTTTTCTTTTCTGTCTTTTTTTTTTTTTTTTTTTTTTTGAGATGGAGTCTTGCTCTGTCACCAGACTGGAGTGCAGTGGCACGATCTCAGCTCACTGCAACCTCCACCTCCCGGGTTCAAGCAATTCTCCTACCTCAGCCTCCCAAGTAGCTGGGACTATAGGCGTCCGCCACCACGCCCAGCTAATTTTTGTATTTTTAGTAGAGATGGGGTTTCACCATGTTGGCCAGGATGGTCTTGATCTCTTGACCTTGTGATCTCCCTGCCTCAGCCTCCCGAAGTGCTGGGATTATAGGCGTGAGCCACCACGCCCAGCCATTTCTGTCATTTTCATTACCTTTTGTGCATCATGGAGGTTCTGTCTGTTTGTCTTGTTGCTACAGTGCATCATGATGTTGATTTATTAGAGCTACAGTGACGACATGCTAGACCTAAGCAGGACCTGGAGCTCATTGCTTAAGTAGGCTTCCCAGGCTTTCCTGCACAGAGTTCACATAGAAAATGAAGATGTTGTCCAACACCCCAAGAAAAGGGAAGGGAAGAAGCAGCTTGCTGCAGGATGCGTTGCCTGCAGGCTCCAGCCAGCGCTGAAGGGTCCTGATCCAGCACACCTATGGCCTGTTATAGCCACACGAGTCTATTTTAACTTACCATATCGTGAATGAGGAAGCTCAGGCGGAAGGCTGAAGTGGGTGGATCACTTGAACTCAGGAGGCATAGGTTGCAGTGAGCTAAGATCTTGTCGCTGCACTCCAGCCTGGGTGACAGAGTGAGACCCTGTCTCAAAAGAAAAGAAAAGAAAAGAAAAGAAAAGATCCTGCTCTTCCAGCCATTTGTGCTTCTCTGCTTTCACAAATACTTTTTTTTTTTTTTTTTTGAGATGGAGTTTTGCTCTTGTCACCCAGGCTGGAGTGCAATGGCGTGATCTCGGCTCACTGCAGCCTCCACCTTCTGGGTTCAAGCAATTCTCCTGCTCAGCCTCCTGAGTAACTGAGATTACAGGCGCCCACAACCATGCCTGGCTAATTTTTGTATTTTTAGTAAAGATGGGGGTTTCACCATGTTGGCCAGGCTGGTCTTGAACTCCTGATCTGAGGTGATCCACCCACCTCAGCCTCTCAAAGTGCTGGGATTACAGGCTTGAGCCACCATGCCTGACCAAAACTTAAAATGTTTTTTTTTTTTTTTTTTTTTGAGACGGAGTCTCGCTCTGTCACCCAGGCTGGAGTGCGGTGGCCGGATCTCTGCTCAGTGCAAGCTCCGCTTCCCGAGTTTACGCCATTCTCCTGGCTCAGCCTCCCGAGTAGCTGGGACTACAGGCGCTCGCCACCTCGCCCGGCTAGTTTTTTGTACTTTTTAGTTTTCACCGTGTTAGCCAGGATGGTCTCGATCTCCTGACCTCGTGATCCACCCGTCTCGGCCTCCCAAAGTGCTGGGATTACAGGCTTGAGCCACCGCGCCCGGCCAAAATGTTTTAAAAAAATTAAATAGAGTTGGGTCTTGATATGTTGCCCAGGCTGGTCTTGAATGCCTAGCCTCAAGCGATCCTCCCGTGTTGGCCTCCCAAAGTGCTGGGATTACACGCGTGAGCCACTATCCCCAGCCTGAAATATTTTCTAATATGGTAAAATATATTTCTTACATAAAGTTTTAATATGTTATCATATTTTGTAAATTGATCTTTTTAAGTATCCGGGATTAAGTTATTATTCCTTTATTCCTACAGCTTCCATTATTTATTTTATTATTATTATTTTTTGAGATGGAGTCTCGCTCTTGTCGCCCAGGCTGGAGTGCAATAGTGCAGTCTTGGCTCACTGCAACCTCCGCCTCCCGGGTTTAAGCGATTCTCCTGCCTTAGCCTCCAGAGCAGGTAGGATTGCAGGTGCCTGCCACCATGCCTGGCTTATTTTTGTATTTTTAGTAGAGACAGGGTTTTGCCATGTTGGCCAGCCTGGTCTTGAACTCCTGACCTCAGGTGATCTGCCCACCTCAACCTCCCAAAGTGCTGGGATTACAGGCGTGAGCCATCATGCCCAGTCTGCTTCCATTATTTTTATATGTATGTTGAGAATTTTAGTCCATTTGGATTTAATTGATATTTATTTATTTATTTATTTATTTATTTATTTATTTATTTTTGTAGAAACAGAGTCTCTCTGTTGCCCAGACTGGAGTGTAGTGGCATGATCATAGCTCACTGCAACCTCGAACTCCTGGGGCTGAAGCAATCCTGTTGCCTTAGCCTCCAAGTAGTAGGTAGGACTACAGGTTAATAACACAGTGCCAGGCAAATTTTTAAATTAAAAACTATTTAGCATATTGTTATTAGGCATTAACATTTGACATGATTTTTAGTTTCCTGCTATAATTATGTTTGTTAAATCAACACTGTAGGCTGGGCGCGGTGGCTCACGCTTGTAATCCCAGCACTTTGGGCGGCCGAGGCAGGCAGATCACGAGGTCAGGAGATGGAGACCATCCTGGCTAACACGGTGAAACCCTGTCTCTACTAAAAATACAAAAGATTAGCTGGGCGTGGTGGTGGGCACCTGTAGTCCCAGCTACTGGGGAGGCTGAGGCAGGAGAATGGCGTGAATCTGGGAGGCGGAGCTTGCAGTGAACCACGATCGCGCCGCTGCACTCCAGCCTGGGCGACAGAGCGAGACTCCGTCTCAAAAAAAAAAAAAAAAAAGTCAACACTGTAAAGTTATCAGAATGGTAATTTCACACTCTAGTTGAAGACAGGAGGCTGGGTTCAGTGGCACATATGTATAACCCCAGGACTTTGGGAGGCTGAGGTGGGAGGAACCCTTGGGGCCAGGAGTTTGAAACCAGCCTGGGCAACATAGGAAGACCCTATCTCTACCAAAAAATAAAAATAAAATAAAAACCACACATGGTGGCTCCTGTCTGTGGTTCCAAATATTTCCAGGAGTTCAAGGCTGCAGTGGGCTATGATCATGCCACTGCGCTCCAGCCTGGGTGACACAGTGAGGCCCAATCTCTAAAAGGATACAGAAAAAAAAAGAGAGAGAAGATAATCACTTTTTAAGGATATTTTAAGTCCTTAACACTTTGCACTAATGACAAGTGTTTCGTTTGCTTGTTTTGGAGCTCTTGTTTTCTGATCCCTGGCTGGCCTGCCCCTCTGGCTTCTTTCTTTTCTTTTTTTTTTTTTTTTTTGAGACGGAGTCTTGCTCTGTCACCCAGGCTGGAGTGCAGTGGCCGGATCTCAGCACACTGCAAGCTCCGCCTCCCGGGTTTACGCCATTCTCCTGCCTCAGCCTCCCGAGTAGCTGGGACTACAGGCGCCCGCCACCTCGCCCGGCTAGTTTTTTTTTTTGTATTTTTTTAGTAGAGACGGGGTTTCACCATGTTAGCCAGGATGGTCTCGATCTCCTGACCTCGTGATCCTCCCGTCTCGGCCTCCCAAAGTGCTGGGATTACAGGCGTGAGCCACCGCGCCCGGCCTCCTGTTTTTTTTTTTTGGTGGGGGGAACAGGGTCTCAGCTGGAATGCTATGGTCCGATTTATAACTCACTGCAGCCTTGACCTCCTGGACTCAGGCGATCCTCCCACCTCAGCCTCCTAAGTAGCTGGGACTACAGGTATATGCCACCATGCCTGGCTAATTTTTTTTATTTTTTTTTTTAGACAGAGTCTCACTCTGTTGCCCAGGCTGGAGTGCAGTGGTGCAATCTTGGCTCACTGCAACCTACACCTCCTAGGTTCAAGTGATTCTCCTGCCTCAGCCTCCCAAGTACTAGGATTACAGGCATGCACCAATGTGTCCAGCTAATTTTTGTATTTTTAGTAGAGACAGCGGTGGCTCAAGCCTGTAATCCCAGCACTTTGGGAGGCTGAGACGGGCGGATCACAAGGTCAGGAGATCGAGACCATCCTGGCTAACACGGTGAAACCCCGTCTCTACTAAAAAAATACAAAAAGCTAGCCGGGCGAGGTGGCGGGCGCCTGTAGTCCCAGCTACTCGGGAGGCTGAGGCAGGAGAATGGCGTGAACCTGGGAGGCGGAGCTTGCAGTGAGCTGAGATCCGGCCACTGCACTCCAGCCCGGGTGACAGAGCGAGACTCCGTCTCAAAAAAAAAAAAAAAAAGAGACAGCATTTTACCATGTTGGCCAGGCTTGCCTCGAACTTCTGACCTCAAGTGATCTGCCTGCCTCAGCCTCCCAAAGTGCTGGGACTACAGGCGTGAGCCACCGCACTGTGTCATGTGGCTAACTTTTATATATATATATATATATATATGTTTGGTTTTTTTTAGAGACAGGGTCTTGCTATGTTGCCCAGTTAGTCTTCAACTCCTGGGGTCAAGTGATCCTCCTGCCTCAGCTTCCCAAAGTACTGGGATTGTAGGTGTGAGCCACTGTGCCCAGCCTAAACACAAAAGGTTTAACACGAATCATTATATTTATACAAGCCTAATGGAATGAGGGCCGGGCATGGTGGCTCATGGCTGTAATCCCAATATTTGTGAGGCCAAGGCAGGAGGAACACTTGAAGCCAGGAGTTCTAGACCAGACTGGGCAACATAGCAAGACCCTGTCTCTATAAAGAAATAAATATTGGCCTTTTAGGAATTCATAACTCTGTTTCTTTCACTAGTTAAGGATTTAAATAGTATTAGCTGGTGCTTCAATTATTTGTAAGCCACAGTTAGCACACTTTAGTTCAATAGCATCTCAGGGTGAATATTGAGTCCCTGCCAGTAACAGATCAATAACATTTTATTTCTGATTTTGTTTGAAAGAAAACCTTATGATGGGTCGGGCACAGTGGCTTATGCCTGTAATCCCATCACTCTGGGAGGCCAAAGTGGGTGAATTGCTTGAATCTAGAAGTTCGAGACCAGCCTGGGCACCATAGTGAAACCCCATCTCTATGTTAACAAAAAAAAATTGATTTTTAAAAGGAAACCTTAGGCCAGGCAGAGTGGCTCACACCTGTAATCCCAGCACTTTGGGAGACCAAGGCAGGTGGATCACCTGAGGTCAGGAGTTCGAGACCAGCCTAACCAACATGGTGAAACCCCATCTCTAGTAAAAATACAAAATTAGCTGAGCATGGTGGTGCATGCCTGTAATCCCAGCTACTTGGGAGGCTGAGGCAGGATAATCGCTTGAACCTGGGAAGTGGAGGTTGCAGTGAGCTGAGATCGCACCACTGTACTCCAGCCTGGACAACAAGAACGAAACTCCGTCTCAAAAAAAAAAAAAAGGAAACCGTATGATGATTTCATTTCATATGTGTCTGGGTTTGCTTTTTCTCCCCCAGATGATGTGTTTGTTTCATCAGTTGGTTAAGCATATGTATGGCACAAGTATATGTGATATGTTTCTTTCCTTTGTATTGGAAAATAATTAATTTTACCAAGTATTATTTATGTTCCCAAGTGATTGTTAGAATTGAGTAATGCAAAAGACTGATAATAGGAATCTGGCTTCTATTCAACTTGAAAAAGAGGTATTGGTGCCAATGGTAAACTCCTTATCTGCACTAGCAGAGAGCTGGTATTGTACACATTTCCCTGAAACAGAATATCTAAATGGACTCTGTGTCCTTTTGAATGTATCACAATCTTAGAATAACAGACTCCTCTAGAAGCCCAACCCCTTATTTTACAAACCCCTAACCCCCATCAGACACAGGTGTTCCCCTTCCAGTTTTTCTCTCCTACCTTGTCCAGCCTCCATTATAGCCCTAATCACACAGTAACATGATGAGTTATTTACATTAACACATAAACAATGGAATGAGCAATTCTTCAGCCATACTATATCTTGCTCATCTTTGTTGTCTTCAGCACTTAGCACAATGCCTGGAACTTACTACCTACTCAATAAGTATTTGTTGAGCAACAGAATGATGAAACTGACAGAAACCAGGGACAGGAAGTGACCTGCCCAAGATCACAAATCTAGTAACAACATTCTGAGAGATAGGTTATGATAACATTTTAATTACATTGCATTGCTTGGAAACACATAGCAAGAGGCCAGAACAGAGCTGGATCTTGGAATAAAGTTTTGATGACAGGTTATTGACAGAATTAAAATTCATGACTGGGCACAGTGGCTCACACCTGTAATTCCAGCACTTTGGGAGGCCAAGGCAGGAGGATTGCTCGAACCCAGGAGTTTCAGACCAGCTTGGGTAGCATAGAGAGACCCTGTCTCTACAAAAAAGAAAAAAATTAGACAGGCGTGGTGGTGTGCACCTGTAGTCCCAGTTACTTGGGAGGCTAAGGTGGGAGGCTTGAGTCTGGGAGGTTGAGGCTGCAGTGAGCCATGATCCTGCTACTGCCTTCCAGCCTGGATGACAGAGTGAGAACTTTTCTCAAAAAAAAAAAAAAAAGGAGAAATTCATGTGACAGTTCACAGCATCAAGAGTTGACTCTGTCAGCCGGGCACAGTGGCTCACACCTGTAATCCCAGCACTTTGTGAGGCTGAAGCAGGTTGATCACCTGAGGTCAGGAGTTCATGACCAGCCTGGCCAACATGGTGAAACCTTATCTACTAAAAATACAAAATTAGCAAGGCATGGTGATGCACGTCTATAATCCCAGCTACTAGGGAGGCTGAGGCAGGAAATTCGCTTGAACCTGAGGTTGCGGTGAGCAGAGATCACGCCACTGCACTCCAGCCTGGGCGACAGAGAAAGACTCCATCTCAAAAGAAGAAAAAAAGAGTTGACTCTTTCGTCTATCTTCAGAGTTTTATTTTTTTAATTCCTTAGTTTTGTTTTTCTTGCTAATGCTGTACCTTAGGAATGGTGGGTCCATGTTTACAGACAGGTGAAGCCACCTTGGTTGTTTTTCCCATGGCGTGATCTCTGTTCACTGCATCCTCTGCCTCCCAGGTTCAAGCGAATTACCACCTCAGTGGTGGCTGCAGACTTTGAGAAGGTCAAAGTGACCTAGGAAATGTAATCTGGCCAGTGGCCGGGTGGCAATTGTCACTGAGCTCAGCAGAGTCTTCCCTGAAGACTTTCCAGAAAATCTCTGCTCCAGGAGGCCTCAAGATGCTGACTCTGGCTCTTCTACTGACAGCTGGAGTGTGTGTGTGTGTGTGTGTGTGTGTGTGTGTGTGTGTGTGAGAGAGAGAGAGAGAGAGAGAGAGAAAGACAAGAAGGGAGAAGGAGGAATACAGAACAGAAAAGACATGGCCTAGCAGACCTAGGGGAATTTTGTTTGTTTGTTTGTTTGAGACAGAGTCATGCTCTGTCGCCCAGGCTGGAGTGCAGTGGCTTGATCTTGGCTCACTGCAACTTCCCTCTCCTGGGTTCAACTGATCCTCTCGCCTCAGCCTCCCAAGTAGCTGGGATTACAAATGCACACAACCATGCCCAGCTTTTTTTTTTTTTTTTCAAGATGGAGTCTTGCTGTGTTGCCCAGGCTAGAGTGCAGTGGTGCCATCTCGGCTCACTGCAACCTCCGCCTCCCTAGCTGGGATTACAGGCTCCTGCCACCATGCCTGGCTAATTTTTGTATTTTTAATAGAGACTGAGTTTCACCATGTTGGCCAGACTGGCCTTGAACTCCTAACCTCAAGTGAACCACCAGCCTTGGCCTTCCAAAGTGCTTGGATTACAGGTGTGAGCCACCATGCCCAGCGGGAAGTCTTTTTTACCCACTGTTCCAAAGTGTCAAAGTGAGCACTAGTGTCACCTGGATGGCCACAGGGAAAGGTATGTAAGGTCTGCCCTAGACCCATAAGTGGGAGTGTCTGGGTGTGAGTGAAGGGCGGGCCTGTATCAGTCTCAGAGAGGAGTTCTGCCTTGATTGGTCATGATGAGCCTGCTGCCTGTGACAACAGCAACTGGCTGGACTCTCTCGCTCTCTCTCTCTCTCTCTCTCTGTCTTTCTCTCTTTCTCTCTCTCTCTCTTTCTTTTCTCTTTTTTTGAGACACAGTCTCGCTCTGTGCCCAGGCTGGAGTGTAGTGGCGTGATCTTGGCTCACTGCAACCTCCACCTCCCAGGTTCAAGTGATTCTCCTGCCTCAGCCTCCCTAGCAGCTGGGATTACAGGTGTGCACCACCACACTCAGCTAATTTTTGTATCTTTAGTAGAGACGGGATTTCGCCATGTTGGCCAGGCTGCTCTCGAACTCCTGACCTCAGGTGATCTGCCTGCCTTGGCCTCCCAAAGTGCTGGGATTATAGGCATGAGTCACCATGCCTGGCCAAAGTGTCTTCATTTCTTACCATCAGGAATTGTGAGCATTAAGTTGGGATCCCAAGGATAGACTTGATGAGTGGAGAACATCTTGAAATTGTTTGCAAATCTATGTGTCCATTTCTTTTTGGGAAATGTCCATAGCAGATTCTCAAACAGATCTATGAACGAACAAAAGTTAAGAACTTTTGGTGTAGGGCAAAAGAGAAGGAGCATGTGCATTTATAGCGGCGTTGTGGTTCACATAGCAGGAACACCAGTGATTGGAGTCTGGCAGTGTACTCATGCTCATTTTGATGGCCTAGGGCCTATGGATTAACAGCCGCTACATCACCAGATAACAGTAGTTACCTGAGGCATGTTCACAAGTATCTCTGTGGGCTAGAGATAGTAGTCTGGAACCTGCTGAGTGAGCTGGTGGCAACTGTAAAGAAGTCAGAGAAATCAGTACTGTGTGGGCCAAGCCCAGTGGCTCACACCTGTAATCCCAGCACTTTGGGAGGCAGAAGCGGACAGATCACTTGAGTTTCAGAGTTTGAGACCTGTCTGGGCAGCATGACGAAACCCCGTCTCTACTAAAAATCCAAAATTAGACAGGCATGGTGGCAGGTGCCTATAATCCTAGCTACTCAGGAGGCTGAGGCAGGATAATTGCTTGTACCTGGGAAGCAGAGGTTACAGTGAGCCTAGATCACACCACTGCACTCCAGCCTGGATGACACAGCAAGACTCTGTCTTAAATAAATAAATTAATTAATTAATTAAATTAAATTAAACAAATAAAATAAAATAAAATAAAAAATTAGCCAGGCATGGTGGCATGTGCCTCTAGTCTCAGCTACTTGGGAGTCTGAGGTGGGAGGATGGCTTAAGACTGGGAGGCGGAGGTTGAAGTGAGCAGTGATCATGCCACTGCACTTCAACCTGGGCAACAGAGTGAGACCCTGTCTCAAAAAAAAAAAAAAATACTATGCACATAAATACTATGCATCCAAAGGAACATAGCCAGTAGGAATAGAGCAGTCACTGTTGGGAGGTCGCTAAACACAATTTGTTGTCAGAGGAAACAGAGAGTATTAGGTTATTCTCAGGCCAGATTCAATTTATGCCTCACAATGAGGGCCGAGTCACAAGGATTTCCAAGGAACCACACTAGACTTCAGTTTAAGGTTGTCTCCTGGCTCAGGGTAGGTGACCCTCTTGAGCCATATTGCCTATGATTGTGTCTTAGAAGCAGAAGTAGTAACCTGGCCTTCTTTAGCGCCTTGACCTAAACTCCATTCTGTCCATCTCTACTTCATCCTTTCTGGGTACCCTGGGGACCTAGTACCTTTCTGTACCATCCCTGTGGCCAGTGTTATCTGTGATTCATTTCCATCCTTGGGGCCCAGGCTGATGGGGTACTCTTTTTTTTTTTTTTTTTTTTTGAGACTGAGTCTTGCTCTGTCGCCCAGGCTGGAGTGCAGTGGCGCGATCTTGGCTCACTGCAACCTCCGCCTCCTGGGTTCAAGCGATTTTCCTGCCTCAGCCTCCCGAGTAGCTGGAATTATAGGCGCATACCACCATGCCCGGCTAATTTTTGTATTCTTTTCTCTTTTTTTTTCTCTTTTGAGACAGAGTCTTGCTCTGTCGCCCAGGCTGGAGTGCAGTGGCGCGATCTCGGCTCACTGCAAGCTCTCCCGGGTTCATGCCATTCTCCTGCCTCAGCCTCCGGAGTAGCTGGGACTACAGATGTCTGCCACCACGCCTGGCTAATTTTTTGTATTTTTAGTAGAGATGGGATTTCACCATGTTAGCCAGGATGATCTCGATCTCCTGACCTCGTGATCCGCCTGCCTCGGCCTCCCAAAGTGCTGGGATTACAGGTGTGAGCCCGCAGGCCCGGCCTAATTTTTGTATTCTTAGTAGAGACGGGGTTTTGCCACGTTGGCCGGGCTGGTCTGGAACTCCTGACCTCAGATGATCCACCCACCTCAGCCTCCCAAAGTGCTGGGATTACAGGCGTGAGCAACTGCCCCCGGGTATTCTTTATAGAGCCATTTCCAGAACTTGAAATCTATGTGGGCACCACAGAAAATTTCAGGGAGCAAATTTCTTTAGGTTCAGAAATCCTAAAGAAGGATGAGATATAGAGGGAATGGGAATTCTCAGGGAGTACTGTGTGTCAGGGGAACGAAGACGGACAACCTTCAAGTCTTTGGGTGAGATTTAGGGCTGTTTGGTTCAGCATTTGCCTCATTAGCCCAGTTGTAGGTTGAAGATCACCGAGGACCTCTCTCAGCTCCTCACCACCTCCTTCTGGCTGTCTCTTGACCATGGCTGTGCTCCTGTTCATTGCAAAGTTGTCTTAGAGGAACACATCCAGTTGGCAAATTTTATTCTGTGGGTGACCTTCCAGCTGTGCCAGTTCTGACCACACCCTTTTCCCGACTGACTTTGCAGGTCAGGCCTTGGAACTGCCATACCTTCCGCTGATAATCTGTTTTACACAGCTGTCTGCAGATCCAGTTCATGACTCATGACTATTATTTGATCTGGCAGGATGTAGAATACTTGTAGTCACCAGTTTGTTTCCATTCAGGTGCTAATGGCATCTTGTATAATGTGTCCATTGGGAAAATTTCCAAAGGATCAAATATCAGAAATTCAGCTACATCAAGCCATTTGGTTTCTGATACTATAAGCTATTTGGTATAAGGATCTTGGAATGGGCCAGGCCTGGTGGCTCTCACCTGTAATCCTGGTACTTTGGGAGGCTGAGATGGGCAGATCACTTGAACTCAGCAGTTCGAGACCAGCCTGGGCAACATGGAGAAACCCTGTCTCTACAAAAAATACCAAAATATTAGCCAGGTGTGGTGGTGCATGCCTATAGTCCCAGCTACTTGGAAGGCTGAGGGAGGAGAATTGCTTGAGCCCAGAAGGTCAAGGCTACAGTGAGTCGTGATCATGCCACTGCACTTCAGCCTGGGTGACAAAGCAAGACCCTGTGTCAAAAAAAAAAAAAAAAAAAAAAAAGAATCTTGGGATATCTTATGTTATGCAGGAATTTTAATAAGTTAATTTATAGTTGGAGAAATTACTTCTTTTTCCCCGTTTTCCACCTCCTCTCTGAGAACAGTCTAGGATTAACATCTCAATATTCCTGATCCAATGTGGTCAACTCATTAATTTGTCATGGGGTGTGCTTTTATTTGATTATGTGGCAAGTCTCTTAATGTCTTCTCGTTAATGAAAAGAGGAGGACTAAAAGTTATGGCCTTGACATCATTTTTTCATTTGTTCACAAATGTATTTTGAACAGCTACAATGTGCAGGGCCTGTGGTAGATAACAGGGAAATAGAGATAAAGACACCGTCCCAGCCCATAAGACACTGTCCCACCTCAGCCCCCCAAGTAACTAGGTACAGGTGTGTGCCACCACACCCAGCTAATTTTTTTATTTTTTGTAGAGACAGAGTTTCACCATGTTGCCCAGGCCGTTCTCAAACTCCTGGGCTCAAGCAATCCTACTGCCTCGGCCTCCCGAAGTGCTGGGATTACAGGTGTGAGCCACTGTGCCTAGCTGGACAAGTTATATTTTGCAACATTTTGTTTTGAATTTGAAAAAACAAATGAAAGCATATGATTATATGCAAAAATTACGTTTATGTTCAGCAGTCCATCCCTAGCATTTCAAGTATTTACTCATCCCTTTAAGAGTTTCATTGAGGCCAGGTGTGGTGGCAGCCACCTGTAGTCCTAGCTACTCCGGAGGCTGAGGCAGGAGGATTATACTTGATCCCAGTAAATTTTTTTTTTTGAGACAAAGTCTCACTCTTGTTGGCCAAGCCCAGAGTGCAATGGAGCGATCTTGGCTCACTGCAACCTCTGTCTCCTGGGTTCAAGTGATTCTCCTGCCTCAGCCTCCCAAATAGCTGGGATTACAGGTGCCTACCACCATGCCTGGCTAATTTTTGTCTTTTTAGTAGAGACAGGGTTTCACCATGTTGGCCAAGCTGGTCTCGAACTCCTGAAGTCAGGTAATCCGCCCACCTTGGCTTCCCAAAGTGCTGGGATTACAGGCTGAGCCCAGGAATTTAAGACCATACTGAGCTATGATCATGCCACTGCACTCCAGCCTGGGTGACAGTGTGAGACCTTGTCTCCTGAAAAACAAACAAACAAAACAAGACAAACAAACATAAAAACAAAAAAACAAGACTTTTGTTGAAATACTTTACATCCATTTATATTGCATATAATGTATACATTGTATATTATAAATATATATTTTATACTTGTACACTAATTAATATAGAAAGTTCATTTAGAATGTTGACTTTTCTTGTTGGTCATGGTATGAAAAATATTTAACTTGTTTCTTTGCTTGATATTCTTTTGTAGTTCTAAACTTGAATCAAATATATCCACCTTTTTTTTTTTTTTTGAGATAGGATCTCCGTCTGTTGCCCAGGCTGGAGTGCAGGGGCTCAGTCATAGTTCACTGTAGCCTTAAACTTCTGGGTTCAAGCAATCCTCCTTGCTCCAGCCTCCTGAGTAGTTAGGAATACAGGCACCTGCCACCAGGCCTGGCTTATTTTTGTGGAGACAGGGTCTCGCTATGTTGCCCAGGCTGGTCTCAAACTCCTGATCTCAAGTGATCCTCCCGACTTGGCCTCCCAAAATGCTGGGATTACAGGCATGAGTACCCAGCCTCCACCTGTTTTTGAAATAACCCTAAACCCTCATGTCTCCCATAGTTTTCAGAAAGACAGTAAAAGTGTCTGAAATAAGAATGTACTGATCTCCACCACCAAGCAGTTAGATTTCTCCTTCTGTTCTGTTATCATCATCTCTGCTTTTCATATCTACCTTATTGTCATTTACCATCTGTGACCACTTTACCTCTAGCTTCTTTTCCTGTTTACTCTTCCACTTATTTACACTTAAAATATACTTCTTTCTGATTATAAAAGTAATACATATTCATTATAGACCATTTGGAAAATAGAGAAAACAAAAAGAAAGGCCAGGTGCAGTGGCTCATGCCTTAATCCCAGCAATTTGTGAGGCCAAAGCAAATGGATCACTTGAGGCCAGGAGTTTGAGATCGACCTGGGCAATATAGTGAGACCCCATTTCTAGAAAAATATATAAAATTTAAATTAGCCAGGTATGGTGGCACCACCTGTAGTCCCAGGTACTTGGCACACTGAGGTGGGAGGATTGCTTGAACACAGGAGTTCAAGGTTAACATGAACTATGATTGTACCACTGTACTCCAGCCTGAGTGACAGAACAAGACTGTCTCTAAACAACAACACCCCCAGAAATCACTGAATGTTTTTTTCACTTAAAAAGGTGCCAATTTACTAAATGGTGCCGATTTACATTTTAAGCCAGCTTCAGACAAAGTATCCTAAAACACAGATTTTTATTTGGTTTTTTTTTTTTTTTTTTTTTTTGAGACGGAGTCTCGCTCTGTCGCCCAGGCTGGAGTGCAGTGGCGCGATCTCGGCTCACTGCAAGCTCCGCCTCCCGGGTTCACGCCATTCTCCTGCCTCAGCCTCCCGAGTAGCTGGGACTACAGGCGCCCACAACCGCGCCCGGCTAATTTTTTGTATTTTTAGTAGAGACGGGGTTTCACCATGGTCTCGATCTCCTGACCTTGTGATCCGCCCGCCTTGGCCTCCCAAAGTGCTGGCTGGGATTACAGGCGTGAGCCACCGCGCCTGGCCTTTTTTTTTTTTTGAAACGAGGTCTTGCTCTGTCACTCAGGCTGGAGTACAGTGGTATGATCTCAGCACACTGCAACCTCTACCTCCTGGGTTCAAGTGATCCTCCCACCTCAGCCCCCCAAGTAGCTGCGACCACAGGTGCACACCACCATGCCCTGCTAATTTTTAAATATTTTCTAGAGACGGGGTTTTGCTATGTTGCCCAGGCTGTTCTCAAACTTCTGGGCTCAAGCAATTTCACTGCCTCGGCCTCCCAAAGTGCTGGGATTACAGGTGTGAGCCACTGCACTGGCCCTAAAACACAGATTTCATCATGTCCCTTCTCACTTAAGAACCTGCAACTGGCCGGGTGCGGTGGCTCACGCCTGTAATCCAAGCACTTTGGGAGGCCGAGGCAGGTGGATCACGAGGTCAGGAGATCGAGACCACCCTGGCTAACACGGTGAAACCCCGTCTCTACTAAAAACACAAAAATTAGCCAGGTGCGGTGGCGGGTGCCTGTAGTCCCAGCTACACGGGAGGCTGAGGCAGGAGAATGGCATGAACCCGGGAGGCAGAGCTTGCAGTGAGTGGAGATAGCGCCACTGCACTCCAGCCTGGGCGACAGAGAGAGACTCTGTCTCAAAAAAAAAAAAAGAACCTGTAACTGAGCCCAGGCCCAGAGGCTTATGCCTGTAATGCCAGCACTTTGGGAAGCTGGGGCAAGAGGATCTCTTGAGGCCAAGAGTTCGAGACCAACCTGGGCAACATAGGGAGACCTTGTCTCTACAAATAATTTAAAAAATTAGCCAGGCATGGTGGCGCGCACCAGTGGTCCCAGCTACTTGGGAGGCAGAGGCAGGAAGGTAGCTTCAGCCAAGGCTGAAGTGAGCCATGATTGTGTCACCCATACTGTAGCCTGGGCAACAGAGACCCTGTCTCAAAAATAAAACACAAAAGGCCGGGCACGGTAGCTCATGCCTGTAATCCTAGCACTTTGGAAGGTCGAGGCAGGTGGATCACCTGAGGTCAGGAGTTCAAGACCAGCCTGACTAATATGGCAAAACCCTGTCTCTACTGAAAATACAAAAATTAGCTGAGTGTGGTAGCGTGCGCCTGTAGTCCCAGCTAATTGGGAGGCTGAGACAAGAGAATTGCTTGAACCTGGGAGGCGAAGGTTGCAGTGAACCGAGATCGTGCCACTGCACTCCAGCCTGGGTGACAGGGCGAGACTCTGTCTTGAATAAATAAATAAATACCCCCAAAACAAACTTTAATTCAGGTTGTATCACCTTGGAGCACTTCTTAGTGGCTGTGGAGGAAAGAGTGTATTGATTTGGCGCCAGAGGACACAAGGTCTAGTGTCTTTTATGTACCAGCTGTGCGATGTTGGACAAATTACTTAACCTCCCTGAACTGATTTCCTATGATGATAAATGACGAAAAAAACCTCCCTCAAAAAACTCAGATAATGAATGCATGTGCAAGTGCATCGTGCAGGGTAAAACACTATTCAAATGGTAACAATGCTATGTCACCCCTCTAGTAAAAGTGGGAACCCCTTTAGTAGGGTGAATTGTGAAGCTTAGTGCTGGGCAACTCAATCTCCGTTTTTAATAAATGCTTGCTTAATTCATGAACAAATATCTATCAGGCCTTAATTCACCCCTGATTATTTATATGTACTGCTTTGCAATTTTCTAATCATTCTCCGTGGTGGTCTTTCATTTAGGGTGACCAACTGTCCTGGTTTTCCTAAGTCTAAGGGAATGTGGGGATTTCTGGGGAGGCGGGGGTGTGGTTCTTATTTTATTTCTTTAATTTTTTGTCCCCATCATGGAATGTTTTTTGTTTTTTTTGGAGTGGCCAGGGTCTCACTCTCTTGCCCAGGCTGGAGAACAGTAGCATGATCACAGCTCACTGTCACCTTTACCTCCTGGGTCAAGCGATCCTCCCACCTCAGCTTGTGGAGCAGCAGGGACCACAGGTACGCACCACCATGCCTGGCTAATTTAAAAACTTTTTTTTCTTTTTTTTTGAGATGGAGTTTCGCTCTGTTGCCCGCTCTGCACTCTGGCTGGAGTGCAGTGGCACAATCTCGGCTCGCTGCAACCTCTGCCTCCAGGGTTCAAGCAATCCTCCTGACTCAGCCTCCCAAGTAGCTGGGATTAAAGGCCTGCCACCACACCTGGCTAATTTTTGTATATTTCATAGAGACAGGGTTTCACCATGTTGGTCAGGCTGGTCTGGAACTCCTGACCTCAAGTGATTCACCTGCCTCGGCCTCTCAAAGTGCAGGGATTACAGACGTGAGCCACCGCACCTGGCCAAATTTAATTAAATATTTTAATAAGTGATGTATTAGTAATTCAGAATATCAATTTCAAATATTTCTGTTACCTTCCGAGGGCAGCCCCTTCCCTGCTTGAGATACCTGAGAAGGAATGGAAAGGGAGCAAGTGCTGGGATCGGGCATTACTTGGGGGTGGGTTGTATGTTGGATTTCAATGGACTCTCCACTGAGGAGCCCATTTTCTAGGGAGATCTAGAATATTTGCAACTGGCAGAGAGCAGGATAAGGCTTAATGGACTGACCCACCACTCTTTGTCCAGTGCCTCTGCTCGCCACGTGTTCCCCACCCACCGCGTGTGCTTGCCACCTCTTCACGTCTCACTTTCCAAAGTTACAGCTTCTAAGTTTCAGATTCATTTACACAGTTCTATTTTTGCCTATGTGCTTCCTGATATAGTTCTCCGTGTCATGCATGTTTGAGGGTCCCTGGGGTCACATCCCACTGAAGTCTAGGAACATTAGCTTTAAACAGCTAATTTTCTCATATTTAGTTGCAGAGAAGTTCCTGTTCCAGGCTTGAGCACTGGCCCGCCTCCAGGCTTTCTCTGTTTCTGCAGCAGTCCTTGTCTCTCAGCGGGGACAGTCTCTTCTGTGGCTTACAGTCTCTCCCACCACAGGGACTTTTCACTACCAGCACCACCTGCTGTCCTGATTCCCAGAGGCCTCCCTCCCTTTCCACCTGGCCTCTGAGCTGCCCTCTAGTTGACACACTTTGGGGTTTGCAGGCTGGCCAAGAACAGGGAGGGGCTGCCCTGGTTTGGGGTGATGGGTGATCTGGAAATAGCCTTGGGGGAGGGATCTGGTTCTGAAGTTAGCACTGAAGGCTTTGTCTGTGCTGGTAATGCCTGATACTTAGCCACCAGGAAAAGGAGGTGACTTTGCAGCTCCATTTCTCCCCCACAGGGCATGTATTCACCCCTCTGGGTTGGTGGCTGTAGTACTAACCACACATAACTTTTATTCTAGACTACCTGGTGTTTTCTCCTGCTCAGGGCTTTACATGCTACTTTACTGGATCCTCCAAAGGAGGGCCTGGGGGTTGCTTATGGCCTGGAGGTGGGCCAGGTGGCCACTCACATACAGCAGCCTCAGTACTTGTGCCAGTTTGTGATCCCCCACTCAGCACCAGCACTCGTGCAGATGCCTGGCACAACTTATGCAAGGTTGGTCTTCAAGGGAAGGGGAAGGAAAGGAGAACTGAGGCAAGGAAACTAGTGGTACAGAAGTAGGAGGAGGAGCTGAGAAAGGACCAGGTGCACACTGGTTTTCACTGAAGTCATCTTCCTTCCTTTTGGGAGAATAGGCAGCTGGTTCACACCAACCAGGCTGGCTCTCCCTGAGTCAGCCCCCTGAAGACACTGGCAACTGATAGTGACAGGCTGGTTGTCTTGGCTGTGATGTTAACAGGCTCATGGCCTCTCTGCCACCCCTCAGCCTAGGGCCTGGCTTCTGATGGCTTGTTCTCTGCCCATCAGTCCTGAAAGGGTCCCCTCTGTTCATAGGGGTCTGGCCTGTATATTCTCTCTGTTCACATGTAGAACTTTATGAAAGATAAACAGGTTCATACTTACCTGGCAGGGGGGATAACTATGAAAGATAAACAGGTTCATAGAAGGAAAATTATATTCCCAGGCCAATAGTGAGCAAGTACAGTTGTCTCTTGGTACCCACAGGGCATTGGTTCCAGGACACCCAAGAATGCCAAAATCTGCAGATGCTTAATTAAATAAAATGTTTTAGAAAAAATAAAATATGGCCATGGCTCATGCTTATAATCCCAGCACTTTGGGAGGCCGAGGTGGGTGGATCATTTGAAGCCAAGAGTTCGAGACCAGCCTGGCCAACATAGAGAAACCTCTTATCTATAAAAAATACAAAAATTAGCTGGGCATGGCGGCGCATGTGTGTATCCCAGCTACTAGAGAGGCTGAGGCACAAGAATTTCTTGACCTGGGAGGAATAGGTTGCAGTGAGCCGAGATGGCGCCACTGCACTGCACTGCACTGGGCAACAGAGTGAGACTGTCTCAAAAAAATCAGAAAGAAGAAACTATATAAAATGGTATAGAATTTACACATAACCTATGCACATCCTCCTGTATAGTATTTTAAATCATCTCTAGATTACTTGTAGTACCTGATACAAGGTAAATGCTTGTAAATCATTGTTATACTGTATTGTTTTTATTTCTACTTTTATTGCTATTATTTATTATTTTTTTTTTGAGACAGTTTTGCTCTGTTGCCCAGGCTAGAGTGCAGTGGCGTGATCTTGGGTCACTGCAAGCTCCGCCTTCTGTGTTCACGCCATTCTCCTGCCTCAGCCTCCCGAGTAGCTGGGACTACAGGCGCCTGCCTCCACGCCCGGCTCATTTTTTATTTTTTTGAGACGGAGTCTCACTCTGTCTCCCAGGCTGGAGCACAGTGGCACGATCTCAGCTTACTGCAAGCTCCGCCTCCTGGGTTCACACCCAGCAGCTAGGACTACAGGCGCCCCCCACCACGCCCAGCTAATTTTTTTGTATTTTTAGTAGAGATGGGGTTTCACCATGTTAGCCAGGATGGTCTTGATCTCCTGACCTCGTGATCCACCCGCCTCAGCCTCCCAAAGTGCTGGGATTACAGGCGTGAACCACCGCATCCGGCCTTATTACCGTATTTTAAAAATTAGTATCTACCACTTCATAGGGTTGTTGTGAGGATTCAGCAAAATAATGTACTTCTCACAGCATATGTGTGCATGTTAGCTGTCACTACGATATATCTTTATGGTGTATAAGAGCCTAATGGGGTCCTGACAATCTACTATGCTCTCAGGATAAAACCTGCTTTGCCCTTTTTATCCTGAAGATTTAGGTGGTGTGTGCCTGTGATCCCAGCTACTTAGGAGGCTGAGACAGGAAGGATCGCCTGAGCTAGGGAGGTCGAGGATGCAGTGAGCCGTGATTATGCCACTGTATTCCAGCCTGGGTGACAGAGTGACAGCAAGACCCTGTCTCAAAAAAAACAAAAAAACAAAAAAAAAAACCCAATCCTGGAGACTTAGGCCCCTATGTATTTACTACCTCCCTGCAATCTTCCACCAGAAGTAGAAGGCACCGGCCATTTAAATTACTGGCGACCACTTGAGAAGAGAATTATGGTGCCTTAGCTATGGAACCACTTATGATCCTGCTTACAGTCTAGGCTTTAGATTTGGTCTATTGACTTGACGTTGCTAGACTCCAACTGCCTGAAACGAGCAGCTCTCCTGGACTGCTTGCTAGAAACTTAGAGGTATTAGGTTGGATTCCATTGCTTGTTCATGGCCTAGTGGCAGGGGTGGTGGCCTTGAGCCTGAGGTTGTGGTTAAAAAGACACTCTGAGGTGGAAACATGAAGCTGGTGGAATATTCACCTGATACGGTGAGGGTGGGAGGGAAAAGGGACCCAGAAAGGGTCAGACAGAGAACAAAGTAATATCTGTGGGCCTTTTTACCCTGGAAAGGAATTTCAGGTGGGTCAAACCCCACCAGTGTTCTCCAAAACTAGGCAGAAGAAAAACCTAGGGGAAGCTGTTGGTTCAGAATTGAAGATGCTGGAAGTGGGCGAGGACCCTGTCAGAGTGATGGAGAAAGAACAGGCATCCCCCCACCCCCGGCATCTCCAGAACCCAAAGGCTTTAAAGGGACCAGTGACTTGATTTATATCCAGTGCTTTATTAAAGATAAATAGTCTTATAAGAGGAGAAGTAAATGTGTTCACAGGCCAACAGAGAGTGCATGTTTATGAGAAAGAGATACGTGAGGTCCCTGATCTGTGCTCTGAAGGAGTAGTCAGTCAGGCAGGGCCTGGGCCAACCAGTAAGGCAGATAAGGGTCCCTGTCCTCGGGGACTCACTGCTCCTGGGTGCCCCAGGAGATGTAGTCTGGCCGTGTGGCCGCATGGTACTCATCGATGAGCTGCTGCACAATCTCCCTGGATGTGTCCATCTCATCAAAGTTGTCCTTGAACATGTCCTCCTTGCGGAACTGCTCCAGGAAGGCCTCCCGCTTCCGCAGCTTGTCATACTGGCGACAGGTTCTCTCGAAGAGCTTGGGGTGTGCAGAAAACAGGGGTTACAAAGAACTTAAAAGAATACTATGGCCCAGAAAGACAGGGAACCAAGGCTGGGCCATGCCTACAGCAAAAAAGCTAGAAGCAGGGCCAGCAGATGCAGAGACGTGAGGTATAGTCAGGAAACTGATTCAGGGAAAAAAAAGATGCAAACTGTGAGACTCACCGAGGAGATGCTGGTGTGGTTGGCCATCATGAGCCCACTGACCCGGTGGGCCGAGGGCAGGTAGGGAGACTTCCTCGACAGGGCCACTTGGATGCTGGCGGGGCCCCACGGGATGAAGTTGGCCAACTTCCGTTCCCGAATCCTCTGCAGGCTCTTGTGGACCTGGGGTGGGCACACGAGCAGTGGAGGTGGCCTCTCCTCTACCCCTGCGGGTCCAGGGTGCGGGATGAAGGGGCCTCCCCTACCTGGGTGGGGTCCACCTCTCCCTGGATGATGTTGAGGATGGCGATGTAGCAGTGGTTGGTCTGGCGGTCTCGGCCTGTGGACACCATCACGTTCTTGGGCTGCAGCAGCCGCCTCATCACATCCAGGACCGTGGTCTTCCTCACGCTGGCCACCTGATGGGACAGTGAGACAGGAACCCGGCCGGCGCTCAGGGCAGAGTCTCCCTTTGGCTTCTCCTTGGCAGAAACCAAAGGCAGAGGGAGGGTAGAGAGCAAGTCAGCAAGAAAGTCGCCTGCTCTGTGCTAGTCCCTGAGCACAGTGCCTCGGGGCCCGCAAAGGGCAGCTCCTGGGGCAGTGGGGAAGACAGAAAGGCTAGGGCAGGGCCTGCTGGGCCCAGGGCCGGCCTGGCCTGGGACACTGAAGGCTGCTCTTACTGACTGGTCCGTAGTGAGCGGGGTGTAGCCAGTCATGAGGAAGTGGAGCCGTGGGGTGGGAATGAGCGAGGCGATGAGGCCGATGAGGTCATTGTTCATGTAGCCGGGGTAGCGCAGGGTGGTGGTGCTGGCCGACATGATGGTGGACACCTGGGGACAGGGGTGCCATGTCGTGGGCCTCGGCCACAATGGGACCTCCCTTCCCCAGATGACCATAAAACAAGGAGGGCTTCTAGTCCAAAGGAGTCTGGGAATGGGAGCCCACCAGCTGGTTGATCTGGGAGAAGGACGGGTTCTGGATGTGCAGGCGGTCTGTGGCAATCCGGTTCAGGGCTGTGTTGTCTAGCACCACCTGTGGGGACAGAAGAGGGTCACAGATCAATGGGGATAGGAAAAACAGAAGCTCTGCCTGACCCTAGGCTCTGAAGCTTAATTTCCCTTGAGTTTTATGGCCAGAAAGATCCACTGAAAAGGGATTTGCACTGACCTAGGGCAAAAGAGGGCTCAAAATGGATTTTTAAATTTTTCTTTTCATCTTATTTAAACGTTCTTTTTTTTTCTTTTTTCTTTTTGAGACAGCATTTCACTTTGTCACCCAGGCTGGAGTGCAGTCAGTGGCACGATCTCTGTTCAGTGCAGCCTCTGCCTCTGAGGTTCAAGTGATCCTTCTGCATGTACCACCACTCCCGACTAATTTTTGTATTTTTAGTAGAGATGGAGTTTCACCATGTTGCCCAGGCTGGTCTTGAACTCCTAGACTCAAGTGATCCAACTACCTTGGCCTCCCAAAGTGCTGGGATTATAGCCATGAGCCACTGCACCTGGCTAAAATGGATTTTTTTAAATACATGAAAATGATTTAATAGACTTGAGTGGGTATGGGGTGTTGGGAGTTGGGAGAGGTAGAATCCAGGACTCACCACACAATCTGCGTTCTGCGTCAGCCTCTTGAGTGTGAGGAGTGAATTGTAAGGCTGAACCACCACATCGCTCATCTCGTCCTGGTTGGGAAACACTGAGTATGTCTGCACCAGCTTCTTAGGATACCTGGTGGCGGTTGGGGAAAGGATCAGGGCAACAGACTGAAGGCGTTGTGAACATGGTGCTCCCTAACAACTGTCCAGAAGCAGCTAAATCTTGATGGCGAACTGGGGTGGGGTCAGATCAGTAGAGAAGGGAGCCTCGGCTTTTGGAAGTCTGTAACCCTACAGGGGGAAAGGCAGAGATATCTCAGACTCTGGGCTTCCAAATCCACACCTGGCCACACTCCCTCGACTTTCATCCAGGGCTCAGGTTCCAGGTTCCAGTTCCCGCTACTGGGAGTGTGATGGGGTTCTCAGTCATTGTAACTTCATTTTCCTCTCTATAGGAGGGAATAGAACTCTTTCCTGTTCCAGCAAATATGAAGTTATATCTGCTGGGTCCACTAGTCATTTAGGAAGCCAAGTTAGAAACCTTTCCTAATCCCCAGACACAAACTTACCTGTCATTCAGCCGTTCTAAGAGGTAGGAGCCCAGTCCAGAGCCTGTCCCCCCAGCAATGGAGTGACACAGCACAAAGCCCTGCATGGGGAAGCGGCAGTCAGTATCCAGGTATCTAGTGGCAAGATGTCAAACTAGACCCATCTCATAATTTTTCAGGACTCCCATTTTCCCAAGCCCTTGCTTCCCCTCCAGTCCCCTCACTTATATAGCTTAGGCGACTGCCTTGTTTCCAGCAAGGCCTGATAGCTTCTGTACAGTGCAAAGGGTACATGAGTGGGTCTCGTTCCTAACAGGTCGCTTCTAGAGGGTGCTGCTAAGCCTTGCCTATGTCGGCTCCTACCAGCATTCCTGGGACACTTACCTCTAGACTATCACTACCATCTGCCTCCCGGTCTATGATGTCAAAAATGTCCTCGTGGATCTTTTCTCCCTGTACAGACATAGGGGAGGGTCAGAGTGGGACAGAACCACGGGAGGACTCCGACCTCAGAAAAGCCACCCTCAATTCTCCTTATAGCACCCAGGAGTCCTTTTATGGAGTACAGCTGCCTGCTTTTTATCTACATTGAGAGGCGGTACGGTGCAGTGGTTACAAGAAAGCACTCTACACCCAGACTACCTGGGTTCATACATTAGCTCTATTTTTTTTTTTTTTTTTTTTTTTTTTGAGATGGAGTCTCTCTCTGTCTCCCAGACTGGAGTGCAGTGACCTGATCTTGGCTCACAGCAACCTCCACCTCCCGGGTTCAAGTGATTCTCCTGCCTCAGTCTCCCCAGGAGCTGGGATTACAGACACGTGCTATTTTCTGTATTTTTAGTAGAATCAGAGTTTCACTATGTTGGCTAGGCTGGTCTTGAACTCCTAACCTCAGGTGATCTGCCCGCCTTGGCTTCCCAAAGTGCTAGGATTACAGGCATGAACCACTGTGCCCGGCCCATTAACTCTACTTCTATGTAGCTCTGGGCAGCTTATTTAATTGCTCTATGCCTCAGTTTCCTCATCTGTACAATGAAGGTAATAATACAGGTCCATATACCCTTATCTAACAGTGTTGGGGCCAGTTATATTTTGGAATTCAAAATATTTCAGATTTTAGAAAGTTATTACAGTATATATAATATATATTAAATAAAATTCCAGTGGGAGTCAGAAGCACGTTAATCACACATATTAGTATTTCTGTAATAAAAGGCATCAGTAATGACAATAAGTTGGATAGAAAGTATGGGGCCGGTGCGGTGGCTGAGGCCTGTAATCCCAGCACTTTGGGAGGCCGAGGCAGGCGGATCACGAGGTCAGGAGATCAAGACCATCCTGGCTAACACGGTGAAACCCCATCTCTACTAAAAATACAAAAATTAGCCAGGCATGATGGCAAGCGCCTGTAATCCCAGTTACTCGAGAGGCTGAGGCAGGAGAATCGCTTGAACCCCGGTGGCAGAGGTTGCAGTGAGCCAAGATCATGCTACTGCACTCCAGCCTGGGCAACAGAGTGAGACTCCGTCTCAAAAAATGATAATAATAAATAAATAAAAAAGAAACCGCCTGTCTTCATTGAGATTTGTTTTTGCTGCTGAACTAGTTATGAAATGTCCTTTGGTTTCATGGCTTTCTGGATCCTGGAAAGGCACATAAGGGACTGTGGACCTGTAGTACTTACTTCTAGGGTGGTTGGGAGATTTAGAAAAATTAATATATGTAAAGCACTTAGAATGGCCTGGCACACTGCATTAGCTAGCATAGGCGCTTGACAATATTACATGGTCCACTCCCTGCAGCCACGTCTCTCCCTCCAGCATTCATACATCCCTGATCTGGTTTCCTCTCTCCCTGGGACGTCATAGGGCCTGTCCCTACCCAGGGAGTTGTGGGCCCTGTCAGGGAATAGGAAACGACCTGGGAGAATCCACTGGCCCAGTTGTTGCCAGCTCCTCCTCCATGCTCCGACAGGTAGATGTTCTCTGGGTTGTAGAGCTTGGCATAGGGGGAGTTGAGGATGGAGTGGATCACCCGGGGCTCCAGGTCCAGCAGCACGGCCCGGGGGATGTAGTGCTCATCGTCTGCCTGTCAAGGGGAGTCCAGGAGGGGGCCCAATCAGCTAGGGTGGCCCAAGTCCTAAGTCCTCCCAACTCTGGCTCCCTCCAGCCCTCCCTCCTCAAGCCAGCCGCCTGGCCCCACTGCCCAGCAGGGTTCCCAGTACCAGGCCACTCCCTTCCCTTCTGGCCCCTCGGGCCATTGCCGCCCTTGGCCAAGTCGCTGGGGGCACCTGGTAGAAAAAGACGTCCTTGCGGTCAGTGCCTTCGGTGGCGAACTCCTCCACGATGCCCTCGGGGCTGATACCATGCTCAGCGCACAGCTGTTTCCAGAACTCGAACCCAACTGGGGGGGAAGGGGCAGGCAGGGGAGAAAGAAGATATCTAGTTCCGGGCAGGTTCCAGTCAGGAGCGGAGGGACTGGGCGCCTGCGTCCAGGAATAAGAAGTCAAGCCGTAGGACTCTCCCGTGTCTGAGGAAAGGACTGTACGCCAGGGACAGGGCAGGGGAGGGCCCCTCGGGGCTGGGCAAGTGGACACTGGGTCAGGGATGTCTCGCCTTTCAGAGAACTACGATTCTGGCAAGGACAGATGGAGTCCAGGATCCTACAGCGAGATCACATTGACCCTAAGGAACCTGGCTAGCTGAGGGGCCGGAGTTTCGCTCACTCTGATTGCCGCACTGGCCCAACTGTAGGGTGATGATTTCCCTCGGCATCGCTCCTCAGGCACCGGCGTTGCAGCCGCTCCCGCCCGCAACGCCGCCGCACGCCAGCCCGCTCGCCGCAAGACGCAGGCGCGAAACAACAAGCTCCACCCACGACCTTCATCCGCTCCAATGAGAACCGAGTTCTGGCAATGAATGGCATGTCTTTAAGCACTGGCCTTCATTCATGCAGATTGCGCGTGCGCGGCTTCTGATCGGGCTCTGAGCCGACAGATCAGGTTCCGCGCCTCAACGATGGCGGGGTACTTTGACTCGGCGTCCTCCCTCCCCTCTGGGTAGACGCCCGCTTGGGCCTGCGCGCAAGCGCGCTGTGGTGCGAAGCGGCCTCCCACGCCGAATCGCGCATCTGCGCAGTTGCTGTTATTGTGACTGTCGGGCCACGGCCCCGGATGTTGTGGCTGCCGGGGGGAGATGGCGGAGGCCGAAGGGGTGGCGGCGACCCCAGGCCCGGCTTCGGGGTCGACTTTCAGGGGCCGCCGAGATGTGTCAGGCTCCTGGGAGCGGGACCAGCAGGTTGAGGCGGCGCAGCGGGCCCTGGTCGAGGTGCTGGGGCCTTACGAGCCTCTGCTGAGTCGGGTGCAGGCAGCCCTGGTGTGGGAGCGGCCAGCCAGGAGCGCCCTGTGGTGCCTGGGGCTGAACGCGGCTTTCTGGTGAGAGAACTGGACCCTCGGAAACCCTCCGAGTCCCGAATTCGTCGGTTCCTCTAGGGCTGTACTCGCCTGCCCTGTTTTCTTCGCTGCACTGGCTCCTTCCTGTACCTGCCTAATTTTGCCTCACCTCTTTCCACTCCATCTCGCCTGCAGGCTTGGGCACCCCAGTTCTTCCCAGGGCCGTCCACCCGTCTTCTCTGCCTTACCGGTGCCCGCACCTCCGCCGTGCACATCTGGCGGGAGCTTCTGGTAACATCTTGAGCCGCTCAAGAGTGAGCTAGGGCGCCTCTTTTGAGCCCGGGAAAGCTGCGTCCCTTTAAAGCCATCACTTCCTTTCTCTTGTCTGCTCAAGTGCAAGTTCTAGATTGTTTCCAGAGGTTTTAGTAGTTGTTGTTGGAGTACAGGCGTGAAGTCTTGCAAAGGTATCCATAGGTGTGATTTTAAAACAAGCTTGAGCGATTCGCATGAATTAGCATGTTGTATATCTAGGAAGGAAGTTTATGAAGTCTGAGCGTCAGTGTGAGCCCCCAAAGCTGAAAATTGAAAGAAAAGTACAAGCTTTTAAAGAACAGTTAGGAAATGACGGAGATTTCACCCGTTTCAAAGCCACCTGTGATTGTAACTCCTCCCTGTTCCAAGGAATTAGAGAGGCATCCTTAGCCATTGTTTATAGGCAAAGAAATTGAGGATGTCCAATAGTGTGTGTGTGTTCCTGAGCTGGAAAAGTGGCACTATAAATATGCTTTATCTGTGTGTGTCATGCTCTGTGAAAATGGAACTGCTACTTCTCTCAGTTGTCATCACCTAAAGCGGACCTAGGACTTCATAGGAGCTAGCAACCATAGTTTTGGATTTATTCGTAATGGAAGAGGTTCCAAGGGAACTGACTTCTAGGGGGCCTTCTGCAGCTGAATGGATTAAGACTGTTCTGGATAAGCCTGAAACAAAATATGTGTGTTTTTTAAATGTGTTTTTGCTAAAAATAGCTTCCCCTTAAAATTGGTTTTAAAATCAAAACATTATCCTTTATCTGAAAGATTTTCAGTGAGCTGAAGCAGAACAAATAATTCCAAGTTCATTGACCTGAAGACAGTGTTCAGCTATTATGCTAATCCTCTCCCAGTTTGAAAGAGACCCAGTTAAATGTGTCACAGTAGTCTCTGGCATTTGTGGCTTCCAGAGCCATTAGCATACTCGATGGTAAACTTTTCCTACTACTTCATTTATTCTTGGTAGTGCTTTTTCCCTTTTTTTTTTTTTAGACAGAGTTTCGCTCTTATTGCCCAGGCTGGAGTGCAATGGCGCGATCTCGGCTCACTGCAACCTCCGCCTCCAGGATTCAAGCATTTCTCCTGCCTCAGCCCCCCAAGTAGCTGGGATTATAGGCATGAGCCACCAAAACCGGCTAATTTTGCATTTTTTAGTAGAGATGGGGTTTCTCCATGTTGGTCAGGCTGGTCTTGAACTCCCGACGTCAGGTGATCTGCCTGCCTCGGCCTCCCAGAGTGTTGGGATTGCAGGCGTGAGCCACTTCACCCCGCTTTTTTTTTTTTTTTTTTTTTTTTGAGACAAGGTCTTGCTCTATCACCCAGGCTGGGGTGCAATGGTATGATCTCGGCTCATTGCAACTTCCACATCTGGGCTCAAGCAATCCTCCCACCTCAGCCTCCACAGTAGCTGGGCAGAGGTGCACATCACCATGCTTGGCTAATTTTTAAAATTTTTTGTAGAGACAGAGTCTCACTATATTGTGCAGGCTGGTCTCGAACTCCTAGGCTCTGGTGATCCTCCCGCCTTAGCCTCCCAAAGTGCTGGGATTATAGGCATACACCACCGTGCCCAGCCAAGTGCTTCTTCCTTGACCCCTAGGGACTGATTCCCATTGCCCTCTGTAGAAATCTTCACTATAGCACCTCACTGAAGAGTGTTTCATCCAGTCAAAACATTTCCCACAGTGGTTTCGGTCTCTCTAGCAAGAAGGCTGGGCCTCATCAAACCAATTTGTATCAAAGTATGACTGCCTGATGAAAAAAGACACTTTATCAGGGTTTACTTATTTTTGTTTTGAGAAAGTTTCGCTCTTGTTGCCCAGGCTGGAGTGCAATGGCATGATCTCAGCTCACTGCAACCTCCCCCTCCCGAGTTCAAGGGATTCTCCTGCCTCAGCCTCCTGAGCAGCTGGGATTACAGGCATGCACCACCAATGCCTGGCTAATTTTTGTATTTTTTTTGTAGAGACAGAGTTTTGCCAGGTTGCCCAGGCTCATCTCAAACTCCTGAGTTCAAAGCAATCCGCCTGCCTCAGCCTCCCAATGTGCTGGGATTACAGGTGTGAGCCACTGCACTGTACCAGGCCTTAAATGGAATTTTTTTTTTTTTTTTGAGGCGGAGTCTGGCTCTGTCGCCCAGGCTGGAGTGCAGTGGCCGGATCTCAGCTCACCGCAAGCTCCGCCTCCCGGGTTTATGCCATTCTCCTGCCTCAGCCTCCGGAGTAGCTGGGACCACAGGCACCCGCCACCTCACCCGGCTAGTTTTTTGTATTTCTTAGTAGAGATGGGGTTTCACAGTGTTAGCCAGGATGGTCTCAATTTCCTGACCTCGTGATCCGCCCGTCTCGGCCTCCCAAAGTGCTGGGATTACAGGCTTGAGCCACCGCGCCCGGCCCTTAAATGGATTTTTAAACCAAAGATTTATTAATGCAAATGAATTGGTAGCATGTATGCTGTTCTTTTTGAGGAGGGGCCCGTTTTTTTTTTTTTTTTTTTTTTTTGAGACAGAGTCTCCCTCTGTCGCCCAGGCTGAAGTGTAGTGGCGCCATCTGTGCTCACTGCAAGCTCCGCCTCCCAGGTTCACGCCATTCTACTGACTCAGCCTCCCGAGTAACTGGGATTACAGGCACGTGCCACCACACCTGGCTAATTTTGTGTTTGTTTTTTTTTTTTGAGATGGAGTCTTGCTCTGTCGCCCAGGCTGGAGTGCAGTGGCCGGATCTCAGCTCACTGCAAGCTCCGCCTCCCGGGTTTATGCCATTCTCCTGCCTCAGCCTCCCTAGTAGCCGGGACTACAGGCGCCTGCCACCTCACCTGGCTAGTTTTTTGTATTTTTTTAGTAGAGACCGGGTTTCACCGTGTTAGCCAGGATGGTCTCGATCTCCTGGCCTCGTGATCTGCCTGTCTCAGCCTCCCAAGGTGAATTTTTTGTATTTTTTAGTAGAGATGGGGTTTCACCGTGTTAGCCAGGATGGTCTCGATCTCCTGACCTCGTGATCCGCAAGGAGGGGACCTTTCATCTGCCCCTTGTCCAAGAGAGGTTTCTGAAGCAGAATGTGAGGTTGAGGTCTGCACATAAGGAGCTGCTGTGACTGGGATATATCTAGATGTTACAGCTAGCTTTAATTTGCGGGCCTCTACCAGTGTTTACTTAAGCTTATGAATATGCTATGTTTAGAGGCTCACTTCATACTCCTTTTGTACTCTGGGTCTCTTAAAACATTGCTGTGATTGGTTTTTTATCTTTGGCATTTCCTAGTAGCTTGTCTGCTGTGTATCCAGAACACAGTTACTCTTGTTACAGTCCCATTACATTTCAAGAAGGTGTGGGAGAGAGACAACAAAGTGAGGATGTGACTTTTTTTTTTTTTTTTTTTTTAAGACGGAGTCTTGCTCTGTCGCCCAGGCTGGAGTGCAGTGGCGTGATCTTGGCTCACTGCAAGCTCCAGTTCCCAGGTTCACACCATTCTACTGCCTCAGCCTCCCAAGTAGCTGAGACTACAGGGGCCCACCACCATACCCGGCTAATTTTTTGTATTTTTTAGTAGAGACTGGGTTTCACTGTGTTAGCCAGAATAGTCTCGATCTCCTGACCACCGCGCCCAGCCTTTTTTTTTTTTTTTTTGAGATGGAGTCTCCTCTGTCGCCCAGGCTGGAATGCAATGGCGTGATCTTGGCTCACTGCAATTTCCGCCTCCTAGATTCAAGCGATTCTCCCACCGTAGCCTGCCGAGTAGCTGGGATTATAGGCACCCGCCATCATGCCTAGCTAATTTTTGTATTTTTGTAGAGACGGAGTTTCACCATGTTGGCCAGGCTGGTCTTGAACTCCTGACCTCAGGTGATCCACCCACCTCGGTCTCCCAAAGTGCTGGGATTACAGCTATGAGCCACTGTTTCTGGCCGAGGATGTGACTCTTGAGACTAAAAGAACAGTTGGGTATGCCATTTCTGGAGAGGACTCCTACCTATGAAAGGTACAGATACTGTTAAGTCCCCAGAAACTTGAATAGTCTGGCATTGGAGTTCACAAAATTGTTTGGGGAAATGAGCTTCCTTGGTAGGTAATTAGAGATTTAAAATGAAATTTGGGCTTCACATTCTAGTAGTGTCATATTGAGTATGAGGGCTGACATTTCACTTAGGAATGTTGAAGAGTGTTCAGTTAACAAACATTTTAAATGTTTAAGAAAGGGAGGAGGATCATTAGCTCAAGTCAGAAAAATCAAATCTGAAATATTTAGTTTCTCTTTTATTATTTGTATTGAATAATGGGATAAAAATGGCATATCATTAACTGAGATTTTTGTGCATTTTGAGGTATTAGAATATTGGATAGGAGTACAAAAAAAAATCAGAATTCAGGTAGGTAGCTCTTAATTTTCAGTGTTTTGTATACTCAGTCATATTTTGCTGTACCTGTGAATATGCCTTCTTACATCTTAAAAAAAAAAAAGATGGAGATAGATGTAGATACTTTGTCACTATAGTATTCCAAGGTTTTCACACCTTTTTTTTTTCAGGTACCAGAGAATTTATGGTGGCCATATCAGAGATCATCCAGCCTAGAGTACTTCTGGTCACTGATCTGTTATTATCTCTAGGATAATAATAGAAATGTCAGGCCGTTCCTTCCAATTGCTTGTGTTTTCATTAGCCTCAACCTCATCTGTGAATGAGTGATTTGGGGGAAGAATATGAGAGTCAGCAAGCATGTATCCTGACAGGATCAGAAAAGAACAGGTTTGGGTAACTTTTTGGTTTGACTCGTACTCTGAGATCAGAGGAGGGTAAATGAACCCTGGAAATGTGTGAACTCCAAGCTCCCTCTCCCACCTAACATGAAGACATAGTTCAAGGAGGCCTACGTAACTGCTGAGCTCTTTCCCAGTTGTTTTTTTTTTGTTTTTGTTTTGTTTTTGCTGGGGAAGAGGGGGTTGTGGGGGGGACAGGGTCTCGCTCTGTTGCCCAGGCTGGAGTGCAGTGGCACAATCATAGCTCACTGTAGCCTCTACCTCCTGGGCTCCAGCAGTCCTCCTGCCTCAGTCTTCCAAGTAGCTGGGACTAGAGGCACATGCCACTGGGCCTAGCCTATTTAAAAAACTTTGTAGAGACACAATCTCAATATGTTGCCCAGGCTGGTCTCAATGTGCTCAGCTCTAACAGCCCTCCCAGCTTGGCCTCCTAAAGTGCTAGGATTATAGGCATGACCCACTGCACCTTGACTGCTTTGTGGTTGTTTTTTTTTTTTTTTTTTTGAGACGGAGTCTCGCTCTGCCGCCCAGGCTGGAGTGCAGTGGCCGGATCTCAGCTCACTGCAAGCTCCGCCTCCCGGGTTCATGCCATTCTCCTGCCTCAGCCTCCCGAGTAGCTGGGACTACAGGCGCCCACCACCTCGCCCGGCTAGTTTTTTGTATTTTTTTTAGTAGAGACGGGGTTTCACCGTGTTAGCCAGGATGGTCTCGATCTCCTGACCTCGTGATCCGCCCGTCTCGGCCTCCCAAAGTGCTGGGATTACAGGCTTGAGCCACCGCGCCCGGCCTGCTTTGTGGTTTTTAACAATCTGTGAATCTACATAGTCTTTGAATTAGGGATATTGTTTTAGAGCAATCCACAAGCTGAGTCCCAAGTAGAGATATCTGTTGGGATCTGCTTTTTGCAGTCACTAGTCTCAGTTAACCATACTCTATTTCTAGGAGGTTATTATAGAATTTGTTATTTCACAAATGAAATGTAAAAATTGTCTCCTTCCCCCCAAAAAAAAATTTTTTAAAAAATGACCCAAAGAAGTGATTAAGGATATACAGCAATTCTGAGTTAGAAGGTTAGGATTTGAGTAAAAAATAATAGAAACAAGAAATGGAAGATGGGGGGCCCATTTAAGTAGAGATATTTGTTCTGTTAAAAAAAAAAATCTACACATCAGATTTCTAATGAAATCTGTTGAGCAAATGTTCCTGATGATAGTCTTTGCAGGGTTCTTGTCTTCGTGAGCCAAGAAGACTCCCAAGGATGCCTTGGTTTACTTCGCCTCTCTTTGCCTTTAGTTTTTATCTGCCCTAATTGTAAGGTTGAGTGCTTTCTCTCCACTATTAGCAGCTAGCTGGTTTCATTTCTGTTTTTTTTTTTGCAAGCAACAACTGTCACTGCATGATACAGGTTGGGTTAATTTTTCCTTTGAATTTACTGGTGACTTGGGCTCATTAACCAGGCAGTCACAAGTGCTGTACAGTAACAGGCTTTCTGTCCCTGTAGAATGGGATGCTTTGTTTTGAAGTGCCCTTGAGACAAGCTTAATCTGTAATAACAAAGGAACCTGGAAGTCGTGTCTTTGAAAATAGACATGTGGTCATTATTTATTATTATAGCAAACTTTAATTTACTGGTACTAATAGTGAGGCTCCATGGTGTACTTAACCACAAAAGTTTATGTTTGGTTCTGGAATTTCTCACGATGTTTCTGGACACCAGTTGCTATTCCAGGGATATTTTATTATTATTTTTATTATTACTATTATTTTTGAAACAGAGTCTCGCTCTGTTGCCCAGGCTGGAGTGCAGTGGTGCAATCTCGGCTCACTGCAAGCTCCGCCTCCCAGGTTCACGCCATTCTCCTGCCTCAGCCTCCCCAGCAGCTGGGACTACAGGTGCCCACCACCATGCCCAGCTAATTTTTTGATTATTTATTTATTTATTTGCATTTTTAGTAGAGACAGGGTTTCACTGTGTTAGCCAGGATGGTCTCGATCTCCTGACCTCGTGATCAGCCTGCCTTGGCCTCCCAAAGTGCTGGGATTACAGGCGTGAGCCACCGTGCCCGGCCTATTCATTTAATTGGATTTTAGTCCCTGACAAAGTGGAGGGACAGTTCACAAAAGGGGGAAAAACAAATCAATGGATATATAAAATTTCACTCTCACAAATAATAATTCAAATATATGTAAATGGCAATTATTTACTAATTTCTATCTTAAGTTTTTTTTTTGGTGGGGGACAGGATCTCACTGTTGCCCAGGCTAGAGAGCAGTGGTGTGATCATGGCTCACTGCAACCTCAACCTCCTGGGCTCAAGCCATCCTCCCACCTCAGCCTCTCAGGTAGTGGGGACTACAGGTGTGTGTCACCACACCTGGCTAATTGTTTTGTATTTTTCATAGAGACAGGGTTTCACCATGTTGCCCAGGCTGGTCTTGAACTGGGCTCCAGCAGTTCACCCACCTTGGCCTCCCAAAGTGCTGGGATTACAGGTATGAGCCGCCACACCTGGCCTTAAGTATTTTTAATGATCATATTTAATTCTGGGAAAAATATGGAAAAATTATGGCTGATAGGAACATAAATTGGACAGCCTTTTTTTTTTTTTTTTTTTTTTTTTTGAGACGGAGTCTTGCTCTGTCCCCCAGGCTGGAGTGCAGTGGTGCGATCGTGGCTCACTGCAAGCTCTACCTCCCAGGTTCATGCCATTCTCCTGCCTCAGCCTCCTGAGTAGCTGGGACTACAGAAACCCGCCCAGCTAACTTTTTTGTGTGTTTTTAGTAGAGACGGGGTTTCACCGTGTTAACCAGGATGGTCTCGATCTCCTGACCTTGTGATCTGTCCGTCTTGGCCTCCCAAAGTGCTGGGATTACAGGTGTGAGCCACCGTGCCAGGCCCCTGGACAGCCCTTCTAGCAGGTAGTTTGGTAACATATTTTAAGCCACTGAAGAAGCTTTTCCAGGGCTGGGGGAAATGGAGAAGGAATACTAATGGGTATGGGTTTCTTTTGGAGTGATGAAAATGTTTTAAAATTACATAATGCTATTAGTTGTACAGCGCTGTGATTTTTTTTTTTCATCTCTGCTGCTGGCAGATGAATTGAAAGGGAATTTTATCGTATACAAACCATTATCTCAATAAAGCTATTTTCTTACCTTTTTTTTTTTGAAACGGAGTCTCACTCCGTGGCCCAGACTGGAGTGCAGTGGTGTGATCTTGGCTCACTGTAACCTCTGCTTCTGAGATTCAAGCAGTTCTCCTGCCTCAGCCTCCTGAGTAGCTGGGACTACTGGTGTGCACCACCATGCCTGGCTAATTTTTGTATTTTTAGTAGAGACAGAGTTTCACCATATTGGCCAGGGTGGTCTTGAACTCTTGACCTCAAGTGACCCACCTGCCTCATCCTCCCAGAGTGCTGGGATTATAGATGTGAGCTACCATGCCGGACCAATAAAGCTATTTGTTTAAAATAGTTAATGCCTTTGACACAGTAACATGCTCAATGATGTACAGTTCAGCTTTTCTTTATTACATCAAAAATGGGAAACTTTTGGCCGGGCGCCAAAAGTTTTGTGAGCCTGAGATTACAGGCTCACACCTGTAATCTCAGCACTTTGGGAGGCTGAGGCAGGCGGGTCACCTGAGGTCGGGAATTCAAGACCAGCCTGACCAACATGGAGAAACCCCATTTCTACTAAAAATGCAAAATGCAAAATTAGCCGGGTGTGGTGGCACATGCCTGTAATCCCAGCTACCTCGGGAGGTTGAGGCAGGAGAATTGCTTGAACCCCAGAGGCGGAAGTTGTGGTGACCCGAGATCGCGCCACTGCACTCCAGCCTGGGCAACAACAGTGAGACTCCGTCTCAAAAAAGAAAACCAATTGGAAACGTCTTAGTTTATTTTTGTTTATTTTATTTTATTATTTTTTTTTGAGATGGAGTCTCCCTCTGTCTGTCGCCCAGGCTGCAGTGCAGTGGCATGATTTTGGCTCACTGCAGGCTCCACCTCCCGGGTTCACGCTGTTCTCCTGCCTCAGCCTCCGGAGTAGCTAGGACTACAGGCGCCCGCCACCATTTCTGGCTAATTTTTTGTATTTTTAGTAGAGACGGGGTTTCACCATGTTAGCCAGGATGGTCTCGATGTCCTGACCTCATGATTCGCCTGCTTCAGCCTCCCAAAGTGCTGGGATTACAGGCGTGAGCCACAGTCTTAGTTTATTTTTTATTTTATTTGAGATGGAGTCTTGCTCTGTTGCCCAGGCTGGAGTGCAATGGCATGATCTCAGCTCACTGCACCCTCCGCCTCCCGGGTTCAGGCGATTCTCCTGCCTCAGCCTCCCGAGTAGCTGGGACTACAGGCACTTGCCACCATGCCTAGCTAATTTTTGTATTTTTAGGTAGAGATGGGGTTTCACCATGTTGGCCAGGCTGGTCTTGAACTGCTGATGTCAAGTGATCTACCTGCTGCAGCCTCCCAAAGTGCTGGAATTACAGGCTTGAGCCACCATGCCTGGCCCATTCATTGTTTTTTTTGAGACAAGGTTTCACTGTTGTCACCCACGCTAGATTGCAGTAGTGTGATCATGACTCACCGTACCCTGGGACTCCTGAGCTCAAGCGATCATTCCACCTCATGGCTGAGACCGCAGGAGTTCATCACCACACCAGGCTAATTGTCTGTGTATTATGTGAAAAAGTTTTAAAACCATAGTGTTTTTATGTGTGAATTTTTAAATGAAGAGAATAGCCTGTTTTCACATTTTTTAGACTACATATGTAGATAATGAATTATTTTTTAAATGTTTTATTATGGAAAGGTTAAAACATGTGTAAGTAAACAGAATAATATTGTGTGCCACCATGTACATACTATTATTTTTTTCAATTCATGGCCAATTTTGTGTCCTCCATACCCCAGTATGGAAGACACAATTTTTTTTTTTTTTTTTTTTTTTTAGACGGAGTCTGGCTCTGTCCCCCAAGCTGGAGTGCAGCGGCCGAATCTCAACTCACTGCAAGCTCCGCCTCCCGGGTTCACGCCATTCTCCTGCCTCAGCCTCCCGAGTAGCTGGGACTATACGCCCGCCACCTCACCCGGCTAGTTTTTTGTATTTTTTTTAGTAGAGACGGGGTTTCACCGTGTTAGCCAGGATAGTCTCGATCTCCTGACCCAGTGATCCGCCCGTCTCGGCCTCCCAAAGTGCTGGGATTACAGGCTTGAGCCACCGCGCCCGGCCATGTGTGTCGTATCATTTAATGTAGGTATTTCAGTATATTTTTCTGAAAAAGAGACTTCAAGAAACATCTGCCATCATTATCACATGCAAAAAATTAATGATTCTAGTCAGTGTTCACATTTCCAATTTTCTTATAAATGTCATAAATGATACTTCTTTTTTTCTTTTTTGAGACAGGGTCTTGCTCTGTCTCCCAAGCTGGAGTGCAATGGCACAATCAGAGCTCACTGCAACCTCAACCTTCTGGCTCTAGCAATCCTCCCACCTCAGCTTCCCAAGTAACTGGGACTACAAGCATGCACCACTACACCTAGCTAATGTTTTTCTTTTCAGTAGAGATGAGGTCTTGCTATGTTGCCCAAGCTGGTTTCAAACTCTTCAACTCAAGTGATCCTCCTGCCTCAGCCTCCCGAAGTATTGGGATTACAGGCTTTAGGTACCACACCTGGCCTGTTGTGTGTGGTTTCGGTTTTTGGTTTTTTTTTTAAACTTTTTTTTCCCCACAAACCAATTTGTTAGTGTTTAGGTGGCTTTTTCTGTTTTGCTTTTTTGTTTTTTGAGATAGGGTCTTGCCGTGTCACCCAGGCTGGAGTACAGTGGCACGATAACGGCTTGCTGCAACTTTAGTTTCCCAGACTCAAGCTATCATCCCACCTCAGCCTGCTGAGTAGCTGGGATTACAGGAGCCCGCCACTATGCCCAGCTAATTTTTGTATTTTTAGTAGAGATGGGATTTTGCCATGTTGGCCACGCTGGTCTTAAACTCCTGACCTCAGGTAATCCACCTGGTTTGTTTGTTTATTTTTGAGACGGAGTGTCGCTCTTGTTGCCCAGGCATGTGCCACCACACCTGGCTAATTTTTTTGTATTTTTAGTAGAGACAGGGTTTCACCATGTTGGCCAGGCTGGTCTGGAACTCTTGACCTCAGGTGATCCACTTGCCTTGGCTTCCCAAAGTGCTGGGATTACAAGCGTGAGCCACCATGCCTGTCCCTGTACTTTTTTTTTTTTTTTGATAAACATGAATTCATGTTAGTTGTATAATTTTTTTTTTGAGACGGAGCCTCGCTCTGTCACCCAGGCTGGAATGCAATGGCAGAATCTTAGCTCACCGTAACCTCCGCCTCCTGGGTTCAAGCGATTCTCCTGCCTCAGCCTCCCAGAGTGGGATTACAGGCATAGACTACCACGCCCGGCTAATTTTGTATTTTTAATAGACATGGGGTTTCTCCATGTTGGCTAGGCTGGTCTCGAACTCCCGATCTCAGGTGATCCACCCGCTTCGGCCTCCCAGAGTGCTGGGATTATAGGCATAAGCCACTGTGCCCAGTTGACAATGCTATTTCAATCTTTCCACCCCACCACCTAAAGGATACTGTGACTATATATAAGATTAAAAAATAAAAGCAGCTTAACAGAAATAAGCCTCTAGAGTTGCCTCAGGCCATTGATTTCTCTAAAGCCAGTGCATCATCCCAACAAACAAGCACATTTAACAAGGCCAAGAAGAAGGGCTCTAGGGTTTCTTGCTCCCCAGTGCTGCTGCTTCCCTTCCCCAGCAGCAGCACTTTGGCATCGCTGTTTTCTCCAGAGTACTTGAAAGGGCTCTCTAGGGAGGCTTGCCAGACTGTCAGCAATTTCCCCTTCCCAGAGCACGATGACTAACACAAATAGAAACTAGGGTAGGGAAAGGATATTAAGCTCTCCTAAGAAGGTTGGTTTTCCAGAGGTGGCAATAAAAACAAATATCCCTTATAGTAAACCAGTAAACATTAAAAAAAAAAAAAAAAGTTTCTCTAAGACCTGGACTATTTAAATAGCTTGTTACAGCCCTTACCTTCCGTTCTTGTAAGCTATGCTTCAACTCAATTCAGCATACCTTTGAGTACCTGTTACATGCCAAGGCCTTGTGGTAAGAAGCCCAGTTACAGAAAAAAGTAAGACACAAACTTTACTCTCAAGTAAATTCATGTGTGTTTGTGTTCACGATGTAACATGACAGGTAATAATAACAAACAGGAAGATATCTAAGCTGTGATTTGCAAGATAAATGGTAAGAAAATGGGGCCGAAAAGTATGGTAAGAGAGAGAAGACATTCAGATAGGGAGAACACCAATCTAATAAGATACTTAAGGAATTGCAAGTAATTTGATAAAACTGAAATATAAAAAACAAAGGGAGGGAATCAATGTGGGGAGAGAGGCGGAAGCCAGATCATGAAGGCCCTTTTATGACAGGAGGTAGTGGGATTTCATCCTGCAGATGAAGATAAGCCAATAGTTTCATAAAGGGTATTATTTTCTGGGTCTTGAAGGCTAAAATTGTGAGCATCTTCCATAACAAGATTAATCCTTATCCATAAGTCAGTTTTAGTCCCAGATTTATCTTTTTTTGGAATAAGCCATAATAAGAACTTCAGAGAAAGAAGAGTTTTTTTGTGTGGTATAAAATAACATTTCTTGACCAGGCACAGTGGCTCATGCCTGTAATGCCAGCACTTTGGGAGGCCAAGGTAGGCGAATCACGAGGTCAGGAGTTCAAGACTAGCCTGGCCAACATGGTGAAATCCCATCTCTACTAAAAATATACAAATTAACTGGGCGTCGTGTTGCACGCCTGTAATCCCGGCTACTTGGGAGGCTGAGTCAAGAGAATTGATTGAACCCAGGAGGCAGAGGTTGCAGTGAGCCAAGGTCACACCACTACACTCCAGCCTGGGTGACTGAGTGAGACTCTGTCTCAAAACAACAACAACAACAAAAAAATTATACAAGTAACGTGAATTCACATTTATTGAAAAAAAAAGTAGAGGACCAGGCACAATGGCTCACACCTGTAATCCCAACACTTTGGGAGGCCAAGACGGGTGGATCGCCTGAGGTCAGGAGTTTGAGACCAGCCTGGCCAACATGGTGAAACCGTGTCTCTACTAAAAATACAAAAAAATTCGCCAGGCATGGTGTCACATGCCTGTAATCCCAGCTACTTGGGAGGTTGAGGCAGGAGAATCACTTGAACGTGGGAGGCAGAGGTTGTAGTGAGCTGAGATAGTGCCACTGCATTACAGCCTATGTCACAAGAGCAAGACTGTCTGAAGGGGAATCAAAAAAAAGGGCCAGGGGTGCAATGGCTCATGCCTGTAATCCCAACACTTTGGGAGGCCAAGGTAGGATCACGAGGTTAGGGAGTTCGAGACCAGCCTAGCCAATATATTGTCTCAAAAAATTCCATCTCCAAAAAAAAGTACAAAAGGCCAGGTGCAGTGGCTCACGCCTGTAATCCAGCTCTTTGGGAGGCTGAGGCGGGCGAATCACAAGGTCAAGAGATCAAGACCATCCTGGCCGACGTGGTGAAACCCATCTCTACTAAAAAAAAATTAGCTGGGCATGGTGGTGTGTGCCTGTAGTCCCAGCTGCTCGGGAGGCTGAGGCAGGAGAATCGCTTGAAACCAAAAGGTGGAGGTTGCAGTGAGCCGAGATCATGCCACTGCACTCCAGCCTGGGCAACAAGAGCAAAACTCCCATCTCAAAAAAAAAAAAAAAAAAAAAGGTACAAGAATATCTAGAGACAAAATGTGAAGTTCCTCAGCCAATCCCCCGTGTATGTATGTATATTCAAGTGTACAGCCGGATAAATTTATTTATTTATTTATTTATTTATTTTGAGACGGAGTCTTGCTCTGTCGCCCGGGCTGGAGTGCAGTGGCGCAATCTCAGCTCACTGCAGGCTCCGCCTCCCGGGTTCATGCCATTCTCCTGCCTCAGCCTCCCGTGTAGCTGAGACTACAGGCGCCCGCCACCAGGCCCAGCTAATTTTTTTATTTTTTGTAGCTTTAGTAGAGACAGGATTTCACCGTGTTAGCCAGGATGTTCTTGATCTCCTGACCTCGTGATCCACCCGCCTCGGCCTCTCAAAGTGCTGGGATTACAGGCGTGAACCACCGCGCCTGGCCTTTTGTTTTGAAATGGAGTCTTGCTTTGTCTGCCAGCCTGGAGTGCAGTGGCGCGATCTCGGCTCCCTGCAACCTCCGCCTTCCATGTTCAAGTGATTCTCCTGCCTCAGCCTCCCGAGTAGCTGGGACTACAGGCACGCCACCGCACCAGGGTAATTTTTGTATTTTTAGTAGAGACGGGGTTTTGCCATGTTGTCCAGGCTGGTCTCGAATTCCTAATCTCAGGTGATCTGCCCACTTTGGCCTCCCAAAGTGCTGGAATTACAGGCTTCAGCCACCATGCCTAGTCTTTTTTTTTTTTTTTTTTTTTTTTTTGAGACGGAGTCTCGCTCTGTAGCCCAGGCTGGAGTGCAGTGGCCGGATCTCAGCTCACTGCAAGCTCCGCTTCCCGGGTTCACGCCATTCTCCGGCCTCAGCCTCCCAAGTAGCCGGGACTACAGGCGCTGCCACCTCGCCCGGCTATTTTTTGTATTTCTTAGTAGAGACGGGGTTTCACCATGTTAGCCAGGATGGTCTCGATCTCCTGACCTCGTGATCCGCCTGTCTCGGCCTCCCAAAGTGCTGGGATTACAGGCTTGAGCCACCGCGCCCGGCCTTCCTAGTCTTTTCAGAATACTATGAAATGCTATTTATATTCTGTTCTAATATATACATGATTTTCATCCAATATTTGTGTTTTTGAGACAGGAATCTCACTCTGTTACTCAGGCTGGAGTGCAGTGGCGCCATCTCCGCTCACTGCAACCTCTGCCTCCCAGGCTAGGGATTCTTGTGCCTCAGTCCCCCAAGTAACTGGGACCGCAAGCGCACTACCATGCTCAGCTCATTTTTTGTATTTTTTTTTAGAGATGGTGTTTCGCCATGTTGTTGAGGCTTGTCTCGAACTCCTGAGCTCAAGCAATCTGGCTGCCTCAGCCTCCCAAAGTGCTGGTATTACAGGCGTGAGCCACCGCACCTGGCCAGGGCTCTACAGTTCATGTTCACATCATGTGTTACGTAGGGGGAAAAAAGGGAAAAAATTAAGACCCAGAGTGTAACATTTATGCTATCTGTACTAATCTGTGTTTCTGAATTTCCTCATTTAGTATTAAACCAAAATGTATCTGAAAAAAATAACTACCTTAACATCTAAAAGAAAAAATTCCTTAGTATCATTAGATGTGTTTTCAATGTTAGATTTCTCAGACTGTTCAAACTTTTTTTATGGTTGATTCCTTCAAATAAGAACTAGCTTTTCCTTTATCTTACTGATGTGATGCCTTACACTTATTCATTTTTTTGTATGTTAAACCGCCCTTGCAGTCTTGGGATAAATCTCATTTGGTCATGGTGTATAATACTTTTAACATGCTGCTGAATTTAACTTGCTAGTATTTTATTGAAGATTTTTACATCTATATTCATAAGGAATATTGGTCTACAGTTTTATGGTGTCTTTGGTATCAGGATAATGCTGGCCTCACAAAATAAATCAAGAAGTGCTTCCTTTTTTGTTTTTTTGGAAGAGTTTGAGAAGCATTTGTGTTAATTCTGGAGAACTCGCTTTTATTTATTATTTATTTATTTATTTATTTATTTTGAGACCGAGTCTCACTCTGTTGCCCAGCCTGGAGTGCAGTGGTGGGATCTTGGCTCGCTGCAACCTCTGCCTCCTGGGTTCAAGCAGTTCTTATGCTTCAGCCGCCCAGGTAGTTGGGATTACAGGCATGCCTCAGCCTCCCAGGTAGCTGAGATTACAGGTGCACATCACCACACCTGGCTGATTTTTGTATTTTTAGTAGATACGGAGTTTCACCATGTTGGCAGGCTGGCCTCGAGCTCCCGAACTCAGGTGATCCACCTGTCTCAGCCTCCCAAAGTGCTGGGATTACAGGCTTGAGCCACTGCGCCTGGCCAGAACCTGCTTTTAAATATAGCTTTCATGCCAACTTTCTATGTGACCTTAATCAAATATTTTTCAGGCCTCAGTTCCTTTATCTGTAAAAAGATATGTAATTGAATTAAATGCTCTTGAGTGCCTCTCTATCAGTTTGTTGCCCTACACTAGGGTCCAATTTGATAGAAAGATGTTGGCTTTCATTATAACAACTTGTTATCAAGGATGAATTTCTCCGTGAAATTAATAGAGGTACAGACTGGAAAGCTGAAGGAGCTTTAAGAAGTTATTTGATTTAGTCTTCTGTCTTTACAGCAGCAAATTATCCTCTCTGCCCCATAGGTACAGTAGTTAAGGTCCAGAAGGTTTAAATGATTTACCCAAAGTATATAACTAGTTAAGTGTCAGAACAAAAAAAGCTAGACCTCAGGTCTGTTTACCACAGAGCCCATAGTACACACGTGGCCTTTTCTGAAATTAGCTTAACTAGATAAATGATCTTTCTTCTGTTTTTCTTCCTCTGTAGGTTCTTTGCCCTGACATCCCTTCGTCTTGTGTTTTTACTTGCATTTGGCTTGATGATCATTGTGTGTATTGATCAATGGAAGAACAAAATCTGGCCTGAAATAAAAGGTGAGTTTGGTAGCATTTAGAACAGTCTGAACTGAAGATGGCCTTTCCTATAATTTGTACCTTTAGTATTAGGGGTTTATGAGGAGGTGTATGGAGCTGGGGACTGTCTTTCGAAGTCTGAATCATTTGCTTTAGGAGGCACTTGAAGGACTTGTGCCCCAATTATGGTTCCTTGGAGCTGGGTTCTGCCCTTCCCATTGTTACTAAGCACAGGTAGTCTGTACTCACCACCTGACATATTTTTGCCAACATAATGGCCTGAGGAATAAGTAGTCCTCAAATTAAAAATAATAATTATCATTATTGGACACTGCATCTTTATTGAGGCAGTACTAATTTACCTCTCAGGAATTTCTTTTAAATTGCTCATTTGCAAAACACTAGGATAGCCAATTGTGACTTATAGAAAGTACCATGATGGCCGGGCGCAGTGGCTCACGCCTGTAATCCCTGTACTTTGGGAGGCCCAGGCGGGTGGATCACCTGAGGTCAGGAGTTTGAGCCCAGCCTGGCCAACATGATGAAACCCTGTCTCTAATAAAAATAGAAAAAATTAGCTGAGTGTGGTGGCGCAGACTTGTAATCCTAGCTACTCAGGAAGCTGAGGCAGGAGAATAGCTTGAACCCGGGAGGCGGAGGTTGCAGTGAGCCAAGATCATGCCACTGCACTCAGCCATGGCGACAAGAGCAAAATTCAGTCTCAAAAAAGACAGAGAGAGAGAGAGAGAGAGAGAGAGAGAACCATGACATGTAGTGTTTTTAAAAAGCTAATACATACATAAACATGAAAAATTAAGTGACAGTTATAGACCAGTACGACAGATTTCACAGGGCAGTATGTAATTGGTATACTTGTCATATATTTTGTCCCTAGCTTGAGAGTGGAACAAAGCAAAAGATTTGAACAGATCGAGAAAAAAGTGTTTCTAGAGAGTCCAGTGACTTGATTAGTCTGAGGAACCAGAAGTTGCAAAGCATTTCCTGACATCAGAGAATTGATCATATGGCCAGGATAAAGGTTCATTAAAGGGAGTGCTAGGAAATAAAACTGAAAGTATGTTGGGATTAGGTTTTTTGTTTGTTTTGTTTCTTTTCTTTTTTTTGAGACGGAGTCTCGCTCTGTTGGCCAGGCTGGGGTGCAGTGGCATGATCTCGGCTCACTGCAACCTCTGCCTCCCAGGTTCAAGCAGTCCTCCTGCCTCAGCCCCACCAGTAGCTGGGATTACAGGCATGTGCCACCTTGCCTGGCTAATTTTTGTATTTTTGGTAGAGACGGGGTTTCACCATGTTGGCCAGGCTGGTCTCGAACTTCTGACCTCAGGTGATCCACCCACCTCGGCCTCCCAAAGTGCTAGGATTACAGGCGCGAGGCACTGCGCCTGGCCCATTCTTTTTTTGTTTTTTTTTTTTGAGATGGAGTCTCGCTCTGTCACCCAGGCTGGAGTGGCCGGATCTCAGCTCACTGCAAGCTCCGCCTCCCGGGTTTACGCCATTCTCCTGCCTCAGGCTCCCGAGTAGCTGGGACTACAGGCGCCCGCCACCTCGCCCGGCTAGTTTTTTGTATTTTTAGTAGAGACGGGGTTTCACCATGTTAGCCAGGATGGTCTCGATCTCCTGACCTTGTGATCCGCCCGTCTCGGCCTCCCAAAGTGCTGGGATTACAGGCTTGAGCCACCGCGCCCGGCCAATGTAGCCATTCTTTTTTTTTTGAGACAGAGTCTTGGTCTGTCACCCAGGCTGGAGTGCAGTGGCACAATCATGGCTCACTGTAGCCTCAACCTCCTGGGCTCAAGCAATTCTCCCACCTTAGCCACCTGAGCAGCTGGGACTATAGGCACTTGCCACCATGTCCAGCTAATTTTTGTATTTTTTCTATAGACGGGGTTTTGCCATGTTGTCCAGGCTGGTCGCAAACTCCTGGACTCAAGTGATTCACTCACCTCAGCCTCCCAAAGTGCTGGATTACAGGTGTAAGCTACCGCACCCAACCGACTTTTTTATTTATCTTTTTTGGTTTATTTATTTGTTTATTTTTTATTTTTGAGACAGAGTTTCGCTCTTGTTGCCTGGGCTGGAATGCAATGGCACAGTCTCGGCTCACCACAACCTCCACTTCCTGGGTTCAAGCGATTCTCCTGCCTCAGCCTCCCAAGTAGCTGGGATTATAGGTGTGCACCACCACGCCCAGCTAATTTTGTATTTTTAATAGAGTTGGGGTTTCTCCATGTTGGTCAGGCTGGTCTTGAACTCCCAACCTCAGATGATCCACCCTCCTCGACCTCCCAAAGTACTGGGATTACAGACATGAGCCACCGTACCCAGCCCTATTCTTATTTTTTAACAAACTAGGTCTCACTGTGTTGTCCAGGTTTTGGAGTGCAGTGGTGTGATCATAGCTCACTGCAGCCTCAAATCCCTGGGCTTAAGTGATCCTCCCACCTCAGTCTCCCAATTAGCTGGGACTACAGGTGCATACCACCACACCCAGCTAAGTAAAAAAAAAAAAAAGTTTTTTTGAGAGAGTCTGGCTTTGTTGCACGGGCTGGAGTGCAGTGGCATGATATTGGCTCGCTGCAACCTCTGCCTCCCAGGTTCAGATGATTCTCCTGCCTCAGTCTCCTGATGACAGGTGTGCACCACTACGCCCAGCTAATTTTTCTGGTATTTTTGGTAGAAATGGGGTTTCGCCATGTTGGCCAGGCTGGTCTCGAACTCTTGACCTCAAGTGATCCACCTGCCTTGGCCTCCCAAAATGCTGGGATTACAGGCATGAGCCACCACGCCTGGCCAATAGTAAAGGTTAATTAGTAGCATTTTTAGGACCACATGGAAGGAGGAAAAGTGGAACAGGATGACCTGTTAGGAGACTGTGGCAGTGTCTTCGTGAGAAGTAGAGAGGCCTCAGTGAATACAAATGATGGATGGTTTGGATCGCTGTGAGGAAGGAAGATACATCAAAACATAAATAGCTGGGGCCAGGTGCAGTGGATCATGCCTGTGATCTGAGCACTTTGGGAGGCCGAGGCAGGAGAATTGCTTGGGCCCAGGAGTTTGAGACTTGCCTGGGCAACATGGCGAAACCTTGTCTCTACAAAAAATTAAAAAATTAGCCAGGCATGGTGGCGTGTACCTGTGGTCCCCAACTACTTGGGAGGCTGAAGTGGGAAGATCCCTTGAGCCCTGGTGGTTGAGGCTGCAGTGAGCCATGATCGCACCGCTGTACTCCAGCCTAGATAATAGGGCGACACCTGTCTCAAAAAATAACAATTATAATATATGTATAATAAAAGACATAAATGGATGGGGGTTAAAGCTAAGAGAGTGGCAGAATGGCATTACAGTTAGCAGATAAAGGCAAAGGCAGACACAAAAGTTGGTTTGAAGGGGTGAGAGAGGAAAACTGATGTAGATTTTATGTTAATTTTGAAGTGTTGGCAAGATATTCAAACCAGAGTATACAGGTTTTAAATACATGCCCATCATATTTTATAGAGACTTCAAGGAATTGTGTAGTTCATCTGCCTATCTAATGGCTGGTGAATATCAAAAGACTTACACATTATTCAGGTAGATAATGGGTCTCCCTCCCTTTTTTTTTTTTTTTTGGTTAAAGACAGGTTCTCACTATGTTGCCCAGGATGGGCTTGAACTCCTGGGCTCAAGTGATCCTCCTGCCTCAGCCCCCCAAGGAGGCAGAACTATAAGTGAGCATCACTATACCCAGCTCTGGGTCTCTTTTTAAAGAGAACAGGCAGGCTGGGTGTGGTGGCTCACACCTGTAATGCCAGCACTTTTGGGAGGCTGTGGTGGGTGGATCACCTGAAGTCAGGGGTTCAAGACCAGCCTGGCCAACATGGCAAAAACCCATCTCTACTAAAAACACAAAAATTAGCTGGGCATGGTGGTGGGCGCCTGTAATCCCAGCTACTTGGGAGGCTGAGGCAGGAGAATCGCTTGAACCCTGGAAGCGGAGGTTGCAGTGAGCCAGGATCGTGCCACTGTACTCCAGCCTGGGCGACAGAGTGAGACTCTGTCTCAAAAAAATAAAATAAAGAGAACAGGTATTTTTCAGCTGGGTGCGGTAGCTCACGCCTGTGATCACGGCACTTTGGGAGGTACAGGAGTTCGAGAGCAGCCTGGCCAACATGGTGAAACCCCATCTCTACTGAAAATACAAAAATTAGCCAGGTGTGGTGGCGTGCACCTGTAGTCCCGGTTACTCAGGAGGCTGAGTGAGCTGAGATCATGCCACTGCACTCCAGCCTGGGCTACAGAGCAAGACCCTGTCTCCAAAAAAAAAAAAAAAAACACACGGTGAATCCCCGTCTCTACTAAAAATACAAAAAATTAGCCGGGCGTTGTGGCGGGCACCTGTAGTCCCAGCTACTCAGGAGGCTGAGGCAGGAGAATGGCGTGAACCTGGGAGGTGGAGCTTGCAGTGAGCCGAGATCACGCCACTGCACTCCAGGCTGGGTGACAGACCAAGACTCTGTCTCAAAAAAGATAAAAAAATAACAGGCAGATTTCTAGGGTTGGAGTTGTTACAACATACCTTGTGTAGCCTGGCACAGATTGATGTGTATGGGCATCCCAGACACACTAAAGGGGTGAGATGGACCATTTTTCTTGTACACCTTGGCTTTCAGCTGAGGTCATTAGAAGGGGGCTTAAATAGTCCATTTGGACCTCCCTTCCTTCCCCTCGAAAAATGAGTAGGCGTAAGTGATTATTCCCTTGTCTGCAGCTCCCTAACTCTGGCAGTATAACACAGTGTCTCCTTTTTTATCAGCTATTACTGTTTTCTTTTCCCCAACCTATTAAAACTTGAGCTGTCAGACCAACAGCCTAACATTGTCATGTTTAGTTTTCCCTACCAACTAATGCTGGTGTTTGTTTTAATATTGTAGTGCCAAGACCCGACGCATTAGACAATGAGAGGTATGGAACACTAATTAAATCCCTTTTTGTTGCTCTGATTCATTCTCTTGTAATATTCTGGTTACATGTTGTTAACCCCATGTTTTGGACACACAGTGTAAGCTGAGAACCTAGGCTGTTCCAAATGATCATTTTAACACATCCTAAACTTCAGGCAGCAATATGTTGAGATGCCTGTGTCCTCTGATCTTTACAAGAGAAGTTTCTGAAAAAGAAGCATTACAGTGCCCCATAACGTGACATGCCAGGGAGTCAGCTGCATTGTTCAGTCCCAGTGAGAAAACTTAAAGGCAGCTAACTTCATTTGTCTCCTGGCTTTTATACCAGGTCATTTAGTGTTTTCTGTGACCTCTGGCTATTTAAAGTTCCCGGTCAGAAAACACATTGGTTCCTGGCATCAGCAAGTCAAAGCCAAAGATTCCTCTTGTGTCTTACAGCTCCTGCTTTCATTTCTCAGTTCATCCACTCCATTTGTTTGATCCAAGGAATTTTCTCTGCTATAGTTGATTTTGGTTTTGCTTTATTTATTTTCTCTCTGAAGGGCACATCCACCATTTCCTCCCCCTTAGCAGCAGTGGTATCAGTCAGACTGTGCTCACTTTTATCCCTGGATTGCAATCACAGGGAATTGGAATGGTCTGAGTGCAAGGAAGAAGATGTTTCTGAGCACAAAGGGCCTTGGAGCTGGGGGCAGGTTTACACACGTGTATTGGGCTGCTTGCTCATAGGGTGGAGTTGTCAGAACAAGTCTGTCCTCCTTGTACCTAAATTCAGGTTTCAACCTGGTGAGCCAAGAAGAAAGCCATGCTTCACCTCCAAAGCACCTGGGCCTAGTCACTCCCCAAACGCCATTTAAACCTGGAAGCACTGGCTGCCTGCACAGCAAGATGGGGGGACCCTCAACACCCTCCTTTCACAGCTCCCCCTTCTCTCTCCCATAGCTGGGGCTTTGTGCACCCTCGGTTGCTCAGCGTGCCCGAGCTCTGCCACCATGTAGCTGAAGTCTGGGTTAGTGGGACCATTTTCATAAGGAATGTTTTGCTTTTCAAAAAGCAAAACCCAGGCAAGGTAAGACTCTTCCCTTTTTCACTTTCATCTCTGGCCTCTCAGTTCAGTTCATGCTAAACTGAAACAGCTCCTTTACTACATGTCTTCATTCAAGAAAGTAAAGACTATGATGTTTATAGAGACAAAAGGAAGCTATAGGAAAGGCCTTCTGATCAGCCATTAGGACTAAGACAGGAGCTTGGTGACTGCTCATTTGGTGTGGTTGCCACTTAGATGAGGCCATTTTCTTGCTTCAGGATGGGAAAGAAAGCTTTCTTGTGTGCATTCTGTGTCATATTAAGTATGTGATACGTTGTTGTGTTTTTTGGGTTTTGTGTGTGTGTTTCTGTTGACTTAAAAAACCACCACCAACGCTGCTTTCAGAGAGAATTTTTGGCTAAGTCCTATTCAAACAATTTCTTGGCATGAAGGGTGCAGCCCTATGGGGTTAGCCATATAAAAAGTTTGAATAGAAGGGGACATGCTCCTTTTCTTCCCAAACAGAATCACCACTGGATGCAACAGTGGCTACACATCCATGCTTGACTTACAGAGTCTTTCAATCATATCTCTACCCTAACCCTCCACACCCACCCCAAACCCCTGCAGTGTGGCAGAAACTTAATACTGTTTCTTGATTCCCCAGTTCTGCTTGCTGAGCTGTGGGATACTGACCTTTTTGGCTGTCTTGGGCCGCTATGTCCCTGGGCTTCTGCTCTCCTACTTCATGCGTAAGTATGGAATATACCTCCCCTATGAACTGTGCCCTGCTCATAGCTTTCCAACTATGGCTAACTCTAGGTCTGAGGAGAGGACATTTATATTTCAGTTCTCTAGGATATGACCTTTGCATTTTTTCATGACCTGTTTAGTGTCGTCATGAAAATATCCTTCTTACCTTTAGCAGGCTCTCCACATACAAAGTTCATTTCTTACCAAGTCAGAAATTGTTAGGTCGGGTGCGGTGGCTCGCGCCTGTAATCTCAGCACTTTGGGAGACCGAGGTGGGCAGATCACGATGTCAGGAGATCGAGACCATCCTGGCTAACACGGTGAAACCCTGTGTCTACTAAAAATACAAAAAAAAAAAATTAGCTGGGTGTGGTGGTGGGCACCTGTAGTCCCAGCTACTCAGGAGGCTGAGGCAGGAGAATGGCGTGAACCCGGGAGGCAGAGCTTGCAGTGAACCGAGATGACGCCACTGCACTCCAGCCTGGGCGACAGAGTGAGACTCCGTCTCAAAAAAACCAAAAAATTGATGAGGGTTCACTAACATGTATTGTATTACCAATTATAAAGGACTGCCTGTCCCTATTTTAGGAGAGAATTTTTAGAGCCAGGGTATTGTCAGCAGAACATAACTCTTAGGGATTTCTCTACTAGGTTCTATTTATGCCAGAGTACTTTTTTCCCACTTGGAGCATAGTTTTGTAAATTTAGTTACTTCCTGTTGGCATGTACTCAGCTTGCTTGGGGCTGGAAGAACTAAGTACTTACACCTGTGACTTTTGTATATCAAAACCTCCCATGATTTGTTGTGTAATTTTTAGGCATTGTTACCATTTATGGCTCAGTGACACCCATTGCCAGGTTCTGCCCTTGGACTGTCAGCAGCATACTATGCTGTGCATAGCCCCGCACTAGGCTCTGTGGGTAGATATAGAAGTCCCTGCCCTCAAAAACTTCATGCGTAGGGGAGACTGGTGAAGATGACCAGCAGACTTGGGCAGATCTGTTCCACACTTTGTGTCCAAGCCCTGAGGACCAATAGCAGCGCTACAGTTAGAAATGTTTTTTGCAGCCCTTTCTCCATTTTGTCACTGTTTCCCATGCCTCCTCACAGTTGTCAGTGTCATGATGTGGCCCCTTGCTGTGTACCACCGACTGTGGGATCGAGCATATGTGCGGCTGAAGCCAGCTCTGCAGCGGCTGGACTTCAGTGTCCGTGGCTATATGATGTCCAAGCAGAGAGAGAGACAATGTAAGTGTCATGGTGTCATTCTTTCCACTTAGGCAATTTGGGGCAAGAAGGAGAAGCCCATAGGTCTGACATACTGGGTGGGTCCTCAAAAGTGGAAGTTGGGGGTAGGTGGTAGGGGTGAGGATTGGTAGGTAAAAATGATATTCTGCTCTAGGGAAACCTATGCAGGCTTGCCAGTTTTTATCATTTGGAATCCTAGGCTCCTGTTTTAAACCTATCTGATAAAAGCTCTTTCAAGTTGAATAAAAGCTAGACAGTGAAGATAAATTCCTAGTATTTGTGCTTTTTTTTTTTTTTTTTGAGACAGGGTCTCATTCTGTTGTCCAGGGTGGAGTGCAGTGGCATGATCATGGCTCACTGCAGCCTTGACCTCCCAGGCTCAAGTGATCCTTCTACCTCAGCCCCGCCAAACCCTTCAGTAGCTGGGACTCCAGGCATGTATCACCACATCTGGCTGATTTTTATATTTTTTTGTAGAGATGGGTTCTCGTTATGTTGCCCAGGCTGATCCTGAACTCCTGGGCTCAGGTGATCCTCCTGCCTGGGCGTTCCAAAGTGTTGGGATTACAGATGTGAGCCACCACGCTCAGCCCAGAGCAGATCCTTTCAACTCCTAAGCCTGGTCTCTTTTCACTACTGAAAGCTGCCTCCCAAAGGTGATTAAAAACTGCTACCTCAGAGGTTGTAAGTGTACCAGCCTGAGATCCATGCAACACATTAATGATGGTAGTACAGACTTTTCCCTCCCTTGTGTGGTCTTGTCAGGTTTTGTGTTTTATGGAATCCTGGCCTTCAAAGAGCCCTGCACTTGGTCACCAAGGCCCAAGTCCCCTTGGGGCAGCCAGTTGAATAATACCAGTCCTCAGAAGTCTGATTTAACAAGGTGTGCATCTCCTTTTGCCCTCTCTCTGATCGTGTCCACTTAACACCTTGACATTAGGTCTGCCTTTAGCCATCCAAAGAGTTGTTGACAAAGCCTGGTATTTGATCATCTGACCAGAATAGAAATGTGTGCCAGGCCGGGCGCAGTGGTTCACGCTTATAATCCCAGCACTTTGGGAGGCTGAGGTAGGCGGATCACCTGAGGTCAGGAGTTCAAGACCAGCTTTACCAATATGATGAAACCCTGTCTCTCCTAAAAATGTAAATATTAGTTGGGTGTGGTGGTGAGCACCTGTAATCTCAGCTACCCAGGAGGCTGAGACAGGAGAATCGCTTGAACCCAAGAGGCAGAGGTTGCAGTGAGCTGAGATCGCGCCATTGCACTCTAGCCTGGGCAACAAGAGCAAAACTCCATCTCAAAAAAAAATAAAAAAAAACTGTGTAGGGCCTGGTGGAGAGGATGTTGGAAGCTGAGATATTTTCTGCTATGTTATCAACTCACCTTGCCATTTAGGTTCAGCAGCTCAGCCTTCTGTTATTATTATATAGGCTTAGAGCCAGATTCAGAGAGGCTCTTTGTTTTATTTTCTGATTTTATGCCTTTAAAGTCCAAAGGGGTTTTTACGCTGGTGGGAAGGTATCAAGCAAGGCTTTGTGCTCTTCCCGCACAGTACGCCGCAGAGCTCTCCACCCAGAACGAGCCATGGACAACCACAGTGACAGTGAAGAGGAGCTTGCTGCCTTCTGTCCTCAGGTATCTTGAGTGTGGGAGCTGCTTCACTGTCCAGTTTTCTTTAGCTCCCTTTCAACCATCTGACAGCTCACATTTAGGCCATAGCCAGGTTTGAGGCCTTGCACTCCCCTTGTTCCCAAGACCAGTAACAAGGAGAGAAGTGAGACTTTGTTCCTAGATCTCAATTTTTTAAAAAAATCATATCATTCCTCTAATCAACCTAGATCTCAATTACGGCCTGATGCCCAGCACCACTCTTCCATATCTCTTTTTACCCTGTCATTATGGAAGAACTTCTGGAGTTAGTATGATCATCTTTTAAACAGTCCATTTCACCCTTGGGTCTGTGCAGTATGTGTATCCTCCTGCCACTTTGAAAAGTTATCTCTGGATCAGTTATTCGCCTTAAAGTAAGTAGGTAATTGACTCCCCCAGGACTGCTTTTCTTCCTGTGCTTAAGTGGTTATAAATGAGTGTTTTCTTTGGGAGAGCAGCCTAAAAGGGGTCAAGATTTTGAAGTTACCATCTATCCCTGGTTACATTGATGGCCTTCAGATAACTAATGCTTGCTGATTAGTAAAGCTGTACTTGGGGACTACACCTGGTTCCTGATGGCATTATCTCAGGTTTGTTGGTCTTTTCTTTTCCTAAGCTGGACGATTCTACTGTTGCCAGGGAATTGGCCATCACAGACTCTGAGCACTCAGATGCTGAAGTCTCCTGTACAGACAATGGCACATTCAATCTTTCAAGGGGCCAAACACCTCTAACGGAAGGTTCTGAAGGTGAGGGGACCTTTGACCTCAGTTGATAATGGCTCTGTTGCCTCTTAGCTTCCCTGAACAGAGGGGATACTGGTGCCTGCTCCTCTCCTGTTTTCTGAGCTATGGATCAGGTGGCAGAGCAGCCTGAGGGCTGTGGCTACAGCCAGGATGGCACTGCTGCCCTTCTCGAAGCCTTTAGTCCCTTAGTAGCCTCAGGCACTAGCCTCACAGGGGGCGTAGAAGAAGAGAGGGGGAATTGTGTGGCCCGTAGAGATCACAGACATCTATAAGTGGAGGGGAAAGTTACACCAGTCCCATGGGTTTATTTCACCTCTGAGAAAGCCAGGGTGGGAAAAATCTGGTCATGTGGGGATGCGGCACAGGAGGGCCAGGTAGGTGCCATGACTCAACACACTTCTGTATTCTACCAGACCTAGATGGTCACAGTGATCCAGAGGAATCCTTTGCAAGAGACCTTCCAGACTTCCCTTCCATTAATGTGGATCCTGCTGGCCTAGATGATGAGGACGACACTAGCATTGGCATGCCCAGCTTGATGTACCGTTCCCCGCCAGGGGCTGAGGAGCCCCAGGCCCCACCTGCCAGCCGGGACGAGGCTGCGCTGCCAGAGCTCCTGCTTGGTGCTCTGCCTGTAGGATCCAACCTCACCAGCAACCTTGCCAGCCTGGTCTCCCAGAGTATGATTCAGCTGGCCTTGTCAGGGGCCTCCCAACCAGGCCCTTCTGGCGCACCTGCCCAGAGAGCAACAAGAGGCTTCCTCCGGTCCCCCAGTTCAGACCTGGACACTGATGCTGAGGGGGATGACTTTGAACTTCTGGACCAGTCGGAGCTGAATCAGCTGGACCCTGCCAGTTCTAGGAGCCACTGAGGCAGAGACTCCTTTTGGGAGTCACTGTGGTTTAGGTTTTTTTTCTCCCCATCCCACTTAAGGTGATGGGGCAAGAGAAGAACTCAGCTCCCCTCCCCTGAATTATATTTGTATGCTGCGTGGCCTGGCTGATGTTCAGAGGCCTGCTTAGAGAGGACACTCACTCCCCTCCCACGAGCTGGATGCCCATTTCTGAGCTCAGCCACTGAAGTGAGAGTGTGCTCCCCCAAGGGAGGCTTCTCTCCATCAGGATGGTACTTTGGGGGGAACAAAGTAGTCAGGGATATTGGTTCCCCTTTGAGGAGGTGCTGTTGTTTGCTTTTAGGTATGAGTGCTCAGGGGCCCTCATGGAAAGAGCCCATGCCTGCCTTCCTCCCTTCATCGCCTCCCTAGAGCCCCGAAAGTCAGGCAGCAGCTGGAGTAGTTACATTGTCATCATCTTTTTTTGGAGACAGTTTTGCTCTGTTGCCCAGGCTGCAGTGCAGTGGTGTGATCTTGGCTTACTGCGACCTCTGGCTCCCAGGTTCAAGAGGTTCTCTTGCCTCAGCCTCCTGAGTAGTGGGATTACAGGTGCCCACCACTATGCCCGGCTAATTTTTTTTGATAGTAGAAATAGGGTTTCACCATGTTGGCCAGGCTGGTCTCCAACTCCTGACCTCAAGTGATCCACCTGCCTTGGCCTCCCAAAGTGCTGGGATTAGTCATCTTCTCTTGTTAAACCAGGATTTGATTTCTTTCTTTTTTTTTTTTTTTGAGACAGAGTCTGGCTCTGTCGCCCAGGCTGGAGTGCAGTGGCATGATCTCGGCTCACTGTAACCTCCGCCTCCCGGGTCAAGCGATTCTCCTGCCTCAGCCTCCTCAGTAGCTGAGATTACAGGCATGTACCACCATGCCTGGCTAATTTTTTTTTTGTTTTCAGTAGAGACAGGGTTTCACCATGTTGGCCAGGCTGGTCTAGAACTCCTGACCGCAAATGATCAGCCTACCTTAGCCACCCAAAGTGTTGGGATTATAGGTGTGAGCCACTGTGTCCAGCGTGATTTTTTTTTTTTTTTTTTAAAGTAAACTTGTCCTTTGGTTTTGCAGAACAGGCCTGCTTCCTCTCTAGCCCATCCTCATTTCTTGGGGCCTGAACCCCAGTGCTCCAAAGCATTGCTTGTGAAATTTAAGAAATGTGAATATGATGTGGGGATGGGCCTCTTCTACATTACCTTGGCCCAGGGGGATCAGCTGGCTGGGAGGATTAGTGAGCACCTCTGTATTTTGAGGTCTCATTGAGTCTTCTGGAGCTGTGTGGTTAATCTTTGGTTTCTGATAACCCCTGGGTCCATTTGGCCATCAGCCTCAGCAGTGAGCAAAGCAATACTGTACTCATTTCTATGTTCCTGTTCCTTCCTCTGCTTCTCCTTTGGAGAAGCAATAATTCCATGGGGGGATGATACAGTAGCACTTTACAAATGGCTCCATGTCATTCATCCCAGGGGCCACACATAATCTCTTGCACCACCTATTCTTCCTGTTCAGCTCCTTTACAGCTTTTATTCCTAACTTGGTGGGGCCTCCTTTAAGGATGAGCCAATGGTAAGAATGTGGCTGTAGTCAGCAGAGACCCCTCTGAGGGGTATCTGTTCTGCACCCCTAGTGAAATCATGTGAGACAGAAACCTAAACATGGTAATTGATTCTAAACCTGTGCCAGTCTATAGCCTCTGCCTCCCCAATCAGAGCTCAAGCCAAACTCTCCTGTCCTCTTTCCTTCTGCATTAACCCTTTGCTGATCCTCAGGGGCCACTCCCCCAACACCCCTGTACTTGGGTGAGGGATGTTGGACAGAGCCTGTTTTCATGTACTGCAGGTGGGGGTGTGCTGACATGTTTGCTCTTGGTTGATGGAGAAGGTACAGAGGCCAGGGAGTGAAAATGGTTGACAGTAAGAAGGGGGAAGAGTTAGGTGTCTCATAGTCACAGTGGGGTGGTCAGGGGTAATGGCATCTCCCCACTTTAGGGTTCTCAAACAGACTTTGGACACTTCTCAAGTTCAGATGTTTTACAGGTGAGCTCTGATGTGGAAAGACAGGAGGTATGGGGAAGGAGGGGGATTTCGTGTGTTTGCATGAGTGTGTGTTTCAGGCCTTGGGAGTTGGCAAGAGGGAGGGAAGGAAGGAGAGTAAAATCTTCGGAAGGTGTTTCTTGTATCTGGGGGAATCCTACTCTGAATCTCCATAGTCTCCACTGTGAACTGAGGAGGGGAGGGGTGTGCTGAGGAATAAATCTTGTATGAGAACAATCTTTAAGAGACTGATGCTGAGTGGTGTCCTACCCTTGATAGGTCTTCTTTTGTAAATATGAGTTCTGATTAATTTGAAGTGATAGCCTTAAAAGAGGAAGCCCAGGTATGAGGGACCCACCAGCCCACCCCTATTTTTCCTTTGTGATGGCCAGAACATCACCATCGTATGAGGCTACTTTCCTTCCTGTGAGAGCCCCACCATCAGCATAACTGGCACTCTTGGCTAGTATTTAGCCTGTATTTCCTTCATTTCTAATTTTTTTTTTTTTTTTTTTTTGAGACGGAGTCTCCGTCTGTTGCCCAGGCTGGAGTGCAGTGGCGATCTCCTCTCACTGCAAGCTCCACCTCCTGAGTTCACGCCATTCTCCTGCCTCAGCCTCCCAAGTAGCTGGGACTACAGGCGCCTGCCACCACACCCGGCTAATTTTTTGTATTTTTAGTAGAGACGGGGTTTCACCATGTTAGCCAGGATGGTCTCGATCTCCTGACCTCGTGATGGGCCCAACTTGGCCTCCCAAAGTGATGGGATTACAGGTGTGAGCCACCGCGCTCGGCGCCTTCATTTCTAATTCTTAATATTGTCTCCTAAACGTGCAGAGACAAGCACACGTTTTAAAGGCTAAGGAGGCTGTAGGTAGCAGAAGGCTTTAAAAAGTAGCACCTTGCTCCTCCACTGGATCGTTTGAGCTGAAGGGACAGCTGCTCTTTGGCTTTCAGCTGACCTCAGAAACTAGAAATATTTATTTCAGGCTCTGTCCCATTGGCCACTGTGGTCAGGGGTGGAAAGCACCTGCCAGGTGTTGCCCTGAGATTGACTGGGCTAACAAACTTTTCCACAAGCTTTGTGGTTGAACAGTAGCCCCCTCCTAACCCTATCTTTCCTTGGCGTCCAAACTACAGCAGGTGTCGAGTGCCCCCTGGGTGCGAAGCTCGGTATTAGGCAAATAAGGGTGGTTGCTCTCCAAGGCGCTTAGTTGTCCCCTTCCTACTTTTTTGTTTGAGACTGCGTCTCACTCTGTCGCCAGGCTGCAGTGGCGTGCTCATGGTGGCTCACAGCAGCCTCGATCTCCGGGGCTCTGGTGACCGTCCCACCTCAGCCTCCAGAGTAGCAGGGACCACAGGAGCGCGCCACCACGCCTAACTTTTTGTACTTTATTTGCAGAGATGGGGTTTCACGTTGCCTAGGCTGGTCTCGAATTCGTGTGCTCAAACGATCCGCCCGCCTCAGTCTCCCAAAGTGATAGGATTACAGGCGTGACATGCCACAGTGCCCGACCAAGGCGCTTAGCTTTCACAACCACTTGTGTTGTTTTCACAACCACTTTCCTATCACTATCTACTCTTCCTATTTTACAAATAACAAAACTAACCGACAAAAGAGCGCTGGACCGTGGGATCAGGGCACGTCCCTGTGGGGTAACCTTGAGCTGGTCGCTTGCCCAGCGCGGCAGCTGATGTCTGAAGTGTCTTCCAGTCCCAACACTCGACCTAACTCAAGGTCACCAGTGCTCAGCTGCGGCTGGAACTGGATCTCGAAAATTGAAGGCCTTCTCTGCTACAGCCTTCGTTCCCGGGGGCAGAAAGAGGAAGCTGCTCAGCTGTGGGCACGCCGGCGCCTTCGCAGAGGCCCTGGGCTCGAGGTCCGGCCCGGATGCGCAAGTTCCGGCCTGAAATGAACTATGGGGTCCGGGAGGGGTCGCCTTGTTCCTCCGGAAGGCTTCCCCTTCAGCCAATCACCGTTCGAGGTCCGCCCCCCGTCCCCGGAAGGAGCCGTCGCCCCGAGCAACTACAACGTCCGGCTTTCTGAGTTGGGTGGCGGGAAAGGCGATGAGTAAATGCCGGGCAGAAGCTGCGGCGGGAGGTAACGGCGGCTTGGGCGCGGGGAAGACCCGGGAGGGCAGTGGGTGAGGAGGTCGGTTGAGTGGTCCCCTCCCCTTTTTCTCCGTAGCCGCCGGGATCCTCCTGAGGTACCTGCAGGAGCAGAACCGGCCCTACAGCGCCCAGGATGTGTTCGGGAACCTGCAGCGGGAACACGGACTGGGCAAGGCGGTGAGGACCCTCTCCCGGGATTCCCTCTCCGTCGGACTCCCTGGAATCAGACTGGGGTCGTGCCCTTTGGAGCCTTGGGCGTTTTCCACATCACTGGCAGAATTTCCCCAGAACCAGGCCCAGACTCCTCTGATTGCCCCTCCTCTCTCCTCTGCCAGGTGGTGGTGAAGACGCTGGAGCAGCTGGCACAACAAGGCAAGATCAAAGAGAAGATGTACGGCAAGCAGAAAATCTATTTTGCGGATCAGGTGAGGAGAACCTGCGCCAATTGTCACCTATGAGAGCCCGACAACGGGTGAAACTACTGCTAGTGTGAACTCTTTTGGGGAGAGGCCCCCCACGGAAAACTCGCCTGTCTTAGGCCACCATCCTTAAATCAAGGTGTGCACTCCTCTTGTTAGGATCCCAACTTCACGAGGTTTCCAAATTTACAATATGATGGATGATAGTAGATCCTGTATTGTTGCTACCAAGATCCATATCTGCTTCAAAGCTCTTATTTCTTATCATCCAGATTGGCAACACCCTCTGACAAATGATGTTCGTCCTGCCTCCATCCGCTTCTCTAAACACACATATCAAATTTATATTCTCCAGCCCAGACCTCCAGCTGGAATCTGTCAGGCATTAATATCAGAGTCAAAATTGCCACAGTAGAATGCCTCATCTTCCCCCCACCCCGCACTGGTTTCTTTCTAACATTCTTCTCCCTAATGGAATTACTCTTCACGCAAACCAGAAACTTGGGAGCAATTCTTGACTTCCATTACTAGTCAACCGTCAAGTCCGGCTGATTTTTCCGTTGTCTGTTTTTTTATTTTTTATTTTATTTTTATAGAGATGGGTCTTGCTATGCTGCCCAGGTTGATTTGAACTCTTGGGCCCAAGTGATCCTCCTGTCTTGGCTTCCCAAAGTGCTGGGATGACAGGCGTGAGCCACAGAGCCTGGCTGATTTTTCCATTCTTGAATCCACTCTCCTTTCCATCTGCCATGGCTGCTCTAGTTCACGCCCTCTTCATCTGTTGCAACATCCTCCTAACAGATCTTGGCTTTTCAAACATATCTTAAACATAGCAGTCAGAATGATCTGTCTAAATAGATCTGGTCATGCACCTTCCCTATTTGAAACTCTTCAGTGGCTCTCTAGTGCTGCAAAAAACATGTAAAAGGCACCGGAAGACACCCCAGCCAGCCTCTGGCCTCACCAATCCTCATCCTTTTTCTATCCACGAACACTAGATAATTCTGATGTGTTTTACTGCTCTGTCCTTCGCATGTTGTCTTCCTTGTACCTGCTTCTCTTGCTGGCCAACTCTTACTTTCCTTTAGGATTTCACTTAGACATCACCTTCTCCAGAAATCTTCCTTGAATGCCCTGAGCTAATTGATTCCTTTTCAGGCCCTTACCTCTTTTTGTTGTTGTTGTTTTTTGTTGTTGTCATTGTTGAGACAGAGTCTCGCTCTGTCGCCCAGGCTGGAGTGCAGTGGCGCTATCTCGGCTCACTGCAAGCTCCACCTCCGGGTTCACGCCATTCTCCTGCCTCAGCCTTCTGAGTAGCTGGGACTACAGGCACCTGCCACCACACCTAATTTTTGTTTTGTTTTGTTTTGTTTCTGTATTTTTAGTAGAGATGGGGTTTCACCGTGTTAGCCAGGATGGTCTCCATCTCCTGACCTTGTGATCCACCTGCCTCAGCCTCTCAAAGTGCTGGGATTACAGGCGTGAGCCACCGCACCCGGCCCTGGCCCTTATCTGTTTTAAGGCATGCTGTATTACAATTATTTTTACTTGTCTCCTTTATTCAACTGAAGTTCCTCTAGGGCAGATCTCATTTCTCAATTCATTTTTATCTGATCAGCACCTCCGCAGTATCTGACATCCAGCAGATACTATTCGTTAAACTGAACCAAACCACTTTCAAGGCCAACTTTCCTAAAACAGGCTGTGTTGTGTTACTCATCTAAAGAAAATTCTCTAAAGGAGGGTTTGGCAAACGTTTTCTGTAAATGGCCAGACAGTATTTTTAGGATTTGTGGGCCATATGTATCTCTTGTCATGGCTGGCTGTACAATTGCCACAACTATTCACCTCTGCCACTGTAGAGCCGAAGCGGCTGTAGACTATGTAAATGAATGGGTAGGGCTGTTTCAATAAAACTTTGTTTTCAAAAACATGCATCTGGCAGGATTTGGCTTGCTGGCCGTAGTTTGCTGGCCTCTGCCCTATAGGTTCACCTTGCCCAAGTGTAGAGTCCAGACCGCACTGGTTGGCATACTTTTTCAACCTGCTCCCCATCACCAACTGATGTGACCTCCCCCACCCCCACACTGATCCCCAATGCAGTTATTTTCTAGCAGTGGCCCCTCATGAGAGGAGCTCCTCAGACTTACTGGAATCCGTTATCTACATGGATCCCAAGGCCTAGCACAGTGGCTCATGCATGTAATCCCAGCACTTTGGGAGGCCGAGGCGGATGGATCACTTGAGCCCAGGAGTTTGAGACCAGCCTGGGCAACATGGTGAAACCCCTTCTCTACTAAAAATATAAAATTTAGCTGCGCTTGGTAGTACACGCCTATAATCCCAGCTACTCAGGAGGCTGAGGCATGAGAATCGCTTGAAGCCGGGATGCGGAGGTTGCTGTCAGCCAAGATTGCACCGCTGCACTCTGACCTGGGCGACAGTGAGAGAAAGAAAGGAAAAGAGGGAAGGAGGAAGAGAGAGAGAGGGAGAGACAGAGAGAGGAGAAAGGAAGGAAGAAAGAAGGGAGGGAGGAGAAAAGGAAGGAGGGAGAGAGAGAAAGGAAGATGGAAAGAAGAATGGGAAGGCAGGACAGGAAAGAAGGAGAAAAGAAGTCCATCCATCCCATCCATCATGCTTCTTCAACTGTCCAGTTTCTATCTATTATGGAAACCCATGATCTAGGTTTCCCCACCTTGGGAACAATGTTACTTAGCTGCTTCAGCCCAGGTAGTGGTTTTATCACCGAATGGGAAGATTTCTGTCCTAATCAGTATCGTGTCAACCTGGTAGCTGCTTAAGGACAGGCATTAGATTTCAGGTTTTCTTTCCTACCTTTTTAGTGGGGTCGCTCCTTAACTGAAAACGATTTCTCAAAAGTACTCTCCCACTATTTCTGCAGACCCTCTGGAGAGTTTGGGGTGTGGCTGGTTCCTGAGCATATCTAAATGGTGCCTTCCCAGGTGTGTGTTCTCATCTTTGTGCCTCACAACAGTTTGCTTGTATTTTCCCTCTTTGTCTGGTAGGACCAGTTTGACATGGTGAGTGATGCTGACCTTCAAGGCCTAGATGGCAAAATCGTGGCCCTCACTGCTAAGGTGCAGAGCTTGCAGCAGAGCTGCCGCTACATGGAGGCTGGTAGGACTGGGTAGCTCCTCAAAAGTGCCCATAGGCTTAGGTTCATTCTAGAGGTCGGGAATTACTAAATGAATGGTTCAATGACTGCAGCATCTTGTTGCAGCTAAGACCCCTTTGCTGGGCTCCCTTAGGCATAAAACGAAATGTAGGATAACTAATGGCTTTTGTGTACCAACAAATGGACAAGATATGCATTTGCTCTCCCTGCCACAATTATCAGTACACTGTCCTCACATTTCCCTTTATTCTTGCTTCTTTAACTGGCTACGCCTAAGTGTTCAACCTCACACCCATGCTACTTGTAGATGGAGGAGGAAAGAAAATTAGAAGAATAAACTAATAATCCTGTAAGGCTTAGTTTCCTGAGCTTTTCCATATGAGATGATAGATCCAGAGCAAGGTTGAACACCTCAGGGAGCACCCACTGGGAAAGACAGAACTCCTTCCTCAGGGGTAGCAAGTGACCCCAGGGGCTGTGGTTTCAGAGCTCAAGGAATTATCTAGTGCCCTGACCACACCAGAGATGCAGAAAGAAATCCAGGAGTTAAAGAAGGAATGTGCTGGCTACAGCGAGAGACTGAAGAACATTAAAGCAGCTACCAATCATGTGACTCCAGAAGAGAAAGAGCAGGTGAGCTGGAGGCTGGAGGACCGCTGTGCAGGTCCAGAGTGAATATAAAGGCTGAGCCCAGAGGGCTGCTGTGGTTCTGAGGAGTTAGAGGAACTTGCTTTCCTTCTAGGTATACAGAGAGAGGCAGAAGTACTGTAAGGAGTGGAGGAAGAGGAAGAGGATGGTAAGTGTGTGGGAGCTCTTGAGACAGGCCCTAGAAGTGCTTTTGAAAATGGCAGGCACCAGATCAACTGCCACCCAGTATCATAAACTGACAGGTAGTGCCCAGTGCTGCCCATCTGAAAACGGGTGGTTTTATTTCTTGTCAGGCTACAGAGCTGTCTGATGCAATACTTGAAGGATACCCCAAGAGCAAGAAGCAGTTCTTTGTAAGTGGTACTCTCTTCCTTCTTTGCTTCCCTGTGGTCTTATCCTGGTGACATCTCATTCACTTCTCTCCCTGCCCACAGGAGGAAGTTGGGATAGAGACGGATGAAGATTACAATGTCACACTCCCAGACCCCTGAGGGGCCCGCAGTCGGGAGTGGTGGGGACTGCAGGATGTCAGAAGAGTGAGATGTCCTGGACTGGCTACCTTGTTTTTGGTTGGCTTTTGTTGTTGTTCCTGCTGCTTTTCACCTTTAAGCAAAGCAGTCAGGAGACGGGCATAAACCAGAGCACTGGGTGGAGGATGAGGGCTGCTGGCTGGGGTAGACCCAGCTCATTTCATTGTCTAAATTGCAGTAGCTTGAGGTTAACATTCAGACTTGGAACAATGCTAAAGGAAAGCATTTGGCAACATTTATTGTAATTTAATTTGATATAAAAATATTTAATTTCCTCTGGATAGTCAAACCTGCCAGATACCAAACCTGAGGAAGGCAGACGTGAACCTGGAGAACTAAGGCAGAGAGAGGTTGCTATAAAATGAGCATTTGGAGGGCCCACAGCTTCACTCAGGACCTACTGGGCTTGTGTACCCCAGGAGACCTTTCGAGTATCTTTTGTACTCTTTCACCCCACCCCCAAGTCCTAGGAGAAACGCAGGCAACACTGAGACATGGGAGAGGCCAAGATATGCTAGACAGAAAGGCTGGGGGTGATTTTGAGGCCCACTTAATATTTCAAAATTGTAACCGTAGCAAAATTCCATTGGTATTTAGGAAAATAAAAAATTTCCAGTATGTACTGCTGTATTACACCTGCCTCTGCAGCATCACAGCCTGTGGGAACCAGGAGGGCTTCCCTTACCACCCAGAGCAGAGGAGGAAGGTGATGGATTATGAAGCGAGGGGAGGAACCTGGTGGCTCCTCCCTAAGATGGCCAGAAAGCCCTTGGCCTCACCTGGGACTGACCAGGCAGCCCTAGTCTAGGCACAAGGTGCCCTTTCACCCTTCGTGGCGGTGGGAATATTTCCTCTTACTCTTTTTCTCCCATACAGCTACTGCCAAAATGCCCAAATGTGGTCCAAATGTTGCCCAAGAGACCAAAACAGAGAAAAAAGTTTCCAAATCTGTGTAGATTATAAGTAGAAATCTGAGGCTTGAAGAAAGGGCTGAGAGGGCACGAGCTCTTTGGGGTGTCCAGAGCAGACACCCATCCCAAGGACTTCCATGGAGTGGGGGATAGGCTGGTTAGGTCTAGTTTTATCGTCAATATAATAAATTAATCAGAAGCTTTCACAAAACACCGCAGCTCCACTGAAGATAAAATGGGGCTGGGAAAACCAAACACCAAGTAGAAACCAGCTGAGCAGTGTGAGGTGTTGTAGTCCAATCTCACGGGCCCAGCAGTTCAGTGGCCAAGTAGAGATTCAAGGGCCTCTTGTTGGCTGTTCTGCAGGTTTCCAAGAACTGGTCAGTAAAGCTGGTTTTTCAATTGGTGCAGGACGCCAATCACAATCTCCCGCAGGGTCTGGCGAGGGCAGCAGAGGAAGAAATAGACAATGCCCAGGTCAGTGCAGAGTAGTTTCAAAGATGCCCGCCTAGATGAGCCACATATTTTAGAAAAGTGCATTAAAAATAGCCCCTGGGGGCCAGGTGTGGTGGCTAATGCCTATAATCCCAGCACTTTGGGAGGCCAAGGCGGGTGGATCACCTGAGGTTCAAGACCAGCCTGGCCAACACAGTGAAACCCCGTGTCTACTAAAAATACAAAAATTAGGTATGGTGGCGCATGCCTGTAATTCCAGCTATTCAAGAGGCTGAGGTACGAGAATTGCCTGAACCCAGGAGGTGGAGGTTGCAGTGATCTGAGATCATACCACTGCACTCCAGCCTCGGTGACAGAGTGAGACTCTGTCTCAAAAAAAAAAAAAAGGCCCCCAGGAAGTACTGATGTCTGTCTGCAGTTTACTTGAGGTGCTCCTGAAGCAGGATGGAGACATGAAAATACAGTAAAATGTTTTGGTAAAATTTAGGTACTGGGTATACGAGTGTTCACTGTGAAGTCCTCTTAACATTGCAATATGTTTAATGTGTTTCACAATAAAACTGTTGGGAAACGAGGCCGGGCACAGTGGCTCATGCCTATAATCCCAGCACTTGTGGGAGGCCAAGGAGGGTGGATCACAAGGTCAGGAGATCGAGACCATCCTGCCTAACATGTTGAAACCCTGTCTCTACTAAAAATTAGCTGGGTGAGGTGGTGCACACCTGTAGTCCCAGCTACTCGGGAGGCTGAGGCAGGAGAATGGCGTGAACCCAGGAGGCAGAGGTTGCAGTGAGCCGAGACTGTGCCACAAACAAGAAATCTCAGACACGCCGGGCGCGGTGGCTCACGCCTGTAATCCCAGCACTTTGGGAGGCCGAGGCAGGTGGATCACAAGGTCAGGAGATCGAGACCACCGTGAAACCCCGTCTCTACTAAAAATACAAAAAAAAAAATTAGCCGGGCGCGGTTGTGGGCGCCTGTAGTCCCAGCTACTCGGGAGGCTGAGGCAGGAGAATGGCGTGAACCCGGGAGGCGGAGCTTGCAGTGAGCCGAGATCGTGCCACTGCACTCCAGCCTGGGCGACAGAGCGAGATTCCGTCTCAAAAAAAAAAAAAAGAAATCTCAGACACAAGTTTAAAGCCTCAGAAAAAGCAACCAGACTTCCATTAGAAGACTTAGTGCAATACCATTAGGACATCTCCACTATAAATACATTTCTAAAAAGCTCTTGGGGCAACTACTTGAGTGGGCCTGGAGGTAGGGTCCCAGAATTTCCGTTTCCAATTCTGCTGCAGATGCCTGGGGCTTCCATACAGGTGCAGCGATAACATAGGCTAGAAGAAAGGCAAGAGCTGGACTTGACATTGAGCTCACATCACACTTGCCAAATGAAACCATAACATGAAGATGTGGGTTAGACAGCAAAGAAACGGGGAAATACCAGGGCCCTGAAAGCTGTAGAAATATCCTTAAGATCTAAAAGGAGCTGCCATGCTTTTCTCAACAGCTGATGGCTTGGGCCACTTTGCTTGATGGTAGAGAAAACCGCAGGCCCTGTGCCCATTGTTGCTCCATACCTGAGGCTTACAGTGCTCCTCAATCCAGCTGAAGACACAGGCTGACAGCTCCTGGAAGCTAGCTACCGAGATGGAGGCATTGAAGGACTGGAACAGGGAATCCATGATGCCTTGAAACACGTTGAACTTGACCTGGTCAGAGACCTGGTCCTCCCCTTCATGGGGGTTGTCCTGGTGTGCCTTCACAATCTGCTCATAGTTCCTAAAAGCATGCAGGCCAGGGCTGAGGTGCTGCAGCAGCTCCGCCCACCCAAGAAAAATGATGGGACTACCCTGTGTGCTCCCAGGAATGGCATCCCCAGAGAGCTTCTGGGTGGGGTGCAGTATCAGGGAAATACTGCTTCCAGGCCAGGAAATGGCCCTCTCTCTCCAACCTTCCTTACATTAATCCAACAGACATTTCCTGAGTGTCTGCCATGTGTAAGGACAGTTGGGGATACACAGTCCTGCTTCTACTGGCTAGCTCAGGAACTGAGAGTATTACCTGTACTGTAGTAACTGATGTAGCCTTTGAACAAGGGAGGGTGTGCAATGAAGTTCCCTCAGAAGCTCTGGTTCCCCCCATTCAGCACCCCTCTTACACTTTCATGATCTTTAGGGCCGTGACATCCTTGCGTAACGTGGACACCTCCTCCTCCTGCTTTTTCTTCTCCTTGTGCAAAAACTGAATGTAGTCAATGGCTAGGGTAGGGGCAGGAAAAGAGGGTAGGTACAGAAGTATTCTCAAACAGGAAGATAAGGCTGACTTTGTTCCCCTTCCCCTAGACCCCAACTATCCCATGGCAATCACCACACCAAGGCCGAGCCATGGGTGGGTAGGAGGCGCTGGCTTCTTCACAGCCCCTCTTGACTCCAGCCCCTCCAGTGCTTTCCCTAGCCATACTCTTTTGTAGAACGATGGCTTTGCTGAGCTTTTGGGAGCCAATGGAGAAGTCCTGCTGCTGGCAAGTGGGGACGATGGTCTGAAGGTCATCATAGCCTCTCTGTGGAGACAGCAGGGGAAATGGGGTTTTTAACCCTGAGAGATTAAAGCAAACTGGCACAAAGTTCTTTCGTGATACCAAGTTCTATGCTCACAAACACAACGGGTTGGGAAGGCTGCAATGGAAGTGTTCGTGCCTGGGACTACACTATCTGCCCACCCCTAGGGTGCCTGGGACTGTCTGAGAGGGTCAGGGCACAGGGAAGCTGAACTATGCAGGGCCCTCCTACACTGGCTGAGGCACAGGCCTCCCTGGTCACCTTGATGGCGTCCCTCCTCTTCTGCTCAGCCTGAGTGTGTGCTCGCCGCCGCCGGTCTTTGTAGGACTCCTTGTAGGCCTCCTGGTGGTAATCACTGTCCTCGTCATCTACGCTCAGAGATGGGGGCAGGGAGAGGTCATCTTGGGGCCCAGTGGGGTCCAGCTAGCCCACCTTTCCCCATCTGGGAAGAACCTGGTGTCCAGAGAAGGCAGATGGACAGAGAACCTAATGTTCCAGATGAGGTGAAAGATGGTGAGACCCTGTGTCTGATACTTGGGCTCCAGCACCCCTGTGTGGATGGCTGGGGCTTCCCTGTCTAGGAAAGGTTCTACAATTATGACGTGTCTGAGCCCCTCGAGGTGGGGGGGATGTAACTGCCTACCTGTGTTGGGGACAGAAGAGGCACTGGTGGAACCGATGCTATTAGCTCTGGACACTACATTCCCCTTGCGGGTGCTTTCTACAAAAAGCCCTGGAAAAGAGAGGCCCCAATCACTAAGGGGCAGGGTGGGGAACACTGCCAGACCCTCAGACACCTGTAGGACACAATGGCTTTCTTAAATGCTGACCTCTTCCCTTCAACCCAAAGCCAACTATACTGGGCCCCCCACTTCCAGCCAGACTACGCTGCAGCGCTCTGCTCCCTAGTGTCTACACTGCTCCATAGGCCTGCATGATACCCCCTGGCTCACAAACGGGCATCTGGACGTGACAGAGTGTGAGTGATCAGCTGCCATTAGTTCCACCACTTCCCTGTTCCAGAACAGAGGGAACTAGGTGTCACCCTCAGTTGTTTTCTGCCCTCGTCCTTCAGCTCCTGCTGTCTCAAGCCAGGAACTCTGCTCAGGGACAGTGGACTGTGCTCAGGCGTGGTTGGCAACACCACAAGAATTCTAGAGAGCCTGGGCGGGAGTGTACCTCTAGAGCTTAAGATGGGGGAGCTACTCACCGGGGTCCAGGCTGTTGTCGCTGTAGGCATACTCCACCTGCGGCACAGAGCACGGGAGGAGCCCGTCAGACCTCCGCCCCTGGTGGGGGCGACACTTTCACTGCAGGCACACACAGCGCGCCCCGCATTCCGGGAAGGCACCTCTGTCACCCTGCGCGCTCGCGCACACACAGCCCGGGGTGCGCGGGCACCTTAATGATTCCCCCGAGACTTGGCACGGGCTAGGCCGTGCGAGCGCCTCCCCCGTGTATGATCTCTTCCGCCCCTACTCCACCCCAGTCCCCTGTTCCCCCGACTCGCGCGCACACGCCTCGTTTGTCTCCCCACCTTGGCACACGCGGGGTGAGAGCTGTCTTCTCTGCAGCCCCGGGGCCCGGAGAGCATGGGGGACTTTGGGGACAGGAGAGAAGCCCCTCGTCTTCCGGCCCCCCTACGTGCACGAGCCCGACCCGCCCTCCCCTCGCTGGCGTGCGCGCCCACGGGGCTTGCCTTGACCCAAGGGTCCTCGGGAGAGGCGCCCGGCTCAGTCATCTTGGACCCACCGGACCGGAAACGAGCCGGCAGGCGGGCCCCCTGCGGCGAGGAAACGGGTGGTGTGCCCACGTGACCCACGCCCGCCAATCCGCGACCGAGAGGTTGGGCAGGGCGAGAGCATCGCGCATGCGCGGCCCAAAGATGTCTCCCGGACTCCAGCTGTCAAAGCCCGGCGCTCGGCCTGGCGCCAGCCGCCTTCGGGACTGCTCCCCGTCGTGCCTGCCCTCTCTGGGTTAGGCATTGGAATGGCGGCGACATGAAGCGCGTTTTGTAAGATGGAGTACCTGCAATTGGCTTGTCAGCATACCGCCGCAGGTAGTGTGTGCATGCGCACTGTCCGACCGGCTGGCTCCACACGTTACCCTGCGGGCGGTCTCCCCGCGCTCCCCGGACTTGCACTGCAGCGGGTGTGTCAGGAGCCGGGCAGAGAAGCTCCGCAGCCACACTGTCCGACCCCACCAGGCTGCAAGCTCTGTGAGGGCAGAGGCCCCGCCTGGCGCGTGGAAGGCTGATCTTCCAACACCCAGCCCAGTGTCTGGCAGGATGCATGTGGAATGAACCCTTGCAAAGAACCCGCTAGCTAGGTTATGCGGCCTCTCAGATTAAAAAAACAAAAACAAAAAAACACGGCAGTACCTAGAAAGTCTACACCTTACTCAGAAGCACACAGCTGCTCAGTGGGAGGGCCAAGGCTCGCCTAAAGGCCATCCGGCCATCCTCTTAACCACTGCATTGCCCAGGCTTCCAGCTCAGGCCTGGGCCCTGCACTTGTGGCTTAAGGATCTCAAAGAGACTTAGAGGCATTGGAGCAGGAAGTAGACACCATCCAGGCAATACCTGGGAACATTCACCTTTAATTCTGTTACAGGTTCCAGTATTTGCGCTGGCCCTAGTCAGCTGTGGGTAAGAGTCACCCATGGGCAAGAGTGGGGAGGGGCCTGCTCATCCATGAACCACATCCTCAGTGTTGGCCAAATACCAGTGTTGGGTAGGCTTCCTGAGTCCACCAGGCCTGGCCATGTCCTACACAGCATAGCTTAGACCTCTGGGCCTGAACCAGGATACGCATCAAGGCCCCCATTTCTCCTCACCACGGGGTCGCTTGTCAGCTCCAGGGGCCAGTCTGGCCCCACTGAGAACTTCTCAGTCAAGGGCCTGGTGAGTCTTGGGAATGCGCTTCTGCAGGAGGGCCCAGGCTTTCTCCACCTTCAGACAGGCCGGAATGTTGGCAGGAAGAGAGGGCAGGGTCAGGCAGCATCCACTGGAGACTCCTTCCCCACAACCCAGCCTTGCCCTGGGCACCAACCTGGCGTTGGGTGATATGCGGCTCCCACAAGGTGCTGAGCACCACGTGGCTCTGTTCCACAAGCTGCTGCCCGCTCATCTGGCTCTGCAGCCGGCTTTGAGCTGCAGCTTCACTCAGGCCATCCCTCTCCACAATGCGTCTTACAGCCTGGGCACAGACGAGACATTTGTCAGGAAGAATTCCAGCTCACAGGATAGGATCTGCAGTAGGGATGGCGTGGGGGTGGGGCTGAGATACCTCAGTCTCAGGGATGACAACAGTCCACACCTCATGGACCAGGTTCTGCCAGCCGGCTTCAAGCAGCACAGCCGCATCAATCACGCACACACGCTTTCCTGTGGGGAGAGCCCAGTCACCGCCAGCAGTGCTGACGCTCTCCCAGGCAAAGCACACGCAACACAGTCCCAGGGTGAGCAGACAGTCCCACATGGGGCAGGGAAGCTCCCGGGGGAAGAATCAGCTTAACTGTCCCCTTGGCTGCTCCTATCCTCCCTCCTACTCACCCTCAGTCACAGCCCGATCCATCTCCTCTCGGGCCAGCTTTGCGATAATTGGCCACATAATGTCCGTGAGTATCTTCAGCTGCTTCTGGGGAGGGGAACAGAGGGCAGAGGTTACCTTCTCTAGAAGATGCCAGCCCGAGCAAGGTGGTGTTGAGAACAGATCAGTGGAATCGGCATTCTGGGCCAGACCAGAGAGGTCCACCAGACCCTGACCCCTGGGTCTAGTAGCGGCTTAGGAGCCCTTAGGAAACTGTTGTTTACCTTGTTCCCAAACACCCGGCTGCCTAGGACCTTCCTGTTGATGATGCCATCTTTATGGAGAATATCTGGACAACAGAGATAGACAACTGAGCACAGACGCCTGGCTAGCTCCTCACTCCAGGCCACTTCCAGCCTTCCCCAGTTATTACCTGTTCCAAAGGCCTCCACCACAGGCTGGTAGGCAGGGCCACCTGGGGCATAGGCCCGATGACCCAGGTGGTCACTGTCAATGACAAACGCCCCCAGGCCCTTCAGCCGCTGAGCTATTGAGCTCTTCCCAGAGCCACTGATGCCAGTCAGCCCAATTACATAGAGACACGTTGGGAGCTCTGGCCTTTCCTGGGGGGTAGGTGAAAGGGAACCCACAGTTACTGGGGCCCTCAGCCTCATGCCTGGGGCTGAGCCCCTCAGCTTCTACTCTTCAGCATTGCCAGCACACCCAAGCAGGAGGGAAGGAGGGAGAGAAGCTTACATATGGAGGCCGAAGCAGGTTTCCCAGCATTCGCTGGCGGAAGCTGGAGGAGCTGACTTTGTCCTCTTCATTCTCTGTATGTTTGACGTCCTTCAGCAGCTGGATCTGGTACAAGGCAAGCTCCTCCAGGTTCTGGGGTAAAGAGGAAAGGGTGAAAAGAGGGAAGGAGTGAGAGGAAGCCCCTGACATCCAACCTGCCCCCCATCCTCCCCTTCCTCCCCAGGCTCCTCCTCCAACTCAGCGGGCAAACAGAACCAGTTCCTCCTTGCTTCTTCCCACCACCCTAAGCCCCCACTTCTCTGGGGCCATGGTACTTCCAACAGTCCCCTCAAAATGGCCTTCCCCGTCCCCCATCCACTCCCCCTGCCAGTCTCCCTCAGGGGTTACATTCTCAAGGCGGAAGCGGTTGACGGCCATGCCCCCACGATAGGTCTCCTCGCTGACCACCAGGAACTCCAGGGAGGGGTCAGAGCCAGCGGGCCCATAGGGGTCCAGCAGGGGGATGATATCAAAAGTCAAGGAAGGCTTGATGTCCACCAGGAACTCACTCAGATGTTCCACGCGTTCTGTGTAAGGTTGGAGCAGCTCAGGGAGCAACTTGCCTAGGGAAGGAGCCCAGAAGAACAGTGAGATCTTTTTACTGGGAAGGAAAGTATGGGCCAGTTTGGGGAAAAGTGTCCCTAAGTACAGTATCTCCAGAGGGGGGTGGCAGAAAGGGTTCAGCTGGTAAGGCCTATGGTGATGGTGAGGGGAGCATGAAGGTGAAGAAACAGGCAAGCACAATAGTCACTCCAGGGGCTGGCATGTGTCCAGAAAATAAGCCACCAGGAAACCACTCCAGAGAATGAGCAGTGCCAGAGGGCATCAGAGGCAGATGGAAAATTCCAAGACCCATGCCATACTTGAGTTTCCTCCTCCTGTCTGTGGCACTGCTACCTGCAGCTCACTCACCCATTCATTCCCAGTGTTTCGTTAGGGTGTATCTCCTGGAATACTTGCTAAAGTGCAGATCCCTTTGCTTCACATTTAGGGTATTCTGATTGAGTGGTGATTGGACCACATGCTGAGAAAGCTGTTTATTTGACAAAATGTCCTTAGCACCAACTGAGTGTCAACCACTGTGACATTTGGGAAGGGTGGGAAGTAGTGAATGGCCCTACCCTTCCTCGATCTCGGCATAAGGGTCTGGAATGGGGAGATACGGGGATCCTCCACTGCCCTAGTCCAGGGTCCCTGTCACTCACTCTTCAACAGATCTTTGTCTGCTACTCCCACCACAAGCTGCTCCTGGGCCAGGATGCACGCGATACTGAGCAACACCTTGTGGGCGTTGTGCAGGCGGTCAAACGTGCCACCGACAGCCCCACGGTAGTAGCCACGCACCGGCTGCTTTGGAGACCTGGCCACGGGGGAAGCTGGCCTGATCGTGGAGGGTAAGGGGACATCCAGGGGCTCCACGGGCACCTCTCCTATCCCATAATCGGGGTATAGCAGCACCGAGGCCAGTCGTGGACAACAGCTGTAACAGCTGGTGGCGTATCGCACTAGCTGCTCCTTGACCGGGTTGTACTGGCTGCCATCCAGGGTCTGGAAGTCTGTCAACACGACCTCTGGCGGGTGGGCGAGATTCTGGACTGAGGTGGGCAGGGGAGGGAGAAAGGTGCTCTTGGTTCGGATATTGGTCAGTAGGATTCTGACATCCAGGTGCCTGTGGATGTCGGCGCCAGCATAGAGGTGGGTGATGAAATCAAGAACCTCAAACGTGGCCTGCACGGGGCCGGACTGGGGCTGAGCCGGGCCCTCCAGGCTCATGCCAGGCTGCAGGTGTACATAGAGTGTGTGATTCACCAGCCTGGCCGCCGAGGTCAGGATGGGGGCCAGGCGAGGGGCCAGGGAGGCCAGCGGCGTCGTGAGCACCAGGAGACCCGACCGGAATACGGCCATGCTGCCCAGGCCTGCGGACAGTCAGGGAGACGAGGCGACGGTGACGGAAGGGCCTGCGGCCAAGGCAGAGGCCTGCACAGGACCTTGGACCCCAGAGGAGACCTGGAGCAGGGACGGGGTTTCAATGCTGATCGAGAGGAGCCGGGGGAGGGGACGAGGCCTGGCAGACGGCGCCTCGGGGCTGTGCTCTAAGCCTTGGTGTCCTCATTTCTCAGACGGAGCGGTGACTTCGCTGAACTGAGTCGAAATCCTGGGAGGGGGAAACTGTACAGGAACCCTTGTTACAGGGCTGGGGATCCAAAAATCCTGGGCCCTCTTGCTAAGCTGCACCAGTCTCCAAAGAATCGAAGAGGGACGCTAAAGGGGGACGCTCAAGCTCACGTCGGTCCCCTACTCACTGAAACCTCAAGGCTTTGGTTCCACTTGCACCACCGCGGAGGCTTCCCTGGCGGCAACCCGGAAACACTAACAGAAACCGCAACTTGGAACTACGGAAAACGAGGACGGTCAAACGTCTCGACTTCGCTTCATCGCGAGATTCTCGCGAGACTTCAAGTGGCGTGGGACGCGTCCTGCTGATGGGGCGGGGCCTATCTCGAAGGCTCTGGAAGTGGGTGAAGCGTCAGTCGCGATATGATCTCCGCCGGGACTGGGCGGAGAAAGTCAAGGCAGGATTCAAAGCCCACTTCACAGATTCCCTTCTGGCCTAATGAGGAGAGATTAGCTTCAGCCAGGTCACCTAAGAGGCATCGCAAAGCCAGAACTAACACCCAGATTTCCTACGTTCCAGGGACGGAGGTGGGGATCACAGGGTTGCGCTGTGTCAGCCCTCCTAGTACCCTCTCAGTCCGAGGATCCTCACGTGGGAGGCTATTGGACAGGCCCAATTTCCTGTCTCTCGTTTGCTTCCACCTTCTGCCCTTCCATCCTGGGACAGCCCTTTGCTAGATACTGCATGAGGTTCTTGCACTTTCCAGCCCCTAAAACTGTGAAACTGTGAGCAAAATAAACTTTGATTCTTTACAAATTATCCAGTCTGTGGTTTTCCGATTTAGCCAGCACAAAACGGGCTAAGACACTTGGATTTTACTGAAATGGGAAGCCATAGAAGGTGTTCTGAGCAAACACAGGAACAGACTTTTTTTTTCTTTCTTCTTTCTTTCTTTCTCTTTTTTTCTTTCTCTTTTTTTTTTTTTTTGTTTGAGACGGAGTCTTGCTCTGTTGCCCAGGCTGGAGTGCAGTGGCGCGATCTAGGCTCACTGCAAGCCCCACCTCCCGGGTTCACGCCATTCTCCTGCCTCAGCCTCCCAAGTAGCTGCGACTACAGGCGCCCGCCACCACGCCCGGCTAATTTTTTTTGTATTTTAAGTAGAGACGGGGTTTCACCGTGTTAGCCAGGATGGTCTCCATCTCCTGACCTCGTGATCCGGCCGCCTCAGCCTCCCAAAGTGCTGGGATTACAGGCGTGAGCCACTGTGCCCGGCCAAGTCTCACTTTTTTTTACCCATGCTGGAGTGCAGTGGAGAAATCTCAGCTCACTGCAACCTCCGTCTCCCGGGTTCAAGCGATTCTCCTGCCTCAGCCTCCCGAGTAGCTGGAATTGCAGGCACAAACTACCATGCCCAGCTAAGTTTTGTATATTTAATAGAGACAGGGTTTCTCCATGTTGGCCAGGCTGGTCTCGAACTCCTGCCCTCAAGTGATTCACCAGCCTTGGGCTCCCAAAGTGCTGGGATTACAGGCGTAGCCACCACACCCGGCCTCTTTCTTTTTTTTTTTTTTTTTTTTTTTTTGAGACGGAGTCTCGCTCTCTCGCCCAGGCTGGAGTGCAGTGGCCGGATCTCAGCTCACTGCAAGCTCTGCCTCCCGGGTTTACGCCATTCTCCGGCCTCAACCTCCCGAGTAGCTGGGACGACAGGCGCCCGCCACCTCGCCCGGCTAGTTTTTTGCATTTTTTAGTAGAGACGGGGTTTCACCGTGTTAGCCAGGATGGTCTCGATCTCCTGACCTCGTGATCCACCCGTCTCGGCCTCCCAAAGTGCTGGGATTACAGGCTTGAGCCACCGCGCCCGGCCCCTCTTTCTTTTTTTGAGACAGGGTCTCCCTCTATTGCCCAGGCTGGAGTGCAGTGGGTGTGCCCACAGTTTACTGTGGCCTCGACCTCCTGGGCTCAAACAGTCTTCCCACCTCAGCCTCCCAAGTAGCTGGGACTACAGATATATGTCACCACATCCAAATAATTTTATTTTTTTGTAGAGACCGGGTCTCACTTTGTTGCCCAGGCTCCCTTTTTTATTTTAATTTTTTTCATTTTATTATTATTATTCTGAGGTGGAGTTTCACTCTTGTTGCCCAGGCTAGAGTGCAATGGCACAATCTCCACTCACTGCAGCCTACACCTCCCAGGTTCAAGCAATTCTCCTGCTTCAGCAGCCTGAGTAGCTGGGATTACAGGCACGTGCCACCACACCTGGCTAACTTTTGGGTTTTTAGTAGAAACAGAGTTTCGCCATGTTGGCCAGGCTGGTCTTGAACTCCTGACCTCAGGTGATCCACCCACGTCAGCCTTCCATAGTGCTGGGATTACAGGCGTGAGCCACCATGCCCAGCCAATTTTTATGTATTTGAGACAAAGTCTCTGTTACCCAGGCTGAAGTGCAGTGTCCCAATCTTGGCTCACTGCAGCCTCCACCTCCCTAATTCAAGCGATTCTCCTTTGTCAGCCTCCGGAGCAGCTGGGATTACAGGCATCCACCACCATGCCTGGCTAATTTTTGTATTTTTAGTAGACACAGGGTTTCATCTGGTTAGTCTCAAACTCCTGACCTCAAGCAATAACGTCCGCCTCAGCCTCACAAAGTGCTGCAATTATAGGCATGAGCCATCACGCCCAGCCCTATCATTTTAAAAGATCATTTTAAATGCACTGTGGTAATTTTACTGCTGATGGGCAAGAGTGGAATCAAGAAAACTAGCTAGGAGGCTACAGCTGTAATTCTAGGGAGAGATGACACCGTGCAATCCGGAATAGGGTGATTTCGGAATATGGTTTGATGAGTAAAGCTAGAGCTGTCAGTATTTGCTGATGAATTGGTTGAAAGGTGAGAGAGACTGGAGGCAAGGACTACTCCAGGGTTTTTAAAACGAGTATTGGGAAAAAAGGAGTGGTCACATAGTAAAGTAGAGAAGACTGGGGAAGGAGCCAGTAGGAGGACTGGAAATCTGGAATTGGGGTTTGGACACATTAAGTTCATTGCATCAGGTGGAGATGTTGTATTGAGTAGGCAGTTGGGGATACAGACCTGGAGTCTGTGGGAGACAGTAGGGTTTCTTTGGTGGGGGGTCATCGGCATCTAAGTGCTCTATTCGAAGTCATGGGACGCACAAAATTATTAACAATGTGTGGCCGGGCGTGGTGGCTCATGCCTGTAATCCCAGCACTTTGGGAGGCCGAGGCAGGTGGATCACGAGGTCAGGAGATCGAGACCATCCTGGCTAACATGGTGAAACCCCGTCTCTACTAAAAATACAAAAAAAATTAGCTGGGCGTGGTGGCGGGCGCCTGTAGTCCCAGCTACTCGGGAGGCTGAGGCAGGAGAATCACTTGAACCTGGGAGGCAGAGCTTGCAGTGAGCGGAGATTGCGCCACTGCACTCCAGCCTGGGCGACAGAGCGAGACTGTCTCAAGAAAAAAAAAAACAACCAATGTGAATATTCACAAGTTTGAAAAAAAAGTATGAATGTATGGAAGAGGGGGGTCACACTTTACCTCTTATTATCCCACCCCCAGGGGTGACCTTGTGAGCCACACCACACAGGTACACACATGCACCCATACGTACACACACTGTCACAGAGGGGCAAAGGGGGTTAGTGAGAGCGGGACTCAGAGCAGATCTCAGGCCTCAGAAACCCATGCCACCTGGGCCCCCTCCCTGTGGCCTTCCTGGATGCTGCAGGGATAGCAGATCTGTCTGGGTCAGCAGGGCAAGAAGACCGGCAGGAGAGGGTGGCTGGGAGGCCTCTTCCTCCAAGAGCAGAGGCAGCACATCATCCAACAGGCAGAGAAGACCCTCATCCGGAGGTGGGGGCAGGTCAGGGTGGAGAGCCTGCCTTCTTCCCCCAGTGCCCCACACAAAGCTCCAAGAACTCCAGCAAGTTCCTGTCTGTTTCCACTTCCCAGATTTTCTGTGGTCATGTCCCTGCCCACTCCAAAGGGCTATCACCCTCACTCTTCTCTCCCTCTCAGACCCAGCTGAATCCCTCCCTCAGTACCGTCCCCTCCTGGGGCACTCCTGCCCTCTTCCTCTGCTGCATCCCCACCTAGCCTCTTACTTGTTCACTCCTCCCCCGCACCAGACCTCCACAGAAGTTCAGAGAGTTTCTCTACAACCCTACTGCCCCTATCAATGACTCCTGTCCCCACTGGGACTCTCCACTGGGCTCAGGAACGACAGGCCATTGTAGCAAAGTAGCCAGTCCTGTAGCCCCAGCTGGAACTCCTGGTGAGGCAGCTTCCCAGATGGTGGGGATCTCTCAGTCTTCTGGGGCAGAGCAGGGTGAGTGGGGCTGTCTCCCTTTGATTCATTTAACCCTCTTTCTTCTTTACACATTTGCAAAATGTGACAGTAGTCATATTACTATTCGTTCTAATAACAGTCCTTGTTGGCTATTAAGACCTCTATACCAGCACTTTCAGGCGTTATCTCCACCATTACTAAAACCCATTAGATAGGCATTATTATACCCATTTTACAGATGAGAAAGACTCAGAGGGCCGGATGGGGTGGCTCATGCCTGTATGCCCAGCACTTTGAGAGGCTGAGGCGGGCGGATCACATAAGGTCAAGAGTTTGAGACCAGGCTGACCAACATGGAGAAACCCCATCTCCACTGAAAATACAAAATTAGCCGGGCATGGTGGTGCATGCCTATAATCCCAGCTGAGGCAGGAGACTCACTTGAACCCGGGAAGCGGAGATTGTGGTGAGCCGAGATCACCCCATTGCACTCCAGCCTGGGCAACAAGAGCAAAACTCTGTCTCAGGAAAAAAAAAAAAAAAGAAAGACTCAGAGAAAGTAAGGAACTTGCCTGAGGTCTCATGGCTAATGGGGTCCAGGTCATAACCTGACTCTACTCCAACCCAAGTGCCACCTAACTCCTCCTGCAGATGCCCATTGGGTATCCAGAGACTGTGTCTGGGCTTAACGTGGACTTGAGGCGTGATCCTGGGCTGCTTCTTTCTGGACTTCGGTTTCTGAGTTGCTCGGTTGGTTGGTTGATTTGATTAACTGACGGGTCTCACTCTGTCGCCCAGGCTGGAGTGCAGTGGCCCCATCATGCTCACTGCACCCTCCAACTCCTGGGCTCAAGGAATGGTGCCACTGTGCTGATTTTTAAGTTTTTTATTTTTGTAGAGATGGGGGTCTCACTATGTTGCTCTGGCTGGTCTCCAACTCCAGGGCTTGAGCAATCCTCCTGTCTCCGTCTCCCAAAGCGCTGGTATTACAGGCGACAGCCATTGCGCCTAGCTGCGCTGGTAAAACTGGCTAACGCGATCTATCTTAGCCACCCACAGCCGCCGCCACCACCACCGCCGCCCCGTCCCCAGGGACCACACAGACCCAGAGGACAAAGAAGGGCGAGGGAGACAGCGGCTGAGGAAGCCTTTACTGCGGGGCGGCTGGAGGATCGCCGAGCTCAGGGTCCCCCACCTCACTGGGCCCGGCCCCGGCCCCAGGCCCGGCCCCAGCCTCGGCCTCTGCCGGATCGTCGCCGAACACGTGCCGGTGCATGGCGGCCACGTAGTTGGAGCCGCTGGGGTCGTCCAGCCGCATCCGCAGCAAGGGCAAGAAGCGCTCGGTGGTGAAGTAGCGCAGGGTCGGCTTCGGGGCGCGTAAAGCGGTGAGGAAGACCTGCGGCAGCGGAAGGAGCGCTCTGGCCACCAATGCGCGCCGGGAGACGCACCGCCCCGGCTCCCGGAGTCCAGCCCCGCGCTCACCTCCGTCACCTCTTCAGGGTTCTGCGCCGCCTCGCGAAAGACCTGCTTGCTGTGGGCGAGGTATTGGTAGAAGCGGTGGAAGGTGTGGATGTCCGTGCGGTCCAGCACCTCGTCTGGGCTGCCCAACACCTTCTCCATGAAGGCGGTGTGCACTGGGCCGCACTCGATCAGGCTCAAGCTGCCGGCCCGAGAGCAACGAGTGGGCGGGGGCGGACGCGAGCCAGGCACCAGTCCCAGCCCCAACTCCAGCCCCAGCCCCGACCACGTCCCGGGCCCCGCACCGCTGCGCTGCGCAGTGAGGCAGAAAGGGTGCTGGTGATAACCAGAACATTTGAAACGCGGGTTCCTGCTGGAGCAGCCCTCCCAAATCCATCTGAGGCTACGCAGGAGCCCTGGCACACAGCAAAAGTGAGCCGGGCAGGGAGGGCCAGGGAGATCGCCCCAGAGCAGCTCCCGCATGACGGGGTGCTCGGGGTCTCTAGGTCAGAGTTCAGAGGGTTGGGGAGACGGAGGTGTTGACTCACTGGACCCCAAAGGGCAGCAGCAGAACTGCCAGACTCTCGCATAAGCCTTCGAGCGCGAACTTGCTGGCGCAGTAAACGTCATTGAAGGGTAGCCCTTAGGTGGGGAGACGAGGTTCCTGAGGCCCAGGGGCCAGGGGGTCATACCCGGGAAGGCGGTGCCCCTCCAAGCTGACTGTACCCCTACCCCTACCCCCCTACCCTCCCACCGGAGCCTGCTTTCAAGGCTCAGCTCCCCACACAATCTGGAGCTGCGGAGGCCAGTACCTACCACTCACCCATCAATCCTCCCACGCTCCCGGTCACCAACACGCGTCCCGAACCGCGCCGCTTCATGTCTGGCAGGAAGGCCTGCAGCACCCGCACCGTCCCCAACACGTTCACGTCCAGCACAGAGGCCACAGCGTCCTCCCCCACCGCCTCCAGCGGCCCCAGTAGGCCCAGGCCTGCGTTACACACTGCAGGACAGAGGCCCGACCAGCCTGCCTCAGCATCACCCTCAGCACAGCCTGTCCCCTAGTGCTCCCTGGGCCTCGGGACATGTTGGGTTGAAGGCAGGGTGGAGAAAGCTCCTAGGAGCCCATGTGTTTCTGGAAGGCTCACCCAGCACATCCACACGGCCCTCAGTCACGCGTTCCCGGGCAGCGGCCACGGATTTTGAGTCCCTTACGTCCAGCTGCAACGTCTCTAGGGATCCCAGAGGGCATCCCCGGGCCCGGGCCGCCTCCCACAGCCGGCCCTGTGTTTTCAGGTCCCTCAATGTGGCATATACTGGAGGTTTTGGGAGAGAAGGAAGATCTGACTTGTTTTCTGGCCTCCAGGGGCTCCTCCCTTCTCTCCCTCCCTGTCCCTACCTATCTATACCTTTGAAGCTCTGGGATGGGTCTGAAGCCAGACGTACCGCCAAGTGCAGGCCGATGCCCGAGGAGCAGCCGGTGATGAGCACCACGGTGCGGGCCATGGTGAGACTGTGGGGAGAGGCTGGGGCTCTGGGCTGGATATCACCTGCTTCGCCCCGCCCCGCCCGCAGGCCCCCACCCCTTGTTGTGTCTCCCACGCAATCTCAAGGATAAGCCCTCCTGCGGGTCCCTGGCCCGATCTCCCCACCCTGTTCTGAGCCAAAACAGACATGAGCCCACTGCTTAGAACACCAAACTGTCCTGGTTGCTGGTCAGAGGGAGGGGAGGTGTGGGTTCCCACGTGGGCACAGAGTAGCCCCCGGGGAAGATTCCCCTGGGTATGCCTCTGTGCCACCGGAGCAATTATAGTGACCACAGTTTGCTGCAGAGGCTGTGAAAGTAAAGGCGCTGGGAGGTGGGAGATGATTGTATATGTGTTGGTTTTGTCCACAGTTCCTAGCTCATAACTCACATGACCATGGTTAGTCTTTCATTGTAATGTTGGGGCACCTCAGGCCTCAAAAAACAGCCTCTCCTCTCTCTGACCTTCTCCTGTCCTCTTTTCAGCTGCCCAAGGCAGGACTCTAATCTGATTGTGGTTGTAGGATCCTCATTCCAGAGTGGGTCCTTGCCCCATACCCTGGAGAAAGGAATGCTGCACAAAGGCCCAAAGAATCTGGACCAGCCTTGCTAGGCTTAGATCAGACCCTTTTTGCCCAGTCACATTATCACAGTTGTCCATGCTTCAATCATGGACAGCCAATGGAGTTCTCCATAAAAGGCCCAAAGGACAGGGTTAGGGGAGCTTCTGAGAGCTCAACACGTGGAGGCTGACAGAAGGTGAAGAACTCATCCATGTGCCCAGAGGGTGACGTAACCCAAACTCTACAGAGATAGAAGCTCCTTGGCCGGGCGCGGTGGCTCACGCCTGTAATCCCAGCACTTTGGAAGGCCGAGGCGGGCGGATCACAAGGTCAGGAGATCGAGACCATGGTGAAACCCCGTCTCTACTAAAAATAGAAAAAAATTAGCCAGGCGCAGTGGCGGGCGCCTGTAGTCCCAGCTACTCGGGAGGCTGAGGCCGGAGAATGGCGTGAACCCGGGAGGCGGAGCTTGCAGTGAGCCGAGATTGCGCCACTGCACTCCAGCCTGGGCGACAGAGCAAGACTCCGTCTCAAAAAAAAAAAAATTAAAATTAAAAAAAAAAAAAAAAAAAAAAGAAGCTCCTGCTCTGGACCCTTCCAGACCACCCTGTCTGTATCTTGTTTTTTTTTTTTTTTGAGACGGAGTCTCGCTCTGTTGCCCGGGCTGGAGTGCAGTGGTCGGATCTCAGCTCACTGCAAGCTCCGCCTCCCAGGTTTACTCCATTCTCCTGCCTCAGCCTCCCAAGTAGCTGGGACTACTCGCCCCGCTAGTTTTTTGGGGTTTTTTTTTTTTTTTTTTTGAGACGGAGTCTCGCTCTGTCGCCCAGGCTGGAGTGCAGTGGCCTGATCTCAGCTCACTGCAAGCTCCACCTCCTGGGTTTACGACATTCTCCTGCCTCAGCCTCCCGAGTAGCTGGGACTACAGGCGCCCGCCACCTCGCCTGGCTAGTTTTATTTTTTGTATTTTTTTTAGTAGAGACAGGGTTTCACCGTGTTAGCCAGGCTGGTCTTGATCCCCTGACCTCGTGATCCACCCGTCTCGGTCTCCCAAAGTGCTGGGATTACAGGCTTGAGCCACCACGCCCAGCCAGTTTTTTGTATTTTTTAGTAGAGACAGGGTTTCACCGAGTTAGCCAGGATGGTCTCAATCTCCTAACCTCGTGATCCACCCATCTTGGCCTCCCAAAGTGCTGGGATTACAGGCTTGAGCCACCGCGCCCAGCCTGTCGGTATCTCTTCATCAGGCTATTTATTTCTAACCTTTAAAATATCCTTCGAGGCTGGGCACAGTGGCTCATGCCTGTAATCCCAGCACTTTGGGAAACTGAGGTAGGGGGATTGCTGGAGCCCAGGAGTTCAAGACCAGCCAGGGCAAGAGTGAGACCCGGTCTCTACAAAAAATATTTAAAAATTAGCTGGGTGTGGTGGTGTGTGCCTGGAGTCCCAGCTTACTTGGTGGGGGATCAAGGCTGTAGTGAGCCAAGATCGTGCCACTGCACTCCAGCCTGGATGACAGAGCCAGACCCTGCCACTATACTCACTCTGGGTGACACAGTGAGACCCTGTCTCAAAAAAAAATGAAGAGAGAAAAAAATTTTCCTTGTAATAAAGCAGTAAATAAGGGTTTCCCTGTGTTTGGGTCACTAGAGCAAATGAGTTGACTCCATAGAGGGGAAGGGGGTCTCAGGAACTCCAACTTGAAGCCAGTCAGTCAGAAGTTCTCGGGACCAGGACTTGTGACCTGTGGGAAGGAGGGTGTAGTCTCATGAGTCTGTGCCCTCACCCTGTGGTATCTGACGCCGTCTCTGGTTGATTACATTGGAACTGAACTTGAGGAAACCCAGCTGCTCTTCACTGCTTGCCGCGTGGGAAAAATTCTCCAAATATTTGGTGACAGAAGTCTCCTGTGTTGGTGACTGTTGTTGTGGCATGACAGCTAAGGAAAACACTGTTTGAAAAAAGGTTTTCCTGGCCAGGAGCAGTGGCTCATGCCTGTAATCCCAGCTCTTTTTAAGAGGCTGAGGCGGGCTGATGATGAGGTCAGGAGTTCGAGATCTGCCTGGCTGATAATTAGCCCGGCGTGGTGGCACACGTCTGTAGTCCCAGCTACTCCGGAGGCTGAGGCAGAAGAATTGTTTGAACCCAGGCGGCGGAGGCTGCACTGAGCCAAGATGGCGACACTGCACTTCAGCCTGGGCATCAGAGAGAGACTGTCTCTAAAAAAAAAAAAAAAAAGAGGTTTTCCTTCAACAGGAGGCATTCTCCTTTCAAAGGAGAGGGGTTAGTATTAAAAACAGGGATGTGATCCAGCACTATGGCTCACTCCTCTAATCCCAGTACTTAGGGAGGCCAAGGCAGGAAGGCAGGTGGATCACTTGAGGTCAGGAGATCAAGACCAGCCTGGCCAACATGGTAAAACCCCGTCTCTACTAAAAATATAAAAATTAGCCGGGAGTGGTGGTGTAAGCTTGTAGACACAAAAGAATCGCTTGAAACCAGGAGGTAGAGTTTGCAGTGAGCAAAGATTGTGCCATTGTACTCCAGCCTGGGCAAAGAGCAAGACTCCATCTAAAACAAAACAAAACAAAACAAAAAAACAAACAAAAACAGGGATGTGAGGCAAGGGATGGGAGAACAGGTCCCACCCCAGGGTCATGCTATAGCCCTGAGTCCTCCCAATCATGGCAGAGTCCTCCCAATCATTCTCATTCTGACAGACCCAGGGGACTCATCAGTTTAAGTGGAAAGAAAACAGTACTTTAATCCCACACTTTGGGTGGTGGTGGAGGGCAGTTCATTTCCCTCCAGTTGCCCCAGGCCACACCCCACCAGCAGGCCATGGGGCCTCCTCCCAGGCCTGGGTTATCCTGTGATGCTTGTCCAGCTCCAGGCCCTGGAACCTGCCCCGGCTTGGAGTTAGTGGAAAACAAGGCCCAGGGGTGGCGAATCTATCACCAAGAGCCAGCCACCCAGCGGGGGTAATATTTGAGGAAGATCTTCTTGGCCAGGTCCACAGTGTCTCCTCGTGGCTGGCTGGGGTACCTCTGCTTGCTGAGGACGAAGGCCTGCTCCAGTTGGAAGACATTTTTGTCAAACTGGTGCTGTTGGAAAGGGATGCCCTGGGCCACACTGTCAGCCAGCGCCTCCAGGAAGAGCCGCCAGCGAGGGGTGTAGTAGTTGGCCACCAGCCCCGCCAGCTGCTTGTTGGCGTAGTCCAGGATGTTGCCTTCTGGCCCCCACAGGGTCAGCTGGTAGCGGCTGTTCTGCTCATAGAAATCGGCCTCGGCCTCACTGACGGCCGCTGCTCGGGCCTGCTCCAGCCAGCTGCCCAGCAAGAAGCGGCTGTCACTTGCCAGCAGCTCGTCCAGCGCCGGCAGCAGCTCATAGGCCAGGACGCCTCCAGCCCTCAACAGGGAAGTCAGCTCCTTGCTCAGGTAGGCACTCCTTGCCTCCTCATAGTACAAGCTGACCAGCTCCTGCACCGCCTGCCGAGTGAGGTCCAGCAGGTCATAGCGGAAGGCAGGGCTGGCGGCCAGGGAGGGAGCAGATGTGAGCAGCAGCCGCCAGGCCTCAAACACACTGGATCGGTTGTACCAGACGCTGGTATTCATCTGTAGGGACGGCCGCCTGACCAGCGGGCTGCGATTGTGGCCCCTGCAGGCCTCCCCGGAGCAGTTGTACACACTCCGGAGCAGTAGTCTCCACGCTGCCCCTGTGTCCGGGTGGGAGACCCCATACCGCTGGGCAGCAAAGTTGGTCACCCAGGCTGCCAAATCTGGCACTGGGTCCTTTCGCCAGCCCAGCTCAGCCATGAGGGAATAGACCACTTCGTTCTGGCTGATGCCCTCGGGGGCCATGCCCGTGCCTACCATGGTGGAGTTGGGGAAGAGGCGGGCAGCTTCTGGGCCTCCGTTCACGGCCTCCAGGGCTCCAAACAGACCATGGTTTCCCCCAAAGTTGTGCAGCATGCACCAGATGAAGGGCTGGCCCTGGAAGGAGGCGGTGCGGGTGTACACAGGCTGGCTCTCAGCAAACAGGTCCAGAACCAGGAGGCGGCCACGAGGCACAGCCCCCAGCACAGCCCCAATCTGGGCGGGCCCCCAGAACTGGGGCTGGTGCTGGAAGAGCCAGCCTTGAAGCAGCCACACAGCCTCAGTATCCACTGTGGTCAGGAGGTGGGGGGAACAGAGAAGAGGAGTGATGAGACAGAGGGGCCAGGGAATGTTCACCCCACTCTACGGATGACTCTCTCTATCCCAGGGCATGGCTTCCCGTGACCCCCACCAGCGGGACACTCTGTCGCACATACGCTGCCCCGTCCTTATCGCTTCCTTCTGGAAACTCCAGCACAGGGTTCAGCAGCTTGGGGGTACATGAGAGTTACCCAGAGGGCTCCTTAAAACATGGAGCTTCCTGGCCGGGCGCGGTGGCTCACGCCTGTAATCCCAGCACTTTGGGAGGCCGAGGCAGGTGGATCATGAGGTCAGGAGATCGAGACCATCCTGGCTAACATGGTGAAACCCCGTCTCTACTAAAAAATACAAAAAAATTAGCCAGGCATGGTGGCGGGCGCCTGTAGTCCCACCTACTTGGGAGGCTGAGGCAGGAGAATGGCGTGAACCCGGGAGGCGGAGCTTGCAGTGAGCTGAGATCACACCACTGAACTCCAGCCTGGGCGACAGAGAGAGACTCGATCTCAAAAAAAAAAAAGGCGGGGTGCGGTGGCTCAAGCCTGTAATCCCAGCACTTTGGGAGGCCGAGACGGGCGGATCACGAGGTCACAAGATCAAGACCATCCTGGCTAACACGGTGAAACCCCGTCTCTACTAAAAAATACAAAAAACTAGCCGGGCGAGGTGGCGGGCGCCTGTAGTCCCAGCTACTCGGGAGGCTGAGGCAGGAGAATGGCGCAAACCTGGGAGGCGGAGCTTGCAGTGAGCTGAGATCCGGCCACTGCACTCCAGCCTGGGCGACAAGAGCGAGACTCCATCTCAAAAAAAAAAAAAACAAACAAACAAAAAACAAACAAAAAACGTGGGGCTTCCTGGCTGGGTGGGGTGGCCCACACCTATAATCCCAGCACTCTGAGTGGCCGAGGAGGGTGGATCACTTGAGCCCAGGAGTTCCAGTCCTGCCCGGCCAATGTGGGGAAACCCTGTCTATACTAAAAATACAAAAGTTAGCCTAGGGTAATGGCAGGTGCCTATAATCCCAGCTACTGGGGAGGCAGAGGCACAAGAATCACTTGAACCCATGAGGCAGAAGTTGTAGTGAGCCGAGATTGTGTCACTGCACTCCAGTCTGGGTGACAGAGTAAGACTCTATCTCAAAAACAAAATCAAGGCCAGGCACAGTAGTCCCAGGCACGCCTGTAATCCCAGGCACGCCTGTAATCCCAGTACTTTGGGACGCCGAGGTGGGTGGATCACCTGAGGTCAGGAATTTGAGACCAGCCTGGCCACCATGGTGAAACCCTGTCTCTACTAAAAATACAAAAATTGGCCAGGCGAGGTGGCTCACACCTATAATCCCAGCATTTTGGGAGGCTGAAGTGGGCGGATCATTTGAGGTCAGGAGTTCAAGACCAGGTTGTCCTACATAGTGTAACCCTGTCTCTACTAAAATACAAAAATTAGCCAGGCGTGGTGGGGGCCACCTGTAATCTCAGCTACTCAGGAGGCTGAGGCAGGAGAATCGCTTGAACTCAGGAGGCAGAGGTTGCAGTGAACTGAGATCATGCCACTGCACTCCAGCCTGGGTGACAGAGTGAGACTCTGTCTCAAAACAAACCAACAAAAATTGCCGGGCGTGGTGGTGCGTGCCTGTAGTCCCAACTACTCGGGAGACTGAGGCAGGAGAATCACTTGAACCTAGGAGATGAAGGTTGCAGTGAGACGAGATTGTGCCACTGCACTCCAACCTGGGCAACAGAGTAAGACTCTGTCTCAAAAAAAAAAAAAAAAAAAGTAGCTTCTGCTTCAGAATTTGCTATCTCACAGCTCAGGGTGCTGCTGCTGCTGGTTTGGGCCACATCAGAGCAGTGCTGCTCAAGAAAGGCTAAGCTGATCTGTTCTCTTCCTGGCCAACAGAGACGCCTCTCCACCAAGTCATTCCTGACTTGGGCGCCCTCCCCTCCACTCCTCGTAAGTGGCAGGAAGGAGCCCTGGCTTCACGGTTTTGTAGCAGGATGGGCACTTAGTGCCTTTAGGCGCATCCACTCACCTCCTGCCTGCAGTGCCTACCTCAGCAACCACACAGAGACCAAACAAAGTCCTTGTTCATCGCTAGCCCTTAGTGGCCTTCGCGCTGGGCGAGGCGTTACTCTACCTATGAGGTATTCCCTGTTTACAGGGAAAACAAATGAGACACTGGCAATGAGGTCAGAAGTCATAAGTCACACAGCCAGGAAATAGGAGCGCCAGGTATGACCCAGGTTGTCAGCCTCCAGAGCTCACCTCTCAACCACAGTGGGATTCACTGAGACGACGCATGTGTACAAGTGCTTGGTAAACTGTAAAGTGCTGTGTGCTATGGCGAGGCATTATTCCAGTCCCTCTGCCTACCCCTGTTGACATCTGCTACTCCCTTCTACTCCCTTCTTTACTCCCTTCTTTACTCCCTCCCCCAGGCACTGTACCTGCAATCATGGCCTCATAGACGGCCGTGGTGGCTGCGGCAAGGTAGGAGGGCGCTGAGGAGGGTGGCTGCATCTCGTTGAAAGTGTCGGCCCCATAGATGTGGTCTGTGCCAAACTCTTTGACCAGCTCTCGCAGGAAGAGGCTCCCGATGACGGGGAACATGGGGTCTTCCGGAGCCAGAAGGAAGGAGCAGGAGTAGGAACAGTTGAAGTGTCCCCAACTGCCCATCTTCGTGACATTGACCTGAGGGAACACCCTAGTGGGAAGCAAAAGCTCAGACATTTCATGGAAGCCACCATAGTGTACATCATGGCCCACAGCCCCTCAGCAGCCTCGCCAACTTCTCTACAGCTCCCGGGGCACATCCCGGTTTCTCTCGCCCCTATGGCTTGTACAGGCTGTGCTCTCTGCCTAGAGTCGTTTCCTCTCCTTCCCTGGCCACCTTCGCTGAAAAACTTTCACTATCTGTCCCCTTCCTATGGCCAGAAACAAGCAACACTCCTCTTTCTTTCTTTCTTCCTTCCTTCCTTCCTTTCTCTCTCTCTCTCTTCTCTCTCTCTCTTTTTTAATTACACTTTTAGTTCCAGGATACATGTGCAGAACATGCAGGTTTGTTGCATAGGTATACTTGTGCCATGGTGGTTTGCTGCACCCATCAACCTGTCATCTGGGTTTTCAGCCCCGCATGCATTAAGTATTTGCCCTAATGCTAGCTCTCCCCTTGACCCCCACCCCCCGACAGGCCCCGGTGTGTGATGTTCCCCTCCGTGTCCATGTGTTCTCATTGTGCAACTCCCATTATGAGTAAGAACATGAGGCGTTTAATATTCTTTTTTTTTTTTTTTTGAGATAGAGTCTCACTCTGTCGCCCAGGCTGGAGTGAAGTGGCATGATCTTGGCTCACTGTAATCTCCGCCCCTGGCTTCAAGAGATTCCCCTGCCTCAGCCTACCGAGTAGCTGGGATTACAGGAGCCCACCAGCACGCCTGGCTAATTTTTGTACTTTTAGTAGAGATGGGGTTTCGTCATGTTGGCCAGGCTGGTCTTGAACTCCTGACCTCAGGTGATCCACCCGCCTTAGCCTCCCAAAATGCTAGGATTATAGGCATGAGCCATGGCGTCTAAGCAACACTTGTTTTTCAAGGCTGGGCTCTGCCCTGAGCCCTTCCTGCCCCTCTCTCCTGGCAGAGGAGAAGGGAACCCACATATATTCCTGTCCTTGTCACCGCATTGTATCCTTCAGCCAACGTATCTCCCCTATCAGGGGTAAGGCCTCGGGCATGTTTCTTGCCGCCTCCTAGGACCCAGCACAGAGCCAGGTCTGGCAGCTGCAGAGAGCTGGACCAAGTTTATTGAATGAATAAGTTTCCTGCCACCTGGTGATGGGGGCAAAGAGGCAGGCAGGGAGGCCACGGGCATACATGAAGTCCTGTGAGAGTGTGGGAGCCAGACACTAGCAGGTGCAAAGGAGGACATGGGGGGGCACTAGCAAGTCTTCCTGAAGGAGGGGAGGTCTCAGGTGGGCCTTGAAGACTTTCCCCAACCACATGTGAGAGGATGGCTGGGAAGCACAGAGGAGCAGGAGAGGAGGGACTGGAACACCCCTGCTGCCACTCGTAAGGGCTGCCATTTGCTAGCACTCTGTGCAAAGTCACAGATAGATCAAGAGATAATTACAAACCCTACAGCCAAGTGGGTAGAGATTCCATTTTACAAGTAAGGAAACTGAGGCACAGAGCAGTCATGTCATCTGCCCGAAGTCACACAGCTAGTTAGTAGCAGAGTCAGAAAGCAAACACAGGCCTACATCCAGAGCTTAAGTTTGTTTGTTTGTTTGTTTGAAACAGAGTTTCGCTCTTGTTGCCCAGGCTGGAGTGCAATGGTGAGATTTTGATTCACTGCAATGTCTGTCTCCCGGGTTTAAGCAATTCTCCTGCCTCAGCCTCCTGAGTACATGGGATTATAGGCGCATGCCACCATGCCCAGCTAATTTTTATATTTTTAGTAGCGACGCGGTTTCACCACGTTGGTCAGGCTGGTCTCGAACTCCTGACCTCAGGTGATCTGCCCAATTCGGCCTCCCAAAGTGCTGGGATTACAGGTGTAAGCCACTGCGCCCAGCCCAAAGCTTAAGTTTTTAAGTCATGTTCTAGACGGGAATAAAATTCCCTCTCTGAGCTAAGTGGAGGAGGTGAGCGGCACCTTACCTGGTGACAGCCTCGGGAACATGCCCCGCGAATGCAGGTAGCACTGGGGTCATGCCAAAGGAGCGCATCCGGTCCAGGACCCGGTGCTGGAGGAACAGAAGGAAGGGTGGTGAGCATGGCCACTGCTGTCCTATGGGGAGGCCCTCATCTCCCAGGACACACGGAGCCCCCCCGCCTCAGTTAAGAGCCCCAGGGCCAGCCCAATACCACCCTTCTCTTTTCCATCCTTTTACCTGCAGGTAAAGCTGCTTGATGTGCCAGGAGGGGGGCAGGGGGCCATCCCAGGTGTGCAGGTTGCCCATTCGCCCCCAGGCCAGGAAGGCAGGACCAGTAAAGAACTCATTGATCTCTGTCTGGGTCAGGCCCAAGGCCAGGTACACCTGAGGAGGAAGGGCCCACACATAGATATATATTCGTCTTCATTCATTCATTCATTCATTCAACAACCATTCACTCATTGCTTCTTTGTGCTGGGCGCTAGGGCTACTGAGACAAAATCTGACCCCTGCTATCAGGGAGCCCACAGCCCAGAGGAAAGAGACCTGTGAATAGGTGAGTTCACTGGGACACCTTTGTCGCATGGGTGAGGAGACGGGGCACAAAGGGGCTTTCCCCAAGAGGAAGGCCTTAGAAAGCTTCATGAGCAAGGGTGCCAGACAGAAGGGCAGGGCAGCTGTGTGAAGAGCTTAAACAGCGCCTGGAGCAGCCGGCGCAGCACAGAGGCTTCCAGGGAGGCAGATCTAGAGCTGACCATGAGTTGGATCCAAGGGACCAGGTGATTGGCCGCATAGGGGAGATGGGGGAAGGAGCCCCACTCCTCAAACTGGAAGCCTCAGTTTTGTTTTTTTGACAGAGTCTCGCTCTGTTGCCCAGGCTGGAGTGCAGTGGCACGATCTCGGCTCACTGCGACCTCCACCTCCCGGGTAGCGAGTCCCCTGCCTCAGGCTCCCAAGTAGCTGGGACTACAGGTGTGTGCCACCACACCAGGCTAATTTTTTGTATTTTAGTAGAGACAGGGTTTCACCATGTTGGCCAGGATGGTCTCGATCTCCTGACCTCGTGATCCGCCCGCCTCGGCCTCCCAAAGTGCTGGGATCACAGGCGTGAGCCACCGCGCCCAGCCAGAAGCCTCAGTTTTCAGGAGGCCAGAGCCATTGTGCATGCTGAAAGCACTTCTAGAGAGAGACACTGCGCCCATGCTGGGGGGCGGGTGAAAACACCTAGGGTGGCTCCCGCCATAGGCAGGAGGGTGGGGAGGGGACAGTGGGCACGCACCCTCTGCCAGATGGCCTCCTGGCCGCTCCAGGCCAGTGCCAGGTTGATGCCATTCAGCGCCATCCAGTCTATCTCTCGCTCCCAGCGGGCCCAGTCCCACCACACGAAGGAGTAGCTTTGCGTGCACACATTCTGGTAATAGCGGTACCTGCGGGCAGTGTCATGAGCGGGGGCGCATCCCACCCTGCAGGGTCCACAGCCCTGGAACAAATCCCCCATCCCCCACCTAGAGGAGAGGGGAGGGGCTCCAAACAATGCCCTTCTGCTTCACACTGGGACCCACCCCAGGTGGAGCTATGACCAGGTACCTGGGCTGGGCTTCTGAGGCACTCGCCCCCTGTACTCCCCCAGGGCCCTCTAGCCTGGCGGGTATTTGGGTGGCATATTCCACTTTCATGCCACCCTGCCAGAGCCCCTCCTCTGCACGGTGTTTTCCTGGAACGGGGAATCCCTGCCCCCACAGTCTGACAGATGGGCGGGGGACAGTTGTGTGGACACATCACTCCACAGTGTGGCAGGCGCTGGAACACAGGCCTGTGTGGGAGGATGGGGGCGTCCTTCCTCAGTCCGCAGGTTCAAGGAGAGGGTGGGGGAGGAACGGAAGAAAATTCATTCATCACCAATTGTGCACCACAAATTCTACGCCCATCATCGTGCAAATCCTCACAATAACACTGCACGGTAGGCGTCTTGTTTTCGTTTTTCAGGTGGGCCAGCCGAGGCTCTGAAAAGCAGAGTGGCTGGCTCAAGGCCACACAGCTACTGGAAGCGGCGCAGCTGGGCCTTCCGGCCAGCGCTCCCCGTTCAGCCTCCCGATTTGGGTGGCAGCGGCTCAGGGAAGGGGTGAGCGCCTCGGGCGGACGCGGGGAAGCTGCGGGGCGGTACCTGTTGGGCGTGGCCTCGGTCAGCTCCCCCGGCACAGCGGGCAGTGGCCGCGGCAGGCGCAGCTGAGAGCCGGACCAGGCCACGTGGCAGCCGCAGAAGTCGCGCAGGTAGCGGTGCAACCCCGCAGCGGCCGCCACGCCCGTGGAGCCGCGCACCCGCACGCGCGCCGCGCCGCCGCCGCCCAGGCTGTAGGTGTCCAAGCCCGGCTTGGTAGCCAGGGCGCGCTCCACCGACACCGAGAAGTCGGCCGCCGGGCCAGGCCCCAGCAGCCGGGCCACGAGCGCCCGCACGGCCGCCGCCTCCCGGGCCTCGTCGTCTGCCGCGCCCCCGGCTCTGGCCAGGAGAAGGACCCCCACCGCCGCGGCCACCGCCACCGCCACCGCCACCATGGTCTCAGCCCGGCGGGTCCCGCTACTGCCAGGGGGCGGGGCGGCCCGCGTCCAATCAGCTGCCGGCCTCCGGCCACGTGGACCCGAAGGCCAAACCCGGGCTCAGGGCCAGGAGTCGTGGCTTCCGGGTCCCAGGACACTCCCTTGGGGGCGTCTCGTGACCGCATGCGGTGGGGAGGGCGTGACCCTGGCTCCAGGGCCGGAGGGGACCCGCTGGCCCTCACAGAGCACTGTATCAGGCACTGCCATAGCTACTGCCCTACTGATGAACGAGAAGACGGTCCCTACCGTCCGTGTCAGGGGGTTGACCTAGAAATCAAATACTTACAGAAATAAGGATTTCCATCATAGTTGTGATGCTGCGAAGAAGTGCAAGGGTAAGACTTCCAAAGGAAGTGACTTTTAACCTGAAACTCAGAGATGAATAGGAATTGACTAGAAGAGGGAAAGGAAGAGCCTTCCAGAGAGAAGAAATGCATTTATGAAGGCCCTGGGAAGGCAGAGAGCTTGCAGATTTGAGGAACAGGCTAGGAGGTTCGAGGAGGGATGGGGCCATGTGAGCCCAGGCCGGCCGTGGGGCAGGGCTGGCGGACACGTTAAAGGCTGTCCATTGGCAGCAGCAGCAACATGACAGGAACTGTCATTTTGTCAGAAGTTTCCAACCAGAGCGACTCCATCTTGAACAGGGGCTGCATAAAATGAGACAGAGACCTGCTGGGCTGAATTCCTGGGAGGTTAGGCCTTCCTCCTCACAGGATGAGACAGGAGGCCAGCACAAGGTAAAAGGTCATAAGCCCCCGCTGATAAAATGGAATGCAGCAAAGAAACCGGTCAAAACCTGCCAAAAGCAAGACAATCAGGAAGGTGACCTCTGGTCGTCCTTGCTGCTCATTATACGCTAATTATAATGCATTAGCATGCTAAAGACACTCCCAGCAGCACCAGGCGGTTTACAAATGCCATGGCAACGTCCAGAAGTTACCCTATATGGTCTAAGTAGTGGAGGAACCCTCAGTTGGGGAGGAATCCCCACCCCTCTTCTGGAAAACTTATTACTAACCCACCCCTTGTTTATCATATAATCAAGAAATAACCATAAAAATAGCCAACCTTAGGCCAGGAGCGGTGGCTTATGCCTGTAATCCCAGCACTCTGGGAGGCTGAGGCTTGCAGATCACCTGAAGTCAGGGGTTTGAGACCAGCCTAGCCAACATATAGTGAAAACCCAACTGTACTAAAAATACAAAAGTTAGCCAGACATGGTGGCACACTCCTGTGGTCCCCGCTACTTGGGAAGCTGAGGCAGGAGAATCGCTTGAATGCTGGAGGTGCAGGTTGCAGTGAGCCAAGATTGCACCATTGCATTCCAGCCTGGATGACAGAGCAAGACTCCATCTCAAAAAAGAAAAAAGAAAAAAGGTTGAAAGAGGCCTGGAATCAGATGCCGACTTTAGATACTAGGAAAGTATGATTTTTTTTTTTTTTTTTTTTTTTAATCTCAGCTCACAGGAACCTCAGCCACCCAGGTTCAAGCCATTCTCCTATCTCAGTTTCCTGAGTAGCTGGGATTACAGGCACATGCCACCACACCTGGCTAACCTTTGTAGGGATGGGGTTTCGCCATGTTGTCCAGGCTGGTCTTGAACTCTTTTTTTTTTTTTTTTCTTAAACATTTTATTCATTTTATAGAGAGATTTCTCTTTCGTTTGCTTTTGTTCCAATCATTAGGAGAGTGGTTGAGGAGTACTGAATCCATCACTACTTTGATGACACAGGTAAGATTCCAGATTCACATTTCCAGGTACCAAGAGTTCCCTCTAAATGCCACAATCAAGTCAGCCTTCTTTTACATTTCTCTCTACTGAACACAGCAATGCCCATTGGTATTTCTGAAGTGTAATTGCATCTTAGGTCGGTATTTCTCCAAGTAAAGCAGCTGTTTGGAATGGAACACTCCCCTTCTTTTTTGTCTTATAAACTGAACTGCATCTTCGTACTTCATTCCACATTCAATCAAAGCAAGTGCAACCAGCACAGGTGCCCCTTCCCAATCCCGCAACACAATGCACTGCAACAGAGCAACCTGGCTCTTCACGAAATTTGGTTTTTAACAGGTTTAACCAATCATCTACTATCTGATTAGGGGGTGGAGCTCCATCATCCAATGGCCAATCTAGAACGTGGATTCCTTCTTTTTCAACTGGAGCTTTATCATAGGTAGCATCACAAACTTGAACCAAAGTCATCACTCCATACTTCTTAAGTTCCTCTGTGAACTTGTTGAGAGTAGCATTGGTTGGGTTGTGAGTTATCAGAAAATACATGTTCTCATAGGAGATCTCCACAGGGGCTGGACAGTTCATTATGGCAAATAAAAAGTGTGAGCGTGCGTGTGTGATGGGGAAAGTGGAAAAAAAAATTCAATCTTGAAATGTTTCACAGCAGAAAACATTAAAAAGACCACTAAAGGCCGGGCGCGGTGGCTCACGCCTGTAATCCCAGCACTTTGGGAGGCCGAGGCGGGCGGATCACAAGGTCAGGAGATCGAGACCACGGTGAAACCCCGTCTTTACTAAAAATACAAAAAATTAGCCGGGCGCGGTTGTGGGCGCCTGTAGTCCCAGCTACTCGGGAGGCTGAGGCAGGAGAATGGCGTGAACCCGGGAGGCGGAGCTTGCAGTGAGCCGAGATCGCGCCACTGCACTCCAGCCTGGGCGACAGAGCGAGACTCTGTCTCAAAAAAAAAAAAAAAACCACTAAAATACCTATTATCAATCTGTTTTCTCTCTTCAACTTGGTTATTCCTTATGAAGCTTCTCTCTTCAGGATAAGCAAATTATTTAGAATCCACTTGAATCCAAATTCAATTTGGGCCTCAATTTCTGCAGATGGATACCTTCAGTCTCCAAAAAAATCCAACTACATACAAAACTTAAGCAGCCTTTACTACATTTAGGCACTAGTGACACAAGTTAAAAGTGTAGGTTGGCCAGGCGAGGTGGCTCACGCCTGTAATCCCAGCACTTTGGGAGGCCGAGATGGGCCGATCACGAGGTCAGGGGATCGAGATCATCCTGGCTAACACAGTGAAACCCTGTCTCTACAAAAAATACAAAAAAATTAGCCGGGTGTGGCGGCGGACACCTGTAGTGCCAGCTACTTGGGAGGCTGAGGCAGAAGAATGGGGTGAACCTGGGAGGCGGAGCTTGCAGTGAGCCGAGATCGCGCCACTGCACTCCAGCCTGGGCAACTGAGCGAGACTCAGTATCAAAAAAAAAAAAAAAAAAAAAAAAAAAGTGTAGGTCACTTTCCACTTGTTTACTTGATGCTGAATTTTATTGGAGTCATTAAAAGAAATATGCTTGCGGCCGGGCGCGGTGGCTCAAGCCTGTAATCCCAGCACTTTGGGAGGCCGAGGCGGGTGGATCACGAGGTCAGGAGATCGAGACTATCCTGGCTAACATGGTGAAACCCCGTCTCTACTAAAAATACAAAAAACTAGCCGGGCGTGGTGGCGGGCGCCTGTAGTCTCAGCTACTTGGGAGGCTGAGGCGGGAGAATGGCGTGAACCCGGGAGGCGGAGCTTGCAGTGAGCCGAGATCACGCCACTGCACTCCAGCCTGGGAGACACAGCGAGACTCCGTCTCAAAAAAAAAAAAAAAATATGCTTGCAATTAAAAAAAAAAAGCCAACTATTTCTGAGGCCAGTCTCAGTGTCCAGGAGTCTTCAAGGCAATGTTAATTATGGCACATAGAACTTCCAAGCTAACTTGTCAGCGAAAACGCTGTGCTGAGCCTGGCAGAAGTCTGCCCTCACCCTCAGAATCGCCATAAATGTGCAACGTATATTCCAACGAAACACGCTGGCGAGCTGGGGGCTGGGCATTGAAGTCCGGCGGCGGCGGGAGCGAGGAGGTGCTTCTCTCCTCAGTCACCTCGGCGGCAGCGGCGGTAGCGGTGGCGGCAGCGGCGGTAGCGGTGGCGGCGGCGACGACTCCCCACTCAGCCTCGGCGCGCGACACTCGGCCCGGCCTGGCGGCGGCGGCGCGTCTCAAGTCTTCTTGCTGCTGCTGCTGCGTCCGCCGCTGCGTCTCCTGCTGCCGCCATCGCCCCCGCTGCTGCCGCTGCCCTGTGGCGTCGCCTCGCGCGGTGTCCGGCCGCTGGTGCCGCTCCCTCGAACTCTTGATCTTAAGTGATCCATCTACCTCATCCTCCCAAAGTGCTGGGATTACTTCTAAATTCTCCAGACGAGTTTTGCCTCCAGATTGCCTGTTTGATGGCTAACAGGTGTCTTTGCTCCTTGGATTGCTCCTTATCTAAATTGCTCAGATAAGAACTTTTTGTCTCCGGGGCCTGTTCAATGGTCACCGGGTGATTTTCGCTCTCTCAGCTTTCTTAAGGTCTAGATTGGGACCCCTTTCCAGTAACAATTTCACAGATTGGGAAACAGAGCCAGAGACAGGAAGTGACTTGGGCAAGATCACTAACTAGTAAGGAAAGCAGCTCTGGGCTAAAACTGGAACTCCTGACTCCCAGAGCAGGGTTCTTGCTGCTCTTCCCCAGGCAATGCAACTTGTTAGGCTTCCTATCTGATCAGGGAGGGCTTGAGTAAAGCTGCTCTGGGGCTGGGAGTGGCCGACTCTCTAGAAGGACTGCACTTGATGTGTTAGATGGGGTGGCCCACTCCTGTAATCACAGCACTTATGGAGGTGGAGGCAGGTGGAGCTCTTAAGTCCAGGAGTTTGAGACCAGCCTGGGTAACATGGAGAAACCCTGTCTCTACAAAAATCTTCTGGGCACAGAGGCCTGTGTTTGTGGTCCCAGCTAGCTCCTCAGAGGCTGAGACAGGAGGATGGCTTGAGCCCAGGGGTTTGAAGCTGCAGTGAGCCATGATCACACCACTGCACTCCAGACCAGGCAACAGAGAGAAATCCTGACTCATAAAAGAAAGTCTAGCCCATCGTAGTGGCCCCTGATCCTAGGAGGTTGAGGCAGGTGGATTAGAGTCTAGGAGTCCAAGACCTGCCTGGGTAACATAACATGGCAAAACCCCTTCTGTACAAAAAATACAAAGATTAGCCCAGCATGGTGGCATGCACCTGTGGTCTCAGCTACAGGTTGGGAGAATAGGTTCGTTTGAGCCTGGGAGGTCGAGGCTGCAGTGAATCCAGATGGCACCACAGCACTCCAGGCCAGGGACTGAGCAAGGTAACACATTATCATCTATTTATTTAAGACTCTGTAGCCGGGCGCGGTGGCTCAAGCCTGTAATCCCAGCACTTTGGGAGGCCGAGACGGGCGGATCACAAGGTCAGGAGATCGAGACCATCCTGGCTAACATGGTGAAACCCCGTCTTTACTAAAAATACAAAAAACTAGCCGGGCGAGGTGGCGGGCGCCTGTAGTCCCAGCTACTTGGGAGGCTGAGGCAGGAGAATGGCGTAAACCCGGGAGGCAGAGCTTGCAGTGAGCTGAGATCCGGCCACTGCACTCCAGCCTGGGCGACAGAGCGAGACTCTGTCTCAAAAAAAAAAAAAAAAAAAGACTCTGTAAACAGTGGTTGTGGGAGGGAGGGGGAGATTCAGGGACACTGTGGGTGAAAGACATCATTATAATAGGGTCTTTAGTACTGTTTGATCCTTTTTTTTTTTTCTTTTTTTTCTTTTTTTGAGATGGAGTCTCCCTCTGTCGCCCAGGCTGGAGTGCAGTGGCGCCATCTCCTGTCTCAGCATCCCAACATCCCAACTAGCTGGAACTACTGGCATGTCTTGGGATGGGAGGAGGGTTCTCAAAAAAAAAGAACTTACCAACAACAGTATAGGTTTGGAAAAGGAAAGTTTATTAGAAAGGAAGAACGCTGCAGCCGAGTGCAGCGGTGCCTCCGCGGGAGGACTGAGTGTGCTGCGGTGGATTTTCCTTAGGAGCATGTGTGGACCTTAAGGTGGGAACTTAGGGTTGTAAACTGAGCTTCAGCACGGCATAGAATGTACAGAAATTTTAGGTTGTGAAGGCAGAGCCCTCAGGAATGAGATTGGTGCCTTTGTAAGGGAGGCCAGAGAGAAAGCCCTACCCGCTTCTATCATGTGAAACCACAGTGAGAAGGCACAGCTTATTAAGCAGGGAGTGAGCCCTCACCAAACACTGAATCTATAAGCACCTTCATCTTGGACTTTCCAGCCTGCAGAAGTGTGAGAAATAAGTGTTTGTTGTGTGTGTGTGTGTGTGTGTGTGTATATATATATATAAATATATAGACATTTTAGTTACTTATAAAAGTTGAAAGAGGCTTGGAATCAGATGCCAATTTTAAATACTAGGGAAGTTTTTTTTGTTTTTTCTTTTGAGACAGAGTCTCCCTCTGTCGCCCAGGCTGGAGTGCAGTGGCCTGATCTCAGCTCACTGCAACCTCCACCTCCTGGTTCAAGCAGTTCTCCTGTCTCAGCCTCCTGAGTAGCTGGGATTACAGGTGTGCACCATCATGCCCGGCTAATTTTTGTAGGGACTGTGTTTCATCATGTTGGCGAGGCTGATCTCTAACTGTTGACCTCAAGTGATCCACCTGCCTTGGCCTCCCAAAGTGCTAGGATTACAGGTGTGAGCCACCATGCCTGGCCTTGATTACTTTCAAATTCCCCACACAAGGAGTTTTGCCTCCAGATTGCCTATTTGATGGTCAACAGGTGTCTTTGCTCCTTGGATTGCTCCTTATCTAAATTGCTCAGATAAGAACTTTTTGTCTGGAGGGGGTGTGATTTTTGCTGTCTTCACCTTTCTTTGAGTCTGGATTGGGACCCCTTTCCAGTAACAATTTTACAGATTGGGAAACAGAGCCAGAGACAGGAAGTGACTTGGGCAAGATCACTAACTAGTAAGGAAAGCAGCTCTGGGCTAGAACTGGAACTCCTGACTCCCAGAGCAGGGTTCTTGCTGCTCTTCCCCAGGCAATGCAACTTGTCAGGCTTCCTATCTGATCAGGGAGAGCTTGAGAAAGGCTGCGGGGCTGGGAGTGGCCGACTCTCTAGAAGGACTGCACTAGGTGTGCCAGATGTGGTGACTCACACCTGTAATCACAGCACTGAGGGAGGCTGAGGCAGGTGGACCACTTGAGTCCAGGAGTTTGAGACCAGCCTGGATAACATGGAGAAACCCCGTCTCTACAAAACTTGGGCACAGAGGCCTGTGTTTGTGGTCCCAGCTAGCTCCTCAGGAGGCTGAGAGAGGAGGATGGCTTGAGCCCAGGGGTTTAAGGCTGCAGTGAGCCACAATCACACCACTGCAACTCCAGGCCAGGCCAGGCAACAAAGCAAGACCCTGACTTTAAAATTGAAAAAAAAAAAAAAGTCTAGCCCATTGCGGTGGCCCTTGATCCTAGGAGGTTGAGGCAGGTGGATCACTTGAGTCTAGGAGTCCAAGACCAGCTTGGGCAACATGGCAAAACACCTTCTCTACAAAAAGTACAAAGATTAGCCTGGCATGGTGGCATGCACCTGCAGTCTCGGCTACTGGGGAGGTTGAGAGGGGAGGATCGCTTGAACCTGGGAGGTCGAGGCTGCAGTGAGCCCAGATGGCACCACAGCACTCCAGGTCAGGCAACAGAACGACAGAGTAAGATAACACATTATCATCTGTTTGTTTGCTTGTTTTTTTTTTTTTTTTTTTTTTTAATTTTAAGGCTCTGTAAACAGTGGTTGTGGGAGGGAGGGGGAGATTCACATTTTGAGTGAAAGCCTTTTTTTTGTTTTTGTTTTTTGATAATAGGGCCTTTAGTACTGTTCGATCCTCTTTTTTTTTTTTTTTTGAAATGGAGTCTGGCTCTGTCCCCCATGGTTGGAGTGCAGTGGCGCCATCTCCTGTCTCAGCCTCCAGACTAGCTGGGAATACTGGCATGCACCACCACGCCTGACTAATTTTTGTATTTTTAGTATAGATGGGGTTTCACCAGGCTGGTCTTGAACTCCTGACCTCAGGTGATCCACCCGCCTCAGCCTCCCAAAGTGCTGGTATTACAGGCATGAGCCACTGCGCCTGGCCTGATCTTTTACTATGTGACACAACTCATTACTTTTCCAGTAGTGTGTGTGAAGCAAGTTGGCTGGGTTCTCTGCATGCTCTCCAGCCCATCTCATCTTTTGCTCCTGGCTAGCCTACCCCTCTGCTCATGCGCTCCAGAATACCCCAGGATTGCTTAGGCTCTGCCCATCTAATCCAGTTGCCTGCCTATCACACAGCCCAGCTCAGATCCCAGCCCACCTTGCCAAAGGAGGAATGAGTCCTTCCCTATCTGGCCACCAGAGAGCAGCCCACACCTAGGACATGCCTTGGGTAGGCTGAGGCATTGAGGGGGCAGGCCACTTTGATCTGAAACACTGAGGCTGCCAGCTGGCTTTGAGGTCCAATGCCCCCTCTACCCAAGGTTCCTGGGGCAGAAAGAAGTGCAGTCTGGTGATAGACTTGTCACCTATCTCTACAAAGCTTGGGACTCCCCAGGCCAAGGATGCCAAGGCCACCCTCTCCAACACTGGTTTTAGGACCTCAAGATGAGGGGCATTTCCTGGACAGGAGCACAGACTCATCAGACACACGTCTGGGGTCCTTGGGGTTCCACAAAAAAGGGATCAGGGTAAAGGGCACATCTCTTAAAAACAGGAGAGGCCGGGAGCGGTGGCTCGCGCCTGTAATCCCAGCATTTTGGGAGGCCGAGGTGGGCGGATCATGAGGTCAGGAGATCGAGACCATCCTGGCTAACACAGTGAAACCCCTTCTCTGCTAAAAATACAAAAAATTAGCCGGGTGTGGTAGCGGGCGCATGTAGTCCCAGCTACTCGGCAGGCTGAGGCAGGAGAATGGTGTGAACCCGGGAGGCGGAGATTGTGGTGAGCTGAGATCACACCACTGCACTCCAGCCTGGGTGACAGAGCAAGACTCCGTCTCAAACAAACAAACAAACAAACAAACAAAAAACAGAAGGAAATGGCCAGGCGCGGTGGCTCATGCCTGTAATCCCAGCACTTTGGGAAGCCGAGATGGGTGGATCACTTGAGGTCAGGAGTTACAGACCAGCCTGGCCAACATGGCAAAACACCATCTCTACTAAAAATACAAGAAATTAGCCGGGTGTGGTGGTGGGCGCCTGTAGTCCCAGCAACTTGGTAGCCCGAGGCAGGAGAATCGCTTGAACCTGGAAGGCAGAGGTTGCAGTGAGTCAAGATCGCCCCATTGGACTCCAGCCTAGGCAACAAAAAGCAAAACTCCATCTCGAACAAAACAAAACAAAACAAAAACAAAAAAACCCCAGGAACAAATGGATGCAGCTATCCTGTTCCCCACCCCCTACCACAGGGCTTTGGGACTTCCTGCACACTCCACAGCTCAATCTTGGTCAACCCATCTTCAGCTGGAAGCAGCCCAAGGCCACTGGATTCTGAGAACTCAGTCTAGCCAAGGACTCACTGGCCCTGCTTCCTCACAGTTCATCAGAGAGGCATGGGAGGAATTTCTTCCCAAGGAAGCCCTAGGCCACTCCCATTTTATTCAGATTATATGCCATAAAATTTGCCAGTGTAAGGCTGGGCCCGGTGGCTCACGCCTGTAATCCCAGCACTTTGGAAGGCCAAGGCAGGCAGATCATATGAGGTCAGGAGTTCGAGACCAGCCTGGCCAACATAGTGAAACCTCGTCTCTACTAAAAATACAAAAATTAGGGCGTGGTGCTGCATGCCAATAATCCCAGCTACTCAGGAGGCTGAGGCAGGAGAACCACTTGAACCTGGGAGGTGGAGGTTGCAGTGAGTGAAGATGGTACCACTGCACTCCAGCCTGGGCAACAAGAGTGAAACTCCATCTCAGAAAAAAAAAAAAAAAATTAGCGGGGTGTGGTGGTGCGCACCTGTAATCCTGGGTAATCAGGAGGCTGAGGTGGGAGAATCCTTTGAAACTGGGAGGTGGAGGTTGCAGTGAGTCAAGATCATGCCACTGTACTCCAGCCTGGGCAACAGAGCAAGACTCTATCTAAAAAAAAAAAAAAAAAAAAAATTTACCAATGTAAAGTGTACAATTCAATGGGTTTTAGTATATTCACATAATTGTGCAGCCATCAGCAGCCTAACTTTACATTTTCATCATTCAAAAAGAAACTCCATACTCCTTAGGAGTCACTCCCCACTGTAACTCTCTCCCCAGCCCCATCCGGCATCCAGTCCTGGCATCCACCAAATCTGTGTCTATGGGTTTGTCTATTCTAGACATTCCAGATACACGGAATCATACATTGTTGGTCTTCTGTGGCTGGTTTTTGAGGTCCATTCATGTTGTAGCATTTATCAGTATCTCATTCCTGTTAATTGTAGAACAATATCCATCATGCCCCTCCTACCTTTTATTGATCCATTTATCAGCTGGTGGACATTGGGCTGTTTCCATTTTGGGGCTATTATGAATAATGCTGCCATGAACATTTGTGTGCAAGTTTTTGTGGGTATGATTTCGTTTTTCTTGGGTAGATAAGAAAGTGGAATTGCTGGGTCTTAGGTTAATTCTGTTTAATGTATTTTTTTGAGTGAGAGTCTCACTCTGTCATCTGGGCTGGAGCGCAGTGGCGTGATCTTGGCTCACTGCAATCTCTGCCACCTGGGTTCAAGAGATTCTCCTGCTTCAGCCTCCTGAATAGCTGGGATTACAGGCATCTGCCACCGCACCCGGCTAATTTTTGTATTTTTAGTAGAGACGGGGTTTCGCCATCTTGGCCAGGCTGGTCTTGAACTCCTGACCTCATGATCCACCCACCTGGGCTTCCCACAGTGCTGGGATTACAGGCATGAGCCACTGTGCCCGGCCAATTCTGTTTAATATTTTGAGGAACTGCCAGACTGCTTTCCAAAGCAGCTGCACCATTTTACATTCCCACCAGCAGTGAATTGGGGTTCCAATTTCTCCTTGTAATTTTCTTTTTTTTTTTTTTTTGAGACGGAGTCTTGCTGTGTCATCCAGACTTGAGTGCAGTGGCCGGATCTCAGCTCACTGCAAGCTCCGCCTCCCAGGTTTACGCCATTCTCCTGCCTCAGCCTCCCGAGTAGCTGGCACTACAGGCGCCCGCCACCATGCCCGGATAATTATTTATATTTTTAGTAGAGATGGGGTTTCACCGTGTTAGCCAGGATGGTCTCAATCTGCTGACCTCGTGATCCGACTGCCTCAGCCTCCCAAAGTGTTGGGATTACAGGCGTGAGCCACCGCGCCTGGCCCAACACCTGTATTTTTCTTATTGCCTTTTGTGGGTGTGATGTGGTATCTCCTTGTGGTTTTCATTTGCATTTCTGTAATGACTAATGGTGTTGAACATCTTTTCATGGCTTTATTGGCCATTCATATAGCTTACTTGGAGAAATGCCTATTCAAACCCTTTGCCTATTTAAAAAAACTGAGTTGTTTTTATTATTGGGTGTAAGAGTTACTTATATATTCTAGATACAAGTCCCTTATCAGATAAATGATCTACAAATATTTTCTTCTATCAGGGTTGTCTTTTCAGTTTCTAGATTCTAACCTTTGAAGCACAAACGTTTTTTTCTTTGGAGATAGAGTTTCACTCTTGTCATCCAGGCTGGAGTGCAGTGGCATGACCTTGGCTCACTGCAACCTCTGAATCCCGGGTTCAAGCAATTCTCCTGCCTCAGCCTCCCAAGTTGCTGGAATTACAGGCATGCACCACCACACTTGGCTAATTGTTTGTATTTGTAGTAGAGACAGGGTTTCTTCATGTTGGCCAGGCTGGTCTCGAACTCCTGACCTCAGGTGATCCACCTGCCTTGTCCTCCCAAAGTGCTGGGATTACAGGTGTGAGCCACCATGCCCGGCGAAGCACAAAAGCTTTAAATTTTGCTGAAGCCTAACTTATCTATGTATTTTTTATTTTTTATTTTTTATTTATTTATTTATTTATTTTTTTTTTTTGAGACGGAGTCTCGCTGTGTCGCCCAGGCTGGAGTGCAGTGGCGCGATCTCGGCTCACTGCAAGCTCCGCCTCCCGGGTTCACGCCATTCTCCCGCCTCAGCCTCCGAGTAGCTGGGACTACAGGCGCCCGCCACCACGCCCGGCTAGTTTTTTGTATTTTTAGTAGAGACGGGGTTTCACCATGTTAGCCAGGATGGTCTCGATCTCCTGACCTCGTGATCCACCCGCCTCGGCCTCCCAAAGTGCTGGGATTACAGGCTTGAGCCACCGCGCCCGGCCAATATTTTTTATTTTTTATCACTCGTGCTTTGGGTGTCATATCTAGAAATCACTGGCTAACTCAAGGTTAGGAAGATGTACTCCTATGGTTTCCCCTAAGAGTTTTATAGTTTTCACTTACATTTTAGGTCGGGAATCCACTTTGAGTTAATTTTTGCATATGGTGGGGGTAGTGGCCCAAATTTGTTCCTCTGCATGTGGAAACCCCATTGTACCAGTGTCATTTGTTGAAAAAGACAGATCTTTCCTCAGTGAATTATCTTGACCCCTTTATCAAAAATCAAGTGACCATAAATGTTAGGATTTATTCCTGGACTCTCAATTCGAATTCACTGATTCCAAATATCTATTCTTATGAGGCCTTCCCTTCCCACCGAGCAGAAGCTGAGAGCTCCCTGACCAGAGTTTCCACTGGAGACCTTATATTTGAGGAGCTGGGTGGGGTGGGCCCCTCAGGGCCGACTCCAGGGACAGGTAGCACTGTTAGGGAGGAGGAAGGGCTTCAGGCTAGGCTGGAACATGGAACGAACAGGGGCTGTAGGGGGTTGCGGCCCTTTCACCTGTCTGGGGGCAGTGCTGGTCAGCCTGCCCAGGTCACATTCCTGGGCAGCCCCTGCCCTGGAGGCCCCTGGAGGGAGGAGCGACGAGGGAGGGCACCGAGAATGCAGTGCCTCACTAGGCAGTGGGGAGGGGGCCTACTGCCCAGCCTGCCACCCTGGACGGTCTGCCTGCATTCCGTCCTGCTGCCTGCCAATCCCAGCACCTCACATTCCCCAGCTGCCCTGAGGAATCTGTGTGGAGCCTCCACTTACACTAAGGCCAAGGGTGTCAGGGCTCAAAATAGCCATGCCACTGGGCCCTGGAGGGCACACTTGGAGAACAGGGAGAGACAGGTGGGGAGATACCCAGTGCCCCTCTGCCCCCATGCTGTCTGGATGTGCAACGCGTGAAGGGGAGATGAAGATGGGCCGCCCAGTCCCCTCCTCCCATAGGTAGTATCTGCAGAGCTGACTTGAATCCTGTGAGTGGGAAGGTGCCTGGGAAACTTGGAACAAGGTGAGAATTTCCCAAACCAACTGCCCAGCCAGGCCCACTGCAGCTATGGCCTTTGACACAAGGAAAAGCAGCAACGCTGGAGGAGGGAGGCAAAGGTTGGGGGTCTAAAGGGGCTCAAGACGGCTGAGCCTGCAGCGACACAGGGGCTGTGGGCACAGTGACAGGCAGCTTCTCTGGGGGAGTCAAACATACTTTATTCAACATAGGAATGTCTCAACAGGAGGGCCTTGGGCAGGGTTCTCTGAACTATGCTTCAAACCCCACTGGAAACAGAGCAAAGATCATCACAAAAACCTGGGACACCAGGGCAGGGGGCTGCACAAGGTCGGGTCAGGTCACAGTGGACAAGCACACAGGGGCCCCGCCCAGGGCCAGCCCAGCCTGAGAGAGGGGATGAGGGCTCCAGGCAGCTCACTCAGAAAAGCAAGGGTGGGAGGAGGACACCAGCCTGGCCCACTCAGGGAATTCTTTCTACCACTGAAAGCAGTGGGGATTAACTTAGCTGGGGCTGCCACACCAGCACATGATTACAAGGTTCGGGGTGACGGGGAGGAAGCCCCTTGGCAGGGCTGTGCAGCCCTCACAGCCACATGCACGGCAGCCCTGCCAGTGGCTTCCAAACAGCAAACCATCAGTGACACTGACCTTCCCTGCCCAGGACACCCCTCCTGAGACCTGGGGCCAGTGTGGTGAGGAGGGGGCACTGGGGGGCAGAGCTAGACAGGCTGCAGGCAGAACCAAGAAGACCTCAGTCCCACACTGAAGCCATCATGATTGCGGGTGGGGAAGATCTCAGGGTCTCCACCAGGGAAGAGCATCAGTCTGCACCCTTGGCCTGAGGGTGCGCTTGTGGGCAGGGCCCATGCAAGGCCTGAGAAGAAGCCAACCCCGGGGGAGGGAAGCCCTGTGCACTGCGGAGCAGCCAAGGCCTCTGTTCCAAGCACTCCCGGCTGTGCTATGTAGTGCAGGACAAGAACGGGGAGAGAGGAGAGGGGGGAGCGCAGGGTGGGGTCAGGGAGATAGATATCCTATGACCCCTGGGGGTGACAGGGAGAAGCCACTCATGATGGCCTAGTTGGGGCCAGCTGAATACCTAACAAGCACGAGAGGGGGGTGGGCAAAGGACGCAAATATCACCTTCCTGGACCCACCCCTGCTAACCCAAGAGTGGGACATGTTACCAGTGTCCCCTTCTAGGGGAGAAGCCGTATTGCTTCCCCCCACTACTCCTGCTAGAAACTATAGCGGCGGATGCAGGGAACTCAAAGTCTAGATATGAATGTCATGGGTGCTCCTTCCATCTACAATGCACGGGGAAGATGAAAGGACTTTGGGATGGCGTGGGAATGCAGACTGGCTCACCACCAGGAGGCGGGAAGGGCTGTCTGGATGGAGGGAAGCTAAGAAGGCAAGGTTGGTGCCCAGTGGGTATGAGTGACCACAAGAAAATCACTACACTACACACAAAGCTAGGGTGATGGGAGGCCCAGGGAGGACTATTCTATCTAAATGACTCACAGACGGGTGCCACGAATGCGCTGGTGCCCACAGATCACAACCACAGGCAGAGAAGCACAGCTGATCACTGTGGAGGGAGGTGGGGAGGGCAGCATGGGGCACATGGCCCTCACAGGGGCTCACTCTTCAAACTTCCCTTCCCGAATATGCTCAAAGGAGAAGGGTAGGAACTTGAAACCGGTCCCGCTGTAGAATTTATTCTGGAACTCAACCCTGGAGAAAGAGAAGAAGAACGCTATCATTCAATAGAAACTTTGTGAAACTTTTTGGGACTTCACAGTTGGGCCAGAAAGATGCCCCGTGCCCACCTCGCCCCAAGCCTCCCTTCCCCAGGGGAGCTGGAGAAAGCCCAGAGTGCAGAGATCCCACTTTTAAGGCCTGGGACTCGCCTCAGCAAGAGTTTGATGTACGGAGGAAGGGACGTGCCCTCAGTTCCCAGTCTTGCTCTGTCCTGCCGAGCAGTGTGTGTTTATGCACAGCTCTCTGTACAGAGGCATGTGTAAAAAAAGTTCAGTTAGCTTGAGCCTAACATCGTTAATGAAGGAGTGGCCCCCAACGCCCCCTCCTGGCAGGGGATCACACAGCCCACCTCTAAGGGAAGCCCCCTCCAGGGACCCTGGGCAAGCACCTCTGTTTGCTTGTTATTTTTCCTGGGGGGAGCTAGAAGGGCGAGCTTGGAGTGAATGTTGAAGGCTTTCCATTTAAGGAAGGAAATTCCCAGGAAAGAGGGGGAGTTAGGAGGGGAAGTCTTCTCAAAGCAATGGCAAAAATATTCTCCAACCACAAAAACATCTCAGAAAGAATTCTTCTCTTGGGGAGTAAAAAAATAGCCTGAGCTCCCTTCCCAGCAGTTCAACAGCCATGCCTGATAGTCTCTGTGGGGCTCTTGCACTCTCAGGGAGGGCAGGAGGAAGACTGTCCCATAAGCAGAGCTGGGCTGCTTGGCTGTGCTTCCTCCTACAAACTCACCCTGGACAGCTGCCCAGCAACCAAACCACACCAAATAAGGGCAGAAAAATGCATGATTCAGAGAATAAAAAGGCCAAGGAGAGCTGCCCTGAGGAATAGTTTCCACATGGTGCTGTGTGACCCTGGAGGCACTGGAGCCCCTGTAAGAACAGGCAGGGGTGCGGCTGTGGCAGGCTCCAGGTGACAGGTCATGTGCAGGGTGAGGGCTTTGAGGAGCTTTAAAGCTTCAGGAACCCTCGAGTTCCCTAACTCAGTCTTTACAAACAGCTTCCTCCCTCCAAGCCAAGAAGCAGGAATTAAGAGAACAGGGGCTGGGAGGTGGCTGGGGACCAAAGGTTACAGACAGTTTGCCAGTGGCATTGGGAGCTCCTCAGAGGCCCTTCACTGGGGTGCAGGCTGAGGAACACCCCCTTGGAGAAGACACAACAGAATTTTCTGAGTGGGAGTAAAAGCAGTCGGCTTTCTCCCACATATCCCCACATTCCACAGGGGTGGGTCAAGGTTTTCCAGGAAAAACAGGACTCAGGAGGGGGAGGACACAGAGCTTCCAACTGACGTTAGCTCAGGGTTCCTGCCAGAGCAATTCCAAACCAGGCCCTGGATTCACCCATGTCCCAACACCACACCAAAACTACTTCTCCAAGTTCCAGTTACTGAGACCACCTCTGAGAGAATGCAGTGGGGCCTAGCGGTAGGTTCCTGCTTCTCACCCACTTGTGTTAGGTTTGAATTCTTCATATTGAATAGACTGTGTTCCCATGTGGCAAGGGTTATTTCAGAACAGCTGAAAAGAGATTTGTATGTCCCCTTTTCATTCAACAATACATAGCCAGAGAGTGCACAAGTCACCTGAGGGTCCCAGGCCATTACCTAGGAGTGAATGTCAGCCTTGGTAGGGTATGCTGACCCCCAAATCCAGTGAGATGTCCAGAACTCTGACCCCGCCCCCTGCCTGGCTAATCACAAAACCATTCTAATCTCCAAACTGGTCAAATGCAGCAGCAGCTTTGTTTTCAGATGCCTGTGGGGGCACCACCCTTTTCTTGGCACCCCTCCAGTCACCTTATCTACCCATGGGGCCCAGCGAGGAGGAAGAGGGATATATGCCTGGGAGGGGCACATCAATTGTACTGTGTGAGCAGACAGGTGGCCTCCCCGACATACTGCCCAATACTGCCCCTCCCACCAGCTGCTGCTTTAGAGACTTAGAGTGGCCAGAACTGGGACATCTCGGGTCTATCTTGAGGTCAGCCTGATTTTACCTCCTTCCCTGGCCACCCTCACCCCAACCACCAAACACAAAGCTGGAAAGCAATTTCCCTGCCAGTCTCCCCACCCTCTCCTGTTGAACTGGGGAAAGGTGTGCTTCTTGAGAAAGTACAAACATGAAGTTCCCTGGGGCAAGGAGGGCCCCATCTGCCATCCTAGGTTCTTCCTTCTTTTTGGGCCTCTCCACTGCTCTGCTCAGGGAGACTCCAAGGTCTCGCCATGCCCCAAGCCACTGAAATGCACCTCTAGAATTCAACAGCTGTGAGGAGAGCCTCAGGAAACCAGATGAGTGTCTCTATCATCTCTTCCAGCTCCAGCACTTGGCAAAGGCCACCGGGTGACTCAGAGGGATTAACTGGGACCAAAAGACATCATTCCTGCCACGTAACAGGAACTCTTGTTTCCTCGAGTGGGTGAAGGAGGAAGGAGTCTTGGGGCCACTTCCCTTTCCTGGTGGGGGTTGTGACTGAGGGCAGGCAGTGTGGAAATACAATTCTGGGCTGACCTGTTTATCTAGCCCATTCTGCCACTCTCTGTGCAGTTCAGGGCCTAGAACACACATCCGTCTGATAGCCCGAATATCAGGGCAATGAGGGCGGCCTGGAACTACATTTTAAGAGTTCTGAGTTCTCCTGGGCAGCCATTCCCTCAACTGCTCCATGCTGTCATGCCGTGGCAACACTGCATTCCTATCAAGGAGTTGGTCCCTGATTCTGTCCCTTTAATCGCCACCCAATCTGTGAGTATACAGGTGGGTGTACATCTATGTGTATGTGGAATTCGCTAGGTAAGGAGAAACCAGGTTCCTTGGAAGGTAGGCCCTGGGGCAACAGTTCTGCATACAAATCAGTTTGATGTTTACAGTGATAACTACAATCAAATCCCTGTCTCATGCCTTCTCTGAAGAAGAAAAGACGTCTAATTACGGTAGGTAAGAAGCCAAGCACCCTTCATGTGGCAGGAGGGAGGAAAAGAGAGAGAAACTTGGGAGACAGAATTAGCTGCTTAATACCTTAACCTGCTCACGGTTTTCAAACACATCACCCCCCTTCCTATGACGCTGCATGAATCTCACACTAGTGGTTTATATGTTATCGAATCAAATGTTTTTCTCATTGTCCCCACTGAAGAGACCCAGAGCTTGTATAATGGGGCAGCCCTTGAATCAGGAAACAGCAGGCACAAAGTGGGAAATATGAAGATGCCTAGGCTGGATGCCAGGAAGAATAGCAGCACCATCCCTACAGCTGGTTCAGCAGCCCCAGAGACTCCACCTGGCTCCACCCTGGTAAGAGGGCCACAGCTCAGAACGCCTCCTGCAGTCCTGGGCCACAGGGAAGATCCAGGCATCCTGGACGCACAGCTGCATTTTGCCAGGAGGGGGCGCACAACCACCAACTTCATTCACTCCTGTTTCAGTGGTGGGGGAGGCGCCCCACTCATGTCGCAGGGACAGCCCTCCAAAGACGAGATTCTGGAAGCTGCACAAAGGAGGTCTGCACTGTTTATTCCTCTCCTACCCAATACTCCTATTGCCAAAATACATACGACATATACGGGGAGGCTGTTCCTTGCAAACAGCACCTGAGGGCATTCTGATGGTATTCCTCTGCCTCCTGTGGGGTCTCCTCTCATTCTGGACAGGTTAAAAGCAGTTTCTTTATGGGGGACCCCAGGCAGACACCCTCTCTCCAGGGCATCCCACTTTTTTTTTTTTTTGAGACGGAGTCTTGGTCTGTCACCCAGACTGGAGTGCAGTGGTGCAACCTCGGCTCACTGCAACCTCCATCTCCTGGGTTCAAGCAATTCTCCTGCCTCAGCCTCCCAAGTAGCTGGGAATACAGGCACCCACCACCACGCCCAGCATTTTTAGTAGAGATGGGGTTTCCCCATGTTGGCCAGGCTGGTCTCGAACTCCTGATCTCAGGTGATCCGCCTGCCTTGGCCTCCCCAAATGCTGGGATTACAGGTGTGAGCCACGGTACCCAGCAAGGGCATCCCACTTTTAAGCAGAGCAGCCGCGACCCATCCTGGAGCACCTGCTTTTTGCTGTGGCAGCACCTGGTGTGTGCATTACTTCCTACTTGCTCACAGTAACCTTGGTAGTGAATGTTCTGCTCAAGTCCCCTCCCTGCTGTGACAGAGCTGGAATTCCAACCCAGGTCGCCCGATTGGGAAGCCTGCTGTCCTGTCACTCATCACTTCAGTTCAGGGGGACATGGGAAGACACGGGGAGGCCACAGGTGAGCCTGAGGAGGAAGCAATCCTCTGGCAACAAAACCAGGCTCAGGCCCAGGCGACCTTGCTCTGCAGCAGTGCTCGGCTCCCGCCCTGCCCAGGGAGGAGATGACTGGCTACCCACGTGGGCTAGAATCAAGGTGAGGTGGTCACTGTTCCCTCAAATCCAGGGCTCAAGGGACAGGAGTGAAAAGAAAAGGAAGGAGACCAAGGGGCAAGAAAAAGTGAATCCTCAGAGGTTTCTCGTGCACCGAGGAGGGCTGAGGAAGTGTGCTTGGCGGAGGGGGGGTCGGCTGATAAGCTGAGAATACGGGGGCCAGCCAGATGAGCTGGGTGGGGAGGAGGGAGGCCAGACAGAAGAGAGCCAGGCCAGAGGAAGCTACGTCTACTGACACAGCAGGGTTTCTGAAGAAGAGTGCACCCCAGCCACGTCTTGCCCTTCCACGCCTCACCCTCCGCCCGTCATTCAGAAAAACCCACAGCTGAATCTTTGAGGAGGCTCGCGGTCACCCAGCCATGAGAAAATCAAAGATAAAGGGGAGTGGGGAAGGAGTTTCTCAGGTTCAGATGCTGGATTTTCTTCAGGTTTGGAGAACGAAGAGAACATTCATAGTCTTCTTCTGGCCTTGGGCTCATGAACACAGAGCATCCCATCCAGGGGCCTCCAAGGCACACCAGTGAGTCAGACCCCTATGCTCGTAAAACAGGAGGAGTGTGTGAGTGCTTCTCTGGGGAGAGGGGCCAGAACTTCCAGAGACACTGGGGTTTTGAGACCCCAAAAAAGAGAATCACAACATAAAGGAGGAAATAGAGACAAAGAAGTGGAGTCTGAGGTGGAACCGCCACAGAAAATACAGACTGCCCCAGTTTTTAGTATAAGCATGTCCCATGCACATTTGGGAAATACTCATACTGAAAAAATTATTTGTTGTTTATGTGAAATACACACTGTATTTTTTTTTTTTTTTTTTTTTTTTTTGAGACAGAGTCTTGCTTTGTTGCCCAGGCTGGAATGCAGTGGCAGAATCTTGGCTCACTGCAATCTCCACCTCCTGGGTTTAAGCAATTTTCCTGCCTCAGCCTCCCACGTAGTTGGGATTACAGGCATGTGCTACCACACCTGGTTAATTTTTGCATTTTTAGTAGAGATGGGGTTTCACCATATTGGCCAGGCTGGTTTCGAATTCCTTACCTCCTCCTGACCTCGAATCACCTCCTGAGGCAAGTGATTCACCTGCCTTAGCCTCCCAAAGTGCTGGGATTACAGGCGTGACCCACCACACCCCGCCACACTGTGTTTTTATGTGCTAAATCTGGCAACCCTGGTTTGAGGTGGTCACAGCACAGACTACACCCCCTCTCTCCCAGTCCCAGAGGCTGAACTCATGCTTTCTCCACACAGAGCCATTAGGAGTCCATTAAAGAAAACAAACAGAACCACCCCAAACCTGCCCTTCTGAAGAAGCTTCGTGAGTGTACCAACCTTCACCCTATAGAACCAGGAATCCCCCCAGCCTACAATGGAGCTGCCAAGGGTCCAACTCAAAGACCCCTGGCACAATGACAGAACAACGAGGGCAAAGCTGGGGTGCAGTGTGCTCTAGCCTTTCCTGCACTTAGCATCCATTCCAGAGCTGCTTCCACTGTTCTGAAGACAGAAGAGTTACACACCAGAGAGAAAACCAGAAACCCTACGACCCCAGCAGCCCCTCTAAGCCAAAATCAGGAGCACTGGGGACAGCTAAAGGCAGGGAGCGGGACCTGACACCACTCACCAGGGACCTCTCCCTAGAGTCTAGGGAAGGCTGAGTTGTGCTTTTCTTTTTTTTTTTTTTTTTTTTTGAGACGGAGTCTCGCTGTGTCTCCCAGGCTGGAGTGCAGAGGCGTGATCTCAGCTCACTGCAAGCTCCGCCTCCCGGGTTCACGCCATTCTCCCGCCTCAGCCTCCCAAGTAGCTGGGACTACAGGCGCCGCCACCACGCCCGGCTAGTTTTTTGTATTTTTAGTAGAGACGGGGTTTCACCGTGTTAGCCAGGATAGTCTCGATCTCCTGACCTCGTGATCCACCCGCCTCGGCCTCCCAAAGTGCTGGGATTACAGGCTTGAGCCACCGTGCCCGGCGGGAAGGCTGAGTTGTGCTTTTCTGTGATCATTTTCTGAAACTCAGTGGCAAAGCTGGTGCTGGGGTGTCCTGAGGTAAAGCTAGTGCAGGGCCAGCTCATGTTTCCTGCACAGACTTGCAGGGCTGTGTTGGGAGAAAAGCTGCCCTCTCACCGCAGCTAAGGACACATCCACCCCCATGCCCGCCCTGCCCCACTGCCCCTCACCAGTGTAAGCGCAGTGCATGGAGAAAGGCTGAGAGGCCCTCCATGATCAGGAGGATGGCCACGGTCAGGGTGGCAAAGGCAGCGAAGATGAAGAAGAGCGCCAAACCTCCTGCCAGGCTCTTCACGCTCAGGCCGATGTGGATCACCATGGTCCAAAGCACCTCAGACAGCTCTGGGGAATGGGAGACACAAAATCCAGTGCAGTTTGGCAAGAGGTAGCTGTAGGCACGAATTTTGCTCTGCCATTCCCCCACTAGGGTTCCCTGGACCCTGGCTTCCCACTGCCTTAGTGGGACCACCATGCAGAGCTAACCTGGCAAAAGTGCCGAGCCTCCTGTCTGTACTCATTCTCCTTGCGTTCAGGAACCTGAATAATTCCAGAACCTTCATGTAATTTCCATTCTACTTAAGCTCCCCAGCTGAGAGTACGACCACAGAGGGGGAAACTAGAGTTCCGGAGCCCGGAGAGGGGTACTCACGCGCATGAGCAAGGCTGAGGGCCCAGAGCCGCAAGTAGGAGGCAGTGTTGGAGATGCAGCCCAGGCAGTACTCAATGGTGTGGATGGCCTGGTGGACCATGGTGTCCCCAAAGTCAAACTGTCGTGGGAGGAAACCAGAGAGAAAACATAAGGCTAGGAGGGGAATGTGCAGGCATTCTGAGTTGTGGCTACCTGGCGCTTTGAACCTGGGCCAGGGCAGGGGACTGCACTTCCCATGGTTGGCACCTCAACTTTGGAGCGGCCAGAAGCACCCAGTGTTGAACTCAGGTGGTGATTTTGGCAATGCCTTCCCCAAAAATCCTGCCTGGCTTAGCCCTCACCTGGGACACCTCCATTCCCCTCAATACACTACATTTTCATTAACTACATCTTAGTAAGATTCTTCTTGACACATTTGTTTTTCTCCCTCTGGGGCTCTGTGCTCAAGAGGGGAGCGTGTGCTGAGTTGAGACACTGTTGGGAAAGTGACTGTCTGAGTCTGGGACCCTAAGGACCTGCAGGAGGGCAGGAAGGGATTTTCCCCAGACTGCGCTTCAAGAGATGGGCTCTCAATCTGGACACTGTCCTGAGAAGACTAGGCCTCTACAGCCACTTTACTTATTCTTTTTACAGCCTTTAGGGAGCAAGATAACCTTCTTTTTCTTTTGTGACGTCTAAAGAGATTACATGGTGAATTTTTTTTCCCTACATGATTTCACCACCATGTACAGGGAAATCCTAACGGAGTGTACGAATTTCCACATGGGTTAAGGCCAAACAGCACATCTCCAGTTTGTTTGTTTTCATTTTCCTCAAGCTCCCTTTGTCCCAGTTTTCCTTTCAATACCAAGAATTATTTCCAGAATAAAGGAATGGGCTGGAATAAGCTCTTGGGAGTGCACTTTCAGGATTGCTCCAAGCACAGTCAGGGGTGAACGTGGGCTTTTGAATTTGGTATATTCTGGAAGCCCCAGGTACTTTCCCTGGGCCTCTCACTCTGTCAGGCTGACCAAAGACCAGGAGGCACTCCCTTACGGGGCTTCCCCCACAGAGCACAGACCACAATCCTCTGAGCTTTCAGACACTCCTGAGGGCTCAGTGGCCTCCCCATCGGCCCCTGCCCTCAGATCAGGGTCTATTTTTCGCAGCAGTTCCTTTAAAAACCCACGTGATTCCACTCCCAAAGGACACCAGAAATGCCTTGGGAAATCACTGAGAACATGGGGATGGGAGAAAGTGGCTCGGCTGGTAAAGCCACAACAGCCCAGGCCACAGGGGTGCAGCCAGTGTGGAGGGGGCTGGCTCCACCATGCCATCTCTGGGCAAACGTCTGCTTTTCCCTCACCTCTATCGACACCTAGTCTATTTCTGGGCTTTTCTTCCAGAACAGGCTCTTCAAGTGTCCTTACTTACCCTGAAAACTAGGGTAATCCTAGTTCCCTGAGTTTCCTAAATCGTAACACCGTGGTTAAGAGCCCTCTCCTACCACTGCTGGTTGCTGCCACAGGGCCCGCATCGAAAGGAAGAAGTCCATGGCTCCCAGGAGTGCTGATCTCTACTCCTATGGGCCAGGGGGGCAGTGACCACTGGGCTCCCTTACAGCCAACCCTTCTGTGTTTTCATTCCACCTCAAGTTTCTCCCACTGAAAAAAGTGCAGGACAGGAGAGAAGCCTCGCTTCCAGGCCTTACCCTTGCCTTCTCTCCTTCATTCCCAGCTTCCTGCAGGCATTCTCAGGAGAGGCAAGGACTGGGTGAGAAATCCAGCCTAGCACTATGAGTCTGCCACTCAGCACACACCCAGTATCAATCAGCCATGACCGACCATGAATCGCTGCAGAGTCAATGTCCACATCCTCTGCCTCAGTTTCCTCTCTGCCCAGCCAGTCGTCACCCTACTGCACCCTGGCTTCCACTTTCACTCCTCCACAAAATGCCTCTACTTAGCAAGGTCACCCTGACCTCCCAGTTGTTACATCCTTTTTTTTTTTTTTTTGAGATAGAGTTTCACTGTTCACCCAGGCTGGAGTGCAGTGGCGTGATCTCAGCTCATTGCAACCTCTGCCTCCCGGGTTCAAGCAATTCTCCTGCCTCAGCCTCCTTAGTAGCTGAGATTATAGGCGCACACCACCACACCCGGCTGATTTTTGTACTTTCAGTAGAGATGGGGTTTCACCATGTCGGCCAGGCTGGTCTTGAACTCCCGACCTCAGGTGATCCACCCACCTTGGCCTCCCAAAGTGCTGGGACTACAGGCGTGAGCTACCGCACCCGGCCCAGTTGTTAAAGCTAACAGACGTTCTGTGTCCTTGTCCATGCTCTTGCAGTGTCTGTCACTATGGCCTCTTCCTCCTTCTTGAAATACCTGCCTCCCCTTGGTTTTCCTCCTACCTCTCCGGACAGTTCTTTTTAGTCTCTATCGAGGTTTTTTTTTTTTTTTTTTCCTTTTTTGAAACCGGAGTGCAGTGGCATGATCTCAGCTCACTGCAACCTCTGCCTCCCAGGAGAATCAAGTGATTCTCCTCCCTCAGCCTCCCAAGTAGCTGGGATTACAGGCGTGAGCCACCGTGCCTGGCCTTGGGACCTATAGCTTTCACTTCTTTAATATCTCATATTGGTTCCTTCCTTTCCAACTCGTCCTACAAACACCTTACTTCACTTCAGGCTTTCTGTTCTGTCCTGAATGACATCAAATGATGTGTCCATGCCTCCTGACCTTGCCCCTCCCCAACCCAATATACCCTACAACATGGTCACTGGGGGTATTTCCTCAATGCACCATGGCTATGTCACCACCAGCTTCACCACCGTCTCTTGGATGGCTCCTTGTTGTCCAAATGAGGCAAAAACTACTATGGCTGGTTTCTGCCAACCTCCAGTCTCACCTGTCCCCAGTTCCCCGCCCCTGCCTCTGCTCCAGCCGAGCTGAATACTTGCTAGTCCCCAACATGTGATGGGCCTGCAGGTCTTTTGCCTGTGAAGCTGCATATGCTGGTGGTCTGCATCGCTCCTCTACAGGGCCTCCTGCTTGACCAGAGTAAGATAACTTCCTTAGGGAGTCCTTCCAGGGTCTCCTTTTCCACCCTCACCCCAGTGTTCATCAGCTGCCCTCTTTCTGTGCTCCCATAGCATCTGGGGCACACTTCTATCACAGCACCTGTCATCCAGACTGTCTCCCCACTTTGGGAGGTCTTTGAAGGCAAGCACTATGTTCTTCTCTGTTTCTGTAGCACTATACATAGTGCTGGACGCATGGAGGGTGAGTGAATGCATGGATGGGTGGGATGAATGCACCTGGTGAGGAGACAGTGGGGAGAGGTGCCACTGACCCTTGCTGAGTGGTCACGGCCTTTGAAGATTTCCCAGACAACCAAGTGGCCTGGCTCTGGTGTGCAGCTGGACTGAGTCCCCACTAGGGAGAGGTACTAATGCTTCCACTGGGCTGGAGCAAGGGCCTGCATGGGACAAATACATTTTCACAGCCAAGCAAAATAGGGAAGTTCCAGAAGTAGGCTGAACTTTTTTTTTAGGAATCTGTTTTGTTTGAAATCATTAGATAAATGTCATGGGTATCTAAATTTGGCTATAGAGAACCAGACTGTGTATGTGCCTGATAAAAATAAAATGTTTAGACTACTTGGGTAGCCAAGGGTAGCTGAATCCCTGAGTGAGCTGGGTGGCCAGGGATTGGGGGCTGAATTAGAGTCTATCTTGTTGGATGTCCAGCCTCCTGGGATATGGCTACAAATGAGAACACTGGTGCACAATAGCTGGTCAGACCATTCCGACAATGTGGGTGCATGGCTAGGAAGACATTTAAAAAGCAGTGTTGTTGGAGGCAGTGAGCCTGGGAAAAGGTTGGGCTCCTCACTAACATGGAGCACACCCCACCCATCCCTGCCAGGTAGCTCAGCCAGGGACTGCACAGATGAGCAGTCCAGGAATACAGACACTCTTTGATGCCAGCAAAGGAGCCTCTCTAGGCTTCAGGAAGACCAGGCCCTGCCTGTGTTTACATAGAACAGCAAAGGCTTTCCCATTCCCATCCCACTGCCCTCCTAGAGAGGACCAGAAAGTCAGGAAGGGAAGGGTACAGTTTGTGGGTCTAGGCATTTTAGAGAGAAGTGCTGGGGGAAGATGCAAACAGTGCAGCAAGGCCTTTTAAAAACCCAATTTAAAGAGTGTACGTTGCTAAGTAAATTACTGCTGAGCCAGAGGGCCTTCTACTCGAGATGTGGCCTGAACAGTTAGTCAACTTGCTTTCCAGTGTCTGTTATTCTCTGTTATTCTCTATGTGTGGCTGATATAGTATTAACTCCTTTCACCCAGATGGATTATTTCCTTTGGGATGCATCTGGAAGGCAAAGCCTCCTTTTGAAAGCTGTCTCCCTCTCACCTGGGTCACATGGAGGTAGAGCTGACCCCGAGAAGGGTCCACCACTTCTAAGTTGAAGCATCATCAAGCTGAGGAGGGCAGCAGGAAGAGGCTGGCTCAGACAGGGAGGAAGGGTAAGCTTTGCTCACAAGCACTTGGAGGAGCAGGGAGGAAACGGCTACTTCCAGTGGCTGGGAGTAGAACCACCACAACATCACAGGAGAGGAAGGCAGAGGCCAATGGGACTTAACCCCCAAGAGGAGTCACTTCAAGAATGCCAGTGCAGACATTACTTGTAGCTCCTTTCAAAGCCATTCTCCGAGGCATTAGATCAGCAAAGTCAATGAAACAAAGACAGAGGTGACCGAATGAGATGTAGTTAATGGAGATGAGCTTTTTAGAACACAGGTTCACGAACTGGTTAGAAATGGCCAGTGAAATGCAGGATGCACAGGAGTCATGTGTGTGGCCCCAGGGTGTGGCAGGGTCAGCAGAGTGATTACAAGGATGGGAAGAGAGAAGCCCAGATAAACACGAAGGCAACGCCAACTTTCATCTTACCACTTCGTCCTCGGTAGGCTTGAAAACACAAATTTACACTTAGTGGGGAGCCACGCCACACACAAGGTCACAAGTTAGGAGCACAAGGCTACTGAATGCTTCTTGGGGAGGATTGTTCATGTTAAATGGGCTAGCACGTTGGAGGCAGGCCTCCTCAGCATACACACAAAGCGAAATCAGCAGGAATTTAGAGCATTAAGATAGGTACTTTTTAAAAGCATCCCCAGGCCTTGTGATTTCTTTTTTAAAAAAGCATATATAGTGAAAGTGGTCAGACAGACTGAAAAGTCCAACTTGGGTCCTCAACTCCTATTTTATTTGATTTAAAAAGAACATAATGAGCAGATGAGATTTAATAGTTCAGTTCAGAGGCTTTGTGCTACAAGGGGTCAGGCAAGGAGAGTGGGCTTGGAGGTGCTATCTTAAGGAAAAGTCTAGTTTGGCCTAATTCTCTCTCTTCCTGTAAAAAGTAGGCAAATGACACCAAAAAGGCTCAAACAAAATATCTGCAGCAAGAACACATCAGTGGTATAGGACTTCAAAAGTACCAGTGATTATAGCTGGTGAGTAATGCAAATGGAATGATCCTTGGAAGGGTCAATGGATGAAGAAGCTGTGCTTAGTGACCTGTGTTTCAGGTCGTAAGAGTTGGGATGCTGAAGCCTGCTCTGCCTCAGGCGAGAGAGCAGTCAGTAATGGAGACCTGCGTGCAGAGCACTGCAGGCAAAATCTGGAATTCAAGACAGGAACAAAACTGCTGCAGGCTCTGGGGGCAACAGCTGGAGCTTAGGGCAGGGTCCACTGGAAAAAGCTGTGGTGTCCTAAGAGGTCCAGAAGGCAGGCTGAGTATTAATTAGTATTTTTATTTTTCAAGGAGAAGACTGGAGTGAGGCCTCTTAGGGTACACAAGACTAGGGCTGACCCGAGGTGGAAGGAGAGGAAGCCCACACCACGGGATCTTACCTCATCTGCGTCCTCTGAGTGGGTGGAGAGCTGGTCATGCTGAATAATCTCAGCATCCTCCTCTGTCGGTCCGTTGCCCACCCTGATCCCACCAAAGTTGAGAGTTCCCTACACAGATGAACAGAAAGAGTAGAATTTGCCTGGGCTTTAACATGACATTCTGTGAGGTGGGAAGGGCGATGGTTAGTAACACAAACCTCAGAAAAGCATATAGTCTAACAACAAAAACAAAACCCACTGACTGAACAGCTAAGTAAAATCAAACAACTGTTCCACCCCAACCACCACCTTCCCCAGCCCCAGACCAACCTACAGTTATCACCTTACCCTGCTTCAGAGGCAATATGCAGTTCTGTCTACTGTGCCAAGAGGCACCAGCCTCACCTGGGTCAACGCTAATTGAGAATCCTGCTTGAATGAAAACCTTAATAGGAACAGATTCTCATTACAAGTACAGCTCTATCTGTAAAGCCTGCAAGGGCCTAAGCTTTTCTGGCACTAACAATTAGACTTTCTAAGAGGAAGAGGGGCCAAATGACATGGTGATTGTACACTAGTCTGATAAGCTTTTAACAGGAGCCCAAGAATTCCAGCAACCTCTTCCAGAAATGTACCATGTCTCTGCCCAGGAACAAAGAACTTCCAAGGTCAGAGAAGGAAAAAAAGGCTTAATGTATATTCACTTGTGGCTAGAGAGTGCTGAGCTTAAAAAGATGAGGAGGGGGCTCCTTTTCTTCAGCGGAAGGCTCTGGAATGTTAAAATAATTCTTCAACAGGCATGCGGGCAGACGCTGACGGGGCATTTGCTTCTTCTGAATTCACGGGCACAGTCTTTGGTAGGGTCTCCAAAAGTACAATTTTAAAGTCAACTTGATTTGAAAAAACTTGAGTTTTTCCAAACCCAAAGCTAAAAAGACTCTTTGGGAACAAAAACCAGGCAGAAATGAGTTAAGTCTCACAGACCCCAATTAGTGCTAACCTGCCACAGCATGAAAAGGAATTTAAACAACAGCCCCAGATTCACTTCATATGGTTTCTGTCCAGAGGGCCAAACAAGGCAAGAGCTCAAGGGCGGCTCTCCAGCAACCTGGCCTTCAGGCAGCAGCACAAGCAGTGTACAGGCGGCCTGCGCAGCTGCCCTGTGCTCCTCATCCTCAGCTCTACCTCCTGGTGTGCATTTCTTTTTTTTTTTTTTTTTTTTTAGACGGAGTCTCGCTCTGCCACCCAGGCTGGAGTGCAGTGGCCGGATCTCAGCTCACTGCAAGCTCCGCCTCCCGGGTTCACGCCATTCTCCTGCCTCAGCCTCCCAAGTAGCTGGGACTACAGGCGCCCGCCACCTCGCCCGGCTGGTTTTTTGTATTTTTTAGTAGAGACGGGGTTTCACCGTGTCAGCCAGGATGGCTGGTGTGCATTTCTTGCCACAGCTCTTGTCACAGTTTAATGCCCAGCTCAGACCTAAGTGTTTGCACAAATCCTCCCTCCTACTCTAGCAGTGGTCCTTAACATGCTGGTCAGAGAACTAGCTGCGTTAGAATCACCCCAAAAGCTGCATTTTAAATAGAAATTCTCAAATACTCCTCCCAGAAATTGTAAATTTAGTAGTTCTGGGGTGGGGCCGAATAAATCTGTATTTACAAAATATGTTCCCAAGTACAAATTGTATAATCATTGTGAAGGGTTTATCAAAATTTTAAATGCATGAACCCTTTGAGATTCAGCAATCCCACTGCTGGAACATCTAGGCTTGTAAAACTTTGGCAAGGTATATGGACAAGGGGCTGGGCGTGGTGGCTCATGCCTGTAATCCTAGCATTTTGAGAGGCTGAGTCAGGCAGATAACCTGAGGTCAAAAGTTCATGACCAGCCTGGCCAACACGGCGAAACATGGTCTCTACTAAAAATACAAAAATTAGTTGGGCGTGCAGGTAGGGGTCTGTAATCCCAGCTACTCTGCAGGCTGAGGCAGGAGAGTCGCGGAAACCCAGGAGGTGGTGGTTGCAGTGAGCTGAGATCGCGCCACTGCACTCCATCTTGGGCAACAGAGCGAGACTGTGTCTCAAACAAACAAAAAAAAGACACATGGACAAGGATGTTCCCTGCATTGCTGTTTGTGATAGCAAAGAATTGGGAGCAACCAACACATCCATCAAAGAGAGGACTTTGGCATATCCAGTGGAATATCCTATGGAAAGCTAGGCAACCATAAAAAAGAGCGATAGTCAGCCAGGCACGGTGGCTCACACCTGTAATCCCAGCACTTTGGGAGGCCACGGCGGGCAGATCACAAGGTCAGGAGATCGAGACCAGCCTGGCCAACATGGTGAAACCCCGTCTCTACTAAAAATTCAAAAATTAGGCCAGGCGCGGAGGCTCACGCCTGTAATCCCAGCACTTTGGGAGGCTGAGGCAGGTGGATCACGAGGTCAGGAGTTCAAGACCAGCCTGGCCAACATGGTGAAACCCGTCTCTACTAAAAATACAAAAATTGGCCAGGTGAGGTGGCAGGTGCCTGTAATCCCAGCTACTCGGGAAGTTGAGGCAGGAGAATTGCTTGAACCGGGGTGGCAGAGGTTGCAGTGAGCCGAGATCGTGCCACTGCACTCTTAGCGTGGGCAACAGGGCAGGACTCTACCTCAAAACAAAACAAAACAAAACAAAAATTAGCCAGGCGTGGTGGTGCATGCCTGTAATCCTAGCTACTCAGGAGGCTGAGGCAGGAGAACTGCTTGAACCCAGGAGGTGGAGGTTGCAGTGAGGTGAGATTGCGCCATTGCACTCCAGCCTGAGTGACAGAGCGAGACTTCATCTCAGAAAAAAAAAAAAAAAAGTGATTATCACTATGAAACAATCTTCAAGATACACTAACTTTTAAAAAACATAATAAATCGAGAGGCAGAAGAGTGCCACAGTTTAAAACACAATTCCTCATGTGTCTTTCTCTACATGCATAGAGCACACACACACCTATCAATAGAAGACAGGCAGATATCTGTCAGAGGCAAGGCCCCTACCTGTTGACAATGCCCCTTGAAGAGGAGGACTACAGTGGGGGCAGGTGGTTTTCTTCTTAGCACTATAGGCATTCTCTAGCCAAGTGCACATATTCCTTTATTTTTTTATGTCAGTAGGGGATTGTCAGGACCATGAAATTATGGGCCACTTTTATTTCTTCTTCCACTTATTTGTTTTAATACCCTAAGAAACAAATTCAGAGTCTACCAGATGACTCTGAAGTGCAGTCAGACTTGTGGGCCACCAGAGCCTGGATACCTCCAGATCATGCACATATTCCACCTGGCAACCCTCAGAAGGTGGACTGAAAATGCAACAAAGGGCACCGGAGGGGACTCCTGCATATCCCAGGCTGGGTTATAGGATACAGGAGGAAGGCTTCAAGGTCCAAGGCTCCCAAAGTAGAAAGCCATTTCTGAAGCTTTCTCCAACTAGCAAATAAACTGAGGGGCAGATAGGTTAAATTTCCCAGCCAGACACTAACAAGGATCTCTTCAGAACACAGGAATGAGAGTTACAGGAAGGGGGATGAAAGACACATGTCAGCAGAAAAAAGGAAAGAAAAATTAAACTGTGATATATCACTCACAGACAACCAAGGGGACAAAGCACAGAACAAAATCAGATCACTGTTCATATCCTCAGCCCTCTGGGGCCAAAAATCCAGAGGCTTTCTTGTAGAATGATCATCCTGATGCCTTCAGGCTGCTCTCCAGGAACAGATGTTTGGCTAAAGAACCAGTGGGGTAAGAAGACCCTGTGAATGGGCTGGTTTCCAGACAGGGGACTTTTAACTTAGAATTTGTCACAGAAGAGGTTGCCAGACTTAAATGCATTAAGATCTTGTCAGAAGCATATCTTATATATGCTAAGACCAGCAGAAAGAAGAGTATGTGTTAAGGACATCGACAATAGGTAGTATGTGTTCTAAAGGTTTTTAAAATTTCTCACAGGGAAGTCCCTACTTGAAAATGTATTTTAAGCAGCAAAATTAAAATTTTTTCTGACCCAAAATGTCAGCCCTTTTAGACTAGTTCCAGAAGGATGACCATAAGAAGTTTTCCAAGTTTAAAATAATCAGAAATACTTAATGAAGGAAATGGTTATCCATCTAAATCTTTCATTTTATTTAAAGAAGTATATACTTCTAGCACATAGAAGTAATGGGTAATCACTACTGGTGAGACTTTTACAATCTTATAGATTCATTCATAACTTAGAATATATTGGGCTAATATATTTGTGCATTGTAAGACTTAGGTTAAAAGATGTTTTTGAGGACAAATATTCAAAGTGCTGTTACTGAATCTTGAATTAGTATCAGAAGAGGAAAGGATCAAGACAGATCACTTTGGTTATGACACCAGATGACAGTAAACACAACATATCGGAGAGTGGAGGTCTCACTGGAACAGTTGAGGACATGTGAGGTCTTCTGAGTCTCTCACAAAACACTAAACATGTATAAACTTTCACTTTTAAAAAAGAAGTTAAGTTACTACTAAAAAAGATCAAATGTCCAAGCATCACTCTAAAGTAGAACTCTAAAGTGCAGGGAAATCAATTCAAGAATCAGAGATATTCTTGCTTCCATGCTGAAAAATCATCCAATACATGGTCACAAAATGCAGACATGAAAGTGGGTGAGTCCAAGAGCTGCCATCTTGGATTAAGATGATGGGACTCAGTGAGGGTACAACAGCCACTTTGTTACTATGGACATGCCTGTACTTACATATTTGAATAGAAACTTAGTAGACCAATACTAAAGATGATGCCAGAATCTATCCCTAAGAGGTGGAACTTCTGTTATCATCTCAGTGAGTAACAAGGACATATTTCCCAAGAGCACACATGTCCCATGCTCTCAATTTAATTAAAAAGAATTCTGCTGCACTGTTTGCCACCTCTTTAAATGAAATGTGATGGTTTGTTGGTTTTCATTCACTCACTGTTGCAGCCGCTGCTGCCTCTAGTCCCTGTTGGCTCGGGTTTGGGCTGACTGGGGCCTCCACAGGTTGCCCTTCCTGATAGTGAATGGAAGAAAAGAAGAAGGGGAGAGAAAACAAAAGAGGGAGGGAGTGAAGGGGGAGACGAATGGAGGGTACATGGAAGGATGAAGATGGTCAGAAAAGGGAGAAGGAGGGTCTTGTAACTCAGCTGCTCTCCAACAGGCGTCATCATCTAACAGCCGTTTAAGAGTCATGCAACAAGATCGTTTGGGTTTTCTCAGGCAGTGTAAAGAAAGTGCTATTGGATACCCAGAAATTACACATGATACTGAACATCTAGCAAATTTAACTGTGTGTGTGTGTGTGTGTGTGTGTGTGTGTGTAGAATTCATATATACACAGACATTAAGTAAACATATATACATATGCTGCTTTTTTAAAAAGAAAAAAAATCAACGTGCTTTAAACCAAACCTTTTTCCCGGATGTTTTGGTCAGTGAAAGTATCACAGTCTCATTTGAAAGGAAAATGTCTCAATGTCAGTCCTGTGGTTGCTCAGGCAAACCACATGAGTGAGTTCACCCGTCTGCAGCTCTTGCAGCCTTGCTTGGCTTTGGTTGATGCTACATCTAGACAGGCACAGGCCTACATTTTCCTGAGTGCAGTGTGAGCAAAGCATGACCAGAAAAGGTAAATATTTGTGACTTTTCTCTACCCCAGCTACTCAAAGCTGAATCCAGATGTCTTGAGCAGCAGAAACGTTTCTCTGACCTGGCAGGCCCGGTGCTCGTGCTGGGACATAACATAAATGCGTTTTGTTTGGTTGGTTTTTTTTGTTTTTGAGACAGAGTCTCACTCTGTCCCCATGCTGGAATACAGTGGCACAATCTCGGCTGACTGCAACCTCCGCCTCCCAGGTTCAAGTGATCCTTCCACCTCAGCCTCCCAAGTAGCTGGGACTACAGGCTCGCACCAGCACGCCTGGCTAATTTTTGTATTTTTAGTAAAGACAGTGTTTCACCATGTTGGCCAGGCTGGTCTCGAGCTCCTGACCTCAAGTGATCCACCCACCTCGGCCTCCCAAAGTGCTAAAAGTGCTGGGATCACAGCCGTGAGGCACCGCACCTGGCCACAAATGCGTTGTAAGAGTATACAGATTTGTGGCTGGGCACAGTGGCTCACACCTGTAATCCCAGCACTTTGGGAGGCTGAGGTGGGCGGATCACAAGGTCAGGAGTTCGAAACCAGCCTGGCTAAAATGGTGAAACCCTGTCTCTGCTAAAAATACAAAAATTAGCCAGGTGTGGTGGTGTACACCTGTAATCCCAGCTACACAGGAGGCTGAGGCAAGAGAACTGCTTGAACCTGGGAGGTGGAGGTTGTAGTGAGCCGAGATCGTACCAATGCACCCCAGCCTGGGCGACAGAGCGAGACTCCGTATTAAAAAAAAAAAAAAAAAAAAAAGAGTATACAGATATACAGATTTGTGCATAATTATCTTGAACAAAAGAAAAGTCTAGTAACTTTTAGCAATAAAAATACACCTACCAAATGCTTTCTCCTCAGATACTGACGGCGAAGGACCAGTGGTTTAAACAGCAGCATCCAAGGTACACACAGTAGCGCAACCACTACCAGGAAACACTGAATTCCTTTCTGCAGAGTAAGAAGAAGGACAAGGTACATCATATAAAAGTCTACTGATCACATATGCAGTTTCCAAGTCTGGCACAAATTTGCCCCAACAGTACTTTCTTACTAATCTATGAATAACACTATCCAGTTTCACAAAATAATTAGCACATTTTGTGGCAAAGCTCTAGAATTGTCCCATAGAAAGGCAGTTATAAATTTTTTAGGGTCAGAGAAACATCTGGCTTCCTGATCAAGGATAATCATCTCAGATAGCCCGCCTCTGGGTTGACGTACCTGTCCAGAATACAACATTGAATAACCAGACTCTGGGTAGGAAAAGAGGAACATGTTTATGAAATGGATCAGAAGGCTTGGTGCATTCTCAGATGTATGAGCATCATAGGCCGTCCACTTGTAAAAAATAAGGATAACCAAATAGCCAAACAAAGAGGTCATGAAGATTATTTCAGGAATAAATCCAAAGTAGATATTCAGGGGCTTCTTGAAATAGCTAAAAAAGAGAGAGAAAAAAATGTTAAGGGTAAATGGGCCTAGGGCCACTCCTACACTGAATGGCGTATTCACTAGATTTTTCTATTTAATACCCCCTGAACTCCGTCTTTATCACTTTAAGCAGCAGCAACCAGAAGCTGGAGGCAACAGAGACAATGCAGGATTAACTATCACCGTCAAACTTCTGAACCTTGGTTTTGTTTTGCTGTTGCTTTTTCTTCTTTTTTGAGACAGGGTCTCACTCTGCCACCCAGCCCAGAGTACAGTGGTGTAATCTTGGCTCACTGCAGTCTCAACCTCCCTAGGCTTAGGTGATCCTCTTATCTCAGCCTCCCGAGTAGCTGGGACTACAGGCATGCGCCACCACACCCAGCTAATTTTTACATTTTTTATAGAGATGGGGTTTTGCCATGTTGCCCAGACTGGTCTCAAACTCCTGACCTCTGGTGATCTGCCCACCTTGGCCTCCCAAAGTGCAGGATGACAGATGTGAGCCATTGTGCCAGGCCTCAAACTTCTGAACCTTGAACGGCTGCAATACCATCCCCACGATTCTCTCCATGAGAAAGAGAACAGAAAAATCTAGTACATTTTGAGACCATAGTTCATAACTTTTTTTTTTTTGTAGAGATGGGGTCTCTTGTCGTGTTACCCAGGCTTGTCTTGAACTCCTGGGCTCAAGCGATCCACCTGCCTTAGCCTCCCAAAGTGCTGGCATTACAGGTGTGAGCCGCCACGCCCAGTTCACAGTTAATAATTTTATGAGTTGCACATCAAGGAAAAAAAGAGAGCTCACTTACTTTGATGAAAATTGCTCAAGTTTTTTTCAAGGATCTTTACTGGAACAGCAAATTGTTAAAAGACTAATATTAAGCCTCATTGAAGACCATGAAAAAAAAATTTCTTTTTTTTTTTGAGATGGAGTCTTGCTTTGTCACCCAGGGTGGAGTGCAGTGGTGTTATCTTGGTTCACTGCAACCTCTGCCTCCTGGGTTCAAGCAATTCTCCTGCCTCAGCCACCAGAGTAGCTGGGATTACAGGTGCCTGCCACCACACCCGGCTAATTTTTTGTGTTTTTAGTAGAGATGGAATTTCACCATGTTGGCCAGGCTGGTCTCGAACTCCTGACCTCAAGTGATCTGCCCGCCTCATCTTCCCAAAGTGCTGGTATTACAAGTGTAAGCCACTGCACCTGGCCCGGCCATGAAGACTTTTTTTTTGAGGCAGAATCTTGCTCTGTCGCCCAGGCTGGAGTGCAGTGGTGCCATCTTGGTTCACTGCAACCTCTGCCTCCCAGGTTCAAGCAATTCTCCTGCCTCAGCCTCCCGAGTAGCTGGGATTACAGGCACGTGCCACCACACCCAGCTGATTTTTGTATTTTTAGTAGAGACGGGGTTTCACCATGTTGGTCAGACTGGTGACCTCAGGTGATCCACCCGCCTTGGCCTCCCAAAGTACTGGGATTACAGGCATGATCCAGCGTGCCTGGCCAGACCATTAAATTTTTAGAAAAGCACTTCTATAATGTAGAATGAGGTTCTGAGTTATTAATCCCTCCCCAAAGATGTCATGGTTTCTTTAGGCAAAAGCATTCTCTAAACTATGCACATTCTTATGACAGAAGTGGAACAACTCACATATGGTTGAACAGGCTCAGGCTGACTCCAAACAGCATATGGATGATACCAAGGATAACAGACATCTTCATCTTAAAGGAGTTCAAGAAGGTCAGTTTATTGGTAGCAATGTTCCAGATCTGTCATAACCCAAGAAAACAAATAGGTATTATAAAGAATTCTCAAAGGGAAAAATATTCCTTTGTTTAAAAAACAATTTTTATTTATTTATTTATTTATTTATTTGGAGACAGAGTCTCGCTCTGTTGCCCAGGCTGGAGTAAAGTGGCGCAATCTCGGCTCACTACAAGCTCCGCCTCCCAGGTTAAAGTGATTCTGCTGCCTCAACCTCCCGAGTAGCTAGGACTACAGGCGCCCGCCACCACACCCAGCTATTTTTTTGTATTTTTAGTAGAGATGGGGTTTCACCGTGTTAGCCAGGATGGTCTCCATCTCCTGACCTGCCTCCGCCTCCCAAAGTGCTGGGATTACAGGCGTGAGCCACTGCGCCCGGTCAACAATTTTTATTTATTAGTCAATATTATTTATTTATTTATTTATTTATTTTGTTTTGTTTTTGTTTTTGTTTTTGTTTTGAGACGGAGTCTCGCTTTGTCGCCCAGGCTGGAGTGCAGTGGTGCGATCTCGGCTCACTGCAAGCTCCGCCTCCTGGGTTTACGCCATTCTCCTGCCTCAGCCTCCTGAGTAGCTGGGACTACAGGCGCCCGCCACCGCGCCCGGCTAATTTTTTGTATTTTTAGTAGAGACGGGGTTTCACGGTGGTCTCGATCTCCTGACCTTGTGATCTGCCCGCCTCGGCCTCCCAAAGTGCTGGGATTACAGGCGTGAGCCACCGCGCCCGGCCGTCAATATTATTTATTATGGAAAATTCTAAACAGATACTTAAGCAGACAGGACGGTATAACAAACCCCCATGCACCTATCACTCTGCTTCAACAAATTTTTTTTTAACCTTGCTTTTGAGGCGAATGCTTCAAAAATTAATATCACCTTATGGACTCGTGAAACAAGATTACTGCCACTCACTCATCTCCATATTACTATAAAGTCAAGTCCAGATATCATGTCATTTTACCCATAAATATTTCAGTGTGGATGTCTAAAAGGAAAAGACTTATCTATTTATTTATTTATTGAGATGGAATTTCGCTCTTTTTGCCCAGGATGGAGTGCAGTGTTCACGATCTCGGCTCACTGCAAACTTCCACCTCCCAATTTCAAGCAATTCTCCTGCCTCAGCCTCCCAGGTAGCTGGGATTACAGGCACAGGCCACCACGCCCAGTTAATTTTGTATTTTTAGTACAGATGGGGTTTCACCATGTTGGCCAGGCTGGTCTCAAACTCCTGATCTCAGGTCTGGCCTGAGGCCTGCCTCGGCCTCCCAAATTGCTTGGATTACAGGCTTGAGTCATTGCGCCTGTCTAGTAAGGCTTTTTTGTTTTTTTTTGAGATGAACTCTTGCTCTGTCGCCCAGGCTGGAGGGCAGTGGCAAAATCTCGGCCCACTGAGAGGTGGGGTTTTCACCATGTTAGCCAGGAAGGTCTCGATCTCCTGACCTCATGATCCGCCGGCCTTGGTTTCCCAAATTGCTGGGATTACAGGCGTGAGCCACTGCACCCGGCCGGGACTTATTTTTAAAACATGACCACAACATTGTCATCATACTTAAATGCACTAATGATGATTTCTTTTTTTTTTTTTTTTCTTTGAGATGGAGTCTTGCTCTGTCACCCAGGCTGGAGTGTAGTGGCGTGATCTTGGCTCACTGCAACCTCTGCCTCCTGGGTTGAAGCAATTCTCTGCCTCAGCTTGCTGAGTAGCTGGGATTCCAGGTGCTCGCCAACATGCCCGGCTAATTTTTTTTGTATTTTTAGTAGAGACGGGGTCTCACCATCTTGGCCAGGCAGGTCTTAAACTCCTGACCTCATGATCCGCCTGCCTCGGCCTCCCAAAGTGCTGGGATTACAGGCATGAGCCACTGTGCCCAGTCAACAATGATTCTTTAATATCATGAAATATATAGTCAATATTCAAATTTCTCTGATTGTGTCCAAACCTTTTTTGTTTTTTTTAAATTCATTTATTCAAAGCAAGATCTAATAAGGTCTATACATTTTTTTTTTTTTGAGACAGGGTCTCATTGTTACCCAGGCCAGAGTGCAGTGGTGCGATCTCAGCTCCCTGCAACCTCTGCCTCCCAGGTTCAAGTTATTCTCCTGCCTCAGCCTCCCGAGTGGCTAGGCCTACAGGCGTGCACCAACACACCCGGTCAATTTTTATACTTTACAGAGATGGGGTTTCGCTATGTTGCCTGGGTTGATCTGGAATTCCTGAAGTCATCTGCCTGCCTCAGCCTCCCAAAGTGCTGGGATTACAGGCATAAGCCACCGCGCCCGGCCTATACATTATGATTGTAGATATATCTCTTGAGTCTCTAAATTATAGGTTCTCCTTCCATCTTTCCTTTTTTATTCCTTACAAAATATTTTTTGAAGAAATTGCATCGTTTATCTTATATATTTTCCCACAGTCTATGTTTTGCTGATTGTAGCCCTGTGGTGTTGTCATTCCATCTATTTTTTTTGCCAGGGAGTCTTGTTATATCCCCCAGGCTGGAGTGCAGTGGCACGATCTGGGCTCACTGCAACCTCCTCCTCCCAGGTGCAAGCAAATCTCCTGCCTCAGCCTCCTGTAGCTAGGACTACAGGTGCATGCCACCACGCCCAGCTAATTTCTGTATTTTTAGTAGAGATGGGGTTTCACCATGTTGACCAGGCTGGTCTTGAACTCCTGACCTCAAGTGATCCACCCGACTCTGTGTCCCAAAGTGCTGGGATTACAGGCATGAGCCACCTTGCCCAGCCTGTATTATTTTTCTCTTTTCCTCAGCAGCCAGATGCCCTGTGTTATATTCTTGCCACCACTCCATTTTTACAGCACACAATAAAAAAGATTTGATCATACTTAATTTGCCTAAGCATTTGAAACAAAAATTAATTCTGGGATGTTTGTGTAAGTTTGTAAAAATAAGAATGCAAGTCTAAAATCCACAGGAAAAATATATTTCTGCTTTGTTAAAATATCTGCTAAAAATAAAAAACCAAACTAAGTAAGCAGAAATAAATTAAGAAATGGGAAGCAGTCTTGAAAATCAATCTTCCCAGAGTTTATATTATTAACCAACTCGGAAATAAGCAGTGCCAGGGAGAGGTATGTGGCTCCTCAAGGCACTTGGGTCTCTTATGGCTTAGAAGTCCTCCAAATACATACATCAAGGTTTCCCAAAAATATGTCAATGAAAACCCACATAACTATTTTTGTTTGTTTGTTTGTTTTGAGACGGAGTCTTGCTCTGTCACACAGGCTGCAGTACAGCTTGCTCACTGCAACCTCCGCCTCCCAGGTTCAGGAGATTCTCCTGCCTCAGTCTCCTGGGTAGCTGGGACTACAGGCACACGCCACCACGTCCGGCTAATATTTGTATTTTTAGTAGAGACAGGGTTTCACCACGTTGGCCAGGCTGGTCTCGAACTCCTGACTTCAGGTGATCCAACCTCCTCGGCCTCCCAAAGTGCTGGGATTACAGGCATGAGCCACCATGCCCAGCGAAAGCCCACATAACTATTTATCTTCACTTTAATTCTCTTGCTTCCAGGTTACCGTTAAAAAATTTGAGGTTAGTATATAGGAAGGAAGTCCTCTTACTGGATCAATGCCAAAAGGGTATGGTCCACCGAACACTCCAGGGAGGGCTGGGTTTAGCTGTAGAACAGGGTTCCCCCGAAGCGTCTCTTCACTACCATGACAGGAAAAAAGTCACATTTATTTTTGAACAAGAGAGGGAAACAACAAGGGTCCAGAAACTGACCCCAAAATAAACTGCTATAGCTATCTTGTCTTTTCAATAAAATGGGAGGGGAAAAAATAAAGAGGAGAGACTAGCAGCTGAGATTGAAGGATCCAAAATGACAAAAAGAAAAATTAAACACACAAACACACAATCAAGTAGGGAACTAGTAGGAATTTTTTAGTTTCCAAAAAAAATCATTTCTAGTCTTAGTTCCTGCATACTTGCTGAACAAATCACAAAGCACCTCACGGTGTGAAACATGAATGAGGAGACACTGTCACTACTTCCTAAAGAAGTGTCAGTTTACCACTTGTCTTAAAAATCAGGGCTGAACATGAAATGAATAAGCTTTGAATTTTAGCTTCTTCTGCAACTTACGTCCAATTATAAGTAAACATCGGCCGTACACTCCAGGATGACCCAAAGATATTAAGGGACTTGGAAAAGCAATCATTGTAGATGAGGCCAGTGTACATGGAGAACACACCCATCAATAAAATAATGTATCGACCACTGAACACAGTGCTAAACATCTGGGAACCAGAAGAAAGAAGTAATGAGAATGTACTCACTGCAGCTCACATTGTGATAATGTTATTCAGAATACCTGCCCCTTTCTCTGGTGCTACTTTACCCCATCCTGATTCAGAGAGCTTGAAGTAAAAACCAAAATACAATGCTAATGAGACAGTTACTTTCACAGGATGTGGCCTCTATTTTTTTATTAGGTTGGTACAAAAGTTATTGCGGTTTTGGCCATTTCTTTTGGCGGCCAAAACCGCAACAACTTTTGCACCAACCTAAATAATTTTTATTTTTTAGAGATAGGGTCTCACTATGTTGCCTAGGCTGGTCTCGAATTCCTAGGCTCAAGTGATTCTCCTGCCTCAGCCTCCAAGTAGCTGGGACTACAGGCACACACTATCACTTCCAGCTAGCACATGTCCTCTTTGGTGTGAAAATGAACATAACTTCTCTACTTCCTTTTGATAAATTCATGGATAAAAGACTTCCACATCATGACTTTCATAATGAATGCTTGGGAAATTACAAAATTTCAGTTCAATCAGATGTAACATAAACAATACCTCATTCTCATTCTTCTGGGAAAGGATCCGGCTCTCCCTCAGTACCATCCACACAGCAAAAAGGGTCATTAAAATGCCGTGACCAAAGTCTCCAAACATCACAGCAAATAGAAAAGGGAACGTGATAATAGTATATGGAGCTATAAAGAAACCAAAAAAAGAAAAATACAAAGTACATTAAACCATAGCAATTCCACAAATACCACATTCTTTTCCAACTCTGACCTCAAGTGATCCACCTGCCTCAGCCTCCCCAAGTGTTGGGATTACAGGCGTGAGCCACCATGCTCAGCCTTCCACACTCTTTTTTTTTTTTTTTTTTTTGAGACGGAGTCTCGCTCTGTCGCCCAGGCTGGAGTGCAGTGGCTGGATCTCAGCTCACTGCAAGCTCCACCTCCCGGGTTTACACCATTCTTCTGCCTCAGCCTCCCGAGTAGCTGGGACTACAGGCGCCCGCCACCTCGCCCAGCTAGTTTTTTGTATTTTTTTAGTAGAGACGGGGTTTCACCGTGTTAGCCAGGATGGTCTCGATCTCCTGACCTTGTGATCCGCCTGTCTCGGCCTCCCAAAGTGCTGGGATTACAGGTGTGAGCCACCGCGCCCGGCAGCCTTCCACACTCTTAAGATCAATATAAGGTGACTTATTCCCCAGCTGCCAGACAGATAGGACTCTCAGAGAAAATCTTTCATGGCAGAATCAACACACCTTCTCAAAGTAGCTAATGAAATTTGAGCTACTGATAACTTTTTCTAAAGAGAGATGGGGTCTTGCTCTGCCACCCGGGCTGGAGTGCAGTGGTGCCATCACAGCTCACTGCAGCCTGCAACCCCTGGACTCAAGTTATCCTCCCACCTCAGCCGCCCAAACAGTTGGAACTACAAGTATAAGCCACCATGCCCAGTCAATTTTTTTTTTTAATTACTGATAGAGGATTTTTTTTTTTAGATGGAATCTCACTATTTTGCCCAAGCTAGTGCTGAACTCCTGGCCTTGAGCGATCCTTCCACCTCAGCCTCCTGAGTATCCGAGATTACAGACATGAGGCACTGTGCCTGGCAGCTCTGATAATATTTTAAACAAAGAAGAACAGAGGAAACGAAGGTGTAACCCTGACAACATTGGTTTGTTCTTTGATTCTCTTGTAACTCGTGGGACCCCGCTCCCAGGGCAGGCCAGCTGTCTTCTCTTTGTGCAGCAACTATGTCCCAGTGGTATAAAGCTACATATCAGATAATGGACAGACGGAGAAAGTCCAGAGCAAAGCAGTTCTTGCATATGGCTCCAACTGAAAATGAATCCGCACACTCTTGATTTAACTCTCCAAATATAGGAGAACTCTCCAAATATAGGAGAAATCTGTGTTGTGTCTAAAATGGCCAATACTTGCTACATTTTTTCTGTCTAACCTTGGAACAAGGAAGCCAAAAAAAAAAAAAAAAAAAAAAAAAAAGCCATTTAAAAATATCAGACATCTTAGGAGAAACATTTTGCTTAAAGCAGTTAAAGCAGTTCCTGCAAATGATTTGCTAGAGAAGTCCAGGTGTTTTAGGGCTGTGAGGGCACATGAAAGAATCCAGTCTCATGAACTTTTCTTTTTTTGGAGACAGAGTCTCACTCTGTCACTCAGGCTGGAGTGCAGTGGCACAATTTTGGCTCACTGTAACTTCTGTCTCTTGGGTTCAAGCAATTCTACTGTCTCAGCCTCCTGAGTAGCTGAGATTACAGGCATTCACCACCAGGCCGGGCTAATTTTTTTGTATTTTTAGTAGAGATAGGGTGTCACCTGTTGGCCAACACCTCAAGTGATCCTCCCACCTTGTCCTCCCAAAGTGCTGGGATTACAGGCATGAACCACCACATCCAGTCAATGAACTTTTTTTTTTTTTTTTTTCTGAGACGGAGTTTCACTCTTGTTGCCCAGGCTGGAGTGCAATAACGCAATATTGGTTCACAGCAACCTCTGCCTCCCAGGTTCAAGTGATTCTCCTGCCTCAGTCTCCTGAGTAGCTGAGATTACAGGCATGAGCCACCATGCTGGCTGATTTTGTATTTTTAGTAGAGATGGGGTTTCTCCATGTTGGTCAGGCTGGTCTTGAACTCCCGACTTCAGGTGATCCACCCGCCTCAGCCTCCCAAAGTGCTGGGATTACAGGTGTGAGCCACCACACCCAGCCCAGCCAATGAACTCTTAAAGGAACGCTACCTGACAGTAAACCTGCTCCTTACATCAAATGGGCACTTTTTTTTTTTTTTGAGACAGTCTTGCTCTGTCACCCAAGCTGGAGTGCAGCAGCATGATGTCGGTTCACTGCAACCTCTGCCTCCTGGGTTCAAGTGATTCTCATGCCTCAGTCTCCCAAGTAGCTGGGACTACAGGTGCGTGCCACCACGTCCAGCTAATTTTTGTATTTTTAGCGGAGGCGGGGTTTCACCATGTTGGCCAGGCTGGTCTCAAACTCCTGACCTCATGTGATCCACATGCCTCAGCCTCCCAAAGTGCTGGGATTACAGGTGTGAGCCACCATGCCCTGCCAGAATGAGCACCTCTGCAAAGGAAGTACACAAGAGCTGAGGTGTCAACATGTTTATTTATTTTTTAATAGAGATGGGGTCTCATTATATTGCCCAGGCTGATGTTGAAATCCTGGGCTCAAGCAATCCTCCTATCTCGGCCTCTAAAAGTGCTAGGATTGGCTGGGTGCAGTGGCTCATGCCTGTAATCCCAGCACTTTGGGAGGCCAAGGCGGGCAGATAACGAGGTCAGGAGATCGAGACCATCCTAGCTAACATGGTGAAACCCCGCCTCTACTAAAAATACAAAAAAATGGCTAGGCGCAGTGGCTCACGCCTGTAATCCCAGCACTTTGGAAGGCAGAGGCAGGCGGATCACCTGAGGTCAGGTGTTCGATATAAGCCTGGGCAACATGGTAAAATTCCATCTCAACAAAAATACAAAATTAGCTGGGAGTGGTGGCACATGCCTGTAATCCCAGCTACTCGGAAGGCTAAGGGAGGAGAACTGCTTGCACCTGGGAGGCAGAGGCTGCGGTGAGCTGAGATTGTGCCATTGCACTCCAGCCTGGGCAACAAGAGTAAATCTCCATCTCACCGAAAAAAAAAAAAATTAGCCGGGCATGGTGGCAGGTGCCTGTAGTCCCAGCAACTCAGGAGGCTGAGGCAGGAGAATGGCGAGAACCTGGGAGGTGAAGCTTGCAGTGAGCCAAGATCGTGCCACTGCACTCCAGCCTGGGCGACAGAGCGAGACTCTGTCTCAAAAAAAAAAAAAAATAAAACAAAAATTTTAAAAGAAGTGCTAGGATTAACATCTTAATTTTAATTCAGTTGTTCAACAGCATTTAAAGTGAGGTGTTAGAAGAAACAACTAACAAAAAGGCCAGGCATAGTGGGTCACACCTGTAATCCCAGCACTTTGGGAGGCTGAAGTAGGAGGCATGCTTGAGCCCAGGAGTCCCAGACTAGCTTGGGCAACATAACAAAACCCCATCTCTAAAAAAATTAAAAATTATCAGCCTGGGCAACATAGCGAAACCCATCTCTAAAAAAATTTTAAAAATTAGCCAGGCATGGTGACACATGCCTGTAGTCTCAGCTACTCCAGAGGTTCAGGCACAAGAATCACTTGAGCCCAGGGGGTTGAGGCTGCTGTGAGCCGTGATTGCACCACTGCACCACAGCCTGGGCAACAGAATGAGACCCAGTCTCAAAAAAACAATCATAAAATAAAAAATTAGCCAGGTGTGGTGGTGTGTGCCTGTGGTCCTACCTATGCAGGAGGCTGAGTTGGGAGGATCTCTTGAGGCCAGGAGTTTGAGGCTGCAGTGAACTACAATCGTGCTGCTGTACTCCAGCCTGGGTGACAGAGGGAGACCCTGTCTCAAAACAAACCAAACAAACAAACAAAAAACTCCAGAGTAAAAAGATAACAAGCTTTCTTTTACCTGGATTTATCTCTCGGTAAGTTCCAATTCCATAAGCGTCTACTATGTTCTGAAAGCCATAGGTAAACTTGTTGGTTTTGTTATAGGTTGGGGGAGTCTGGTTTGTCTGCATCCTGTTCAAAATGGAAGGTACAGTGGAACCACTGTGTTCCTGAAAAACATGAGCACATTTATCAAAATTAGCTTATCCTCCTAATTGTGGTGGTGGTGGTTACACAGGTGTGTATTTCTCAAAACTCATCAAATGATACACATAAAAATATGTATTTTCTTTTATGTAAATTACATCACAAAAAAACTAATGGAAAAAAAATAAAACTAGATTATCTTTCCCAGCCTTTGGGAAAACTGGGACAAGGTATAACATTTATAATGGAAGATTTCTATTAGATCCTGTGAAATACATCCTCAATGTGAAAAAAATTTAACTTTAAAATATGTCACCGGGCCGGGCGCGGTGGCTCAAGCCTGTAATCCCAGCACTTTGGGAGGCCGAGACGGGCGGATCACAAGGTCAGGAGATCGAGACCATCCTGGCTAACACGGTGAAACCCCGTCTCTACTAAAAAATACAAAAACCTAGCCGGGCGAGGTGGCGGGCGTCTGTAGTCCCAGCTACTCGGGAGGCTGAGGCAGGAGAATGGCGTGAACCCGGGAGGCGGAGCTTGCAGTGAGCTGAGATCCGGCCACTGCACTCCAGTCTGGGCGACAAAGCGAGACTCTGTCTCAACAAAAACAAAAAAAAAACAAAAAATATGTCACCAAAGAAAATGTAGAACTGCCTCCGTATCTGCCTTTTTATGAAAGTTGTTCTCCCCCTTTCATGGAGAAAGCAAAGTATGTTCTCTGGCTCTCCTTCTTCACTAGGTTCTCTTAACTTCCTGATCCCTTGCAGTCTGATTGAGCATGCTTATGCAAAGTGACTGGCTCCTGACCAAAGAGCTTCTCTCCCAAATGCACGCCCCTGACATTGGAGATCTTTGGTGAAAATCTTTCTTCCTTAGGAGTTCTCCTCCTGCTCGCTAACCATTCCTTTTCTCTCTTTGCTGGTTGTTTCTGCTCTGCCTACCTGATAGCATTGCAGGCCCCCAACCTTTTTTTTCTCTCTATGACCTCCCTCTTGGAGGTCTCATTGCCTTCCATTCTCATGACTCCCATCTTCCTTAGCTTTGTCCCCTTGACTGCTTGACATTTCCACAAGGACCTCAATGTGACTGGAACTGAACTTACCATCTCTCCCCAATCAATAAGCTTCTCTTGCTGAACATTTACTTCCATCATTGGAACCCTAATTCTTCTGGTCACTCAGCTTTGATGCCTCAAAAAGATGTTTAAATCTTTCTCCTTGTATTTCTCTTGCACCTTGCTAGGAACCAGGTATCCCAACTGATTTTTCCTGCAGAACATCTCACAATTCGTCATTTTTTTTTCCCATTTTCAAGTCCTACCTGGGGATTCTTATCATTTACTACTCTATGTCTACAATAACCTCCTAACTGAACCCGTACCTACAGAATCTCTTCACCCTTCAATCCAACCTAGATACTATCAGCAGATTACTCTTTTAAAACTGCTTTGAGCCAGAAGCAGTGGCTCACACCTGTAATTCCTGTACTTTGGGAGGCTGAGGCGGGTCGATCACCTGAGGTCAGGAGTTTGAACCAGCCTGGCCAACATGATGAAACCCCGTCTCAACTAAAAATACAAAAAGTTAGTTGGGTGTGGTGGCGCGTGCCTGTAATCCCAGCTACTCAGGAGGCTGAGGCAGGAGAATCACTTGAACCAGGGAGGTGGAGGTTGCAGTGAGCTGTGATCGTGCCACTGCACTCCAGCCTGGGCAACGAGAGCAAAACTCCTTCTCCCAAAAAAAAAAAAAAAAAACTCCGAAGGTGAAATGTCATAAAAATGACGTTAATGCTACTATTTATTTTATCTTTTGAGACAGAATCTCATTCTGTTGCCCAGGATGGAGTGCAGTGGTGCCATCTCGGCTCACCGCAAACTCTGCCTCCCAGATTCACTCCATTCTCCTGCCTCAGCCTCCCAAGTAGCTGGGACTACAGGCACCCACCACCACGCCTAGCTAATTTTTTGTATTTTTAGTAGAGACAGGGTTTCACTGTGTTAGCCAGGATGGTCTTGATCTCTTGACCTCGTGATCTGCCCGCCTCGGCCTCCCAAAGTGCTGGGGTTACAGGCATGAGCCACCGTGCCCGGCCAAAAATGACGTTAATGTTACTATTGATGGGAACCTCTCTTCCTGGCCACGAGCTGCGTTGCTAGCTTTGGGGACTCACCGTGCCCCTTCTGAGTGCAAACTGGATGGAGTCAAGGTCGGTGACAGGGCACCAGACCTCTGCAATCAAGCATTTCTGAGTCACGTCTATGTTGCACAGGTTCAGGGTGTGGTAGATGGCCTTCATCTTCCGCACTTTGATGAACCAGACACGGATGTTCTTAGCAGCCGCCTGCAGAACCCTCTGGCGGTGATCCTCCGTTTGATTTAGAACCTTTGGGGAGAAAAGGAACAAGCGAGGGATCCTTTTAACACCAGATTTAGATCTCAGGATATGAATGGCAAAGAGGCACAGCTTTCTGAAAAGAATTGCCAGGGAATTGTCTTTTTCTTCCTCTGGCTAGAATAGTTTCTTTTTTCCCAATTACAAGAAATTAGAGTTCTAGTTACTAACATTCACTTTTATTTAGCTTCAACCTGAAAAGAAAACTGAGAAAACTGTTTTTTCGCTTTTCTATATATGTTCAATCCTACCACCAGTCCAAGGCATAACAAATGTAGGTCACTACATTTAACTTGGCTCATTAAAGAGCAACAACTTTCTATGTGGGGACTGTAACTCAGACTTGAAGAAGTAGGCATCACAAGCCCAAGAGCTGATAAATGAACAAATCCACACAGAACCCCCTGCACATGGGTCAGCAACAGGAAAGGGCGGAAAGAGGCGGTGCTGAATACCACCACCTGCCTACGCTGGAAACATGGGCCAGGAGACGCCGCGGGATCAGGAGCACCTGTGATCTTTACAGGGGGCTTGGACTGCCACAGACCACTGCCATCATGAGGGCAGCTAAGGTGTTACCTTTATGTCAGGCTTCTCAGAGGAAAAAATGGTTCAGTGTTGATCCTTTCGAAACCAGTACAGATTTCCCTCAGAGGAATCACTGTGCCAAGACTAGGGTGGGAGGAAGGTACAGGAACATTTTACATTCCATTGGCGTAATACCAAATATTTAAGTTTTTTTTTTTTTTGAGACGGAGTCTCGCTCTGTGGCCCAGGCTGGAATGCAGTGGCGTGGTCTTGGCTCACTGCAACCTCCGCCTCCCGGGTTCAAGTGATTCTCTTGCCTCAGCCTCGCAAGTAGCTGAGATTACAGGCGCACGCCACCACGCATGGCTAATTTTTGTATTTTTAGTAGAGACGGGGTTTCACCATGTTGGTCAGGCTGGTCTCGAACTCCTGACATCATGATCCACTTGCCTCGGCCTCCCAAAGTGTTGGGATTACAGGCGTGAGCCAACACGTCCAGCCCATATTTCAGTTTTTAATAGCAGAAGTGTAGCTAAGCCTGCTGCTTCCAATTGGAAGAAATTAGGCAAGCAACCCAAAGCACAAGTCTCCACCATAGATAATTCTTCAAGTGAGTTCAGAACAAAGCAGTAATTACTCCCTGAAAAACTGTCTTGGGCAGAGGAAGGTGACCTCCATAAAGAGGTTTGTTTTGTTTTGTTTTTAAAAGCAAAGCCATGGCATGCTAGGGAAATACATCACTTGAAGATAGCTACTTTCTTTCCTTCTGGTTGTGGACTATTTCACAATTACTCTTACTCACTCCTGTAATCCCAGCACTTTGGGAGGCCAAGGCAGGAGGACTGCTTGAGGTCAGGAGTTCCAGACCACTTTGGGCAACATAGTGAGAACCTATCTCCACAAAAACATACCAAAAAATAATTAGCTGGGCATGACAGCAAGCACCTGTAGTCCTAGCTACTTGGGAGGCTGAGACAGATTGCTTGAGCCTAGTCGGTCAAGGCTGCAGTGAGCCAAGACTGTGCCACTGCATTCCAGCCTGGGTGATAGAGTGAGATCTGTCTTTAAAACAAAACAGAACAAACAAACAAAAAAACCTTTTTCTAGAAGGATGCTAAAGAAACTAGCAAACAATGTTCTATTTGCCTTTCTCTTTCCTCATCCCACTCCTTGGTATTCAATCCCTTTTAAACTTCCAGTTCCTACAGCTAGATTTTTAAAAAATCAAATTTTGGTCAGTTATAATGTCTACCGCACATGCTCTTTACATCTACCCATAGGACTGGAAGAAGATTAAGACAGCCTTAGAACCCAGAATGTACTAATATAGCCTATCACTCACCAGCAGTTCTAAAACTCTCTCTCTGGTTAAACAGGTAAGTGTATCTCAAAGGAGCCAGCAACAGTTCAGATTGGTGGGTCATACATGATGGAGGTCACTGAGAGTTGAAATGGAAGTTACAGGCTGGGCATGGTGGCTCATACCTGTAATCCCAGCACTTTGGGAGGCTGAGGCAGGCAGATCACCTGAGGTCAGGAGTTCAAGACCAGCCTGGCCAACATGGCAAAACCCCGTCTCTACTAAAAATACAAAAATTAGCCAGGTGTGGTGGCGGGCGCCTGTAATCCCAGCTACTTGGGAGGTTGAGGCAGGAGAATCGCTTGAACCCGGGAGGCAGAGGTTGCAGTGAACCAAGATCGCGTCACTGCACTCTAGCCTGGGAGACAGAGCAAGACTCTGTCTCCAAAAAAAAAAAAAAAATGGAAGTTACAACGTATCTCTAACAATTCTGCCACTGCCAAAAGGAACTGCCTTTGGGATTAAGCATGTTTATTAATATTCTAAGGGGGTAATCATCACTTTCATTCTTTCAAAGGGAACAAAGCCCCACTTACCAGTCTTTCCTTCCATGTACACATAGTTCACAACTCCTCCCTCAGAGCTCTGTGGTAACTGTAGTGTGCATAAACCACACTTACTGCAATTTGGCAAAACTCCAACACAGTCTCTTCTTGGGTACAAAAGTCACACCAGGGCTTTTTGGCTAGACTGTGTGGTTAAGATCAAAGGTGACCGCAGGGATGCATGCCGAGCTACTGGGACTGGCTGCCTCAGGAGGGTGTGTGGGAGAGGGCAGAACTGACTTCTCATATATTTTTAGATTGTTTGATATATATTTTTCTTAACTAAGCATACTTTTAAAAAATTATTATTATAAAAACTATCAGCCGGGCGTGGTGGCTCATGCCTGTAATCCAGCACTTTGGGAGGCCAAGGCAGGCAGATCATGTGGTTAGGAGATCAAGACCATCCTGGCTAACACGGTGAAATCCCGTCTCTACTAAAAAATACAAAAATTAGCCGGGCGTGTGGCGGGCGCCTGTGGTCCCAGCTACTCAGGAGGCTGAGGCAGGAGAATGGCATGAACCCAGGAGGCGGAGCTTGCAGTGAGCTGAGATCGTGCCACTGCACTCCAGCCTGGGCAACAGAGTGAGACTCTGTCTCAAAAAAACAAAAAACAAACAAAAAAAACTATCTCAGACTTGGCTTGGCACAATGGCTCACGCCTGTAATCCCAGCACCTTGGGAGGCTGAGGCAGGTGGATCACTTGAGGTCAGGAGTTCAAGACCAGCCTGGCCAATATGGTAAAACCCCATCCCTACTACAAATACAAAAATTAGGCCAGGCACAGTGATTCACGCTTATAATCCCAGCACTTTGGGAGGCCGAGGTGGGAGGATCACTTGAGGTCAGGAGTTTGAGACCAGCCTGGCCAACATGGTGAAACCCTGTCTCTACTAAAAATACAAAAATTAGCCAGGTTTAGTGGCACATGCTTGTAATTCCAGCTACTTGGGAGGATGAGGCAGGAGAATCGCTTGAACCTGGGAGGCAGAGGTTGCAGTGAGCCAAGATCACGCCATTGCACTCCAGCCTGGGCAAAAGAGCAAGACTCCGTCTCAAAAAAAATAAACGAAAATACAAAAATTAGTTAGGCATGATGGCACATGCCTGTAATCCCAGCTACTCAGGAGGCTAAGGCAGGAGGATCACTTGAGCCTAGGAGGCAAAGGTTGCAGTGAGCTGAGATAGCGCCATGGCACTTCAGCCTGGGTGACAGAGTGAGACTCTGTCTCAAAAAAAAAAAAAAAAATCTCAGAGTCATGAGGTGGAGAGGAATTGAATATGCTAGGCAACAACGAATCTAGATGCTTAGCATTCCTGTCTCGTTTGAGGAGGGCTAATGCTATTTTTAACCATCATTTCCTGACACTTTCTCAGCTCCCAGAAGGACATATTACTCATGGACATTTCTTTTTTTGGTATCCTGGTTTGCTACAGGTGCCTTGTAGACCATTAGCATTTCAAGGAAGGAGGATGGTCTTGTATTCCAGTATTTCACAAAAACAAATTCCTTCCAGCCTTCTGCATACCATTTGGAGATCATCAATTCTAGTATTCACTCCGGAAGCCATTTCCTTCCTCTCCTGTGGTGTCTCAGGACAGGGATAGAGTGAGGCTCGGAACCTGGAATGTAGGAACATCGAAGTTTCTTAACTTATCTAATTTAAATAATCTCAGAAAGTAATCCTAATGTACCAGAAGGACCAAAACAGGATTAGGTCAGACCAATGTATTAAGTCAATACTATTTTTCTTTTTTTTTTTTGAGATGGAGTTTTGCTGTATCACCCAGGCTGGAGTGAAGTGGCACAATCTCAGCTCACTGCAACCTCTGCCCCTGGGTTCCAGCAGTTCTCCTGCCTCAGCCTCCCGAGTACCTGGGATTATAGGCACCTGCCACCACACCTGGCTAATTTTTGTATTTTTACTAGAGATGGGGTTTCACCACATTGGCCAGGCTGGTCTCGAACTCCTGACCTTAGGCGATCCACCCACCTCAGCCTCCCAAAGTGCTGGGATTACAGGCATGAGCCACCGCGTCCAGCCTAAGTCAACACTATGTGAAATGACCTGCAGACGAAGCAATTATAACATCTGAACTATCTTGACATTCTCTGTAGCTATGAAATTCCCTTGAGATTAAAAAAAAAAAAAAAAAAGTAAAGCAAATTATATTGTAAATTAACGGAGTAAGATGGCATGGAAAAAATTCTGTCCCTAGGCCAGGCGCAGTGGCTCACGCCTGTAATCCCAGCACTTTGGAAGGCTGAGGCAGGTGGATTGCTTGATTCTAGAAGTTCAAGACAAGCCTGAGCAACACGATGAAACCTCGTCTCCACAAAAAATACAAAAATTAGTTGGGCACAGTGGCACATGCCTGTAGTCCCAGCTACTCACAAGGTTGAGGTGGGAGAATCAACTGAGCTCAGGAAGTCAAGGCTATAGTGAGCTGTGATCACGCCACTGCACTTTAGCCTGGGCAATGGAGTGAGACCCTGCCTCAAAAAAAAAAAAAAAAAAAAGGCCAGGAACAGTGGCTTATGCCTGTAACACCAGCACTCTGAGAGCTGAGGTGGGCAGATCGCTTGACATGAGGAGTTTGAGACCAGCCTGGCCAACATGGCGAAACCCCATCTCTACTAAAAAAAACAAAAATTAGCCAGGCGTGGTGGCGCACATCTGTAGTCCCAGCTACTTGGGAGGCTAAGGCAGGAGAAATCGCCTAAACCCTGGAGGTGAAGGTTGCAGTGGGCTGTAATTGTGCCACTGCACTCCAGCCTGGATGGCAGCTCGAGACTCCATCTCAAAAAAAAAATCTGTCCCTAAGGCAGAATTTCAGAAAATTGAAGGACATAACATCTATGCTAAGTACGGAGACTCACTGTCCCAGAATAATATGGCATTTATAAACCATGAGTCCTTAAGAATTATTTTTCCGGCCGGGCGTGGTGGCTCAAGCCTGTAATCCCAGCACTTTGGGAGGCCGAGACGGGTGGATCACGAGGTCAGGAGATCGAGACCATCCTGGCTAACACGGTGAAACCCGTCTCTACTAAAAAAATACAAAAAACTAGCCGGGCGAGGTGGCGGGCGCCTGTAGTCCCAGCTACTCGGGAGGCTGAGGCAGGAGAATGGCGTGAACCCGGGAGGCGGAGCTTGCAGTGAGCTGAGATCCGGCCACTGCACTCCAGCCTGGGCGACAGAACGAGACTCCATCTCAAAAAAAAAAAAAAAAAAAAAAAAAAAAAAAGAATTATTTTTCCCCAAGTTAAGGAAATTGTGGTTCTTTTTTTCAGTTTTTAGTTTTTTATAGACATGGGGCCTCACTAAGTTGGCCAGGCTGGTCTTCAAATCCTGGGGTCAAGCAATCCTCCTGCCTCGGCCTCCTAAAGTGTTGGGATTACAGGCATGAGCCATTGTATCTGGCCACAACTGTGGTTCTGATGGTATTTTTTTAAATGAATTTAGGGCCGCGTGCAGTGGTTCACACCTGTAATCCCAGCACTTTGGGAGGCCGAGGTGGGTGGATCACCTGAGGTCAGGAGTTTGAGACCAGCCTGGCCAACATGGTGAAACCCCTTCTCTACTAAAATACAACAAAAAATTTGCTGGGCGTGGTGGCAGGTGCCTGTAATCTCAACTACTCGGGAGGCTGGAGAATCACTTGAACCTGGGTGGCAGAAGTTGCAGTGCACCGAGATCACACCATTGCACTCCAGCCTGGGCATGGGGTGAGACTCGGTCAGGAAAAAAAAAAAGGAAAAAGAATTTAGTGGCTCACACCTCTAATCCCAGCACTTTGGGAGGTTGAGATGGGCAGATCCCTTGAGTCCAGGAGTTCCAGGCCAGCCTGAGCAACATGGCAAAACCCTGTCTCTACAAAGAACACAAAAAATTAGCCAGGTATGGTGGGCACACGCCTGTAGTCCCAGCTACCCTAGAGGCTGAGGCAGGAGAATCCCCTGAGCCCAGGCAGTCAAGGCTGCAGTGAGTGTGATCATACCACTGCACTCCAGCCTGGGTGACAGAGTGAGATCCCCCATCTGAACAACAAAAATAAAAATAAAAATGAATTCAGGTTATTTTGAATTGATTAAAATAGCCCCTAACATTATTAAAAGATAAATTCACTGTGTCGAGGTAGACTAAAAAGGATTTGTATTTCACTATTCCGAACTTTAAGACTCAACATTTGGGCAGCATGGCTGTGCCCTCCTGGTAGAGGCATGCCTCTCTTACCCTTCACAGATTTTCTTGACTCTGTTTTTCAGCTGATCGCCTTGGAAGAAAATGATAAACACAGACTTGTGCACGTAGTCACCCTAGGCCCCAGAATAAAAAAACAAGAGTTCAGACTTCTGTATCTGGATGAAAATCTCTTAAATAACCAACTTTTTTGGTGATGTAAGAACAACAGGCATTCTTTAAGGACATGGCAATCCCACACTTTAACCACTGCCCTCACTCCATTTCCTAAGCTTCACTACAAGAACATCTACCCTATAATCTCTAATTCACAAAAATCTTTCTCTATTTGTTTTTTTGACTCAACCAGGAGCTTGAAGCTAAAATGATGCTCCTCTTAGCACTGTTTAGACTTATTTACCAATTCAACTTTAAATCTTATATTGCCTGAATGATAAAAGTATAGGAGAGAAAAGAGAAGGAAGCCATTTCTGTCTGTTCTGGGACTTAGAAATTCTTAGATAAAAGGGGCTGAATAACTATAAGGAACTGAGTCCCTGGGAAGAATGCTGATGTAGAATCCCACAATTCAAGCTAATCTGGACTTTATGGGGCAGGGAGGAAGGTAATCCATTCCAAATACCAAATTTATACCTGAAGTAAGATGCAAGGACTGGAAGGAAAGATCAGAAAAAAAGGTATATGGCATGTTAACCAGGATTGTCTCTGATTGTCGGCATATTCTCATAGTCATACACAGCACGTACAGCTTTTATAATAACAAACAAAACTTCAGAAGGATAAAAGGAGATAAGGAGTGAAGAAAATTAGGCTCAAGGGTCTGAAATCTCTAAATTCTCTAGACTAAACTAGAACCTATTCTTTGTGCGGCCTGATCTGTTATAGATATCCAGGGTCCCCATTTTTGGATTTGTTGATAAAATAACCTTTCTGTTGCCAAGAGGAAACCTGACTGAATATTCCTGAGAAAAGTTCCTCATTAGTGTGACTGCAGATTACAATGTTTCCACAACTCGAAGGCCTTTGGCAAGATTGTGAAACTATACCCCTAAGCCGGGGGTTCAGAAGTGTCACCACACTCTTTCATAGCATGGAGGATGAAAGCCCTGCAGCTGCACAGCCCACCTAATCTGAGAAATCTCATAGTTCAATCTCTCTTCTTAGGTAAAGACACTAATTTAAGAAATTCACAAGATAATTCAAAACAGAAAAACTAACTTCAGGTTTCTAAATAACACTCGTACAAAAGCAAAGTAAAATTTTTGCAGTACATTTATCTTTACCTGTACTCCCTGAAATCAGGACTCACCACACCTAAATGCAGGTTTAGATGATAAACTCTGTCCCATTATGGCAAATGCCAAGATGTTAAACTGTTTCTACTTCCTGAAGTACTGGGTGGGGAAGATCATCCTATTTTGTGCGATATCTATAAACTAAGTTTCTAATCCTTCCAACAAACAAACAAAAAAACTTTACCAAGTAAAATTTCATCAGCTTATTAAGACCACAGTTTAGGAAATCTCTCCTTCTCTTTTTATACATGAATATTACCAAATTTGGGGCTGGGCAGGGTGACTCACGCCCATAATCCCAACACTTTGACAGGCCAAGGCAGGCGGATCACTTGAGATCAGAAGTTCAAGATCAGCCTGGGCAACATGGTAAAACAGTCTCTACTGAAAATACAGAAAAAATCAGCCAGGCATCATGGCGCACGCCTGTAATCCCCAGCTATTTGGGAGGCTGAGGCAGGAGAATTGCTTGAACCCAGGAAGCGGAGGTTGTGGTGAGCCAAGATCGCGCCACTGCACTCCAGCCTGGAAAACAGAGTGAGACTCTGCCTCAAAAAAAAAAAACAAACCAAATTTGGAACCAGATATCTTGCTTTAAAGTTAATTTTCACAAAAGACAAATAAGTGAAAATAAAAATTTCTAATCAGAATAACATCTACATAGGTAAACCTGAAAATATGTATATGTCATGTATACATCACACATTCCTACGTATCTATGACAGCAATTAACTTAGAGGAAGTACTTCAAATTCTCCAATTAGAGCAGAGATAAAGATAATGGCTCCTCTGTGGAAGAGCTGGATTCAGGTGGCCCCATGCTACGTGACTGCTCTGGGCTCCCTTTACAAGACCTACTCCACAGGATGCAATCTCCTTGTCTTACAGTCACAGGATCCTCCAGGGGGTTCTCGATTTCAGCCTGTCGCAGGAACACATTTCCCCGGCATACCCGCCAAAGCATGCGCTCAAAAGTAGGGATACGCTCCCGGTTAATGACACCAGCCACGAAGCTGTGGGGAGAAGAGGCAGATTGGAAACCTATTCCACGTCATGGGATGGAAGGTTTTAAGACAAGTCTTGTTCCCATCCTCACCTATGAACCCAGCAGAGAGCTGACAGAGCAACTCAGGCATGAATCCAGAGCTGTAGGACTATCTCAACAGGCTCAGAGGAGGGCATATCCTGGTAGCAAGTGAATCCCCAGTCTCATTGCTCTTCTGAACAGCAGAGATGAACATGGCCCCACTGAATACAGAAAGGTTGACATGGCACTTACCCAAGTCTTAAAGGCGTGCCTCTTCCCATCTCACTTGGCTCCAAGAGGGATGAGGACTCTTCCAACAGGTCTGGATCCGCCATCTGCTGATGATGCAATTCAGCCTGAATTCACAAATCAATTAATATCTAATGAAAATAGTTAGTGGCATGCAGGGAACGAGGAACCAGGAGACAGGTTCAGAAAATAAGGATGAAAAAGAAAACAAACCACCAAAAGACAAGATACACCCATAAAAAGACAAGAAGAATAGGGGACGAAAACCAATAAAACAAATGTGAGGTAAAGAAAGCATAATTGCCCCAGTAAAGCATCTGGGGAAATGGTTTTAGAAATAAGGAATAAAAGAAAAAAAATTAAGTGATGGTGACATGTATAAATCTGTTACTTGGTGGAAGCCATTTTCTCTCCTATGTTTCCCTGAATTAACCATGAAGGTGCCAGGAAATACCTCTGCGTGTAGACAGGAAGCTAAAATCTCTCTCCCTTCTGTGCAATAATGAAGACGCTCTGCAGATACTCTCAACATTTAATTTCTGGGCAGCTACAAACTAGAATTTTCCCTGTGTGAGAATGTGAAAGATAGAGGCTCTCTTTCCAAGGAAGAAGCAAGGCACTGCCATTGTCTTTGAATACTGTGTAGTCTGGAGAAAGACAGAAGGGGCAGCTCCAGATATCTACGTTTCCAGCCCCTTTAAAATTCAGAACATGAGAACTTTCAGCATGGTCACTTACAGAATGCTCCAAGCCATGGGATTTAAAGAGTATTTATGTCTTCGAAAGGATAAGAAGCACAATAGCTGGGCAAGCCTGTAAAAACACATCTGAATGTCCCATTTTCTGACTAGGAATCTTCTAAATAAGTTCACATAGGCTTTACAGTTGTAGGATTCTTGAGAACACAGCTCAAGAATCAAGTAAAGTGAAGGAAAAGCAACTGATAATAAACCAAACTAGAGCTCATGGGCTGGTGTAATTGGTAAGATTTAAAATGACTTCCACCATGACAGTTTATACAATGAAATGAAGAAGGATCTTCCCACACACGGGTCTACGTTTCCTAGCCTCTCTCTACCCAACTCATCCTACCACCCTTTACTCCCATCAGAAAGGAGAAGCTGCTCCAAAAAACAAAACAAAACAAAACAAAAACCAGTCCAATCATCTTCTCCTTTGCCTCATCGCCCCAACTCTAATATCCAGGCAATACTTGTTTGACCAAAAACTAGGAGTAAACCAGAACAATCACCCTCTTCAAAAGCACAATAAGACAAAAAGTCAGAAGAGTTTTTCTCTATCATTTTCATTCCAAATTTCAATTTGATTCTACCCGTCAGCCACACTCTTTTTTTTTTTTTTTTTTTTTGAGACGGAGTCTCACGCTGTTGCCCAGGCTGGAGTGCAGTGGCACGATCTCGGCTCACTGCAAGCTCCGCCTCCTGGGTTCACGCCATTCTCCTGCCTCAGCCTCCTGAGTAGCTGGGACTACAGGCGCCCGCCACCGCGCCCGGCTAATTTTTTGTATTTTTAGTAGAGATGGGGTTTCACTGTGGTCTCGATCTCCTGACCTTGTGATCCGCCCGCCTCGGCCTCCCAAAGTGCTGGGATTACAGGCTTGAGCCACCGCGCCCGGCCAGCCACACTCTTAAAAAGCAGCACAGGGACCATCAGTTGATAAAGTCACGGGATCATAAACATAGCAAAAAGAGGGGAAAAACTGTGTATAAATTAGATGGTAAGTCTGAAGGCCTAAAAAATTGAAAGCAATCATTTTGGGAAGTAAGGATCAACACCAGAAGTGCAGAGAAATACTGTCATGAGATTGGAAAAGTTTAAGATGAAATCATGGAGACACTGGTTACCACTTGCTGTTACATGGAAGTTGAGGGGGTTCTTTCAGTTTCTACTTGCAATCAAGTCAGCTGACTGCAGGCAACTTGTTTTCAGGATCCCGATGATTACAACATTTCAATTTGTTCTTGATTTATCCCTTGGCAAAAACCAGTGAGCCTGACTGCTACTCACAAGACTCCATCCTACTCGCCTGGATGTCTCACAAGACATGGTTTAAGTCAACCCTAAATATCAGACTCAATGCAAACACATGTGCTCTAAAGTGGACAACCGATGGAAAAGCAAACAGTACTTAGCAACTAGACCACTTCAAAGACTCTATCTAGGACTCTCTGAGAATAAAAACAACAAAATTAAAATTCAACAGAAACTTGCAATAATATTTGAATTGCTAATTTCACCATTTCATACTTAAGAATTCTGTCTTAGAGAGAAAAGTTACAAATTTTTAAATAAAATTGTGCCTGGTGAGAAACTAGGAAGACTAGAACCACCCACTAACAGAAGGCCTTTAAAGCAATATCTAAAACCACGTGGCTGAGAGTATCTAAATCTTAGAGCAGGGGTGTCTGATCTTTCGGCTTCCCTGGGCCACACTGGAAGAAGAACTGTCTTGGCCCACACATAAAATACACTAACACTAATGATAACTAATGAGCTAAAAAAATAAAAATAAAAAATTGCAAAAAAATCTCAAAATGTTTTGAGAGTTTACGAATCTGTGTTGGGCCACATTCAAAGCTGTCCTGGGCCACATGAGGCCTGAGGGCCATGGGCTGGACAAGCTTGTCTTGAGGGTATCTGGGTCCTCTAATAACAACACTGTAAATATCCCTCTACATTACTTGCTATGCCCTCTGGTTTCTCCATTCAGATACTGAAAAACATGCCTTACAAAAAGGAAGTAGGAGAACTTCAGTTCTGTTTCTACAGCAATTAAGTATAAATAGCACATCCAGTTCAAGCTATGTCAATTACCAAGAACAAACAATTATTGCCATCTACATCAAGAAAAAAATTTTATTTCATTACTTAAGGTATTCACCCAGGCCCCAAAGGAAATGGCAGATGGGAAAAAAAATAAAGAAAGCAGATGGATGGAAAACTGAGAAGGAAAGGAAAGCAGGGATCTGCATGCCATTAACCATTACTTTTCCAGTCTTCTTTACGTTCTCATATGTTATGGTGCTTATGGTAAAAGATGCAGAGAAATCTCTCCAGCTCTTACAGTTCTTCATAAGCAAGAAGACTGAGAAAAGGATAATCATTAACAAGTCATTTTAAATGCCCTAGATAAGAAATGACTAAGTCAAATTTGTAATCATCTTTAATCATAAGACTATTCAATATGTTTATTTTTCCCCTTACACACACCTTGCCAATCATAACTCCTATGCCTAAATATAGAATCATTTTCTGATTTAGCCATTTCTGCTAACTCATTACTGTGAATTATTGATTGTAGTCACCAAATTATAAAAAATAAAGGTTTAAAACTGGTAGTGTTTTAGGCCCTTTGCAAATATTATAATTTCAGACATAGAAGAAAATCTCATTAAAAATCCTAAGTTTCCAACATTTGAGGGTCCCAAGTGTCCTATCTTTTGCATTATTTGAAGTGCACTCGCATGTGCAGATGCAAAGTTGTGGCAGTGACACCTGAGCCTCCTGCTAGGCAGCAGCAGGGCAAGGTCTATGGAAAGGAACCTGGCTGAGGCTGTGAGTGAGCGCAAGAACAGGCAAGGCAGAGAGGTTCCTGCCAGGAGACTTCTTGCAATGCAGTGAGGCTGCTAGGAATGAAAGGGGAATTGATGACAAAAGCAGCATGAGAACCTCTCATAGCCACGGCCTTGTGCTCTAAGTACTTCCAGAGATTAAAAAAAAAAAAAGTTTTGAATAAAATAGGAGGGGGAGGCTGGGTGCGGTGGCTCACATCTGTAATCCCAGCACTTTGGGAGGACGAGGTGGTTAGATCACGAGGTCAGGAGTTCAAGACCAGCCTGGCCAATATGGTGAAACGCCCGTCTCTACTAAAACTACAAAAATTAGCTGGGCATGGTGGTGCACACCTATAGTCACAGCTGCTTGGGAGGCTGAGGCAGGAGAATCGCTTGAACCCGGGAGGCGGGGGTTGCAGTGAGCCAAGATCGCGCCATTGCACTCCAGCCTGGGTGACAGAGCAAGACTCTGTCTCGAAAAAAAAAAAAAGGAGCGGGAAAACAGCCCAGCATGAATAAGGCACAAAGATCATGAAGACTTAGAGTCTGTCTTCTCAAAATAGGCATTTAGTGTTTAGACTTATTATTCACAAAATAAAATTCCTAAATCCATAAATTATGATTTAAAGTATCATTTTTCCAAGTGGTTCCTCTTATTTTCATTTTTACTAAGTTCTTTTCATTAGAAAATTAATAGTTTAAATAATTATTTCCCTTAAGGGAATCCATCTATCAGTCTTTATTCGGAATTTCTCCAAAAATGAACCATAATGGGAAGCTGGCTCTCATTCTTAAACTTAGGAGGTCTTGAAAGACATTTTCATATGAGATAGCAATATCTCAGCAGTAAACTAAAGAGTATATCAAAAGGGAAAAAAATGGGGACAGGGAAGGTGAAAGAATTAAGCTCCAAATAATGCTAGAAAGTAGCTGAGCTCTGACTATAAGGCCAGGTTTACATCAGATCTGTGGTTAGCAGCTTGGACATGTTTAGCAAAGCGCACATCTGTGAGCATATGAAAGCGTCATGTTCTGGGGTGCTTCTTAATATGACCGAATGATACATGCCTTGAACACGTCTTACTCATCTTGTGTCTCACAATGAGTAGGTGCTCATTACATGTTCAGTGAATTAGTGAACAAAAATATAATGTCTGGACAGTGAGCATACTGGAATTGCAGGTTCATTAAAAACACATGGCTTAAGTGGCGATGCTTATTGCAAAAGACCTTAAACACTTAAGAGTTAATCACACTGTCCCACACCCTCTAACGTGATGTCATTAGGGACTGGCAAAAGAAGTTACCACTAGACTCAAAATTCTCGACTCCATGAGCAAGCTAAATAAATATTAATACCTTCTGATTCTTGAAAGGACCAGGAAATTAAATTCATATGAGTTTTTCCCCTTTCCTTTGCCCCAGCAGATCCTTTTAATTAAATGGCTTCTCTGAGTCAAATCCTTAAATTAGTGAGGAATGTATCACATCCTCAGCAGACTTTCTCTAGCCCAGCTGTTTTCAAACTAGCATGCCTCAGGATCACCTGGTAAATACAGACTGCTAGGCCTAACTCCCAGAGTTTCTGATTCAGTAGGTCTAGGGTGGAGACTGATAATTCATACTTCTGACAAGATTACAGGTGAGTCTGCTGCTGTTGTTTGAAGAACTCCTGCTCCAACCTAGAGAATTATGGATATTTAATCTCCCCTCAAAAGATAAAAATTTCTGAGATGAGGCAGTTAAAAACAAATTTTTTTTTTTTTTGAGATGGAGTCTTGCTCTGTCGCCCAGGCTGGAATGCAGTGGCATGATCTCAGCTCACTATAACCTCTGCCTCCTGGGTTCAAGCGATTCTCCTGCCTCAGCCTCATGAGTAGCTGGGATTATAGGCTCCCGCCACCATGCCTGGCTAATTTTTGTATTTTTAGTAGAAACAGGGTTTCATCATGTTAGTCAGGCTGGTCTTGAACTCCTGACCTCCTGATCCACCTGTTCAGCGTCCCAAAGTGTTGGGATTACAGGCGTGAGCCACCAAGCCCAGTCTAAAAACAATAAAAAAAAAAATAAAAACTATAGATATAAATTTAAACTACAACTGAGAACACAGCAGATGCTAACTAAAATGGGCCCCTACCAGGTGCAGTGGCTCACACCTGTAATCTCAGCACTTTGGGAGACAGAGGTGGATGGATCACTTGAGGCTAGGAGTTCGAGACCAGCCTGGTCAACATGGTGAAACCCTGTCTCTACTGAAAATACAAAAATTAGCTGGGGGTGGTGGTAAGCACCTGTAATCCCAGCTACTCGGGAGGCTGAGGCAGGAGAATCGCTTGAGCTTGGGAGGTGGAGGTTGCAGTGAGCTGAGATCACACCATTGTACTCCAGCCTGGGCTACACAGTGAGACTCTGTCTCAAAAAAAAGGGCCTCTAAATTTAAAAGCTTTGCCAAGTTTTCTTGTTGAGCAAAGGAATTAAAGAACTTTATGAGAAGGCACATTGAACAGTGACTGTAACAATCCCTAAAGTGTCTAATATCATCAATCTGGTGGCAAAAACACCTGTCAAGAAGACAGTTACTGTACTTCAGGCCATCAGAAAAACCACATCCAAGTTGAAAGCTAAGACTCCTCCCCAGGCTGAATTAGGAGAAAGGAGCCTTCTGCAAGCCTTGCTCCAGATCCTTTCCATGGGGTCACCTCAGCACATTGTCACCTGGACTAAGTCACCTACATTTTTTTTTGAGACAGTCTTGCTCTGTCCCCCAGGCTGGAGTAAAGTAGCTTAATCTCGGCTCACCGCAACCTCTGCCTCCTGGGCTCAAGCAATCCCCTCACCTCAGCCTCCTGAGTAGCTAGAACTACAGGTGTGCACCACGACGCCTGCCTAATTTTTGCATTTTTTGTAGAGATGGGGTTTCACCACGTTGCCCAGGCTGATCTCGAACTCCTGGGCTCAAGTGATCTGCCCGCTTCACCCTCCCAAAGTACTGGGATTACAGGTATGAGCCACCATGCCCAACTGAGTCACCTACATTTTTTTTTTTTTTTTTTTTGAGATAAGAGTCTCGCTTTGTCACCCAGGCTGGAGTACAGTGGAGCGATCTCAGCTCATTGCAACAACCACCTCCCGGGTTCAAACGATATTCCTGCCTCAGCCTCCCGAGTAGCTGGGATTACAGGCGCCCACCACCTCACCTGGCTAGTTTTTGTATTTTTAGTAAAGACCAGGTTTCACCATGTTGGCCAGGCTGGTCTCGAACTCCTGACCTCAGGTGACCCACCTGCCTCGGCCTCCCAAAGTGCAGGGATTATAGGCATGAGCCACCATGCCCGGCCTCACCTACATATTTAACCCAAGAACTTATTAACATGTTTCCCTTTAAGGTAATGCATCTAAGTTTACGTGATAACCCAAAAGTTTCAAACAAGCATCCTACCAATATTTTCCACACAATACATACAATGAAAAACTCTTGAAAAATTAGTGTGATGTGTGCTATCTGAAGTACTGAAAAATGTGCTCGAAGGTTTATAAGCAAACATAGAGAATAAAATAAAAATTTGATGGCAAAAGGTTTGGTGATTAAACCTTTGTTATAATTTTGTCTACAACCAAATGTTTGTTTCTTCAGCTTTGACCTTAAGCATATACTTACCTTATAAGTATAAATATAATGTAGAAATTTATACTAACTACATTTATACAACTACTTCAGGGTTCCTTTCCTCATCTTGAGATGAAAAATTGAAGAAAATGTGAAAAAATGCAAAACCATGGCTGGTTGTGTACTGCATGAAAAATGGAACATAATCTCACATTTCTTTAACTAAAACAGGGTGCAAAAATGGCATTGCTTCCAAAATAGCAAATTAAAATAATTACTGGAATAAAAATATGGCCCACTTGTGTGAGTGTAATATCAGCTGCTCAAATACTAAAAGAAACAATAGTCTGACCTCATCAAAAAATTGCTGAGTTTTGCGAAGTATAAATTTTAATTCAGTCAGTTCCAGGAAGTTTCTCTTCAGAGCTTCCTGGTTTGTGTTGATTTCCTTCAGTTCATTTTCAATCTTCTCAAAATTGGCCTAGAAGAAAAAAGAAAATAGATTAGGCTAAGCTCAATATGTTTGCTCTGAAAGACAATAAATGAATTCATCCCACATAACTGTCGCCAAGCTGATAGTTCAAAGAGATCTTGGACTTGCCTAGCAAATACTGTGATTTTACTAGAGCAATTTTCTTTTCTTTTTTTTTTTTTTTTTGAGACGGAGTCTCGCTCTGTCGCCCGGGCTGGAGTGCAGTGGCCGGATCTCAGCTTACTGCAAGCTCCGCCTCCCGGGTTTACGCCATTCTCCTGCCTCAGCCTCCCGAATAGCTGGGACTACAGGCGCCCGCCACCTCGTCCGGCTAGTTTTTTGTATTTTTTTTTAGTAGAGACGGGGTTTCACCGTGTTAGCCAGGATGGTCTCGATCTCCTGACCTCGTGATCCGCCCGCCTTGGCCTCCCAGAGTGCTGGGATTACAGGCTTGAGCCACCGCGCCCGGCCAACAAGCAATTTTCTTTATGGAAATTTTTTTGCTTAAGATAATCTTTCCTGAACCGAGGCGGGTGGATCACTTGAGGTCAGGAGTTCGAGAGCAGCCTGACCAAAATGGTGAAACCACGCCTCTACTACAAATACAAAATTAGCTAAGCAAGTTGGCGCATGCCTGTAGTCCCAGCTACTTGGGAGGCTGAGGCAGGAGAATCACTTGAACCCGGGAGGCGGAGGTTGCAGTAAGCCAAGATCACACCACTGTTCTTCAGCCTGGGCAACAAGAGCAAAACTCCACCTCATAAACAAATAAATAAATAAATAAATAAATAAATAATCTTTCCTGGCCAGGCACGGTGGCTTACGCCTGCAATCCCAGCACTTAGGGAGTCTGAGGCGGGTGGCTCATCTGAGGTCAGATTTCAAGACCAGCCTGGCCAACATGACGAAACCCCGTCTCTACTAAAAATACAAAAAAATTAGCTGGGCGCAGTGGTGCATGCCTGTAATCCCAGCTACTTGGGAGGCTGAGGCAGGAGAATGGCTTGAACCCGGCAGGCGGAGGTTGCAATGAGCCAAGATTGCACCACTGCACTCCAGCCTGGGTGAGAGAGCAAGACTCTCTCTGAAAAAAAAAAAAAAAATAGTATTTCCTTTCTAAGTCACTGTGGAAGTAAAAAAAAAAATAGCCTTTCTTTGTTTACAGATTCTATTGTATACTTGGTAACTTTCTCAGGAGATTTCAGATGGATAAAATAATTACTGAGAGTCTACTGGCTGCCCATTTAGTCTGCAAGAATAACCAACTAGTAGATAGGCCAGGTATGGTAGCTCACACCTGTAATCCCAGTACTTTGGGAAGCTGAGGCAGGCAGATTGCTTGAGGTTAGGTGTTCGAGATCAAGCTGGCCAACATGGGAAAATCCCATCTCTACAAAAAATACAAAAAAATTAGCCAGGCATGTTGGCACACAGCTATCGTCTCAGCTACTCTGGAGGCTGAGGCACTAGAACTGATTGAGCCTGGGAGGCAGGAGTTGCAGTGAGCCAAGATGGGGTCACTGTACTCCAGCCTGGGTGACAGCTGTGTCTCAAAAATAAATAAAATAAAATAAAATAAAATAAAATAGTAGATAAATCAACTTACTCCAATAAGGTTTCGATAAACCAATAGACATTTACTTAGTGGCATATAATACTGTTTCAGTGCTGTTTGTCACCATAAAAGAGGGGATAAAGAGGGGATTCACATGGTCTGGCCATAAAAAAAGAATAAAATCATGTCATTTGCAGCAACATGGATAGAACTGGAGGTCATTATGTTAAGCAAAATAAACAGGGCGCGGACAAATAACACAAGTTTTCACTCATACGTGAGAGCTAAAAAACTTGATCCCGGCCGGGCGCGGTGGCTCAAGCCTGTAATCCCAGCACTTTGGGGGGCCGAGACGGGCGGATCACGAGGTCAGGAGATCGAGACCATCCTGGCTAACACGGTGAAACCCCGTCTCTACTAAAAAATACAAAAAACTAGCCGGGCGCGGTGGCGGGCGCCTGTAGTCCCAACTACTCAGGAGGCTGAGGCAGGAGAATGGCGTGAACCCGGGAGGCGGAGCTTGCAGTGAGCTGAGATCCGGCCACTGCACTCCAGCCTGGGCGGCAGAGCGAGACTCCGTCTCAAAAAAAAAAACAAAAAAAAACAAAAAAAAACTTGATCCCATAGAGGTAGAGAGTGGAATGATAGATACCAGAGGCTATGAAGGGTGTGTGGGTTTGTGGGGGGATGAAGAGAGATTGGTTAATGTAGACCAACATACAGTTAGATAGAAGGCATAAGTTCTAATGCTCAATAGCAGAGTAGGGTGCCTATAGTTAACAGCAATGTACAGTACATACTTCAAAATAGCTAGAAGAGAAGAATTGAAATGTTCCCAACACATAGAAATGGTAAATACTCAAGGTGATGGATACTCCAAATACCCTGACTTGATCATTACACATTCTATGTATATACCAAAATATCACATGTACACCATAAATGTGTACAAATACTATCTATCAATAAAAAAGCGAAGGGGAAACTCACTTCAATCCCACCTACAAGAAACAATCAGTAGATAATGCTGTCAAAGTTAGCAAGAATTACTTTACTCTCTATCTGCTCAGGAAAGTAATTTCTGCATTTAAGTAGAAAGAAACTTTTCTGGTTTTCTGAGAAGAACTGTTTACCTCTAAGTCAATCATGTCCCGGGGGAAGGGAACCTCTGGGTTTTCACCGGTGTCCAAAATCAGAATGTTAGCTTTTCTTATCTCTTTCTCAACAAATCCTAAAATGACAAAATCAAAACATTCATGCCTACCTACACATGCTCAAAATTGCCATTATTTAAGGAAAAGAATTAGCATCTAAAGCCTGACTACAAAAAGTTTTATCCAAGAAAGATACTTTTTATATATATATATTCGTTTAATATAAAAGAAGCACCTTTTTTCTCCACATCCCTCTTTCTCCAACCTCACATTCTCTGAAGCTACTCCAAAGGGTGGTCATCCCACAACTGCCTTCTTTCTTTCTTCAGGTCTTAACACTGGCCTTCAAGGCCGCACCTCTCCTCCCAACGCGAATGCCACTCCAAAGTATGACAGTTCTGGTTATAGATACTATTGGCAAAGCAGAGTTATGGAAGAAGAGTACAATACAATAGAATATTTGACACTTAACACACTAGTGAGACAACTCCAGATCTAAAGGGGTTCATTAAATTTGAAAACAATCAGGTCGGTTTTAAGCATAAAAAATAAAAATGAGGCCGGGCGCGGTGGCTCAAGCCTGTAATCCCAGCACTTTGGGAGGCCGAGACGGGCGGATCACGACGTCAGGAGTTCGAGACCATCCTGGCTAACACGGTGAAACCCCGTCTCTACTAAAAAATACAAAAAACTAGCCGGGCAAGGTGGTGGGCGCCTGTAGTCCCAGCTACTCGGGAGGCTGAGGCAGGAGAATGGCGTAAAAACCCGGGAGGCGGAGCTTGCAATGAGCTGAGATCCGGCCACTGCACTCCAGCCTGGGCGACACAGCAAGACTCCATCTCAAAAAAATAAATAAATAAAATAAAATAAAATAAAATAAAATAAAATAAAAATGAAAAAGCAGAACAGGTAATAAGGACCCAAAATACCAGAAGAGAAAAGTGTTTCAAGTGACAACTACAACTGTTTTTTAGAGTGGGGACCAATTCACTTATCAGCTAAGCACAAGTTGGCTTAGTAGAGTGGCAAGATCATGGATTTTTGAGTCAGACAGAACAACCTGGCTTCAAATACTGATTCCATCATAACTGTTTACGTTCCAGGGCAAGTCACTAAGCCTCTCTGATCTTTAGTTTCCTCAATCATTAAATAAGGTAATACCCATCTTGAAGGAATGTTGTGGGGGAATGAATAATGTATGTGAGCAAGCTAGCCCTCAATGGAACTTAAATAAATGTTAGTTTCCTCCCTCTTAAATAGCTCAAATTAAAAGGTGGCTCTGCTGACAAAAACTGATGGTGTGCTGGGTCCTATTTCTCAAAATTCTATAATGTAGTTTTGTTTTTGAAATCTCACAAAAAAAATAACCAGTTTTCAGCTTGCAGCATGTTATTTCAAACAAGGTTTCCGTTAAGCACTACTTAGCCCAAAGACCACAAAATCTACTCGTATACCAGAAATTCACCTCAGCATCTTAACTGCAAGATTTTTCCTTTTTCTTTTCTCTTATAGCATTTTCTTCCTCTATTAAGAGGACTAATGTCATTAATCTAAGACAAATGATTCATTAAAAGAAAATTACACAAGACCAAAGTGCACATACGAAGCTTTCGATCCATTTCTTCACATCTTCTAACTTCATTCACAAATTTCCGTTGGAAAACATTCACATCTGGATTTAACTGAAAAATAAAAACACAATACCAAACATTGAAATATTGTATCTATTTCTTCTGTTTCTCAAGCAACACATTCTGCAAAGTGAAAAACTAATTTTGTGTAAATGCATGATGCAACACTAATCAAAATTGTCTACTGGTCCGAAAAACTGCTTTACGGCCAGTCACACCAGCTAAGGATAAAAACTTCCTCCTTCGTTGCTGCAACATTACTGGAATGGAGGTAAATTAGGTAAAACACAATGGTACAAAATGTTCTGCCTAGACCAAAAGTCTCAGTGAGCTTCCTTCCCACCACCTAAAATTTGGGCAATGAATATCACAGAAACTCTGTTTTCCTTCTCTCTTTCTTTCCAAGCAGAAGAGGAACTTCTCTTGTTTTTCTGTCCCAAGGCCCTCACCTTCTCAGTGACAGGCTTTAGTTTTTTCACTCATACCATAAGTAATTTTCTTTTTCTTTTCTTTTCTTTTTTTTTTTTTGAGACAGAGTCTTGCTCTGTCACCAGGCTGGAGTGCAGTGGTGCAATCTCAGCTCACTGAAACCTCTGCCTCCCAGGTTCACGCGATTCTCCTGCCTCAGCCTCCTGAGTAGCTGGGATTACAGGTACACGCCACCATGCCCGGCTAATTTTTTTGCATTTTTAGTAGAGACAGGGTTTCATCATGTTGGCCAGGATGGTCTCGAACTCCTGATCTCAGGTGATCCACCCGTCTCGGCCTCCCAAAGTGCTGGGATTCATGCATGAGCCACCACGTCTGGCACCATAAGTAATTTTCAAAGCAATATGACAGATGTTCAGGAATATACAAATAAAAACAAAACAAGTACCTACTCACTAAAAAGCTAGCAACCGGCCGGGCGCGGTGGCTCAAGCCTGTAATCCCAGCACTTTGGGAGGCCGAGGCGGGTGGATCACGAGGTCAGGAGATCGAGACTATCCTGGCTAACATGGTGAAACCCCGTCTCTACTAAAAATATAAAAAACTAGCCGGGCGTGGTGGCGGGCGCCTGTAGTCTCAGCTACTTGGGAGGCTGAGGCGGGAGAATGGCGTGAACCCGGGAGGCGGAGCTTGCAGTGAGCCGAGATCACGCCACTGCACTCCAGCCTGGGAGACACAGCGAGACTCCGTCTCAAAAAAAAAAAAAAAAAAAAAAAAGCTAGCAACCTGGCCAGTCACAGTGGCTCACACTTGTAATCCCAGCATTTTGGGAGGCCAAGGTGGGCGAATCACCTGAGGTCAGGAGTTCAAGTTCAAGACCAGCCTTGCCAACATGGCGAAACCCCATCTCTACTAAAAATACAAAATTAGCTGGGCATGGTAGCGCACACCTGTAATCTCAGCTACTCGGGAGGCCGAGGCAAGAGCATCGCTTGAACCTGGGAGGCAGAGGTTGCAGTGAGCCAAGATCATGCCATTGCACTCCAGCCTGGGTGACAGAGTGAGACTCTTGTCTCAAAAAAATAAATAGGCTGGACGTGGTGGCTCATGCCTATAATCCTACCACTTTGGGAGGCCGAGGCAGGAGAATTACCTGAGCTCAGGAGTTCAAGACCAGCCTGGGCAACATGGTGAAACCCTGTCTCTACTAAAAATACAAAAAATTAGCCGGGCGTAGTGGTACATGCCTGTAATCCCAGCGACTCAGGAGGCTGAGGTACAAGAATCAATTGAACCTGGGAGGTGGAGGTTGCAGTGAGCCAAGATTGTGCCATTGCACTCCAGCCTGGGCAACAGAGCAAGACTCTGTCTCAAAAAATAATAATAATAAATTAATTAAATTAAATAAAAAGCTTGCAATCTAATAGAGAAGGTGAACCCAACCAATAAAATAGCATGTGATAAATTCCATAAAATTAACACAAAGAAAAAACTATATTTACTCAACATTTATGAAGCACCAAATATGTGTCAGATACTGAACTAGGCACTGGGGAAAATACAAAGAATAAGCTATGTCCTAGCTTTGAAAAGTTGAACAACACAATTTATTAGCTTAATCATGTATATGTGTATATATATTATATGCATACACACATAGAAACATACAAACACATTGGCCGGGCACAGTGGCTCATGTTTGTAATCCCAGCACTTTGGGAGACCGAGGCGGGCAGATCATGAGGTCAGGAGTTCGAGACCAGCCTGGGCAACACAGGGAAACCCTGTCTCTACTGAAAATACAAAAAAATTAGCTGGGCGTGGTGGCGGGCACCTGTAATCCCAGCTACTCGGGAGGCTGAGACAGGAGAATCGCTTTAACCTGGGAGGCGGAGGTTGCAATGAGCTGAGATCGCGACACTGCACTCCAACCTGGGTGACAGAGTTAGACTCGGTCTCAAAAAAAAAAAAAAAAATACAAACACACAACACATACATATCCATGCATTCAACAGTTCTCTCTTCAAGAACTCAATATATTAATATTAGAGGAATCGAAGGCAAAAATTTTTATTAGCGATTAAGATTAATAAGCTATGTCCCGGTCTTCAGCTCTATAGAAGAGACAGATGCAAACCAATTATTACAATTTGTTGTGATAAATGCTATTAAAAAGGAAGTAAAAGATTTGGAAAACTGTTGGCAGTTTCTTACAAAGTTAAACATACACCTACCCAACCCATGACTGAGCATGCCACTACTCAGTTCCCGTTGACCTTTGAACAATGTGGGTTTGAACTCTGCTGGTCCACTAATACACAGATTTTCTTCCACCTCCGCCAGCCTGAGACAGTAAGACCAACCCCTCCCTTTCCTCCTCCTCAGCCTCCCTCAATATAAAGACAATAAGGATGAAGAGCTTCATAATGATCTACTTCCAGTAAACACTGTTTATCTTCCATATGATTTTCTTAACAGTATTTTTTCTCTAGCTTACTTTATTCTAAGAATACAGTGTACAATACATATAACATACAAAATATGTATTAATCGACTGTTTATGAAATTGGTAGGGCTTCTGGTCAAAAGCAGGCTATCAATAATTAAGTTTTGCGGAAGTCAAAGTTGTATGCAGATTTTTGATTACATGGGGAGATCAGCACCCCTAACCCCTGCATTTTCAAGGGTCAACTGGGTTTGCTTAAGAAAAATCAAAACCTGTAAGTTAAAAAAAAAGACTTTTACAATAATGTTTACTTCAGCTTTAATCATAATAGCCCCAAATGAGTAATGACAAAAGAAAGGATGAAAACATTGTGCTGTATTCATACAATGAACTACTTACTGTTCGGCAATTTTAAAAAATGAACTACAGATACTTGCAAGAAACAGAGGTTGAGTAAAAGAAGTCAGACATTAGAGTTTGCAATTATGAGTCATTTACATATAATTCAAGAACAGGGAAAACTAATCCTATGACGACAGCAATCAAAACAGGTTACCTATTAAGGGTAGCAACTAGCAGTAGACACAGATACTTTTCTGGACTGATGAAAATGTTCAGGCTGGGCCTGGTGGCTCATGCCTGTAATCCTAGCATTTTGGGAGGCCGAGCAGGGGTGGATCACCTGAGGTCAGGAGTTTGAGACCAGCCTGGGCAACATGGTGAAACCTTATCTCTACTAAAATTAAAAAAAAAAAAAAATTAGCCGGGCGTGGTGGCGTGTGCCTGTAGTCGCAGCTACACAGGAGGCTGAAGCAGAATTGCTTGAACCCAGGAGGCGGAGGTTGCAGTGAGCCGAGATCGCACCACTACACTCCAGCCTGGGCAACAGAGCGAGATTCCGTCTCCAAAAGAAAAAAAAGTTCCATATCCTGATTGGGGTGCTGCTTACAGAGGTGTATAAAGTTATCAATTCAGCAAATTGTACTCTTAAGATGTGTACATTTCAGCCAGGCACAGTGGCTCACACCAGTAATCCTAGGACTTTGGGAGGCTGAGGCAGGAGGATCGCTTGAGTCCAGGAGTTCAAGACAAACCTGGGCAACATGGCGAGACCCTATCTCTATTTTTTTTCTTAATGTTAAAAAAAATTAACAGAACTAGAAGAAACTGAAATATCTGTTGGCCAGGTGTGGTGGCTCATGCCTGTAATCCCAGCACTTTGGGAGGTTAAGGCAGGTGGATCACCTGAGGTCAGGCATTCGAGACCAGCCTGGCCAACGTGGTGAAACCCCGTCTCTACTAAAAATACAAAAATTAGCTGGGCATGGTGGTGCATGCCTGTAGTCCCAGCTACTCGGGAGGCTGAGGCAGGAGAATTGCTTGAACCCAGGAGGCAGAGGTTGCAATGAGCTGAGATTGCATCACTGCACTCCAGCCTGGGCGACAGAGCGGACTCTGTCTCAAAAAGAAAATCAACAACAACAACAACAACAACAACAACAAAAAACACACATAGGAGAAATAAAAGCAAAAAAAGTAACTGTACGGGTTACCTCTGGGAAGAAAGAGACACTGGAGGTTTCAATTATACATGGAATGTTTCCCTCTTAAGTAGATAGTAGAAACACAGGTGGTCATTATAATATTCCCCCCACCTCTTTTTTTTTTTTTTTTTTTGAGACAGAGTCATGCTGTCACCCAGGCTGGAGTGCAGTGGCATAATCACAGCTCACTAAGCCTCGACCTCCCGGGCTTCAGTGATCCTCCCAAGTAGCTGTAGCTGAGACCACAGGCATGTGCCAGCACACCCAGCTAGGTTTTTTTTTTTTTTTTTTGGCAGAGACAGGATCTCCCTAGGTTGCCCAGGCTGGTCTCCAATTCCTGGGCTCAAGTGATCCTCCTGCCTTGGCTTCTCAAAATGCTGGCATTTCAGGTGTGAGCCATTGCACCTGGCCCCATCTCGTTTTTCTTTATGACTAAAGTACAGCATAAGCAAAAGGAAAGAAGGCTGAATAGAGCCAATAGATGTTAAGAAGGGGGACAACATAGGACCAGATGAAGAACTGCAAATTAAGGATGATAAGTTTTTTGCTGCTGTTGTTTTTTGAGATGCAGTCTCACTCTGTCGCCCAGGCTGGAGTGCAGTGGCGCAATCTCAGCTCACTGCAACCTCTGCCTCTCAGGTTCAGGCGATTCTCCTGCCTCAGCCTCCCAACTAGCTAGGATCACAGGCCTGTGCCATCATGCTAAATTTATTTAGTAGAGACGGGGTTTCACCATGTTGGCCAGACTGGTCTCAAACTCCTGACCTCACGATCTGCCCACCTCAGCCTCCCAAAGTGCTAGGATTACAGGCGTGAGCCACTGCACCCAGCCTAGATTGTCCATATTCTTTAGATAGCTTCTCCAAGTGCCCAGTATAATATTCCAAAATAATGAATATTCAATATATGCTTATTTATATACTACATATCTATAGCTGGATACCTCAAATTTTGTTTTTTTAAAAGGTACTACTATATGGAAAAACTGCAATATATTTTTTAAATACCTTGCTATTGGTGTTAAAGAGCCCAAAACCAAAGTGAAAGCCTTGGTCAGGTTAGTTTGGTAACCTCTCCCTGCATCCCAATTACCTGGAGAATGCTTAGGATTGTTCTGAAAGTAAGAGCTAGCAAAAGCATGGAAGGATTGGCACAAAACATTCTCACCTTTAGAAAGACAACTCAAAATGTGGATTCTGCCAATAGGAAGCCAGTGCTATAATGTTATTTTTGCAAATAAAAAAACAAAACATTCATCATAAGACATCTGACCACGATAACAACAGAGTTCAGCAGTAATCAAGTCACAGCCCCACAACTACTTACGTCACGAAACTGAACCTTTCCAAGTTCTCCTAATTCACTGACACAACAATAAGCAGCTTCTGACTGTAGAAAAAGCTGGGCCAGTGTCATTTCTTCACTCCGGAAAAGCTCCCCCATGGTGGCAGAAGGTACCAGTCAAGTGGGTACCTGGATTTCTCTCCAATCTGAAGCAAAGAGAAATGACATAACTTTGGAAATTACCACAAGGGCTAAGAGCAAATGACACCCCACTAAGGTTCTTGCATTTACATTTCTTCCACCCCATGAGGACAGGTCAACAACTGTTTTGACACCCTATCTAGAAAGATGGAAAGGAGAAATTGCAAGGGCAGTTCCTGAATCCTGTCCCACAGAGTGCCAGATGAAAAGTCACTTCCGTTCCAGTCAACATCAGGATCAAATGACAACATTTTGGGCAACTCAACATATAAGAATGTATCCAGATTAAAGACAGGAACTGAGAACCTCAAACAACTCTTTAAATACCCAGGACACAATATTGAGGCAGTGACTTTCACACTGTTCAATCTGTTTTTGCTAGTGCAGGAAACAAACAGAAGAGGCCTTGATTACCTCTCATAAAGATGTCTGCCTTGTAACTATCCTTCTCCCTTCTACTGACAATGCGCATTTCTAAAAGCCCAAAGTTCTGGCACTATCCTAAAGCTATGGCTACACTAAAGGGGTTAATCTTCCAGATTCCTCAGAAAATAGTGTTTCCCCCTTAGGAATTCAAACAAATAACTATTATCTGGCAAAAGCAACCAGCTTGCATATTAAGCTCAATTTCAAATCAAGCATGACAGGAACACACTGGTAATGACAAAGCAGTTTTATCAAGCCACAAAGAATAAGCCTTCTACCTCTGCAGCTTTCTGTTTCTCATCCCTACCTTCAAGATTAATCACATTCTTCCATCTGTCAAATCTCATGAGCCAATAAAGGTTTCGTTTTAGGGCTGTCTTACTGTAGCCGGGTATGAGACAACTGGCGCTATCAGTGGTCCTGAAACTGCAATTATTTATTCTCTATCAGCTAATGTTTAAGGCACAGCCTGTCCAGTATCCAAACTCAGAAAAATGTACAGTATTTTTAGTGTCATAAGGGCATCTATGTTGAGTACTGATAGATGAGTCTGACATCAAAGGAAGATGTACTCTTCTAGAAGGCTGGGAGACATTTTGAGAAATCGGAACGAACAAACCTTTGTGCATGTGATGTTCAAGACAGTAACACACGCTCAGACATAAGCAAGGACTTCTCAAGAGAATATGTAGGTTAACGTTAAGATTCTGTACATCTGAATCATCCAAATCAGCTGTTACAGGCACCACCCTTCAACAAAAAGAGATTCTACAACCTCTAAACACATAAAATGAGGCCTGATCAGCAGAGTTCTGGGACTGTGGATAATGATAAGCCTCCAATGAGTCGCCTCCCTCCTCCTGCTCTTTAAAGATCACAGGTCTCCCAACAGTATCTCTATAGCAATGGAGGCTAACAGAAAACTAATTAGGCCAAAGTAGTCTGGACGATCACAAAACAAAATATGAAGAAACAGCAATTCTGCAAAAGATGAGTCCAACTACAGCGCCCCTGCGCCCTGCCTCGAAGAATCTCACTCCTGTCATCCGGTCCTCGCCTCCTCCCACGGTATTCACCTGCTTCATTTCCTGTCTACCCAATGAGCAGGAATTCTCTGGACCCAGGCACATCTACTTCGGGATGGGAAAAAAGGAGAGGAAAACCCCCAAACTGAGAGACCCTTTAAGAAGCCCCCTAAATTCTTCTGCCTATCCAATAACCTCCCGTTCCTCCGCCCACCCCTTGAAGCAGGGAAGGGATTCGGGGCTTCCAAAGGGCAGTGAGCCTCCGGTTCCTCAGGACAGAAGAGGTGCCCAAGGAGGAGGCGAACCCCCATTTTATCTCGAAGACTTAAGATCCCTGCCAATTCCTTTGACAATCAAGGGGGCTCTTAGAAGGATTTCCTACGTCCATCGAGGGCCGCTCCCTGTTGCACTAAACCTACAGCCCCAACTCACCTCCAACCGCCGCCACAGCAGCCGCCACAGCAACCGCCGCAGCCAAGCCCGCAGCCTCCGCGGCTCCGGGAGCAGCGCTTCGACGTCAGTGCGTCCGCAAAGCCCCGCCCCTGCGCCGCCGCCGGCCCCCGCCCCCGCCCCCGCCCCCGCAATGACCTCATTCCAGTTGGCCAATGGGGCGCGGCCTTGTCTGGGCTGCAGCGGTGCGAAGTCACGGGGATCGCAGGCGAGACTCGGCAAGCTGACGCCATCTTGGCCCTTGTGCTGTGTCTCCAGGCTGCGGAGGGTTAGTAGGAGGGGCTGGAGTTGCAGGTGCTCGAGGCCTTAAGTTCCTGAGCCTCCCTGAATCCTTTTTCCTTACCCCTTATACTGAGGCAAGGTTGTCTTTTCTCTTTCTTTTTTTTCTTTTCTTTTTTTTTTGATGAAGTCTCACTGTGTTGCCCAAGCTGGAGTGCAGTGGCGTGATCTCGGCTCACTGCAACTTCCACCTCCTGGGTTGAAGCGATTCTCCTTCCTCAGCCTGCCAAGTAGCTGGGACTACAGGCACGCACCACCATGCCCGGCTAATTTTTGTATTTTTTTTTAGTAGAGACGGGATTTCACCATGTTGGCCAGGCTGGTCTCGAACTCCATACCTCGTGATCCACCCACCTCCGCCTCCCAAAGTGTTGGGATTACAAGCGTGAGCCACCACGCCCGGATTTATTTTTTATTTATTTATTTATTTTTAAGATGGTCTGTTTCCCAGGCTGGAATGCAATGGTGCATTCTCGGCTCACTGCAGTCTCCGCCTCCCGGGTTCAGGCGATTCTCCTGCCTCAGCCTCCCTAGTAGCTGAGATTACAGGCGCGTGCCACGCCGCCCAGCAATTTTTGTATTTTTAGTAGAGATGGGGTTTCGCCATGTTGCCCAGGCTGGTCTCGAACTCCTAGCCTCAAGTAATCCACCCGCCTCGGCCTCCCAAAGTGCTGGGATTACAGGTGTGAGCCACCGCGCCCGGCCCTCTCTTTATTTTTCATATCGAAAGAATGAATTCACACATACACACCCAAATAATTAATGTCTTCTCTATTTTCATATCCAAAGAATTCACACACACACACACCACCCTTTCCCTTTCCCCTTATTTTACAGATGAGAACATTTAAGCCCCAGACCGGGGAGAGGCTAGCTTTAGATCCTGTAGTGGAGTATTTAATGGGGTCTCATTCGCATAAGTATGGAAAACCTGTCTTTAAATGGTACATGGTTCATGCCTTCCAGCAACTTCCCCGGGTCTATTTTTCTCCATTTAACAGGAAAAACCTCATCAGACCATATGTTGTGAAAGTACATTTCAGTCTTGTTTGGTAGATTCATGTGGGCTCATTTGACCACTTAAGAGTTTTCAATTCCTCAAATTTATTTTAAAAACATTTTTTATGGCTTGTACTCTTGTAAATTAAATATCGAAAAACGTTTTTAAACTCTAAAATGATACCTGTTATTTTTTAAATGCCATTATCAAATATCGATACTGATTCCCTTTTCTTGCCTTTTTAAGGAAGAGTGGGATCTCAGGTCATTTGTGATAACCAGAATCGTTTATGATAACCAGAATCAGGAAAAACTCAGAAAACCGGTTATTCAGTCTCCCTGGGTGGTGGAACCCTATTGAAATTCAAGTGTGATGAGGGAGATATTCCAGATAAAAACTTGTTGCTGATAATTTTGTCAACCTGAAAAAAAAAAATAATCAAACCTGCTTTACCAACCTAAACAAAATAATAAGGGGGCAAAAATGGATGTTCTATTTGAATTTATTGTCTCATTGTGAACGAAGATATAAATTGACTTTGATACAATCTTAAGACACAGAGTCTTAGAGAGAGCCATACCCTACTTCTCCCTGCTGCCTAGCTGTCAACTCTTCTGGCAAGACAGATAGGCACCCACATTTGAAAGCCTGCCAAGTTAGAGAAAACTATTACACAATGTCATTTCCTTCCTCTGAGAGTTAAAAAAAAAATTAACCTCAGTCAGCTGCTTGCTAACCACAAATTTTTCACACTCCACTTTTAAGACAGCCTTTCCTCTGGACTTACTTCAATTCCCTTGAACTCTTTTCATAGCTTCTTTGAAAGAATATTGTTTCAGAACTCTTTTTCTGTTTGCTTCCACCTCCTGCCATCAATCCTTCCTTGGTGTTCTATTTATTTTCCCTCCATGCTCTCTTCCTTGATGGTCTTGCCTGTTGTCAAGCTTAAACGTTTATGTGTAGAACTCCTATCTGTTTTTCCACCTGACTCCATTCTTCAAGACTCAGAAATGGAATTTCATACTGCCTGCTGGATAGTGCCTTTTAGGCAGCAGATGCTTGCTGAGGGCCTACTATGTGCCAGAGAGGGGTGCTAGGTGCTGGGGACAGAAAATGAAACAGACGTGCTTCTTATCCTAGAAGAGCTCATGGTTCAGTGAGAAATAAACTTCCCAAATGGCAAGAGAGAGAGGAGTCCAATGATTAATACTTGCTATGTGCCAGGCACTTTTCTACATGCTTGGTAAATACGAACTCATTTAATCCTCACAACAACACTAGGAGGCAGTTACTATTATTATCCCCATTTAACAGATGATATGGTAAAACTGAGGCATATGTCCAATAAGATCAAATTTTAAAATGCTGTTGACCACACCTACAGCCCTAGAAGACATGAGCAATTCCATATGAGGCTTGGCCGGTGACACAGTTCTGAGTATCTAAACCAAGCTATTCTCTAGCATTTGTGAAAATGGCTAAAAAACAATTAAAGCCAGGTGTGGTGGCTCACGCCTGTAATCCCAACACTTTGGAAGGCTGAGGCAGGTGGATTACCTGAGGTCGGGAGTTCAAGACCAGCCTGGCCAACATGGTGAAACCCTGTCTCTACTGAAAATACAAAAAATTAGCTGGGCATGGTGGTGCATGCCTGTAATCCCAGCTGCTCAGGAGGCTAAAGCAGGAGAATCACTTGCACCCCGGAGGGGGAGGTTGCAGTGGCTGAGATCGTGCCATTGCCCTCCAGCATAGGCAATAAGAGCAAAACTCAGTCTCAAAAAAAAAAAAAAAAAAATTATAAAGATTAGTTCTTCACTACCACAAAAAGAATAGAACAGAGGTAGGGCTCTAACTGATAGAGTCTCAAAAAGTTATGACAATTGTTGCTGTAGTGAAATGATTAAATGTGGTTTTTTTATGTTTAATTTTTAGTTTGGGGGCCGGGCGCGGTGGCTCAAGCCTGTAATCCCAGCACTTTGGGAGGCCGAGACGGGCGGATCATGAGGTCAGGAGTTCGAGACCATCCTGGCTAACACGGTGAAACCCCGTCTCTACTAAAAAATACAAAAAACTAGCCGGGCGAGGTGGTGGGCGCCTGTAGTCCCGGCTACCCGGGAGGCTGAGGCAGGAGAATGGCGTAAAAACCCGGGAGGCGGAGCTTGCAGTGAGCTGAGATCCGGCCACTGCACTCCACCCTGGGCGACATAGCCAGACTCCGTCTCAAAAAAAAAAAAAAAAAAAAAAAAAAAAAAAAAAAAAAAAATTTTTAGTTTGAATTCATGTCAACTGTCCAAATTTCCACCAGTAAAGAATCAGCTAGCTCATGTTAGCTTATCCCACTTAGATGGGATAGAGGATAATGGGGCCTAGAGGAGAGTTTTAACGTTAAGCCCAGTGTTTTGAAATACATATCTGCTCCAATGTCTTCTCCATAGGCTTCCAGTATTCGTTTCCTAAGGCCGCCATACAAATAACCACAACCTGGGTAACTTTTAAAACAACAGAAATCAGACCAGCCATGGTGACTCATGCCTGTAATCCTAGCACTTTGGGAGACCGAGGCGAGCCTATCACCTGAAGTCAGGAGTTCAAGGCTAGCCTGGCCAACATGGGGAAACCCCATCTCTACTAAAAATACAAAAATTAGCAGGACGTGGTGGTGGGCGCCTGTAGTCACAGCTACTTGGGAGGCTAAGGCAAGAGAGTCACTTGAAACCAGGGGGCAGAGGCCGCAGTGAGCCAAGATTGCACCACTTCACTCCAGCCTGGACGAAAAAGCAAAACTTTGTCTCAAAAAAACAAAAAACAACAGAAATTGGCCACATGTGGTGGCTCACTCCTGTTATCCCAGCACTTTGGGAGGCCAAGGCAGAAGGATGTCTTGAGCCCAGGAGTTTGAGACCAGCCTGGACAGCACAGCAAGACCCCTGTCTGTAAAAACTATATATAAAAAATTAGCTGGGCGTGGTGGCACGTGCCTGTAGACCCAGCTACTCAGGAGGCTGAAGTGGGAGGATGGCTTGAGCCTGAGCCAGGGAGGTTGATGCTGCAGCGAGCTGTGATTGAGCCACTGCATTCCGGCCTGGGTGACACAGTGAGACTCTGTCTCAAAAAAACAAAAACACAGAAATTTATTCTCTCACAGTGGAGGCTAGACGTCTGAAATCAAGGTGTCTGCAGAGCATAATATCTCCAAAGGCTCTGGGAAAGAATCCTTTCTTCCCTCTTCCTGGCTTCTGGTGGTTGCCAGAAATCCTTGGTGTTCCTTGGCTTATAGATGCAATCATCTCAATTGCTGCCTCCATCTTCACATGGTATTCGTTCTTCTTTATGTCTCTCTCTCTCTCTCTTTTTTTTTTTTTTTTTTTGTTTGAGATAGAGTCTTGCTCGTCACCCAGATGAGTGCAGTGGTGCAATCTCAGCTCACTGCAACCTCCATCTCCCAGGTTCAAGCAATTCTCCTGCCTCAGTCTCCTGAGTAGCTGGGATTACAGGTGTACACCACCATGCCCAACTAATTTTTGTATTTTCAGTAGAGACGGGACTTTGCCATACTGCTCAGTTTGGTCTCAAACTCCTGGCTTCAAGTGATCCCCCCGCCTCAGCCTCCCAAAGTGCTGGGATTACAGGAGTGAGCCACTGCACCTGGCCTCCTGTATGTGTCTCTGTCTGTAGGCAAATTCTCTTCCTCTCATAGGGACACCAGCCATTAACTTAGGGCACCACTTAATCCAGTATGATCCCATCTTAACCTGATTACATCTGCAAATATCCTATTTCCAAATAAGGCCACCTTCACAGGTTCCCCGTTATACATGAATTTTTTTTTTTTTTTTTTGAGACGGAGTGTCACTCTGTCATCCAGACTGGAGTGCAGTGGCGCAATCTCGTCTCACTGCAACCTCTGCCTCCCAGGTCCAGGCAATTCTGCCTCAGCCTCCCAAGTAGCTGGGATTACAGGGCCTGCCATCACACCCAGCTAATTTTTTTGTATTTTAAGTAGAGATAGGATTTTTTTGTTTTTTTGTTTTTTGTTTTTTTTGATACAGAGTCTCTGTAACCCAGGCTGGAGTGCAGTGGTGCCATCTCGGCTCACTGCAACCTCCTCTTCCCGGGTTCAAGTGATTCTCCTGCCTCAGCCTCCCAAGTAGCTGGAATTACAGGCATGCACCACCACGCCCAGCTAATTTTTGTATTTTTAGTAGAGACAGAGTTTTACCATGTTGGCCAGGCTGGTCTCAAACTCCTGACCTCAGGTGATCCACCCACCTTGGCCTCCCAAAGTGCTGGGATTACAGGTGTGAGCCACCGCACCTGGCAGTAGAGACAGGGTTTCACCATGTTGGCCAGGCTGGTCTCGAACGCCTGACCTCAAGTGATTTGCCCTCCTTGGCCTCCCAAAGTCCTAGGATTACAGGCGTAAGCCACCACACCTGGCATATATTTTCCTTTTTGCAACCAAAAATCCATTTTTAAAAGTTTTCTTTTTATGTGAAAATGGATTCTGATTCTTAAACTGTTCTACCAAGAATCTGATTTGAGCATTCATTGAGAGAATTCTCCTACTACAACCTTTAGGTGACCTGTTGATTAGCAGTTTGTTTCCATAGAAGTAGTCCCTTTTACAGCTTCACTCTGAGTTCCTTAAAATACTTCTGCTTTTACTTTCAAAGCCTGTGAGTGTTTAAGATAAAGGCCTTTTGGTAAAAAGTAAAAACCTAATAGATTTTGAGACTTCCTCTGAAGCTCTGCTAATGATTGCATGGACAAGGAGATATAAATGAGCCTAAGGCATGTGACATTTTATGCAATCCTCATGACGCCTGTGACAGACACATGAGGCAGTGAGCCTCTTAAGTTGTGGAAGTTAAGAATGCTATGCAAAGAGGCTTTTTAAGGAAACTAAATTTGGAAAACATGAGAAATCTTGGGATGGGAACGAGGGAAAGGGCTGAGTGACACAAGGCCGAGAAACGTCTGCGACGTTAGACCTGAAATATTTGTCCAGGAAAGTGAGAAACTAGTTGGAGATTTCTGAAGTGGAAAATCTGTCAAATGTTTCTATATTGGGTTTCTAGTGACTTCAAGAAAGAAAGGGAGACGTGGAATGAATACATTGGAAAATTCTAATAGAAAAATCTAGTTGATTCAATGGTCAAAGGAGAGATCTAACTTTCAGTAGTACATAAAGCTCCAAGAGAAGGGACCCTGCGTATCTCACTTATTGTATTCTCACTGCCTATTTTGGTACCTGGTATTCAGTATATACTTAGTAAACTTTTCTTTTCTTCTTTTAAGATATGGGGTCTTGCTCTGTCACCCAGGCTGGAGTGCAGGGGCGCAATCTTGGCTCACCATAACCTCCACCTCCCGAGTAGCTGGGATTAGAGGTGCACACCACTACACCTGGCTAATTTTTGTATTTTTAGTAGAGACAGGGTTTCATCGTGTTGGCCAGGCTGGTCTCAAACTCCTGACCTCAGGCGATTTGCCTGCCTCTGCCTCCCAAAGTGCTGGGATTACAGGCATGAGCCATGGCACCCAACCCATTTCTTTTTTTCTAAAAAGACTCTCTTGCTATGTTGCCCAGGCTGGAGTGCAATGGTGCAATCATGACTCCCTGCAGCCTTCAGCTTCCAGGCTGAAGCAGTCCTCCCGCCTCAGCCTCTGGAGTAGCTGGGACCACAGTCACACACCACCAAACCAGACTAATTTTTTGATTCTTCATGGAGACAATGTCTCCCTATGTTGCACAGGCTGCACTCAAACACCTGGACTCAAATGATCCTCCCTGCTCAGTCCCTTGAAGTACTGAGATTACAGATGTGATCCACTGGACCTGGCCTGAAATGAGATTCTTGAAAACAGCATATTATTGTCCGGGCACAGTGACTTACGCCTGTAATCTCAGCACTTTGGAAGGCCGAGGCGGGTGGATCACCTGAAGTCAGGGATTTGAGACCAGCCTGGCCAACATGGCAAAATCCCGTCTCTACTAAAAATACAAAAATTAGCCGGGCATGGTGATGCGTGCCTGTAATCCCAGCTACTAGGGGGGCTGAGACAGGAGGATCGCTTGAACCTGGGAGGCGGAGGTTGCAGTGAGCCGAGATCGTGCCACTGCATTCTAGCCTGGGCAACAGAGCAAGGCTCCGTCTCAAAAAAAAAAAAAAAAAAAAGAAAGAAAGAAAGAAAAGAAAACAGCATATTGTTGTGTCATATTTTTAATCCAGTGTCAATGTCTGCTTATTTATTTATTTTTATTTATTTATTTATTTATTTATTTATTGAGACAGAGTTTCGCTCTTGTTGCCCAGGCTGGAGTGCAATGGTGCAATCTCGGCTCACATCAACCTCCGCCTCCTGGGTTCAAGCAATTCTCCTGCCTCAGCCGCCCAAGTAGCTGGGATTACAGTTGCCCACCACCACACCCCGCTAATTTTTTTGTATTTTTAGTAGAGACGGGGTTTCACCATGTTGATGAGGCTGGTCTCAAACTCTTGACCTCAAGTAATCTGCCTGCCTTGGCCTCCCAGAGTGCTGGGATTACAGGTGTGAGCCACCGTGCTTGGCCAAAGTCTGCTTTTTAATTTCTGCACTTTGTTTACATTTAATGTAATTATTGATATGTTAAGGCTTAAACGCCAAGTGTGGTAGCTCATGCCTGTAACCCCGGCACTTTGAGAGGCTGAGGCAGAAGGATCATTTGAGCCCAGGAGTTTGAGACCAGTCTGGGCAACATAGCAAGATCAAAAAAATTTTTTTTTTTTTTTTTTTTTTTTTGAGACTGAGTCTGGCTCTGTCGCCCAGGCTGGAGTGCAGTGGCTGGATCTCAGCTCACTGCAAGCTCCGCCTCCCGGGTTTACGCCATTCTCCTGCCTCAGCCTCCGGAGTAGCTGGGACCACAGGCGCCCGCCACCTCGCCCGGCTAGTTTTTTGTATTTTTTAGTAGAGACGGGGTTTCACCGTGTTAGCCAGGATGGTCTCGATCTCCTGACCTTGTGATCTGCCCGTCTCAGCCTCCCAAAGTGCTGGGATTACAGGCTTGAGCCACCGTGCCCGGCTTTAAAAAAATTTTTTTAACTAGCCAGGAGTGGTGGCATGTGCGCCTGTAGTCCCAACTACTTGGGAAGTTGAGGTGGGAGGATCACTTGAGCCCAGGAATTCCGAAGCTATAGCAAGCTACGATCATGCCACTGGCACTCTAGCCTTGAAGCAAGACTCCATTGCTAAAAAAGTAAGCATGTAAATAAATAAAAGGCTTAAGTCTGCAGTTTCATTTTTTGTTTTCTGCTTGTTCCTCTTGTTGTCTCTGTGTTTTATTTTTTCTGGCTTACTGTGGGTTACCTGTACCTTTTTTTATTAATCCCATTTTAATTTTCCTATAGTGTTTTTGAGTGTATCTCTTTGTATAGATTTTTTAAGTGGTTGTAATGGGTTTCATATTATACATATATAAATTATCACAGTCAAATGGTGTCTCATTTTTATCAGCTTAAGTATAAAACTCTTACCTCTGTTTCAGTCTTTTTACTTTCCCATTTAAGACATAATTGTCTTAAATAGTTCCTAAACCACATTGGGCAATGTTATACAGTCTATTTCAACCATCAAACATAATTGAGAAAACTCAAGAGGAGAAGTGTTATAGACTGAATTGTGTCTTCCCAAATTCATAGGTTGAACCCTTCACCCCTACTGTGACTGTACATTGGAGACAGGGCCTTTAAAGATGTAATTAAGATTAAATGAGGGCTGGGCGCAGTGGCTCACGCCTGTAATCCCATCACTTTGGGAGGCCATGATGGGCAGATCATTTGAGGTCAGGAGTTCGAGACTAGCCTGACCAACATGGTGAAACCCTGTCTCCACTAAAAACACAAAAAAATTAGCCAGGAGTGGTGGCACACACCTGTAATCCCAGCTCTTTGGGAGGCTGAGGCAGGACAATTGTTTGAACCTGGGAGACGGAGGTTGCAGTGATCTGAGATCGTACCACTGCATTCCAGCCTGGGCAACAGAGTGAGACCCTCATCTCAAAAATAAATAAATAAAGACTAAATGAGGCCATAAGTGTGGGACACTAATCCAACAGGACTGGTGTCCTTTTTTGTGGGGGGGACGGAGTCTCGCTCTGTTGCCCAGGCTGGAGTGCAGCGGCGCAATCTCAGCTTACTGCAACCTCCACCTTCCGGATTCAAGTGATTCTCCTGCTTCAGCCTCCTGCGTAGCTGAGATTACAGGCGTGTGCCACCACACCCAGCTAATTTTTTTTGTTGTCGTTTTCTGTTTTAGTAGAGACAAAGGTTTCAACATGTTGACCAAGCTGGTCTCAAACTCCTGACCTCAAGTGATCCTCTCACCTCGGCCTCCCAAAGTGCTGGGATTACAGGTGTGAGCCACCGAGCCCAGCTGGTGTCCTTTTTTTTTTTTTTTTTTGAGATGGAGTTTCACTCTTGTTGCCCTGGCTGGAGTGCGATGGCATAATCTCGGCTCACCGCAACCTCCGTCTCCCGGGTTCAAGTAGTTCTCCTACCTCAGCCTCCTGAGTAGCTGGGATTACAGGCATGTGCCACCACGCCTGGCTAATTTTGTTTTTTCAGTAGAGACGGGGTTTCTCCGTGTTGGCTGGTCTCAAACCCCCGACCTTAGGTGATCCGCCTGCCTTGGCCTCCCAAAGTGCTGGATTACAGGGGTGAGCCACCGCACCTGGCCCAGTGTCCTTTTAAGAAGAGGAAAAGGCACCAGGAGTAGTCACACACAGACAAAAGGCCAGGGGAGGACACAGCAAGAAGGTGGCCAGCTACAGGCCAAGAAAATAGGCCTCAGGAAAAACCAAATCTACCAACACCTTGGTCTTAGACTTCCAGCCTCCGGAACGGTGAGAAAATAAATACTGTTGGCCAAGTTACCCAGTCTGCGGTATTTTGTTATGGAAGCCCTAGCTGACTAATACAAGAAGGAAAGCATATTGTAATTACTCATATATTTGCTTTCCATGTCCTTTTTTCAACCTTGATGTTCCAAGGTCCTTTCTTTTTTTTTTTTTTTTTTTTGAGACGGAGTCCTGCTCTGTCGCCCAGGCTGGAGTGCAGTGGCCCGATCTCGGCTCACTGCAAGCTCCACCTCCCGGGTTCACGCCATTCTCCTGCCTCAGCCTCCTGAGTAGCTGAGATTACAGGCGCCCGCCATCACGCCTGGCTAGTTTTTTGTATTTTTAGTAGAGACGGGGTTTCACTGTGTGAGCCAGGATGGGATGGTCTCAATGTCCTGACCTCGTGATCCGCCCACCTCGGCCTCCCGAAGTGCTGGGATTACAGGTGTGAGCCACCGCGCCTGGCCGGGGTCCCTTCCTTTATCATTTCCCTTTCTTTCTTTTCAAGAACTTCCTTTAGCTTTTCTTTTTTTTTTTTTTTTTTTGAGATGAAGTCTTGCCCTGTCATGAAGGCTGGATTGCAGTGGGTGTGATCTCTGCTCACTGCAACCTCTACCTCCCAGGTTCAACTGATTCTCCTGCCTCAGACTCCAGAGTAGCTGGAACTATAGTCATGTGCCACCATGCCTGGCAAATTTTTGTATTTTTAGTAGAGACTGGGTTTTGCCACATCGGCCAGGCTGGTCTCAAACTCCTGGTTTCAAGTGATCCGCCGCCTCGTTTTCCCAAAGTGATGGGATTACAGGAGTGAGTCTCTGCACCTGGCCCCCTTTTAGCCATTTTTTAAAAGGGTAGATCTACAGATGACAAATTCTCTTAGTTTTTCTTCATCTGAAAATATGTTGATTTCTCTTTCGTTTTTGATAGTTTTTTCTTCGAGCATTTGAAAAACGTTGTGCCACTTCCTTCTGCCCTTTTTTAGTTTTTGATGAGAAATCTACTGTGGTTCAATCTGTTTTTACTTTGTGGGAAGGATGTTTTTCTCTTACTGCTGTCGATATTTTTTCTTTGTTTTTTTTTTTTTTTTTTTTTGAGACGGAGTCTCGCTCTGCCGCCCAGGCTGGAGTGCAGTGGCCAGATCTCGGCTCACTACAAGCTCTGCCTCCCGGGTTCACGCCATTCTCCTGCCTCAGCCTCCTGAGTAGCTGGGACTACAGGCGCCCGCCACCTCGCCCGGCTAGTTTTTTGTATTTTTTAGTAGAGACGGGGTTTCACCGTGTCAGCCAGGATGGTCTCGATCTCCTGACCTCGTGATCCGCCCGTCTCGGCCTCCCAAAGTGCTGGGATTACAGGCTTGAGCCACCGCGCCCGGCCGATATTTTTTCTTTGTTATTAGTTTTCAGGAGTTAGATTATTACGTGTCTTGGCATAGATTTCTTTGAGCTTATGTTTGTGGTTTCTCAGCTTCTTGAACTTGTAGTTTTACGTCTCTTGTCAAATTTGAGAAATTTTCTGCCATTATTTCTTTAAATAAGTTTTTGGTCTTACATTCTTACTCCTTCTAGGACTCTGACGACATAATTTTCTTTTTTTTTTTTTCTTTTTTTTTTTTGAGGCAGAGTTTTGCTCTGCTGCCCAGGCTGGAATGCAGTGACACAATCTCGGCTCACTGCAACTTCCGCCTTCTGCCTCCCAGGGTCAAGCGATTCTCCTGCCTCAGCCTCCTGAGTAGCTGAGATTACAGGCGCCTGCCGTCATGCCCGGCTAATTTTTGTATTTTAGTAGAGACGGGATTTGGCCATGTTGCCCAGACTGTTCTGGAACTCCTGAGCTCAAAGCAATCTGACTACCTCAGTCTCCCAAAGAGCTGGGATTATAGGCATGAGCCACCGCACCTGGACTGAAATAGTCTTTAATATTAAAATTAAATTTTGGCCGGACACGGTGGCTCACGCCTGTAATCCCAGCACTTTGGGAGGCCGAGACGGGCGGATCATCAGGTCAGGAGATCGAGACCATCCTGGCTAACACGGTGAAACCCCGTCTCTACTAAAAATACAAAAAAAATTAGCCGGGCGTGGTGGCGGGCGCCTGTAGTCCCAGCTACTCGGGAGGCTGAGGCAGAAGAATGACGTGAATCCGGGAGGCGGAGCTTAAAGTGAGCCGAGATCGCGTCACTGCACTCCAGCCTGGGCGACAGAGACTCCATCTCAAAAAAAAAAAAAAATTGGCCGGGCGCGGTGGCTCAAGCCTGTAATCCCAGCACTTTGGGAGGCCGAGACGGGCGGATCACGAGGTCAGGAGATCGAGACCATCCTGGCTAACACGGTGAAACCCCGTCTCTACTACAAAATACAAAAAAACTAGCCGGGCGAGGTGGCGGGCGCCTGTAGTCCCAGCTACTCGGGAGGCTGAGGCAGGAGAATGGCGTGAACCCGGGAGGCGGAGCTTGCAGTGAGCTGAGATCCGGCCACTGCACTCCAGCCTGGGCGACAGAGCGAGACTCCGTCTCAAAAAATAAAATAAAATTAAATTAAATTAAATTAAATTAAATTAAATTAAATTTCATAAAAAGGAATGGGCCAGGCGCGGTGGCTCATGCCTGTAATCCCAGCACTTTGGGAGGCCGAGACGGGCGGATCACGAGGTCAGGAGATCGAGACCATCCTGGCTGACACGGTGAAACCCCGTCTCTACTAAAAAATACAAAAAATTAGCCGGGCATGGTGGTGGGTGTCTGTAGTCCCAGCTAGTCGGGAGGCTGAGGCAGGAGAATCGCATGAACCTGGGAGGTGGAGCTTGCATTGAGCCAAGATCACACCACTGCACTCCAGCCTGGGCGACAGAGCGAGACTCCGTCTCAAAAAGAAAAAAAAGGAATGAAAGTATGACACGTGCTACAACATGGATGAAACTTGGAAACATGCTAAGTGAAATAAGCCAGATTGTAAAAGGACAAATATTGTATTATTCCACTTAAGTGAAATATCTAGACTAAACTAGGCAAATTTATAGAGACAGAAAGTAGATTACAGGTAACCAGGGGCTAGGAGAAAGGGGGAATGGAGAATTGCTTAATGGGAACAGAGTTTCTCTTTTATTTTGGAAATAAATAGTGGTGATAGTTATGCACATTGTCAGTGTAATTAATGCCACTGAATTGTACATTAAAAAATGGTTAAGGCTGGGCATGGTGTCTCACACCTGTAATCCCAGCACTTTGGGAGGCTAAGGTAGGTGGATCACCTGAGATCAGGAGTTCAAGCACTATCTGGCCAACATGCTGAAACCCCATCTCTATTAAAAATACAAAAATTAGCTGGGTGTGATGGTGGGTGCCTGTAATCCCAGCTACTCGGGAGGCTGCGGCAGAAGAATTGCTTGAACCCAAGAGGTGGAGGTTGTAGTAAACCAAGATCATGCCACTGCACTCCAGCCTGGGCAACAGAGCAAGACTCCATCTCAAAAAAAAAAAAAAAAGGTTAAAATGGGGGCCAGGCACAGTGGCTCACTTCTACAATCCCAGAACTTTAGGAGGCTGAGGCGGAAGAATAGATTGAGGCCTGAAGTTCAAAAGTAGCCTGGGCAACAGAGCAAGGCCCCATCTCTATATTTAAAATATATATATAGGCCAGGTGCGGTGGCTCACGCCTGCAATCCCAGCACTTTGGAAGGCCGAGGCGGGAGGATCACAAGGTCAGGAGATCGAGACCATCCTGGCTAACACAGTGAAACCCTGTCTCTACTAAAAATACAAAACAATTAGCCAGGCGTGGTGGCAGGTGCCTGTAGTCCCAGCTACTTGGGAGGCTGAGGCAGGAGAATGGTGTGAATCTGGGAGGCAGAACTTGCAGTGAGCCGAGATCGCGCCACTGCACTCCAGCCTGGGCAACAAAGCGAGACTCTGTCTCAAAAATACATAAATAAATAAATAAATAAATTATATATATATATGGCTGGGCACGGTGGCTCACGCCTGTAATCCCAGCACTTTGGGAGGCCAAGGCAGGAGGATCACGAGGTCAAGAGATCGAGACCATCCTGGCCAACATGGTAAAACCCTGTCTCTACTGAAAATTCAAAAATTAGCTGGGCATAGTGGTATGCGCCTATAGTCCTAGCTACTTGGGAGGCTGAGGCAGGAGAATTGCTTGAACCCGGGAGGCAGAGGTTGCAGTGAGCCGAGATCGCGCAACTGCACTCCAGCCTGGCAACAGAGCAAGACTCCGTCTCAAAAAATATATATATATATATATGTACACACACACACACACACGTATGTATATATATATGTATATAAAAAATGGTTAAAATGGCAACTTTCATATTTTACCACAATTTAAAAAATTAACATGATATACCACAACCATTGAATTGCACTCTTTGAGTGAATTGTGTGGTATATGAATTATATATCAATAACCTGTTTTGTTTTTGAGACAGAGTCTTGCTCTGTTGCCCAGGCTGAAGTACAATGGCACGATCTCAGCTCACTGCAACCTCTGCCTCCCGGGTTCAAGTGATACTCCTGCCTTAGCCTCCTGAGTAGCTGAGATTATAGGCATGCACCACCATGGCCCGCTAATATTTGTTTTTTGTTTTGTTTTGTTTTGGAGATGGAGTCTCACTCTGTCACCCATGCAGGAGTGCAGTGGCATGATCTTAACTCACTACAACCTCCGCCTCCTGTGTTCAAGCGATTCTCCTGCCTCAGCCTCCCGAGTAGCTGGGACTATAGGCTTCCGCCACCACACCAGGCTAATTTTTTGTATTTTTAGTGGAGATGGGGTTTCACTGTGTTAGCCAGGATGGTCTCAGTCTCCTGACCTCGTGATCCGCCCGCCTCGGCCTCCCAAAGTGTTGGGATTAAAGGCGTGAGCCACCACCCCAGGCCAATAATATTCGTATTTTTATTAGAGGAGGGATTTCGCCATGTTGGCCAGGGTGGCCTCGAATGCCTGACCTCCTCAATAATCTGTTTTCTTAAAAAGATTCATGGTGAAAATATGGAGAAATTGGAACCCCCATTCACTACTGGTGAAGATGTAAAATGGGGTAACTACTTTGGAAAATAATCTGGCAATTTCTTGAAAGGCTTATCATAGAGTTACCATATAATCCAACAATTCCACTCCTAGGTATACACCCAAGAGAAAAAAAAACTAAATGTCCATAGAAAATGTGTACACAAATGTTCATAACAGCATTATACACAATAGCCCAAAATTGGAAACAACCCAGATGTTCAACAATGGATGAATGGATAAATAAAATGTAGTATATCCATACAATGAAATGTTATTCAGCAATAAAAAGGGATGAAGTAATGATACATGTTACAACATAGATAAACCTTGAAAACATACTAAGTGAAAGAAGTCAGTCAAAAAAGACCACATATATGATAGCATTTATATGATATGTCTAGAGTAGACAAATCTATAGAGGCAAAAAGTGGATTATTAATGCCTAGGGCTGGGGTGATGGAGAGAATGGAACGTGATGGCTAAAGGGTTTCTTGGCTAGACACAGTGGCTCACACCTGTAATCTCAGCATTCTGGGAGGCTGAGGCAGGAGGATGTCTCAAGCCCAGGAGTTCAAGACTAGCCTGGACAACATAGTGACACCCAGTCTCAACAAAAAAGAATAAATATTGTTTTAAAGAAAAAATAATAGGCCGGGCGCGGTGGCTCAAGCCTGTAATCCCAGCACTTTGGGAGGCCGAGACGGGCGGATCACGAGGTCAGGAGATCGAGACCATCCTGGCTGACACAGTGAAACCCCGTCTCTACTAAAAAATACAAAAAAACTAGCCGGGCGAGGTGGCGGGCGCCTGTAGTCCCAGCTACTCGGGAGGCTGAGGCAGGAGAATGGCGTGAACCCGGGAGGTGGAGCTTGCAGTGAGCCAAGATCACGCCACTGCACTCCAGCCTGGGCGGCAGAGCGAGACTCTGTCTCAAAATAAATAAATAAATAAATAAATAAATAAATAAATAAATAAAAAATAATAAAGTCAAAAAAGTGAAAAAAATAATAAAAGGGTACGGGGTTTCTTTTCAGGGTGATTTTTTTAAAGTTCTGAATTTTTTTTTTTTTTTTTTTTTTTAAACAGGGTCTCACTCTGTGTCACCCAGGCTGGCTTGCAGTGGCATCATCACAGCTCACTACAGCCTTGACTTCCAGGGTTCAAGCGAGCCTCCCACCTCAGCCTCCCAAGTAGCTGGGACTACAGGTACTGGAACTCCCGAGTAGCTGGGACTATAGTTTATGCACAGAATTTGAGCCTCCCTCTCTGTGGCTCTTATTTTGATAGGATTTCCTCCCATTATTGCCACCTGCTGGGGTTGCCCTGAACAATTCAAGCTAGTAAGACTGCCGGGTTTGGGTTTTTGTTGTTTTGTTTTTGTTGTTGTTGTTGTTTTCAGAGATAAGATCTCCCGCACAGTGGTTCACACCTGTAATCCCAGCACTTTGGGAGGCTGAAATGGGTGGATCACCTGAGGTCAGGAGTTCAAGACCAGCCTGGGCAACATGGTGAAACCCCGTCTCTACTAAAAACACACAAAAATTAGCCGGGCATGGTGGCAGGTGCTTGTAGTCCCAGCTACTCGGGAGACTGAGGCAGGAGAATCACTTGAACCTGGGAGGCAGAGGTTGCTGTGAGCTGAGATCACACCACTGTACTCCAGCCTGAGCAACAGAGTGAAACTCTGTCTCCAAAAAAAAAAAAAAAAAAAAAAAGAGAAAGAGATGAGGTCTTACTGTGTTGCCTAAGTTGGAATACAGTGGGTATTCACAGGCACAATCTTAGTGCTCTACAGCCTTGAACTCCTGGGCTCAGGGTTTCCTCCCACCTCAGCCTTCTGAGTAGGTGGGACTACAGGCACACACCACTACCCCCAGCTTTGTTTTAACCGCTCACTTTGCAGACTTTGGACTTCCCTTAGACTAAAAGCTGTAAAACACGGGAAACCCATTCAGTCCTCTTCTCTTCCAGGTATCCACCTCTGTGCAGTATATTCCTCCTGTTGTTTGCTTGCTAATGACTTCAGGTAGTTTTTGTTTGTTTGTTCTTTAATATTTTGCTCTGAGTATATCATTCCTGTTTACAGAAGACTTGGTGTGATGGGAATTGCTCAGCCATGATTGGAAATGGAACTTCCTCCTGTGTTTTTTGACATATTCCCATCATTTTGCTAGGGTGTTGGGGGTGGCAGGGGATGGGAGGGACTTCCTTAATTTCCATCACAACAGGATATTTCAAGCTTACCTTATAATTTCCCTGTTCCAGCCCTAAAGTCATCCATTTCTCTAAGAAGCTGTTTCTTTGTTGTGAGGAATAACATTTAGAAACCAAGATCTTGGTACCAAGCCTGCTCATTGTTACATTGTGTTAGTGCTTCTAAGCCTTTAACACACAGAGGCTGAACCTCTAGCTCTATCTCTATAGCTGTATATGAAATTATGGGTTTATACTGATGCCTCTAGCTCCAGTTCCACCCATCTAAGACTCCTTTGTATTCCCTAATTCGTATCTAAATCTACTTTTTTCCTACAGTGAGAACTCTAGCTTCCACCTTCTTTTATATATCATTTGCTTAATTCTATAATATGCTCAACATAGTTTCTTAATTACTATTCCCATACCACTTCTGCTTCAGTACAGTTTTGGTGTTCATTTGTAACATGAGTTAATTTCTGTTTTCATTCAGTTTAGGGTCTCCTCCAAATTTGGTGATTTCATGTATTGAATTTATCATTTTATTTCCATATATTCTATTTTCAGGCCAGGCATGGTAGCTCACACCTGTAATCCTAGTGATTTGGGAGGCTGGGTCAGGAAGATCACTTGAGCTCAAGATTTTGAGACCAGCCTGGGACACATAGTTCCTGTTTCTGCAAAAGAAAAAAAAAGAAAGAAAAGGAAAAAAATGCATATATATGTTCTATTTTCAAAACTGATGAATCTTTTATTGTAATTATTGAGATATAATTCATATACCATACAACTCACCCATTTAGAGCATACAAGTCAACAATTTTTAATACTCACAGAATTGTGCAACCATAGCCGCAATTAATTTTAGAACTTTCCACTCAGGCACAGTGGCTCATGCCTGTAATCCCAGAACTTTGGGAGGCCAGCTTGGGCAGATCACCGGAGGTCAGGAGTTCAAGACCAGCCTGGCAAACATGGTGAAACCCCATCTCTACAAAAATACAAAAATTAGCAGGGCATGAAGGTAGTTGCCTGTAATCCCACCTACTCAGGAGGCTGAGGCAGGAGAATCGCTTGAACCGGAGAGGTGGAGGTTGTAGTGAGCCGAGATCACGCCATTACACTCCAGCCTGGGTGACAGAGTGGGACTCCGTCTCAAAAAAGAAAAAGAAAAAAGAAAAGAAACCTCAGTAGAGGAGGAAAAACTGTAAAAAAAAAAAAAAAAGAAAAGAAAAGAAAAGAAAAGAAAAAGAATTTTGTGAATAGAAATTGAAAATTTGGAAATGAAAATTTCAGACTAAAAATTAAAATGTCAAATAAATCAAGTATTACAGCTCTTTGAGAATCTGTTTAGCAGGTTTTCACCAGAAAACTCTCTAAAAAAAATTTTTTTTTTAAATAAGCTGGGCATAGTGGCTCATACTTGTAATCCCAACAGTTGGGGAGGCCAAGGCAGGAGGATTGCTTGAGCCCAGGAATTTGAGACCAGCCTGGGAGATCCTGTCTCTACAAAAATAAATAAATAAATAAATAAATAAATAAATAAATAAAACCCACAAAAAAATTAGTGAGGTAAGGTGGCATATACTTTTAGTCCTACCTAATTGGGAGGCTGAGGTGGGAGGATTTCTGAGCACAGGAGGTTGAGGCTGCAGTAAGCCATGTTCATATCACAGCATTCTAACCTGGGCAACAGAGTGAGACTTTGTCTCAAAAAAATAAATAAGGGCTGGGCACAGTGGCTGTAGTCCCAGCACTTTGGGAGGCCAAGGAGGGCAGATCACTTGAGGTCAGGAGTTCAAGACCAGTCTGGCCAACATGGTGAAACCCCATCTCTACTAAAAATACAAAAATTAGCTGGGCATGGTGGTGTACGCCTGTAATCCCAGCTACTCGGGAGGCTGAGGCAAGAGAATTGCTTGAACCCAGGAGGCAGAGGTTGCAGTTAGCCGAGATTGTGCCACTGCACTCCAGCCTGGGCGACAGAGTGAGACTCCGTCTCAAATAAATAAATAAATAAGGCCGGGTGAAGTGGTTCACGTCTGTAATCCCAGCACTTTGGGAGCCCGAGGCAGGAGGATCACTTGGGCCCAGAGGTTTTATTTATTGTGTTAATTTAATTTAATTTAATGTATTTATTTTTGCAATGGAGTCTCCTCTGTTGCCCAGGCTGGAGTGCACTGGCGCCATCTAGGCTCACTATAACCTTTGCCTCTCAGGCTCAAATGATTTGTTGCCTCACCCTTCTGAGCAGCTGGGACTGCAGGTGTGCACCGCCACACTTGGCTAATTTTTGTGTTTTTAGTAGAGACAGGGTTTTGCCAGTGTTGCTCAGGCTGGTCTCAAACTCTTGGCCTTAAGTCATCTGCCCACCTCAGCCTCCCAAAATGCTGGGATTACAGGCTTGAGCCACAGCACCCAGCCTGAGGCCAGAGGTTCTAGATCAGCCTGAGCAACATAGCAAAACCCCGTCTCTACCAAAATAAATATATATACACACACACATATATGCATATGTGTATGTGCTAAATATATAAATATATATATTTAGCCAGGGGAGGTGGCGCTTGCCTATAATCCCAGCTACTTGGAAGACCAAGGTGGGAGAATCACTTGAAACTAGGATACAGAGGTTGTAGTGAGCCGAGATCGTGTCTCTACACTCTAGCCTGGGCAACAAAGCAAGACTCTATCTCAAAAAAAAAAAAAAGATGGCCGGGCGCGGTGGCTCAAGCCTGTAATCCCAGCACTTTGGGAGGCCGAGACGGGCGGATCACGAGGTCAGGAGTTCGAGACCATCCTGGCTAACACGGTGAAACCCCGTCTCTACTAAAAAATACAAAAAACTAGCCGGGCGAGGTGGCGGGCGCCTGTAGTCCCGGCTACTCGGGAGGCTGAGGCAGGAGAATGGCGTAAAAACCCGGGAGGCAGAGCTTGCAGTGAGCTGAGATCTGGCCACTGCACTCTAGCCTGGGCGACACAGCGAGACTCCGTCGCAAAAAAAAAAAAAAAAAAAAAAAAAAAAAAAAGATAACCTGACACTGGAAAATCTGGCAGATACCACCTTAACCTAATGATCAAGGCTAACATCACTAGTAATGGGGAAATCAAAATTGTGTACCACCTGACAGGATGCAATGAGAGCACAGCGTCCCTTTCATGCTATTCCTGCCAAAGATAATACATATCCTAAATCTAATCAGGAGGAAACATCAGACAAGACCAAATTGAGCAACATTTTGCAGATTAACTGTCCTATGATCGTCAAAAGTGTCAAGGTTATGAAAGCCAAAGAAAGAATGAGGAACTATTTCCCTGACGGAAGGAGACTAAAGCAATGCAGTAACTGCTAAGCATTGCGTCTAATTGGATCATTTATGCATAAAATACATTATTGGGATAAATGGTGAAATTTTATCAGCTGCTGAGGATTGATTTCCTGATATTGATTATTGTATTATGGTTCCGAAATGTATGTTGTCTATGTGGTTATGTATGTGCGTTTGGAGAAAATACACACTAAATATTTGGGGGTGATAAAACTTGTCAGGTTGTCAACTTGCTTGCAAATAGTTCATGAAGAAATAATATTTTTGTGCTTTAAAAAACAATTCTGGGCTGAGATCGGTGGCTCACGCCTGTAATGACAGCACTTTGGGAGGCCAAGGCGGGCGGATTGCTTGAGCTCAGGAGTTCACGACCAGCCTGGGCAACACAGTGAAACCCTGTCACTACTAAAATACAAAAAAATTAGCCAGATGTGGCAGCATGCACCCGTAATCCCAGCTACTCAGGAGGCTGAGGCAGGAGAATTGCTCGAACCCGGGAGGCAGAGGTTGCACTCCAGCCTGGGCGACAGAGCAAGACTCCATCTCAAGAAAAAAAAAAAAAAAAAAAAAAAAAACCTCTGTAAATTTAAAATAATTTAAGCATTTTAAAAGTGAATTTTTTGGCTGGGCGCAGTGCTTCATGCCTGTAATCCTAGCACTTTGGGAGGCCAAGGTGGGCAGATCACCTGAGGTCAGGAGTTCGAGACCAGCCGCCTAGCCAACATGATAAAACCCTATTGCTACTAAATATACAAAAAGTAGCTGGGCGTGGTGGCGGGTGCCTATAATCCCAGCTACTCAGGAGGCTGAGGCAGGAGAATTGCTTGAATCCGGGAGGCAGAGGTTGCAGTGAGCTGAGATTGTGCCACTTCACTCCAGCCTGGGTGAAAGAGCGAAACTCCATCTCAAAAAATAAATAAACAACAAAACAATGAAAGTGAATTGTTTTTCCGGATAGCCACTTCAATTTTGATTACTCTTATCCTGGAGCTGCTAAACATTGATTGATATATTTTATATCCATTTGTATTGGATATAATTTGCTTGTTTGGGAATTCTTCTTCTACTTCTTAACTTCTTAGCATTTATTTCCTCAATGAGATTTTTTTTTTTTGAGACGGAGTCTCACTCAGTCGCCCAGGCTGGAGTGCAGTGGCACGATCTTGGCTCACTGCAATCTCCGTCTCCCGGGTTCAAGCAATTATCCTGCCTCAGCCTCCCAAGTAGCTGGGATTATAGGCGTGCACCACCGCGCCTGGCTACTTTTTGTGTTTTTAGTAGAGACGGGGTTTCGCCATGTTGGCCAGGCTGGTCTCAAACTCCTGACCTCAAGCAATCCACCTGCCTCGGCCTCCCAGAGTGCTGGGATTACAGGCGTGACTCACTGCACCTGGCCTTTTTTTTGAAACAGAGTCTCACTCTGTCACTCAGGCTAGAGTGCAGTGGCATGATCTTGGCTTACTGCAACCTCTGCCTCCCAGGTTCAAGCAACCGTTTCCTGCCTCAGCCTCCTGAGTAGCTGGGATTACAGGCGTGCTCCACCATGCCCAGCTAATTTTTGTATTTTTAATGGAGACGGGATTTCGCCATGTTGTCCAGGCTGGTCTCAAACTCCTGACCTCAAATGATCTGCCTGCCTCGGCCTCCCAAAGTGCTGGGATTACAGGCATGAGTGACCACGCGCAGCCCTTATTGAGATTTTTAAACATCCAAAGAATACAGATTATGCTTTTGCTTCTCTTGTATTAATATTCCTTTGTGGTCTCAAGTAGCCACTCTTAGCCACTTGTAAACACTAAAGGGTTTGGAGCATATGAATAATCTGAATAGCTCAGTTGCCTCTTTCAATTTAAGACCATGGAAAAGCCGTTTAAATCATCTCTCTTAAGTCATATGATGGTTCCATGGACTACATCTGTGCTGATTGTTCTTTCATACCAATCAGAGGCCCCTGGGATTCATAGGAATACATGTCTCCATGGAAAAATGAGTCACTCCACCAGCGCACAGCTGGACTCTCACACTCAGAGCCCAGTAGAAATGTGGAAATCTAAGTGGAGCACAAGGAATCTGTATCTGAACAAGAGTTTATACTCTTCCTGTTCTGTTAGGTTGTGAAATGGAAACACCGTTTCCTGGGAAAAGGGCCAGATTCCACAAATGAAATGGTTTTGCTTTAATATGCACAGCTGCAAAACACTTACTGCGTTTACTGAGAGTGGCTCGTTTGAAAGATCTGGTCTTGGTTCCAACTGGAAAGTTGAAAGGAAGGGGCTCTTCTCTTGTGCAACAAAATGGGTTTAACAGAAACAGTCTCTTTGAACAGCAGTTCTCAATTGGTTCAAGTGAGAGAAAGGGAAAAGGGTCATGCACATTATTTACCACACATCGTGTATCAAACATTTTGATATGTCCCTTTACAGATGTCAACACATTTCATCCTCAAAACAACCTTAGTATTTTTTATTATGGGAAACTTCAGGTGAGGTGTGGTGGCTCATATCTGTAATCCCAGCACTCTGGGAGGCTGAGGCTGGCAGATCACTTGAGGTCAGGAGTTGGAGACCAGCCTGGCCAACATGGTGAAACCCTGTCTCTAATAAAAATACAAAAATTAGCCGGGTGTGGTGGTGGGCACCTGTAATCCTAGCTACTCGGGAGGCTGTGGCAGGAGAATCGCTTGAACCCAGGTGTCGGAGGTTGCAGTGAGCTAAGATCATGCCACTGCACTCCAGCCTGGGAGACAGAGTAAGACCCTGTCTCAAAAAATCAAGGCAAGGCAAAGGCAAAGGCAAAGGCAGGGCAGTAGTATTGGCATATAACCTAATGCACATCCTCCCATATACTTTAAATCATCTCTAGCTTAGGCCTAATACAATGACCACACATCACTTCATTTTTGTGGATTCAACACAGTATTTGGCAAATTCATATTTTGCTTTTTGGAACTTTGTGGAAATTTTTTTTCCTAATAATTTCTATCCACAGTTAGTTGAATCCATGGGTGTGAAACCTAAGGATACAGAAGGTAGACTGGATAACGAATCCCTATGTACATATCACCCAGCTTCAACCATAATCATAACAAATAGTCCAGCTTGTTTCATTTGTATCCCATCTTCTTCCGCCAGAATTATTGTGAATCAAATCTTAGATGTGATATCATATCATCTGTAAATACTTCAGTATATATCTCAAAAATGTACGAATTTTTAAAAAACATAACCACAATGCTGCTATCATACTTAAATTTTTTTTTTTTTTTTTTTGAGATAGGGTCTCACTCTGTCACCCAGGCTGGAGTGCAGTGGCACAAGCCCAGCTCACTGCAGCCTCAACCTCCCAGGCTCAAGCCATTCTCCCGCCTCAGAAAAAAAAAAAAAAAAAGATTAATGAGTGGGTTGAGTTGTTACTTTGATATTATAATAATTATAGAGTTCCCCATCAATTTTCTGCCTAATAATTTTAGCGGGCATTAATGATCATTAGCTCATTTTTTCACTAGAGGCCACAAAATAGTGACATTCTAAATCCATCATTCCTTCTTTATTCATGAGCTGAAATTGTTATATAAATAAGCGCTGTCCTTCACCCAGCCACTATTTGGTTACACAGAGGTACAATTCAAACAGAAAAGGTAAAATTTTTTTTTTTTTTTGAACAGAGTTTCACTCTTGTCCACCAGCCTAGAGTGCAATGGCACAATCTTGGCTCACTGCAACCTCTGCCTCCCAGGCTCAAGCGATTCTACTGCCTCAGCCTCCTGAGTGGCTGGGATTACAGGCGTGCACAAGCATGCCCAGCTAATTTTGGTATTTTTAGTAGAGACGGGGTTTCACCATGTTGGCCAGGCTGGTCTTGAACTTCTGACCTCAAGTGATCCACTCGCCTCGGCCTCCCAAAGCGTTAGGATTACAGGCATGAGCTACTTCACCTGGCCAGAAAAGGTAGGATTAATAATGCTTCATTGTTTCCCTTTATTTGCCAATTTTTTCTTTTTCTTTTTTTTTGAGACAGAGTCTCACTTTGTTGCCCAGAGTGCAGTGGTGTGATCTCGGCTCACTGCAACCTCTACCTCCTGGGTTCAAGCAATTCTCCTGCCTCAGCCTTCAGAGTAGCTTGGGACTACAGGCATGCACCACCACACCCGGATAATTTTGGGGTTTTTTATTTTTTATTTTTAGTGGAGACGGGGTTTCATCATGTTGGTCAGGCTGTTCTTGAACTCCTGACCTCAAATGATCTGCCTGCCTCGGCCTCCCAAAGTGCTGGGATTACAGGCATGAACCACTGTGCTCAGCCAAAATTGTAATATTTTAGACTCCTCCTTCTCCTTCAGTGTCTACATGTACTCATTCACCAAGCCCTAATGGTTTTCATGCTATAGTGCTCACCCATCAGTCCTCTCTCTGTGCCCTGTATTGCTGTAGTTCAAATGATCATCTTCCCCTGCTGGGACTATTGCAGTAGTCTCCTGTTAGATCTCCTTTTTTCTAGTCCCAGCCCCTTCCAAACTATCATTTACATTTTTTCAAATCAATTTTCATTCTAAAATGCAGTATGAATTGGAAGGAAAAGGTTGGAGACACAGAGACAAATTAGGAAAGTACAGTAACAGTGCAGCCATCAGCTGGTAACAGGATCAGAGGGACAGTCACAGGAATGGGAATTACAGGGGAGTGATAATGAAGGAAGGAAGGCAGGACTTGGGATTTCTTTTTTTGTTGTTGTTGTTTTTTTGTTTTTGTTTTTTGTTTTTTTTTTTTTGAGACGGAGTCTCGCTCTGTCGCCCAGGCTGGAGTGCAGTGGCGCGATCTCGGCTCACTGCAAGCTCCGCCTCCTGGGTTTACGCCATTCTCCTGCCTCAGCCTCCTGAGTAGCTGGGACTACAGGCGCCCGCCACCGCGCCCGGCTAATTTTTTGTATTTTTAGTAGAGACGGGGTTTCACCGTGGTCTCGATCTCCTGACCTTGTGATCCGCCCGCCTCGGCCTCCCAAAGTGCTGGGATTACAGGCGTGAGCCACCGCGCCCGGCTAGGACTTGGGATTTCATTTGCTTTAGTAGGTGAGAGAAAGAGAGGAGATAAATATAATTCTAAGGTTGGAGTCTCTGGTGATTGATAGGATGATCCCACCATCAACAGAAATAAACCAAGAAGCATTCTAGTTTTTGAGGAAAGACATTTGGTTTAGGCCGGGCACAGTGGCTCATGCCTGTAATCCCAGTACTTTGGGAGGCTGAGGTGGATGGACCATGAGGTCGGGAGTTTGAGACCAGCCTGACGAACATGGTGAAACCCCGTCTCTACTAAAAACACAAAAATTAGCTGGACATGGTGGTGCGCACCTGTAATCCCAGCTACTCGGGAGGCTGAAGCAGGAGAGTTGCTTGGACGCAGGAGGCAGAGGTTGCAGTGAGCCGAGATGGTGCCACTGTACTCCAGCCTGGGCGACAGAGCAAGACTCTATCTTAAAAAAAAAAAAAAAAAAAAAAAAACTAGCCGGGCGAGGTGGCGGGCGCCTGTAGTCCCAGCTACTCGGGAGGCTGAGGCAGGAGAATGGCGTGAACCCGGGAGGCGGAGCTTGCAGTGAGCTGAGATCCGGCCACCGCACTCCAGCCTGGGTGACAGAGCGAGACTCCGTCTCAAAAAAAAAAAAAAAAAATTAGCCAGTTGTGACCGGTAGTCCAAGCTACTTGGGAGGCTGGGGAAGGAGGATGGCTAGAGACCAGTAGTTTGAGGTTGCAGTGAGCCATGATTGTGCCACTGCACACCAGCTTGGGCAACAGGGCAACAGAGAGACTGTCTCTAAAAAAAACCAAAAAAAATGGAAACAACTCAAACATCCATCAACTGATGAATGGATAAACATCGTGGGCATATTTATACAATGGAATATAACCATAAAGAGGAATGAAGTATTGGTAAATGCTACAACATAGATCAACCTTGAAAACACGCTAAGTAAAAGCCAGACACAAAAGGCTACAAATTGTATGATTCCATTCATATGAAGTGTTTAGAACAGCAAACTCTATAGAGACTTAAAACTTATTGGTTGCTAGGGGACAGGGGAAGAGAGGAGTGGGGAGTGACAGCTAATGGGTGTGGGGTAACAGTGGTGAATTTCACCTAAGCCCTGTGCTCTTGGAAAACATCCAAGGTTAAAGGAGTCCCCCATGTTTTTGTTTACTGCCAAGAACCACCCTTCCCCATGTGACTCACAGATGCCCCCCATTGTTTACCTATGACAGGGATAGACATAGAACTTCAAATTCTTATTCTTTGCCTCATGAATGACCAGCTAAACTGGTTTTCCCAACACTGATGACAATGAACAAAATGCTCATTAAACACATTTTGTTGGTTCAGCGAGGTGGCTCACGCCTGTAATCTTAGCACTTTGGGAGGCCAAGGTGGGCAGATCACCTGAGGTCAGGAGTTCAAGGCCAGCCTGGCCAACATGGTGAAACCCGTTTCTACAAAAATATAAAAATTAGCTGGGCGTGATGGTATGTGCCTGTAATCCCAGCTACTCAGGAGGTTGAGGTGGGAGAATCACTTGAACCCGGGAGGCGGAGGTTGCAGTGAGCCGAGATCGTGCCATTGCACTCCAGCCTGGGTGACAGAGCGAAACTCCGTCTCAAAAAAAAAATGGCCGGGCGTGGTGGCTCAAGCCTGTAATCCCAGCACTTTGGGAGGCTGAGGCGGGCGGATCACCTGACGTCGGGACTTCAAGACCAGACTGACCAACATGGAGAAACCCTGTCTCTACTAAAAATACAAAAAATTAGCCAGGCGTGGTGGCGCATTCCTATAATCCCAGCTACTTGGGAGGCTGAGGCAGGATAATCTCTTAAACCTGGGAGGCGGAGGTTGCTGTGAGCCAAGATCGTGCCATCGCACTCCTACCTGGGCAACAAGAGGGAAACTCCGAAACTCCTCCGTTTCCAAAACAAACAACAACACATGTTGTTTAAGCTTTTCTTCTTCCTCCAGGCCCTGAACTCTGGCCCAGAGCCAGCACACAATCCCTCCTGAGAATAGCCTGACCTCAGGGTAAAACATTCTCTGATCTATTCTCTCATCAGGCCACTTTCCTCCTATTCTCTACACCCCACCCCGTTCTTTCTAGCTTTGTTTACTCCTCTCTGTAATAGGAAAAAGGTCTAGCCCTTAAGACATTTGCAGACCTTATGGGCAGATCCTTCTCCCTATTGCAATTGACTCCCTCCCCTTATTGCAACAATCTCTTTCCCCTCCTTGCAAACATTCTTTAGAATAAAGTCTCCCCCCTTTTTGGGGGCTGATGAAAGTTGATTCTTTGCACAACTTTGTGAATATGGTAAAATCTATCCAGTTGTATGCTTTAGGTGAATTGTGTGGTATGTTAATTCTACCTCAATAAAGTTCTATTGTTTAACCTCTGAAAGTAGTATTAAAAGCTTTTTTTCCCCCCAAATATACGGGTTTATGCTTGTAATCCCAACACTTTGGGAAGCCAGGCCTAGGAGTTTGTAGACCAGCCTGGGAAACAGCAGAGATCCCTTCTCTACGACAATTTTTTAAAATTAGCTGGGTACAGTGGCTCACGACTGTAACCCCAGCATTTTGGAAGGCTGAGGCGGACGGATTGCTTGAGCTCAGGAGTTCGAGACCAGCCTGGAGAACATAGTGAGACCGTGTCTCTACAAAAATACAAAAATAAGTCAGGTGTGGTGGTGCATGCCTGTAGTCCCAGCTACTTGGGGGGCTGAGGTGGTAGGATTGTTTGAGCCTGGGAGGTTGAGGTTGCAGTAAGCTGTGATCTGCCACTGCACTCCAGCCTGGGCAACAGAACAAGACCCTGTTTCAATAAAAATAAATAAATAAATAAATAAATAAATAAATAAATAAATAAAGCTATTTTTTTTTTTTTGAGACGGAGTCTCGCTCTGTCGCCCAGGCTGGAGTGCAGTGGCCGGATCTCAGCTCACTGCAAGCTCCGCCTCCCGGGTTTAAGCCATTCTCCTGCCTCCGCCTCCCGAGTAGCTGGGACTACAGGTGCCCGCCACCTCGCCCGGCTAGTTTTTTGTTTGTTTGTTTGTTTGTTTTATTTTTTTAATTTTATTATTATACTTTGAGTTCTACGGTACATGTGCATAACGTGCAGGTTTGTTACATATGTATACTTGTGCCATGTTGGTGTGCTGCAACCATCAACTCGTCAGCACCCATCAACTCGTCATTTACATCAGGTATAACTCCCAATGCAATCCCTCCCCCCTCCCCCCTCCCCATGATAGGCCCCGGTGTGTGATGTTCCCCTTCCCGAGTCCAAGTGATCTCATTGTTCAGTTCCCACCTATGAGTGAGAACATGCGGTGTTTGGTTTTGTGTTCTTGTGATAGTTTGCTAAGAATGATGGTTTCCAGCTGCATCCATGTCCCTACAAAGGACACAAACTCATGCTTTTTTATGGCTGCATAGTATTCCATGGTGTATATGTGCCAGTCTGTCACTGATGGACATTTGGGTTGATTCCAAGTCTTTGCTATTGTGAATAGTGCCGCAATAAACATACGTGTGCATGTGTCTTTATAGCAGCATAATTTATAATCCTTTGGGTATATACCCAGTAATGGGATGGCTGGGTCATATGGTACATCTAGTTCTAGATCCTTGAGGACTCACCATACTGTTTTCCATAATGGTTGAACTAGTTTACAATCCCACCAACAGTGTAAAAGTGTTCCTGTTTCTCCACATCCTCTCCAGCACCTGTTGTTTCCTGACTTTTTTTTTTTTTTTTTTTGAGACGGAGTCTCGCTCTGTCGCCCAGGCTGGAGTGCAGTTGCCGGATCTCAGCTCACTGCAAGCTCCGCCTCCCAGGTTCACGCCATTCTCCTGCCTCAGCCTCCCGAGTAGCTGGGACTACAGGCGCCCGCCACCTCGCCCGGCTAGTTTTTTTTATTTTTTAGTAGAGACGGGGTTTCACCATGTTAGCCAGGATAGTCTCGATCTCCTGACCTCGTGATCCACCCGTCTCGGCCTCCCAAAGTGCTGGGATTACAGGCTTGAGCCACGGCGCCCGGCCGTTTCCTGACTTTTTAATGATCGCCATTCTAATTGGTGTGAGATGGTATCTCATTGTGGTTTTGATTTGCATTTCTCTGATGGCCAGTGATGATGAGCATTTTTTCATGTGTCTGTTGGCTGTATGAATGTCTTCTTTTGAGAAATGTCTACAAATTTACAAGAAAAAAACAAACAACCCCATCAAAAAGTGGGCAAAGGATATGAACAGACATTTTTTTGTATTTTTTAGTAGAGACGGGGTTTCACCGGGTTAGCCAGGATGGTCTCTATCTCCTGACCTCGTGATCCGCCCGTCTCGGCCTCCCAAAGTGCTGGGATTACAGGCTTGAGCCACCGCGCCCGGCCAATAAAGCTATTTTAAAAAAGAAAATGAAAGGAAGAAAAAATAAGCTAGCAAATGGGACAATAAATAAATAAAAATAGTACAGTGTCCAAGGCTAAGAGGGAAGAATTTCAAAGGTAAATTGGTCAGCAGTGCTAAATCACAGAGTTCAAAGAAAATTAGAAAAGGAAGCCAGGTGTGGTGGCTCATGCCTGTAATCCCAGCAGTTTGGAGGCAAAGACAGGAGCTTAGGAGTTTGAGACCAGCCTGGGCAACAACATAAAAAAAATAAGAAAGAAAGAAAAGAAAAGGATAAATAATTGGTGGAATCTAGGGTGTCTTAGTTTTGCTTTTTTTTTTTTTTGAGACAGGTTCTCACTCTCTCACCCAGGCTGGAGTGCAGTGGTGCAATCTTGGCTCACTGCAACCTCTGTCCCCTGGGCTCAAGCAATCCTCCCACCTCAGCCTCCCGGGTTGCTGGGACCACAGAAACACACTACCATGCCTGGCTAATTTTTGTATTTTTAGTAGAGACAGGGTTTTACCACTTTGCCCAGGCTCTTAAAACAATATGTATTTTGCTTTATTTTCTGCAGCCCCCTTCTCCTGTTTTTTTTATATTTTCTGTTTGTTAGCCTGATTCACTGCTCTTCTGAAACTAAAATTCCCACTCCACAGCAAAAGTGCTGGTTGTGTCCTTTGGATGGTTTCTAGCACCAAACTATGCATAAATTAGCACTTAATAAATAATTTTGACTGTTTTGTGGTTCAGGGAAGTTACCCTATATATTAATATTTGAAGGCAAAGAAAGGAAGGATTTTGAGGAAGAGAAATATACGAATATTATAGGCATTTTTCATATACATGTATCAGAGAGACAAGAATAGTGCCTATAAAGCTGGCCAAAAAAAAAATCACTGTTGTTTGTGGCAGCTGTGAGCCAGCTGCTGAGGGCTAGCCTCCCATGTGAGATGGTTGCCTCAATGTGAAGATACGTCATTTGTCCCAACTGTTTATTATTAACAAAACACACATCTCCCCGGGATCTCTCCCAGCATCGATCCAAAACTGAACAGAGCGTAATTACATATTACACCCTTTGTTGGATCTCCCTAAATGCAAACTGATAAGAACCATGATAAGAGGAGATGAGCAGTGCTCGGCTATTCCCCAGTGCCCTTTCACGACGCAAGATACTGGGTTTGGGAGGAGGTCCTTTCCCCCTCCTTTGTACCTATCCTCACCTGTGAACCCTTCCCCATTCCTCCTGAGAGTAGTGACTGCTTTCCCTATGCTGGGGGGGAGCTTTCAGCTGCGTCAGAAACTATGCACCTGGCCGGGTGCAGTGGTTCACACCTGTAATCCCAGCACTTTGGGAGGCTGAGGTGAATAGATCACTTGAGCCCAGGAGTTCAAGAGTGGCCTGGGAAACATGGCAAAATCCCATCTCTACGAAAAAATAGCCAGGTGTAGTGGCATGCAGCTGTAGTCCCAACCACATGGGAGGCTGATAGGAGGCTCACCTGAGCTCAGGAAGTCGAGGCTGCAGCAAGTCGAGATCGCACCACTGCACTCAGGCCTGGGCAACAGAATGAGACCTTGTCTTTTTTTAAAAAAAAAAAAAAGGCCAGGCGCAGTGGCTGACGCCTGTAATCCCAGCACTTTGGGAGGCCGAGGCGGGTGGATCACCAGGTCAGGAGATCAAGACCATCCTGGCTAACACAGTGAAACCCCGTCTCTACTAAAAATAGAAAAAAATTAGCCAGGCGTGGTGGCGGGTGCCCGTAGTCCCAGCTACTCGGGAGGCTGAGGCAGGAGAATGGGTGAACCCGGGAGGCGGAGGTTGCGGTGAGCAGAGATCGCGCCACTGCACTCCAGCCTGGGTGACAGAGCGAGACTCCATCTCAAAAAAAAAAAAGGCTAAGGGTGGCCGGGCGTGGTGGCTCATGCCTGTAATCCCAGCACTTTGGGAGGCTGAGGCGGGTGGATCACCTGAGATCAGGTGTTTGACACCAGCCTGGCCAACATCGTGAAACCCCAACTCTACTCAAAATACAAAAATTAGCTGGGCGTGGTACTGTGCGCCTGTAATCCCAGCCACTTAGGAGGCCGAGGCAGGAGAATCACTTGAACCCGGGAGGTGGAGGTTGCAGTGAGCTGAGATCGCACCACTGCACTCCAGCCTGGTGACAGAGCAACACTCCACCTCAAAAAAAAAAAAAAAAAAAAAAAAAAAGGCCAAGTGCAGTGGCTCACGCCTATAATCCCAATACTTGGGAGGCTGAGGCAAGCGGATCATCTGAGGTCAGGAGTTCAAGACCAGCCATGGCCAACATGGCGAAATCCCATCTCTACAAAAATTAGCCAGATGTGGTGGCAGGTGCTTGTGGTCCCAGGTACTTGGGAAGCTGAGGGAGAAGAATCACTTGAATCTGGGAGGCAGAGGTTGCAGTGAGTTGAGATGGCGCCACTGTACTCCAGCCTGGGCAACAGTGAAACTCTGTCTCCAAAAAAAAAAAAAAAAAAAAAGGACTAGACTTGATTTATCCTCATTAAAGTCCCTAGCCCAGTAACAGGCCGGTGTTAAGTAGTCATGTTTTATTGAACAAGTGGATGGATGGAAGAATACAATAGAGCACCCTGTGAGATTCTAGCTGCTGACATGTTGCATCCTAGTGTCCTTTTTCTGGGCCAAAGGGGTTGTTTGCTTTGACCTCACTATCCCTTTTATGGATTCTGTCTCAGTGGCTGAAAGCACACAATGAAACAGTGTGCCTTTCAGCAAGCAAATAGAGTGAGCAATGGAAAATGCAAACCAACAACCCTGAATGCAGGCAATGGCATGCTGAATGCAGTTACCAATGAAGAGAAACTGCTTATTTTCACTGGAATGGAGTGAAATGCTCTGGAAAGGACTGCTCTGCTCCAGATTGGGGCATCTGTGCTGCTAGAGCTAGTACACCGAGCCCCAGCATGCCACCTGTTGGACTTAGTTGGCATTTAGTAAGAAAAGGAATGTGAGAGAAACTTGTTGATGCAGATTTTTCTCCAACATAGGCATGCAGGGGTAGGGCCCTTTTACAGAAATCATCCGTTAAGGAGGCGTTAAATGAGTCAGAGATGTATTCACTGGACTACCTCTGGGACATAACTAGACTCATCCACAAATTCTGACATTCCTGTTTGAAGAAGTGGTATAGAAATACTTTCCTGATAAGGCTGGGCACTATGGCCCATTCCTGTAATCCCAGCACTTCAGGAGGCCAAGACGGGAGGATCACTTGAGCCCAGGAGTTCAAGAGCAGCCTAGGCAACATGGCAAAACCCCATGGCTGGGACTCTGTCTCTACAAGAAATTTAAAAATTAGCCAGGCGTGGTGGTGTGTACTTGTGGTCCCAGCTACTCTGGAGGCTGAGTTGGGAGGATTGCTTGAGTCTAGGAGTTCGAGGCTGCAGTAAGCCCTGATTGAGCCACTGCACTCCAGCCTGGGCAACAGAGCAAGATCCTGCCTCAAAAGCAAAAAACAAAAACAAAAAAATCCCACTTGTCTTCAGCAACTCCTCCCCCATGAGATTTAAATTGTAATCTGTAAGTGTTCATTGATAGGGAACTGGTTAAACAAATATAGTAGACCCATATATTGGAAAACAAGGCAGTTCTACATGTATTGATATGGAACTATCCATAAAACATATTAATAACTGAAAACAGGAAAGTGCTGAATATATATATGTATATATATGATATATATGATCATATATGCAGAAATAGTCTATAGAAGATTCTGCAAGAGAATAGTAATAATAGGCCGGGCATGGTGGCTCACACCTGTAACCCCAGCACTTTGGGAGGCCAAGGTGCGTGGCTCATCTGAGGTCAGGAGTTCGAGACCAGCCTGGCCAACATGGTAAAACTCCGTCTCTACTAAAAATACAAAAATTAGCTGGGTGTGGTGGCACATGCCTGTAATCTCAGCTACTTGGGAGGCCGAGGCAGGAGAATTGCTTGAATCCAGGAGGCAGAGGTTGCAGTGAGCCGAGATGGTGCCACTGCACTCTAGCCTGGGCAACAAGAGCACAATGTCACCTCAAAAAATAAAAATAAAAAAAAAGAGAGAGAGAATAGTAATAATTGATGTATCCTGGAAAAGAAACTAGTTGCTGGGATAGAGATAAAACTTCTTAGAGACCAGGCGTAGTGGCTCATGCCTCTAATCCCAGCACCTTGGGTGGCCGAGGTGGGTAGATCACCTGATGTCAGGAGTTCAAGACCAGGCTGGCCAACCTGATGAAACCCTGTCTCTACTAAAAATATTTAAAAAATCAGCTGGGCGTGGTGGCACATGCCTGTAATCCCAGCTACTTGGGAGGCTGGGGCAGGAAAATCACTTGAACCCGGGAAGCAGAGGTTGCAATGAGCCGAGATTGTGCCATTGCACTCTAGCCTGGATGACAGAGCGAGATTCCATCTCAAAAAAAAAAAAAAAAGTATATATAATAATAATAATAATCTAAGGACCTTATGGGACATTTAAGAAATGAAGGGCCTATAAGGTTCTCTACTTTAAGGTTCTCCTCTTTTTTCCAAAAACTTTTTCAATCCTTAGTAGAAGGAATTTAAATTACTATAATACATTTCTCCTAAATTCTAAAATAAGTTGGTAATCTGCCAGTTCTAGCAGTTATATGTGTATATATGATCTTATATACCAGCTTCATTCTACTTGAACCTCAAACGAGAAAGCCATTTGTTTGTGAGAAAACAGTTATTGAAGTGTTAGGGTACCTGGTGTGGTGGCACACCTGTAGTCCAAGCTACTCAAGAGGGTGAGGTGGCAGGATCACTTGAGCCCAGGAGGTCAAGACTGCAGTGAGCTGTGATTGTGCCACTGCACTCAGCCGACGTGACAGAGCGAGACTTTGTCTCAAAAAAAAAAAAGTTGGAGAAAACAAAGCCGAAGTGGCTCGCGCCTGTATTCCTAGCATTTTGGGAGGCCAAGGCAGGTGGACCCTTGAGCCTAGGTGTTTGAGACCAGCATGGGCAACATGGTGAAACCCTATTTCTACAAAAAATACAAAAATTAGCCGGGTGTGGTGGTGTGCGCCTATAGTCACAGTTATTCAGGAGGCTGAGGTGGGAGGATCACCTGAACCAGGGAGGTCGAGGCTGCAGGGTCAACAGAGTGAGACCCTGTCTCAAAAAAGAAAAAGAAAAAGAAAAAGAAAGGTGGGGCACAGTGGCTCACACCTGTAATCCCAGCACTTTGGGAGGGGAAGGTGGGTGGATCACGAGATCAAGAGATTGAGACCATCCTGCCCAACACGGTGAAACTCCATCTCTCCTAAAAATACAAAAAAAAATGGCCGGGCGCGGTGGCTCTCGCCTGTAATCCCAGCACTCTGGGAGGTCAAGGCAGGTGGATCGTCTGAGGTCAGGAGTTTGAGAACAGCCTGGCCAACGTGGCGAAACCCTGTCTCTACTAAAAATACAAAAATTAGCCAGGTGTGGTGGCGCATGCCTGTAGTCCCAGCTACTCAGGAGGATGAGGAAGGAGAATCGCTTGAACCCAGAAGGTAGAGGTTGCAGTGAGCCAAGATCATGCCATTGCACTCCAGCTTGGGTGACAGAGCGAGACTCCATCTCAAAACAAACAAACAAACAAACAAAAATTAGCTGGGTGTGGTGGCGGGCCCCTGTAGTCCCAGGTACTAAGGAGGCTGAGGCAGGAGAATCACTTGAACCCGGGAGGCGGAGTTTGCAGTCAGCCAAGATCGCGCCACTACACTCCAGCCTGGTGAGAGAGCAAGACTTCGTCTCAAAATGAAAAAAAGGAAAAAAGAGGTTACCAGTAACCATGTATCTTGCCTTTCTAGTAGAAACAGTACTTCAGGATAAACTGATAAACAGCCCTATTTGATGGCTCCATTTTCTGTGAGAATTTCAGCTAACAAATATGGTGGTGTAAACCCTTAAAAAACCCTAAAATGTTGTTAGGGCACTAACCCAGTCCCTGCACTGCGGGGCTCCTTTCTGAGTTGGTGGGTTCTCTGTCTGGATTGAGGAGGCCCCGGGTCCCCATAGACCAGTTTTTCACTCTTCCTAATGATAGTGGATACCAGACTAGAAGTGACCTTTTGCCAGGACCATCATCCAGCCAGCTGGGGAAACCCGAGTGTGGTTTCCTAAGCAGGGAAAAGGGTTGCCGCTTTTCTGTGGGAAAGGGAGCTGGGGCCCCTCCAGAGACTCACAGCACCAGTGCTGTGCTATACAGCAAAATGGGGGAGGATGGGCAGCCTCCCTATTTCTGCACTTCTGCACTAAGAACCCTCCTTGGGCCTGCTCAGATTGCCTGCTCCCTTGTACCCAGCATGGATGAAAATACGCTTTGGTTAATCCTCCGAAACAGCACGTAGGGAGTGGCCATGGGTGCCTGTCTCCCTGCCCCAGTGGAAGGCTTAGAGTACTAAGGTGGAAAGAGCATGAAAGCAGGAGTCCAGACCTGGGTTCAAGTGCCAATGCCAACACTAACCTGCAAGTGATCTCTGGCAAGCCACCTGTCCTCTGCAGATGTCGAATGAAGGGGTGGGATTTGATGGTCTCTCCGATGGCTTAATGTTAGTCCCCAGAATCTTGAAAGAGGAATGGACTCCTAGATCCTGCTCACTGAGATTGGTGTCAGCTGCCTCTGAGGGAGGGTGGGAGGGGGAACAAAGGGAAAGGTGATTTTTAGAGAGGTGAGAGGTGGGTTTTTTGGGTTTTTGTTTTTGTTTTTGCTTTTTTGAGACAGAGTCTCACTCTGTCGCCCAGGCTGGAGTGCAGTGGCTCATTGCAACCTCCACCCCCTGGGTTCAAGAGATTCTCCTGCCTCAGTCTCCCGAGTAGCTGGGATTACAGGCATGTGCCACCATGCCTGGCTAATTTTGTATTTTTAGTAGAGATGGGGTTTCTCCATGTTGGTCAGGCTGAGGTCCAACTCCCGACCTCAGGTGATCCGCCCACCTCGGCCTCCCAAAATGCAGGGATTACAGGCATGAGCCACTGTGCCCGGCCTAATTTTTTTTTTTTTTTTTTTAATAGAGACGGGGTTTCACCGTCTTGGCCAGGCTGGTCTTGAACTCCTGACCTCGTGATCCACCCGCCTGGGCTTCCCAAAGTGCTGGGATTACAGGCATGAGCCACTGCGCCCGCCTAAGAGAGATGGGCTTTTAAAAAGGACTTTACACCAGGCGCGGGGACTCCCAGCACTTTGGGAGGCTAAAGCCAGCAGATCACTTGAGCTCAGGAGTTCGAGACCAGCCTGGGCAAAATAGTGTAGACCCCGTCTCTAAAAAAATAAAAATAGAAAAAAATTAGTTGGGTGTGGTGGCACGCTCCTGCAGTCTCATCTACTCAGGAGGCTGAAGTGGGAGGATTACTTGAGCCCAGGAGGTCGAGGCTGCAGTGAACCGTGATCGGACCTGCACTCCAGCCTGGGTGACAGAGTGAGACCCTGTCTCAAAAAGGGGAGTTGGGAGGTGTGCTTTACTTTCCATGTGATTGCCCATTTTAATTCTACTCTATTAGGACAATTCTAAAAGGAACTTCGAGGAGCTTAGCAGCCCTTTACCACCACCGTGACCCCAAGTACTTCTCTCTTCCTTCCCTCCCACAAACAACCCCTTAAGCTTACCCCTGGATTAGTAACCTGGTTGGGGTTGGTGATGAGGAAATCCGAGAGGCCTCTTAAAAAAGATTGTAAAGGGCAAGGGTCCTTTTGCGCTCAAAAACTAGGCAAAGGCAAATACAAGATTTTGCCTATAATTTCAGAATCTTCTGGTCCACCCGACTCCCAGATCTTGAGGATTTTCGGATGAGCAATTCAAGTGAGAGGGAAACAGAGATCAACACTCTTAGAACCTGATTCCCTTCCTCAGATCACATTCCTCCGCCCGTCCCGCTCCCGCCGCCAGCGCCAGCGGAGGCCCTAGTCTCCGGCTCCAACTATTCCAACCATCCCGGGAAGGGTGGGGCGCTCGGCTCTTGGGTCCCCCTCCGCCGCCCCCCTTCGTCGATCTCCCCTTCTGCCCCGTCCCTCCCCTTCTGGGGTGGGGCCAGCCAATGAGCGATCAGACTACGGAGTTTGGCCGGGGAGCCGGGGAGCTCACCGATCCCCCGCCCGGCAGTTCTGGCCGCTGTCCCGGTGCGCACGGACGTGGCTCGAGTTTCCTCTGCTCTCGGCTCTCGCCCGCTTGCTCTCCCCCCTTCCGCTCCTGCTTCTCTCCTGGTCTCCCGCTCCAGCTCCAGCTCCACCCGGCGGGCCACGCACGGCTCCGGGTAGCCATGGAGGACCCCACGCTCTACATTGTCGAGCGGCCGCTTCCCGGGTACCCCGACGCCGAGGCCCCGGAGCTTTCCTCCGCTGGGGCGCAGGCGGCGGAGGAGCCGTCGGGGGCCGTCTCAGAAGAGCTGATCAAGTCGGACCAGGTGAACGGCGTCCTGGTGCTGAGCCTCCTGGACAAAATCATCGGGGCCGTAGACCAGATCCAGCTAACCCAAGCACAGCTGGAGGAGCGACAGGCGGAGATGGAGGGCGCCGTGCAGAGCATCCAGGGCGAGCTGAGCAAGCTAGGCAAGGCGCACGCCACCACGAGCAATACGGTGAGCAAGCTGCTGGAGAAGGTGCGCAAGGTCAGCGTCAACGTGAAGACCGTGCGCGGCAGCCTGGAGCGCCAGGCGGGGCAGATCAAGAAGCTGGAGGTCAACGAGGCTGAGCTGCTGCGGCGCCGCAACTTTAAAGTCATGATCTACCAGGTGAGCCCACGGAGCGGACGGCGCCCAGAGCTCCCGCGCCCGGCCCGCGTCTCCGGCCTGGGATTTGGGGTGGGGAGACTTGCCCGTGGCGCGGCTCCCCTCCCAGCCTGGTCCGGGCGCCCGGGAGATCCACCCTCCTTCCGGCGAGCGCGACTGGGGTGGGGTGGGGTGGGATGGGGTGGAGGGAGCGGCGAACTCCTGGGGCGCGTAGAGGGGCGCGCTCTGCACCTCGCACCTCCCCACTCAGGTCCTTCCCTCTGGTCCCAGACTTGTAGCAGAACCGAATTAGCGGGTGGACTTGAGGACGCTGCCTCCCGCAGACTGCTCCCTCCCTAATTGGTTCTGTCAAACTTCTTCCTACTTGGGGGAAGTTTCTAGGAAAGTCAGGGGTCCCCGGCGATCGTTGGGGTCCGCTGTAAGCGGACACTGGCTGCGGGGCCCGGGCCTGGGGCCTCCGCGCCTGCGGGCCTGATATAGCGGGTGATTCAGGGCTCAGGCACGCACCAGAGGGAGCTGTGCCAAGCGGGGGACGCGACCGCCAACCTCCTCCCCCGACCCTGCGCCCCCGCGACCCCGCATCGGCCTCGGCGGCCCACCCCTGTCCCTTCGCTGCGCTCTGCTCCTGGCCTCCAGGCATTTTCAGGCCCTTGAGGACACCCTCACCCGCGGCTCGCGGGCACCCTGGGCCTCCTGGGAGCGGGCGGGGCTGGGCGGGGAAGAGTGGGCGTCAGGAGTGCAAGGGGGGCTGGTGGAGTGGGTGGACAGCCTCTGCGGGGTCCGGCGGTCTGGGCGCAGTCTGGGCGCGGTGAATCACCCCGCATGCCTGCGGGGGCGGGGGCCAGGCGCAGCCGCGCAGCGGGCTGGAGGAGGCTGGCGCCCCCACACCCCCGGCTCCGCCTGGAACCACTTGTTGCTTTCTTTGCACCTCTCCCCATTCCTCCCACTTGGATAAAAATGTAACTTTTGGATCATAACCCCCAATAAACCTAGGAGTCTCGGGTTTCTATGCTGCTCCTCTCCACGCCGCCTCCGCAGTGCCATCGTGGATAATATCTTGGGCTGGGCGGGAAGGGCTCCAGCCTGGCTCCTCCCTGCCTCCCAAAGGCCTGCTGATGCTCGTAACCCCAGTGAGGTGGGATCGTGCGGGGCGGGGAGGTTAGTCTATGCTCCGCTCTCCCCTTCCTTTCCCTGCCGAAGGGAATGGAAAGAAAGGGAAGGCTGGATTTCTCACACCCTCCAAGTTATAAGACCCCCTTTCCGGGAGTTGTGGCTCTGCTGACTGCTCTGGGGCCTGGTCGAGCCGGTTCTGAGTGACCATCTGGGGTGAGATGAGGGGGTCCTTGGCTTGGTCTCCCCAGGAGGAGCTAAGATAGATGCAGATCCGGACAAGTATCTGGGAAGAGTAGAGACAGAAAGGTGGGTCAGCCGGTACCTATCTGAGGTGGTGAGACAGAGGCAGAAATGGCACTTGTCCCCCTCCCCACCCTTACACCGATGACTGACTCCTCCCAGGAGGCATATACGTGGCTTTTAAAAAGCTTTACTTCCCGGCGGGGCGCGGTGGCTCAAGCCTGTAATCCCAGCACTTTGGGAGGCCGAGACGGGCGGATCACGAGGTCAGAAGATCGAGACCATCCTGGCTAACACGGTGAAACCCCGTCTCTACTAAAAAATACAAAAAACTAGCAGGGCGAGGTGGCGGGTGCCTGTAGTCCCAGCTACTCGGGAGGCTGAGCCAGGAGAATGGCGTAAACCCAGGAGGCGGAGCTTGCAGTGAGCTGAGATCGCGCCACTGCACTCCAGCCTGGGCAACAGAGCCAGACTCCGTCTCAAAAAAAAAAAAAAAAAAAAAAAAAAAAAAGGCTTTACTTCCCCTACTTAAGCACTATTTGGATAGAAAATGTTTGCCCAGAGCTATTTCCACTTAGTCTAACTGCTTGGAGGAAGCAGGATGAGAGGGGGGGCTTTTGATGTTTTTTAAGAGACCTGCTTAGTACTGGGGACATTGAGAGGAGGGGAACAAGACAGGGGTCTGGGACAGCAAGCCAGCTCTATATTTCCTCCAGAGCCTGGTGTGGCCGAGGGCCACCATGAAGAGCTCGAGGGGTGACCCGTCTCACTAACTGTCCCAGACCATAGAACCTGGGAAAGGTCTTGGCCTCAAGGTAAACTTCCCTATGCCAAAGATGGAGATTCTGAGAGAAGAAGGAAAGGTATGGAGGGAGAAAGACTTCTCTGCAGAGGCCGGTGGCATCCCTTTGTTCCACCCTCTCCAGCAATCTGAAGGGATATGTCTATATTTTAGGGGGTGGGAGGGAATGTGTTCTAATCACAGGTGACTTCAAATGCATCTGCACTAAACCAAGGCCAGTGGGGGACAGAGAATTGAGGTAGTAAGAGTAGCTCAAATGGAGTCCCAAACCCACAGAGGGAATAACTAAGAACTAAAATGGCCCCAACCTGGGGAGGACTTCAGAAGTAAGGAAAAGATTCCAGCAAATGGGGTGAGGCTTGGGAAAGCAGAACTTCCCTGAGCTGCAGAGCAGATGTTCCAGGTGAGGACGATGGAGTGGGGACCCAGCTGCTGTAGGAAAGCAGAGGCTGCTCCTGCTCCTCCCCGAGGTCTGCAGGCCTGAGAAGGGAAGGAGGTAAAAATAGCTCTGTGCCTTGGCAGGCCTATTAGGGAAGATTGGGGGCAGCAGCATTTATGGTAAAGTCCGGCTGAAGGGGGAGGATGCTTGGGTGGCCAGGCAAAGAGACAGAAATTTGGAGAAAGGTTCCTGGGATGGTGTGAATTCTCTGGGGGAGCCATGGGGGAAGGAATGCTGTATTCCCCACTTCAGGGATGGGAGTTGATGATATGGCAGTAGGGGCAGGGCAGAGGAGAACACCAAGGATGGGAAGTCTCCAGTTGTAGGATCCAGACATCTGGCCTTCCATACCCTATTCCTGGGGAGAAAAGGAGGGAATCCCTTGTATGACCCCACCCCATATTCAGGGAACTTCTAGACTTAATGATTTCACAGCTTAAGTTTGCATTTGAACACACACACATACACACACACAAGAAATTCAGCACCTCCCACCCCAAGATACCACAGCCCTCATCTTAAACTCACTTCTGAGTCATCACTGCCCTTCTCTGGCATTTCCTTCCCTGTCTCCCAAACAAAATCTAGCAGTTTGACATCGCATCCTATCAGACGACACTTAGCTAGCAACAGTTAGTGAATGAGAGAAGTGAATTCTTCTAGTTATAGGAGTTAGTGGGCTGAGGGCTGCAGGAGGATCAGGCCAGATTGTGAATATAGAGGCAGGTGCTCCAAAATACCATGCAGAGGCCGGGCGAAGTGGCTCATGCCTGCAATCCCAGCACTTTGGGAGGCCGAGGCAGGTGGATCACTTGAGGTCAGGAGTTGGAGACCAGCCTGGCCAACATGGTGAAACCCCTGTCTACTAAAAATTAGCCGGGCATGGTGGTGAGGACCTGTAATCCTGGTTACTCGGAAGGCTGAGGCAGAAGAATGACTTGAACCCAGGAGGCAGAGGTTGCAGTGAGCCGAGATCGTGTTACTGCACTCCAGGCTGGGCTACACAGTGAGACTCCATCTCAATAATAATAATAATAATAATTAATGAATAAAATAAAATACCATGCAGATGAGTGGAGCTATTATCATTAAAGAGCCAATTCTTCCAGGCAACAATTTGTTTTTTGGGGTTTTTTTGTTTTGTTTTTCAGACAAGGTCTCACTCTGTTCCCCAAGCTGGAGTGCAGTGACACAGTCATATCTTACTGCAGTCTTGAACTCTTGGGCTCAAGTGATCCTCCTGGTTCAGCCTCCCGATTAGCTAGGACTACAGGTGCCCAACACCATGCTCGGCAAATTGTTTTTTTTTTTCATATTTGTAGAGTCCGGGGTCTCACTTAGTTGCCCAGGCTGATCTCAAACTCCTGGGTTCAAACAGTTCTCCTGCCTGGGCCTCCCAAAGTGCTGGGACTACAGGCATGAACTACCACGTGCATCCAGTTTGCTTATTTTTAAATTTAAAAAGGCTTTATTTTTAATTATGGATACATAATAGTTGTACATATTTTTGGAGTACATGTGATATTCTGAGACAAGCATGCAATGTATCATGATCAAATCAGGGTAATTAGAATATCCGTCATATCAAGCATTTATCATTTCCTTGTGTTAGGAACATCCCAATTCCACTCCTTTAATTATTTGGAAATATGCAATAATTTCTGTTAACTATATTACCCTATTATGCTACTGAACATTTGATCTTATTCCTTCTATCTAACTGTATTGTTGTACCCATTAACCATCCCCTCCAGGCAACAATTTGCAGAGTAGAGCTCTTTTAGATCCCAAAAGTGGGGATAAAATGGAAATACAGGGCCGGGCGCGGTGGCTCATGCCTGTAATCCCAGCATTTTGGGAGGCCGAGGCGGGCGAATCACCTGAGGTGGGGAGTTAGAGACCAGCCTTACCAACATGGAGAAACCCCGTCTCTACTAAAAATACAAAATTAGCTGGGCGTGGTGGCACATGCCTGTAATCTTGGGAGGCTGAGGCAGGAGAATTGTTTGAACCTGGGAGGCAGAGGTTGCAGTGAGCTGAGATCGCGCCACTGCACTCCAGCCTGGGCAACAGAGCAAGACTCTGTCTCAAAAAATAGTATAGTATAGTAAATACATAAACCAATAATACAGTGATTTATTATCGATATCAAGTATTATGTACTGTGTATAATTGTATGGGCTAGACTTTTATACAACTGGTAGTGCAGCAGGTTTGTTTACACCAGTAATCACTATAAACACTTGAGAAATTCATTTCACTAACAGATTATGATGGCTACAATGTCAGGCTAGAGTGCAGTGGTACGATCGTGGCTCACTGCAACCCCTCTGCCTCCCAGGTTCAAACAATTGTTCTTCTTCAGCCTTCCAAGCAGCTGGGATTTACAGGTGTGTGCCATCATGCCTAGCTGATATTTTTGCATTTTTAATAGAGACAGGGTTTCACCATGTTGGCCAGGCTGGTCTCGAACTCTTGGCCTCAAGCAATCCACCCGCCTTGGCCTCCCAAAGTGCTGAGATTACAGGCATGAGCCACCGCAACCAGCGTCCATTACAATCTTATGGGACCACGGTTGTGTATGCCGTCCATTGACTGAAACGTCATTATGCGGCTCATGATTATAACTGTGTTCTGGAGCAGTTTTGAGGAGGCAAAGTCAGTGACTTACATATGGACCAGCAGCAACAGACCATCAGACCTGCTCCAAGTGCTTGGGGATAAGGGCCAGGAAGCATTTAAGAGATTAGGTGTCTCGTGGGCATTGAAGGGGAGGGCACCAGGGCTGGAAGGAGAGCCTGATGGCTTCTCCTCCCCAAATCTCAACCCATCCTGTACCTCTTTCCTGGATTCAATGCAAATTAGGGCTACCTTGCTCCAGAAGAACCCCAAACCTTTGTCCAAAAATATTCTCAACCCAGGGCTTTAGTCCCTTTCATCCCTAAAACCCAGCGGCCATGGAGAGTATGCATACTACATCCTTCCTCCCAAACTCAGTTTGGGTTGTTTTTCCTGGTCACTGGGTCCAAAGCAGGGAGGGTATTTTTAGGGGTGTTCCCAAGACCAAAGGAAATCATACTATCCCTGGGATCCTCCCTCCTTTTTTTTTTTTTTTTTTTTTTTTGAGAAAGGGTCTTAGCTCAGTAGCCCAGGCTGGAGTGGTGCTATCGTAGCTCACGGCAGCCTCAAACTCCTAGGCTCAAGCAATCCTCCCATCTCACCATCTCAGCCTCCTGAATAGCTGAATCTACATGCCCAGCTAATTTTTAAATTTTTTCTTTTTTTTTTTTTCAGACAGAGTCTTGCTCTGTCACCCAGGCTAGAGTGCAGTAGCATGATCTCGGCTCACTGCAAGCTCCACCTCCTGGATTCAAGCAATTTTCATGCCTCACCATCCTAAGTAGCTGGGATTACAGGCGTGCACCCCCATACCTGGCTAATTTTTGTATTTTTAGCAGAGACGGGATTTCACCATGTTGGCCAGGCTGGTCTCGAACTCCTGACCTCAGGTGATCCACCTGCCTCAGCCTCCCAAAGTGCTGGAATTACAGGCCTGAGTCACCATGCCCAGCCTAAATTTTTTTTCTAGAGGGTCCCCACTATTGCCCAGGCTGGTCTTGAATTCCTGGGCCCAAGTGATACTCCTGCCTCGGCCACCCAAAGTGCTGGGGTTATAGGCGTGAGCCACCCGGCCTTTTTATTTTTATTTTTCATATTGTAAAGGTCAAAGTCAAAAGCATGAAGAGACAACAAAGAGTGGGCAACTGATAGCAAGAGGGGAGGGGATATTGTTGCTAAGCAACTAACCTCAGAAGTAGGAGTGGCTTGGGCCTTTTTTTTTTTTGGAAATATAACATTGTGAATCATCATTCTGTCATTATAAATTTTTTAAATTTTTCTTTTCTTTGTTTTTTTTTTTTTTTTTTGGTTTTTGTTTTGTTTTGTTTTTCCGAGACAGGGTCTTGCTCTGTTGCCCAGGCTGGAATGCAGTGGCAGCTATCATGGCTCACTGCAGCCCCTGCCTTCCAGGCTCAAGCATTCCTCCTGCCTCAGGCCCCCAAGTAGCTAGGACTACAGATGTGCACCACCATACCCAGCTAATTTTTGTATTTTTTGGTGGAGATGGGGTTTCTCCACGTTGCCCAGGGTCTCCAGTTCCTGGGCTCAAGCAATCCGTCTGCCTCGGCCTCCCAAAGTGCTAGGATTACAGGCGTGAGCCACTGTACCTGGCCTCATTATCCATTTCTTGAGCTAGAGGACACTGTGATCAACTTCATCTCCTTCATTTTGTGGTTTAGGAAGCTGAGGCCCAGAGAGGGGAAGTCACTAGCCTATTGTCACTCAAGTGATTGGGAGTCAAACTGGAGCCAGAACCCAGGTGTACCTTCCGCTACACTGACTGCTCCCCACCCCCTCCTTCCGTTCTGAGCTCTGTGGCAGAAAGCTGGGTGAAGACTAGCCCTGACTAACCTAGGGGTAGCTGTGGCTCCGCCACCTGCTGAGGGAGTTAGTTGCACAGTCCTGGCGCTGGGGCAGCTTTGCGTGTGCATGGGTGTGTGTGTGCGTGTGCGGTGTTGGCTATGAGTGGCCATTAGCTGCTTAGCCTTGTGAGTGCTGAAGTAGACGCAATGTGTAGTCACCTGGCCTGGTGATGGTGGGAGGGGAGGGATGTACGGGAGGGGAGGGGTGTAGGGAAGGAGTGGAGCTCCTGGTTGGCCGTGGTGTGCCCTGGCAGGGACTCCACACCTGCCTAGGAGAGGGACATGTTGGTTCCCTTTCTCTTCAGCCTCTCTGCCACTGCCACCTCCTCCTTGTACCCTGCAGGGCAGGTTGGGACCTGCTGCTTTGTTTTTTTGAGACTACGGGCTTTGTTGAGTACTGCTATCAGGCTTTGTCGAATACTGCTATCGCCTGAGTCTAATAGTGCCCCCCAAGTGTCCCTCTCTCCTGGCTTCTGATTGCTCGAAGCAAGAAGCCTATTGTCTTTGGCAACTAAGCCCCTCAGGAGAGAGAGTTAGGGGCTGCTGCAGAGGTCCCGGGGACATAGGCTCACCTGTCATAAAAATAGCTTGGTTTTGCCGGGCACAGTGATGTGTGCCTGTAGTCCCAGCTACTCAATAGGTTGAGGCAGGAGGATCGCTTGAGACTAGGAACTTGAGGCCAGGTTGGGCAGCATAGAGAGATCCTATCTTAAAAAAAAAAAAAAATAGAGCTTGGTTTTGGATCCTGATTTCCCTGTGCATTTTAGTGTATAATATCTTAAGTGATAGCAAAAGGGAGGAGTGGTGAGAAAGACAGAAGGTCGGGACATGGCCAAAGGGAAATTGCCAGGATGTCCTTCTTCCATGCCTATCCCTCTCCTCATTTGGGGTAGCATCCTGTGTCCACCTTACCCCAGGGAAGAATGAAAACAGATTAAGCTGGGCACACTGGCTCATGCCTGTAATCCCAGCACTTTGGGAGGCTGGGGTGGATGGACCACTTGAGGTCAGGAGTTCAAGACCAGCCTGATCAACATAGCGAAACTCCATCTCTACCAAAAATACAAAAAAAAATTAGCTGGGTGTGGTGGCACACACTTGTAATCCCAGCTACTCGGGAGGCTGAGGCAGGAGAATCACTTGAACCCAGGAGGCGGAGGTTGCGGTGAGCCAAGATCACACCACTGCACTCCACAGTCTGGGTGACAGAGCAAGACTCCGTCTAAAACACAACAACAACAACAAAACTGGGATTGGCAGAGTCTGACTCTGAAGACAGTGAAGTCGTGTGCCTTCATATTTACTCATCTGAGCCTCCCCAGTTATAATCCAACAAATGGCCTCTTAGAAAACTCCTTATCCACCTCTAGCAGCCTCCATAGCCTTCCTATGATTATGGCTGGGGAGGGGTTGAAGGTGGAAGCCCAAGAATGCGACTAGGGAATATTGTAGAGGGAGGAAGGGAGGGGTTCAATTGAAGCTGTTTGTTAATTCATGGGCTTGGGTTTGCCCCACCCCTTTTGGCCCCAGGGCCCTCTTTCTTTTTTTTTTTTTCCCTTTTTGAGACAGAGTCTTGCTCTGTCGCCCAAAATGTGAAGAGCTGGACCTCAGCTCACTGCAACCTCCACCTCCCTGGTTCAAATGATTCTCCTGCCTCAGCCTCCCAAGTAGCTGAGATTACAGGTGTGTGGCACCGGCCCCACTAACAGTGTTTTTTGCAGAGACCTGGGCCATGTTGCTCAGGCTGGTCTTGAACTCCTGGGCTCAAGGGATCCACCCACCTTGGCCTCCAAAGTGCTGGGATTACAGGGATTACAGGCGTGAGCCACCATGCCCAGCTCCCAGGGCCCTCTTGATGCAGCATTTAAAATGAGTTTCTAGGCCAGGCATGGTGGCTCACGCCTGTAATCCCAGCACTTTGGGAACCCAAGGAGGGCAGATCACTTGAGGTCAGGAGTTCAAGACCAGCCTGGCCAACATGGTGAAACCCTGTCTCTGCTAAAAATTCAAAATATTAGCTGGGCATGGTGGCACGCACCTGTAATCCCAGCTACTCGGGAGGCTGAGGCAGGGGAATCACTGAAGCCAGGAGGCAGAGGTTGTAGTGAACCGAGATCAGAGATGACGCCACTGCACTACAGTTTAGCAGCCTGGGTGATAAAGAAAGACTCCATCTCAAAATAAAATAAAATAAAATAGGCCAAGTGCAGTGGTTCCTGCCTGTAATCCCAGCACTTTGGGAGACCGAGACAAGAGGATCACTTGAGGCCAGGAGTTCAAGAAGAGCCTGGCCAACAGAGTGAAACCCGGTCTCTACTAAAAATACAAAATTAGCCGGGCGTGGTAGCATGCACCTGTAATCCCAGCTATTCGGGAGGCTGAGGCAGGAGAATTACTTGAACCTGGGAGTCGGAGGTTGCAGTGAGCCAAGATCGTGCACTGCACTCCAGCCTGGGCAACAGAATGAGACTCTGTCTCAAAAAAATAAAATAAAATAGTTTCTAGCCTGGGCAACGTAGCGAGACCTTGTCTCTACCAAAAAAAGAAAAAAGAAAAAAAAAAGATTAGCTGGGTTTGATGGTATACACCTGTAGTCCTGGATATTTGGCAGGCCGAGGTAAGAGGATTGCTTGAGCCCAGGAGTTGGAGGCTGCGGTGAGCTATGATTGTGCACTGCACTCCAGCCTGGGCAACAGAGCAAGACCCCATTTCTTTAAAAAAAAAAAAAAAAAGTGGTTTATTTCTATCCTAATATATTGTGCTTCCCTCCCTACTCACCAGCCCCTACTCTGCATGCCACCAAGGCCCATTTTTCTCAACTCCTTTCACACCCACCCCAAGCCCCATTTAAACCCCTTTTCCTCATCTTAGCCCAAGAAGAAGCTGAATGCACCCTCTGACCCGGCCACAGCCAAGATCGTGCCTTTTGACCTGCCTGAGACTGAACCCTTTGACCTGAAGCCTGAGACAGTGCCTGAGCTCCCACCCTTTGACCAGATGCCTAGGGCACTGCCGTATTACCCAGAGCCTGGTCCCCGGCCCACCCCAGAGGAGCCGACGACAGCCGGTGGGAGTGTTTAGGGTCTCCGGGGTCCCGTTCTGTGGGCGTGGGGTCTCTCTCCAATCCACTGTCAGCCCACAGCCTGGTGGTGATCGCTGCCAGGAGAGCTGCCATCCCCAGCCACTGCCCACTGTGGACGGGTGCCGGGTACTGTGAGAACACTGGCGTTATGCAGAGTTCAGGCGAATGGGGTGTATACAGTGGGGGGTGGGAGGGGAAGGGAAGGGGCTTCCCCACTTCTTGGTTTCTGTTTTTAATAGTAAATGCTCCCCTACACTTAAGCTGCACCCGAAGGCTGCCCAGCATGAAGGCGTATGACTTCTGGTTCCGCCTTCCCCCTGCTGCCTCCTCCTCAAGGACAACCCAGCTTGGCCCAAAGCCTCTTTGGAGACAGCCGTCCTGAGGCCCAGGCCTGGGGTCTGTTCTGTGCCCTCTCCACCCGCTCCCTGCAGCTGAGGAAAACATTTACACGTATTTTTTCCAGTTTCTTTTAGAAAATGCTTTGCAAAGAGATCGCTTGTGTTTGCCAGATCCTGCCTTGGGTGGGGTGCCCAAAAGCTGCTAACTCACAGAGGCCAGGAGGGGGACATTCTAGCTGGCTCTGGCTCAGGTCCTCTGGCTTTTCCTATAGCTCAGTGTTTCTCAACTTAAAAAAAAATTTTTTTTAGAGATGGGGTCTCACTATGTTGCCCAGGCTGGTTCCGAATTCCTGGGCTCAAGTGATCCTCCCGACTCAGCTTCCCAAAGTGCTGGGATTATAGGTGTGAGCTGCCTCACCCAGTCAGTTTCTGTTGTTGTTGGTTGTTGTTGTTTTCATAATCACCCCCCTGTTAGTTTTGTTTTTTTTTTTTTTTTTTTTTTTTTTTTTTTTTGAGACAGAGTCTCGCTCCGTGGCCCAGGCTGGAGTGCAGTGGCGCCATCTCAGCTCACTGCAAGCTCCGCCTCTGGGGTTCACGGCATTGCCCTGCCTCAGCCTCCCGAGTAGCTGGGACTACAGGCACCCGCCACCAAGCCCGGCTAATTTTTTATATTTTTAGTAGAGACGGGGTTTCACCGTGTTAGCCAGGATGGTCTCGATCTCCTGACCTCGTGATCCGCCCACCTCGGCCTCCCAAAGTGCTAGGACTACAGGCGTGAGCCACTGTGCCTGGCCTTTTTTTTTTTTTTTTTTTTTTTTTGAGACATAGTCCTACTCTGTCACCCAGGTTGGAGTGCAGTGGAATGATCTCGGCTCACTACAACCTCTACCTCCTGGGTTCAAGTGATTCTCCTGCCTCAGCCTCCCAAGTAGCTGGGATTACAGGCATGCACCACCACACCCAGCTAGCTTTTGTCTTTTTTGGTAGAGACAGGGTTTCAAACTCCTGACCTCAGGTGATCTGCCCACATTGGCCTCCCAAAATGCTGGGATTACAGGTGTGAGCCACTGTGCCTGGCCCTTTTAGATTTTTTTTTTCTTTTTTCTTTTTTGAGACAAAGTCTTGCTCTGTCGCCAGGCTGCAGTGCAGTGGCACGATCTCACCTCAATGCAGTCTCTGCCTCCCTGGTTCAGCCTCCCGAGTAGCTGGGATTACAGGCTTGTGCCACCACACTCAGCTAATTTTTGTATTTTTAGTAGAGATGTAGAGATGGGGTTTCACCATGTTGGCCAGGATGATCTTGATCTCCTGACCTCGTGATATGCCCACCTCAGCCTCCCAAAGTGGTGGGTTACAGGCGTAAGCCACCACACTTGGCCCCTTTTAGATATTTTTAACCAAGCTGTTCATCTCCCTCATGAAATGTTAAAACAATAGATACACTGTATATCCCTTTATGTACTGTGGCTCTTGGGAGTGGCACAAACCATTGTGATATCTAAGTCCCCTCCCAATCTCCAAGAATCAATTTTCACCGTTTTGGAGGCAGTTTCACCCCTGCCAAGAATGCATGCTAGAGCAGAAGGGAGGGACACTTCTGCCCTTGGAGTCTCTCATCTCCTTGTCTTAGCAACCTCCAGCAGAGGTCCTGGGTTTTAAAGACGTTCTCTCCCCTTCACCCCTCCCCTCCTCTGCACCCTCTTCTAACATACGCTCTAAGCAGATCCTGGGTCTCTGAATTACCTCTCCGGTCTCCTCCAGCCATTCCCAGGCAGTGGTTGGGGACCTAGAGCTGGTCAGCTGGAAGTCAAGAGAGCCTCCTACCCAGACCCATGTGGCATCTGTCCCTTTTCCCTAACAAATATGAAGTGCCTGGCCAAGGGCCAGATGCATGATAGGTGCTCAATGACATTATAATCTTATAAAAATCTTCCTAAGCCATAGTGCAAGTTTAGACAGCAGGGTTGGCGGGTGGAGTGGAAGAGGCTGGGAGCCTCCCTGTGGCTCCTCTATGTCCATCCAGGATTGAGGAGCTGTGCATGCTTGGCAAAGGGCAGGGGGAGTCGTGCATGCTTTTGTTCAGACCTGGTCATTAAAGGTAACTCTGGAAACCAAGCCTGTTGGGAGTGGTGGTTTTGTTTAATAAAAACGGGAAACAGAACAAGCAGAGCCGTCCCTCCTTGCCATCCCCTGAGATCCTTCCTTTGGCTTAGGAGCTCTGCCAGGGAAGTAGGGGTGGGACAAGGGTGGCTGGCCTGTGTGCCTAGGGTGGAAGGAGATGATTTTGCATTGTGTTTGTGATGGTTTTTACCAGCAGGCAGATGGGTGGGACCAAGACAGCACTCCAAGGCTGTGAGTCATGGGGGAAACCTGGCTTGGAGTGGAGGGGAAAAGCTAATGGTGGAATACCCTTTCCAGACCAGCCTATTGGGCATCATCCCAGGATTCAGCTCAAGTTGTTTCGTCTTCTGTCCCCTGACCTTCTACCAAGAAGGCAGCTCCTGGCCAGGCGCAGTCGCTCATGCCTGTAATCCCAGCACTTTGGGAGGCCAAGGCCAGTGGATCACAAGGTCAGGAGATCGAGACCATCCTGGCCAACATGGTGAAACCCTGTCTCTACTAAAAAAAAAAAAAAAAAAATACAAAAAATTAGCCAAGTGTGGTTGCGGACGACTGTAGTCCCAGCTACTCAGGAGGCTGAGGCAGGAGAATGGCGTGAACCCGGGAGGCGGAGCTTGCAGTGAGCCGAGATCGCGCCACTGCACTCTAGCCTGGGCAACAGAGTGAGACTCTGTCTCAAAAAAAAAAAAAAGAAAGAAAGAAGGCAACTCCTATCGTGTAAGCCATCACTCCAGGAGAAGCCTACAATGAATGGGGTTAGAGCCCCCAGATTCCTTACTGGTCTGGAGAGATTTCTAAATCCAAGAAGAAACCTCCCCTTGGCCAGGCCCAGTGGCTCATGCCAGAAATCTCAGCACTTTGGGAGGCCAAGGCAAGGGGATCACTTGAGCCCAGGAGTTCGAGACCAAACTGGGCAACACAGTGAGACTCTGCCTCTACAAAAACTACAAAAATTAGCTGGGCATGTTGGTGTGCACCTGTAGTTCCAGCTACTTGGGAGGCTGAGGTAGGAGGATCACTAGAGCCTAGCAGGTTGAGGCTGTAGTGAGCTGTAATCATGCCACTGCACTTCAGCCTGGTTGACAGAACAAGACCCCATCTCAAAACAAACAAACAAAAACACAAAAATGACCAGGCGCGGTGGCTCATGCCTGTAATCCCAGCACTTTGGGAGGACAAAGCGGGCAGATCACTTGAGGTCAGGAGTTCGAGGTCAGCCTGGCCAATATGGTGAACCCTGTTTCTACCAAAAAATACAAAAACTAGCCGGGTGTGGTGGCGCATGCCTGTAATCCCAGCTACTCGGGAGGCTGAGGCAGGCAAATCGCTTGAACCCAGGAGGCAGAGGTTGCAGTGAGCTGAGATCACGCCACCGCACTCCAACCTGGGTGACAGAGTGAGACCATGTCTCAAAAAAAAAAAAAAAAAAAAAGGCCGGCATGGTGGCTCACACTTGTAATCCCAGCACTTTGGGAGGCCAAGGAGGGCGGATCACATGAGGTTGAGAGTTCAAGACCAGCCTGACCAATATGGAGAAACCCCATCTCTACTAAAAATACAAAATTAGTCAGGTGTGGTGGCACATGCCTGTAATCTCAGCTATTTGGGAGGCTGAGGCAGGAGAATTGCTTGAACCCAGGAGGCAGAGGTTGCGGTGAGCCAAGATCACGCCATTGCACTCCAGCCTGGGGAACAAGAGCAAAACTCCGTCTCAAAAAAAAAAAAAAAAAAACACTAAAAAAGCAAAAACCTCTTCTCACTAGGACTGCTCTCTTATGTTGTAGTTTGAGACCTTTCATGGAGCACTAGGAAGATGGCACTGGCTGTAAGAAGCCTGCAGCTCTCTCCCCAGTCCCATTCACTTCCAAGTTCAGCTGGCAAAGACCTTTATCTGGGAAGCCAGGGGCCAGGAAAACCAGCCAGCTCAGCCTTTAGGGGTAGGGGTGGAGCAGGCAGCAGGGGTAGGGGAGAAGTGGGGGATGCTGGGGGTGGGGCAGAGAGACAAAGTGGATTTGTTTTCCAGCAGCTGGGGCTGTTTCCTGACTATTCCCTGCCTGTCACCCTTAATCCCTCCCTAGCCTATTCACATTGTCTGAGTTTAGTGAAAGGAGGGGCTCTCCTCCACCCTTTGGTGGAGCGTGGGTGGGTTTTTAGTCTGGGAGGTTATGAAGGAAAGATCAGAGCTGAATATTTTTATATATAATATATATAATATATATATAAATAATCAGCTCTGATCTTTATATATATATATATATATATATATATAAAAATACACACACACACACACACACACACACACACTGGGGCTGCAGGTAAATTCTGGGTGGAGATGGATGAAGAAGGTTTAGATTCTAAAATGATACACACTCCAGTAGCAGGCAGGGTAAGGGTGATTGTAGGAGCCCCAAAGTGAATGACTGGAAATCAGAGGGAATGCAAAGAGAGGTTAGACTCTTCTACACTCAGAACAAGGAAAACACCCTTCAATGCCTCAGTGAATAAGAGGCAGAGGGATAAACAAAATGCCCTAGTGATCTGCACTAAGCCGCCTATGGCAGGGGGAGACTACAAGTCCCAGCATGCCCTGTGCCCAGGTCACCTTGCCTGCTGGGAGGTGTAGTTGGGTAACAGAGCTGGAGGTGGCTTGGTGCCCAGCAGATCTGGTGCCCAAATGAGAGAAGAGGTGGAGCCAGCATTCCCTCTTTGTCCCTGCTAATGCTATTGACAAGAAGGGAAGGAAGTTGGGAGAGGGTGTTCCTAGTTTTCAGTATAAACCAGGAAACTCGGGGGGGATGTTGACAGGAGGGAAGAGGAAAGAGGTTGGGGGCTGGGGAAGGAATTTCTGTAGCAGGTGGTGCAGAGATACCGAGTGGCCTATATAGGGGCGGGAGGGGGTGTGTGTCTATGAGAGGACTCAGTTTATGTTGCCTCATTTTCTCAGGGGACAGAAATTTTCTTACAATTCTGGGAAATGGTCTTCCGAAAACCCTTTAGAAACGCAACTGTCTCTCATTTCTTCATTTGAAGTCCCTAAAGGGAGTCTGGGCCAAAGAGGAGATCCTATTGTTGATCTTGGTCTCCCTTTCCCTTTCGGTGCTCAGCCTCCCCTGTTTTCTGATGGGGGTGGAGGTTGGGGAGGGAGTGATCCAGAGATTCTGAAATGTTGGCCAGAGTCAAGATCTTGGAAAATCTTCCCAGAATGGAAAGCAGTTCTGGTACTAAGTCCTCCAAGAAGACAGAAAATCTAAGAACTGGCTCTGAGCTCCAGGGTCATGGAGAATCTGAGACCACTCATCCTACTCCTAGACCTCTGAGCTCAGGCTTTGTGTGGGGGGCAGGGGGTGGGGAAAGCAAGAATTGAAAAGTAATCTCTCTTCCATCCCAAGGTAGGGAAGTCACAACCAGAAGAAATGTCCAGACTGGGGAGAAAACATGTCCTTGGCTCCCAGCCAGCTTCTTCCTCTTTCCAACATCAGTTTCTAAATGTGAGGGAGGGGGAGAAAGACCACTGGTGGAGCCAAACAGTATGAAGGAGTCAAGGAAGGTGGAGGTAGGGGAGGGTGGACCACAGTTCTCCATCTCTCAGGCTGCTTCTGAAATAGCTTGAGGCTAGGTGCAGTGGCTCATGCCTGTAATCCCAGCACTTTGGGAGGCCAAGGCGGGTGGATTATTTGAGGTCAGGAGTTCGAGACCAGCCTGACCAACATGGTGAAACCCCATCTCTACTAAAAAATACAAAAAAATTAGCCAGGTAGCCGGGCACGGTGGCTCAAGCCTGTAATCCCAGCACTTTGGGAGGCTGAGACGGGCGGATCACAAGGTCAGGAGATCGAGACCATCCTGGCTAACACGGTGAAACCCCGTCTCTACTAAAAAATACAAAAAAAAACTAGCCGGGCGAGGTGGCGGGCGCCTGTGGTCCCAGCTACTCCGGAGGCTGAGGCAGGAGAATGGCGTAAACCCTGGAGGCGGAGCTTGCAGTGAGCTGAGATCCGGCCACTGCACTCCAGCCTGGGCGACAGAGCCACACTCAGTCTCAAAAAAAAAAAAAAAAAAAAAAAAATTAGCCAGGTGTGGTGGCGCATGCCTGCAGTCCCAGCTACTCAGGAAACTGAGGCAGGAGAATTGCTTGAACCTGGGAGGCAAAGGTTGCAGTGAGCCGAGATCGCGCCACTGCACTTCAGCCTGGGCCACAAAGTGAGACTCCATCTCAAAAAAAAAAAAAAAAAATGAAATAGCTTGAGTCTGGAAAATGCACTCCCTTTACTTTACCTGCTCGGGTGGGTAGGTTTAGCTGTGGGCTCAAACCCCTACCGGCTTTCAACCTAAACAGATAATCCCACCACTTGCTTTTCCGCCTGGCTCGGGCAGTGTGCGATTTGCGGCACCAGAGGGCGCTCGCCCATTTCCAAAGTCTCCCGAGGGCCGCAGTGGTTTAACATCATCTGCGGGTGGACGGGGCACAGGACAGGGTTGGACAACTACAGAGATTTTAGCCCAAGTGCAATTATTACGCAGCCCATCTCCGACCCGAAGCTCGGTCCCCTGCTCGCGCGGTCTGTATAGTCACCATTCGTTCAACACACATGTATTTTTTAGAGAATGGCGGCGCGAGGTTGGGCATGGTGGCTCACACCTGTAATCCCAGAACTTTGGGAGGCTGAGGCGGGCGGATCACCTGAGGTCGGGAGTTCGAGACCAGCCTGACCAACATGACGAAACCCCATCTCTACTAAAGATACAGAATTCAGCCGGGCATGGTGGCGGGCGCCTGTAATCCCAGCTACTCGGGAGGCTGAGGCAGGAGAATTGCTTGAACCTGGGAGGCAGAGATTGCGGTGAGCCAAGATCGTGCCACTGCACTCCAGCCTGGGAAACAGAGCGAGACTCCGTCTAAAAAAAAAAAAGAGAGAGAGAGAGAGAGAGAGAATGGCCACAGGGGGTTGGGGTGCCGGAGATGGGGGCTGTGTTGCCCAGGCTGGTCTCGAACTCCTGGATTCAAGCGATCCTCCTGCCTCCGTCTCCCAAAGCGCTAATGTTACATGGGTGAGCCTACACACATGTATTGAGCGCCCGCCAGTTTCCTGCGGACTACGCGTGTCCCGTGCTCCCCTCTCTCCAGGATCGCCACCACCCAGACTCAGGCTCGCTCACGTCTCCCTCCTCCCACCCCTCTCATGTCCCTTCTCCTCTTCCCTTAGGATGAAGTTAAGCTGCCGGCCAAAGTGAGCATCAGCAAATCGCTGAAAGAGTCGGAGGCGCTGCCAGAGAAGGAGGGCGAGGAGCTGGGCGAGGGCGATCGGCCCGAGGAGGAGGCAGCAGCCCTGGAGCTGTCATCGGACGAGGCGGTGGAGGTTGAGGAGGTTATCGAGGAGTCGCGCGCTGAGCGCATCAAGCGCAGTGGCCTGCGGCGCGTGGACGACTTCAAGAAGGCCTTCTCCAAGGAGAAGATGGAGAAGACCAAGGTGCGTACCCGCGAGAACCTGGAGAAGACGCGCCTCAAGACCAAAGAAAACCTGGAGAAGACGCGGCACACCCTGGAGAAGCGCATGAACAAGCTGGGCACGCGCCTGGTGCCCGCCGAGCGGCGCGAGAAGCTGAAGACGTCGCGGGACAAGCTGCGCAAATCCTTCACGCCCGACCACGTGGTGTACGCGCGCTCCAAGACCGCGGTCTACAAGGTGCCGCCCTTCACCTTCCACGTCAAGAAGATCCGCGAGGGCCAGGTGGAGGTGCTCAAGGCCACCGAGATGGTGGAGGTGGGCGCCGACGACGACGACGAGGGCGGCGCGGAGCGCGGGGAGGCCGGCGACCTGCGGCGCGGGAGCAGCCCCGACGCGCACGCGCTGCTGGAGATCACCGAGGAGTCCGACGCCGTGCTGGTGGACAAGAGCGACAGCGACTGAGCCGCCCCCGCCGCCACCCACCCCATTCCTCGCTCCTTCCGAACTTCCTCTGTCGCATTCTCTCTCGGCCCCGAACTGGCTGATATTTTTCTAAATTGAAAACACGGCCCCGCCCCAACACCTCCAGGATCTCCCCTCCCAGTCTTAGAGCTGTTAGGACCCGATGGGGAGGCAGCCCCCGCAGTGGACAGCCCCCGCTTGGACACAGTCCGGGTGGAATGGGAAGGGAATGGGCGATCCCTGTCCTGGTTATCCAAGCCGGGATCTCAGAGGAAATTGCAGTGATTCCACAGTTAGGCCCCTCTGGGGAGGCTGCCTTCCCCTCAGCCTCTCCTCACACCACCCACCCAGCTGCTGTCATTCCGCTCACTGAGCTCTTCATTCTCACCCTGACCCTGGGGGACTCAAAGCCAAAACTGCCCAAAGAGAAAAGATTGAATCCTAAAGGGGATCCTTGCCCCCATGGGAGGCCCCCTACTGGAAGGATGTGAAAGCAGCTTTGGGGTGAAACTGAGGCAGTGGGGAAGAGAGCAGAATGAGACCTCACCCTGGCTGGAGATCCAGCACAGGCTGTATCTGCAGAGGGACCCAGAGGAACGCTGGAGCCAAGAGAAGCCCTGGAAAGGAGGGGTGGGGAACGACATGTGAGGGATGGCACACTGATGTGTTTATGCACCTGTACACAGGAGCACATGGCCATGGCTTTGGAAAGGAGAATGGGAAAATAGGAGAAGGTTGGCCAGGCTCGGTGGCTCATGCGTGTAACCCCAGCACTTTGGGAGGCCCAGGTGGGCAGATCACCTGAGGTCGGGAGTTCGAGACCAGCCTGGCCAACATGGCAAAAACCCATCTCTACTAAAATTACAAAAATTAGCCCGGGATGGTGGCGTATACCTGTAATCCCAGCTACTTTGGAGGCTGAGGTGGGGAGAATTGCTTGAACCTGGGAGGTGGAGGTTTCTGTGAGCCAAGATCGCGCCACCGCACTCCAGCCTGGGTGACAGAGTGAGACTCTATCTCAACAAAACAAAAAAAAAAGGAAACTAGGAGAAGGTGGAAATGGGTGAAGAGGGAAGTCCCCTCACTAGCTGCATGAGAAGTCCATCTTACTGTGGTTCTCCATGGGCAGCAGGACCATTTTTCAGAATCAAGAGGGAGGACAGTGTGAGAAGGCGGTGATCCAAAGAGGACAAAGAGGTCAGCCCCACCCGATCCCTCAAATGGGCTCTCGGAGGCGCCCCCAGGGGCAGCCCATTTCTCAAAGTCCAGAAAATTAGGGTCCCAGAAGGGGGCAGCAGCAGGCTGGGAATTAGGAGGGAGAGCAAGGTGCTGGCCCTGCCACCAAGTTCACTCCTGGTTCACTCCTGCCAGTTTCTTCTCAAGCTCCTTCCCTAGCTGGGCATGGTGGCACGTGCCTGTGGTCCCAGCGACTCGGGAGGCTGAGGAGGGAGGATCGCCAGAGCCCAGGAGTTTGAGGCTGCAGTGAGCTCTAATGGTGCCTCTGCACTTCATCCTAGGCAACAGAGCAAGACGCTGTTTAAAAAAGAAAAAAATCCTTCCCTAGAGCTAGAATCCTAAAGCTGCAGAGCTAGCCAAGGCCTCACTGGTTTCCTTGTCCTTGGGGTGCCTTTCCTGAATCTTTGGGGGTGAAGGGAGTATTGCTCCCAGTCCAGAGGCCTGATTCTGTTCAGACCAGGTTCTCAAGACAGGAGTCCCTTTGTTCCTCCCCATTAAACGGGGTTTGTCAGAAGCAAGAACAGCCCCTCTCCCCAGTCACAGCCTGAAGGGAGGCCCCGAGGGCTTCCTCCTTCCCCCACCTGCTCCTTACCTTCTCTGCCCTGCTTTTTAGAACTGCAGCTCACTGTTTTAAGGGATTGGGGGAGGGAGCCTGGGGACACAAACCTTTTATACAATACAAAGCTTTGCTTTTTTTTTTTTCTTTTTTCCTTTCTTTTCCTTTTTGGTTGTCTTCTCTGAATGGTTGAAGACCCCTCTGCTGAGGGAGGCTGGGGATTGTGGGACAAGGTCCCTTGGTGCTGATGGCCTGAAGGGGCTTGAGCTGTGGGCAGATGCAGTTTTCTGTGGGCTTGGGGAACCTCTCATGTTGCTGTGTCCTGGTGAGCAGCCCGACCAATAAACCTGCTTTTCTAAAAGGATCTGTGTTCAATTGTGTTCTCTGAAGGCAGTTACATAGGGTTACAGAAGGCAGGAGGGAAGGAGGGAGAAAGGGAGGAAGAACTGTTGGTATAAACTTGTCTCACTTGCCTGGGGTGGGGGAAGGCCAGGGAGATAATAATAATTGCCAATTTATTGAGCCCTTACTCTCTGCCAGGAACTGTTCTGAGCACTTTGGTATGCAATTGCTCATTTAATGTCATAACAACCCCACTAGGCAGAGCCTATCATCATTCCCAGTCTAGATATGAGGAAACAGTGACTTGTCTAAGGTGCCATAGCTGGGAAGCAGTGGCACTGGGATTCAAAGGCAACTGGATCCTCAATCTGTTTCATGGTTATAACCCTGTGTCTATACAGGTCTGTAACCCTGTGTCCCCCCCCACCCCCCATCCCCCATCCCCCATCCACTTCCCTGTAGTCAGGACATTAGCCTTCCAGACACACCCGGTTACTGTACTCAGCCTGAGCTTCCCACACACATACCCTTTGGAATCATAGGCCTGGAGGAAGCAGCCTAGGGGAGGGGAAAATCAAAGGCTCTCAGAGGGCTGAATATCGGTAAAGAAAGTGCATGACATATCCCAGTTGTATATACTTTTCTTTTTCTTTTTTTTTTTTTTTTTTTGAGACAGAGTCTTGTTATGTTACCCGGGCTGTAGTGCAGCGGCGTGATCTCCGCTCACTGTAACCTCTGCCTCCTGGGTTCAAGTGATTCTCCTGCCTCAGCCTCCTGATTAGCTAGGATTAGAGGCATGTGCCACTGCGCCCAACTAATTTTTCTATGTTTAGTAGAGATGGGGTTTCATCATGTTGGGCAGGCTGGTCTTGAACGCCTGACCTCAAGGGATCTACCTGCCTTGGCCTCCCAAAGTGCTGGGATTACAGGTGTGAGCCACCATGCCTGGGGCAAATTTCATATGTTGGAAACCCCACATTCATATGTTGATGAGAATTGGAAGTGGGGCCTTTTCAAGGTAATTAGCATTAGATAAGGTCACCAGGGTGGGGCTCCCATGATGAGACCAGTGACTTTATAAGATGAAGAAGAGGACGGGGCAAGGTGGCTCATGCCTGTAATCCCAGCACTTTGGGAGGCCCAGGCAGGTGGATCACCTGAGGTCAGGAGTTCAAGACCAGCTCGGCCAACATGGTGAAACGCCATCTGTACTAAAAATAAAAATATTAGCCAGGCATGGTGGCAGGTTCCTGTAATCCCAACTACTCAGGAGGCTGAGGTGAGAGAATAGCTTGAACCCAGGATGGGGAGATTGTGGTGAGCCGAGATCACGCCATTGCACTCCAGCCTGGGTGACAAAGTGAGACTCTGTCTCAAAATGATGATAATAATAATAATCAGATTCTTCCCATGTGGTGGCAAAAGTGACCATAAATAGCAGCAGGCTTATGGACTAACAGGTGAGTAACCCCAGTAAAGAGAGGTTCTTTCCAGATTTGTCCAGCCAGAATCTCAGCTGTCATACCCTGACAGGTCACATGTCCAAATCACTGTGGCTCTGACCAAACACAGGTCATGTGATCACTTATAGAACCCACATGAAATGTGGAATTAAGAGGGGTATTCATCAGGGCTCTTCAGAGAGACAACCAATAGGATGGATGGACAGGTAGATACAGAAGAGGGAATTGAATGAGGGAATTGGCTCATTTGATTATGTAGGCTAAGAAGTCCCATGGCGAGCCATCTGCAAGCTGGAGACCCTGGGATGCCTGAGCTTGGCTCAGTCTAAGTCTGAAAGCCTCAGACTCAGGGAAGCTGACGGTGTAACTCTTAGCCTGGGGCCAAAGGCCTGAGAACCCATGAGGCCACTGGTGTAAGTGCTAGAGTCCAAAGGCCAGAGAGGCTGGAGTTCTAATGTCCATGGCAGGAGAAGAGGAGAGTATCTCAGCTCCAGGAGAGAGACCAGCTCAGCTATTTCTCTGTGTTTTGTTCTATGGTGGGTTAGGGGGAGCTGATTGGGTGGTGCCTGCCCACACTGAGGACAGATCTTCCACACTTCCTTCCTTCACACTCGCATGGTAATCTCTTCTGGAAACACCTCATAGGTATTCCTTAATCTAGTCAAGTTGAGACCTAAACTTAACAATCACAAGTGAAAAAGGGCTGTTTTCTCCAAGGAAAATAGGGATGTAGTTATCAATAGAAAAGGGAGGCTGGGTGCAGTGGCTCCTGCCTGTAATCTCAGCACTTTTGGAGGCTGCGGCAAGAGGATAGCTTGAGCCCATGACTTCGAGACCAGCATGGGCAATATAATAAGACCCTTTCTCCACAAAAAATACAAAAATTAGCCAGGCAGGATATTGTGTTCCTGTAGTCCCCGTTATTCAGGAGGCTGAGGTGGGAGGATTGCTTGAGTCCAGAAGTTGCAGGCTGCAGTGAGCTATGACCCAAACCATTGCACTGAGTCTGGATGACAAAGCAATACTCTACCTCTATTTTTTTATTATTTTATTTTAGACAGAGTCTTACTCTCACCAAGGGTGGTGCAGTATTGCAATCTTGGCTCACTGTGACCTCCGTCTCCCAGGTTCAAGCGATTCTCCTGCCTTAGCCTCCGAGTAGCTGGGATTACAGGTGCCCGCCACCATCTCCAGATAATTTTTGTATTTTTAGTAGAAACAGCGTTTCGCCATGTTGGCCAGGCTGGTTTCGAACCCCTGACCTGAAATGATCCACCAACCTGGGCCTCCCAAAGTGCTGGAATTACAGGCATGAGTCACTGTGCCTGGCCTATTTATTTATTTATTTTTTAAGGATGGAGAATAAAGAGAGAGAAACATGGTCAGACAAAACAACAGATGGTCTTTCCAAGTGATCTGTTTGTGATTCTGTGCCAGGAGCTGAGAGACTAAAAAGACAGCCAGATCTAGTCCTTGATATTAAAGGGTTTGCAATCACTGGGAGAGGCAGCTGTTCAAAATAGCTCAAAGTGGCCTGGCATGGTGGCTCACACCTGTAATCCCAGCACTGTGGGAGGCTGAGGAGGGAGGATTGTTTGAGTCCACGAGTTTGAGACAACCGTGGGCAACACAGCAAGACCCCATCTCTACAGAAATTTTTAAATAAATAAATACTATTAGGTTGGTGCAAAAGTAATTGTGGGTTTTGCCATTACTTTGATAAAGACCGCATTTACCTTTGCACCAACCTAATAGTATCCAGAAAGATCTTCAAGGTATCAAACAAATACATCATAAGTAAATACAAGCTCAAAGACAAGACTTAATGTAAGAGAAGTAAAGCAAAGTGCAATGACAATACCCTGGAGAGAGGTTAATCCCGCTTGGGGAATATGGGAAAACTTAAAGGAGGAAGGTGGCTTTTAAGCTGTGATTCTAAACATGGGTAGGATTTCAATAGATACTGTTGGAGGCCAGAGGCAGCATTTTAGTTGATATTTGCATCCCCAGAGCCTAAAAGTGTCTCAAACACAATTATATTGGTTTATGTTACCTAGTGGAAGAGTAGAAAGAGTAGGCATCAGGGGATTTCCAGGCACTTCTGCAAAGGCAGTGCTCCCTAAAGTGCTGATAGGAATGGAACTCAGCTCTAAGGGCTCACAGGCTCTGTACCTCTCTATTTCAACATTCCAAATTCCTGACAGAGAGACTCTGAGTAAGCTAGTTCACACTAGTGTTGGCCCTGAGTTTCATAATCAATGCCCGCCGGGCACGGTGGCTCAGGCCTGTAATCCCAGCACTTTGGGAGGCCAAGGCAGGTGGATCAGGAAGTCAGGAGTTCAAGACCAGCCTGGCCAAGATGGTGAAACCCGGTCTCTACTAAAAATAAAAAAATTAGTCAGGCGTGGTGATGAGCGCCTATAATCCCAGCTACTCGGGAGGCTGAGGCAGAGAATTGCTCCGACCTGGGAGGCAGAGGTTGCAGTGAACCGAGATCGTGCTACCACACTCCAGCCTGGCAGAATGAGACTCTGTCTCAAAATAAATAAATGAACAACAAACAAAACATAAATAACCAAAGGCCAAGAGGACAGGATCATATAATACCGATGTGGCCGAGGGGCCCATTTCAGTGTCTGATTGCAGGGAGGAGGGGCAACTCCCAGGAAAAGAGGATCTGTGAGCTAGGCAGGTACACAATACATGTGAATGAAATGCAAGCAGTGATACAGGACAGGGAAGTTGCTCAGGCAAAACGAACATCGTGAAAGCAGAAAGGCATAGGGGCTGAAGACTTGATTAATAATTATAGAATTACGGTGTGAGGCTGGACATGGTGGCTCAAGCCTGTAACCCCAGCACTTTGGGAGGCTGAGGCAGGTGGATCACCTGAGGTTGGGAGTTCAAGACTAGCTGACCAACATGGAGAAACCCCATCTCTACTAAAAATACAAAATTAGACGGGCGTGGTGGCACATGCCTATAATCCCGGCTACTCGCGAGGCTGAGGCAGGCTGAGGCAGGAGAAACCCCCAGGAGGCGGAGGTTGCGGTAGCCAAGATTGCATCATTGTACTCCAGCCTGGGCAACAAGAGCGAAATTCTAGCTAAAAAAAAAAAAAGAAAAAAAAAGATTTTTGGTATGCTATAACTAAAAGAGCTCTTGTGTGTGTGTGTGTGTGACAGAGTGACGGAGTTTTGCTCTTGTTACCCAGGCTGGAGTCCAATGGCACAATCTCAGCTCACCGCAACCTCCGCCTCCTGGGTTCAAGCAATTCTCCTGCCTCAGCCTCCCGAGTAGCTGGGATTACAGGCGCAAACCAGCATGCCCATCTAATTTTGTATTTTTAGTAGAGATGGGGTTTCTTCATGTTGGTCGGGTTGGTCTTGAACTCCTGACCTCAGGATTCGCCTGCCTGGTCTTTTTTTTTTTTTTTTTTTGAGATAAGTCTCACTCTGTTGCCTAGGCTGGAGTGCAGTGGCACTATCTCAGCCAACGCAGTGGCTCCCGCCTGTAATCCCAGCACTTTGGGAGGCCAAGGTGGGTAGATCACCTGAGGTCAGGAGTTCGAGACCAGCCTTACCAACATGAAGAAACCCCCTCTCCACTAAAAATACAAAATTAGCCAGGCATGGGCCCGGTGCATACCTGTAATCACAGCTATTCAGGAGGCTGAGGCAGGAGAATTGCTTGAACCCAGGAGGTGGAGGTTGTGGTGAGCCGAGATTGTGCCATTGCACTCCAGCCTGGGCAACAAGAGCAAAATTCCATCTCAAAAAAAAAAAAAAAAAAGAAAAAAGAAAAAAGATCTGGTACAGTGAAATTTTCTGTGGCTGGAATTTAGAATTGCAGGCCAACAGACACATACACAGACTGAACATTTTCAGCAGCAGCGTCAAGTCAAGTCATGACAGGGGAAAAGCACAACTTTTCCACAAACTCCCTCTGCTGAGGTTCCTGGAACTGCTGTTCCTGAGGTGTGGTTGTTCAAGTCTACTGGAATTTATGAGAAGTCTCAGTTTCTCTCCAACAAGTCCCTCCTCCCCCTTTGCTTTTTGTATAAGATAATAATGCCTAATATGTATTGAGGAGATGCAATATGTCAGATGCTGTATTAAATGCTTAGCAGGTTGTCTCATTTAATCTTCACAACTACCTATGAGGCAGGCTCTTTCATATTCTCTATTTTTTTTTTTTTTTAGACAGTGTTTCGCTCTTGTTGCCCAGGCTGGAGTGCAAGGGCATGCTCTCGGCTCACCACAACCTCCACCTCCCAGGTTCAAGCCATTCTCCTGCTTCGGCCTCCTGAGAAGCTGAGATTACAGGCGCCCACCACCACGGGCTAATTTTTTGTATTTTTAATAGAGACAGGGTTTCACCATGTTGGCCAGGCTGATCTTGAACTCCTGACTTCAGGTTGATCAGCCTGTCTCGCCCTCCCAAAGTGCTGGGATTACAGGCATGCACCACCACACCCAGCTAATTTTGTGTTTTTAGTAGAGACAGGGTTTCTCCATGTTGGTCAGGCTGGTCTTGAACTCCCGACCTCAGGTGATTCACCTGCCTCGGCCTCCTAAAGTGCTGGGATTACAGGTGTGAGCCACCACACCTGGCTTAGGACCTGACTCTTATCTGCTATGCTGCATGGTCAGCTGGAGAGTATCTTCCAACAAAAAACACTTTAATGCAAATTCACTGAAATCAGAATTGTGTTCTCTATTTGCAGATGAGGATGCTGAGGTTCAGAGAGGTTAAGGAGCTAGCCCAAGGTTGCACAGCTTCTGTGTCAGAGCCAGGATGTCTTGTCTCAGATCCCCTCAGCTTTCAATTTAATGCAATTGCTTCTATCAACTGCTGTGATGGTCAAGGGAGGAGAGAACGTGTAGGAAGGAAGAGGAGGATAACAGCTGTAGATTCAACACGAAGTTAAGTAAAATGACTAAAAAGATATCGACGTTTGGGAGGCCGAGGCGGGCAGATCACGAGGTCAGGAGATGGAGACAATCCTGGCTTGTTAGCGGTGAAACCCCATCTCTACCAAAAATACAACAAACAAACAAACAAACAAACAAACAAAAAACTAGCTGGACGTGGTGGCAGGTGCCTGTAGTACCAGCTACTTGGGAGGCTGAGGCAGGAGAATGGCGTGAACCTGGGAGGCGGAGCTTGCAGTGAGCAGAGATCGCGCCATTGCATTCCAGCCTGGGCAAAAGAGTGAGACTCCGTCTCAAAAAAGAAAAAAAAGATATCAATGTTGATGAGGAGCTCCCTGCTAGCCTTCAAGAGTTCTGTCCTAGGAACAAGAGAGGGGAGAAACCACCCTGATGGAGCAAGTGGGGATGAGGACATGGGGCAATGAATGTGAAGTGATGGGGGTAACTTGAGGAAATAGCAAGGTCAGTATGGGAGAGAGGAAGGATCTTCAAGTCAGAAAGAAGGGAACAAGTGGAGAAGGTCAGGAAGGAGAAGAGAATTGAGAACACTCAAAGAGGGGAGAGGTGGGATCAAGAGCACTTCCATGCATTCATTATTTATTGAGCATCTATTATGTGAGCATGTTGACTGGGGAGTCAAGGGAGCCTGGAACGGAGAAGACACCTCTTCCTGGAACTAACAGTATAATGAGAGAGACAGATAAGAAACCCTGCAAACAGAGCTGGGTGTGGCGGCACACAGCTGTCATCCCAGCTACTAGGGGAGGGTGAGGCTGGAGGATGCCTGGAGCCCAGGGGTTCAAAGCCGCAATGAGCTATGATCACATCACTGCACACTCGCCTGGGTGACAGAGAAAGGTGCCAAATCCTGTCTCTACTAAAAATAGAAAAATTAGCCAGGGGTGATGGTGCACACCTGTAGTCCCAGCTATTTGGGAGGTTGAGGTGGAAGGATCGCTTAAGCCTGGTAGGAAGAGGTTGCAGTGAGCTGAGATCATGCCACTGCACTCCAGCCTGGGTGAGACCCTGTCTCAAATAAAATAAAATAAAATAAAATAAAATAAGGCTGGGCGCAATGGCTCATGCCTATAATCTCAGCACTTTGGGAGGTCAAGGCAGGCAGATCACCTGAGGTCAGAAGTTCGAGACCAGCCTGGCCAATATGGTGAAACCCCGTCTCTACTAAAAACACAAAACTTAGTCGGGTGTGGTAGTGGCCACCTGTAATCCCAGCTACTCGGGAGGCTGATGCAGAAGAATCACTTGAACCTGGGAAACAGGTTGCAGTGAGCCAAGATCTCACCACTTCACTCTAGCCTGGGTTACAGAGCAAGACTCTGTCTCTAAATAAATAAATAAATAAATAAAAATAAATAAAAAAGAACTATGATGAATTCCACAGGAAACAGGATATAGAAATAGGGAGTAACAGGCTATAAATAACCTTAGATAAGAGTGGTTAGACAAGGCCTGTTGGAGTAACAAGGAAACAGCCACGCCAAAGCCGGGGAAGGAAAAGGAACAGCATATGCAAAGGTTCTGAGCTGGGAAGTGGACTGGCTGGAATTTAATGGGCTGCAGAGAAGCAGGTGGGGTAGGCAGGGCCTTGAAGGAGATGAGATAAAGGAGAACTGTATCCAAAGCCCCATGAGAATTGACTGGAAGAACAGAAGGACATGGTATGAATGATGTGTTAAGCGATATAGGAAAAAAACATAGCCTTGAAAACATTGAGTGGGAGGCTGGGCGCAGTGGCTCACATCTGTAATCCCAGCACTTTGGGAGGCCAAGGTGGGTGGATCACAAGGTCAGGAGTTTGAGACCAGCCTGCCCAACATGGTGAAACCCTGTCTCTATTAAAGATACAAAAAATTAGCAGGGTGTGGTGGTGCGGGCCTGTAATCCCAGCTACCTGGGAGGCTGAGGCAGGAGAATCGCTCGAACCTGGGAGGCAGAGGTTGCCACTGCACTCCAGCCTGGGCGACAGAGCGAGACTCTGTCTCCAAAAAAGGTCTTGAATAATGATATCAGCATTAACAAACACAGAGTGTTGACTATGTACTAGCCACCGTTCTAAGCATGTAATTCATGTAACACATCTGTGAACTCATTTAATCTTTACAAGAACCCCATGAGGCAAATACTGTGACTTTACAGATGCAGAAAATGAGACTTACCTAAGGCTAAGTCACTTCCCCAAGAACACAGAGCTGGTAAATGGCAGAGCCAGGATTCAAATTCAAGTATAGCATGTCTAATTTGAGAGCTTGAGTATCTGTTTTTCCTTAATGATAACTATATTTGTGTCCAAACTTCTCATTAACCCTGTGAGAACTCCTTCACCTCTTCCCTGAAGGAATTAGCAGTAAAACCCAAAGTCAAGAGGAAAGCATGGCAAGAAAGAGAACCTGGGGGATGGTAAGTGGGTGACAAGTCACTGCGGTGACCAAAGGGAGTAAGGGGCAACTTGTGAGGGTAATGAGATCTTCATGGGGTTCAGCAACAGAAAGGCTCACCCAGAGCTGCCCAAACCCCCCTCACTAATATCACAGTGGAGAACAGGTCTGCGCAACACAAACCCCTCGGGCCTTCTCTCTGCCAAAACACCTCAGGCATCGTTATGCAGGGATGCCTCTTTCCTTCAGTTTCAACAGTCCTCCCCACTCAGTATTTTTTTTTTTTTTTTTTTTTTGAGACGGAGTCTCACTCTGTAGCCCAGGCTGGAGTGCAGTGGCCGGATCTCAGCTCACTGCAAGCTCCGCCTCCCGGGTTCACGTCATTCTCCGGCCTCAGCCTCCCAGGTAGCTGGGACTACAGGCGCCCGCCACCACGCCCGGCTAGTTTTTTTTTTTTTGTATTTCTTAGTAGAGACGGGGTTTCACCGTGTTAGCCAGGATGGTCTCGATCTCCTGACCTCGTGATCCACCCGTCTTGGCCTCCCAAAGTGCTGGGATTACAGGCTTGAGCCACCGCGCCCGGCCCCACTCAGTATTTTTTTTTTTCTTTTTCTGTTTTGTTGTTGTTGTTGTTCGTTTGCTTGTTTGTTATGAGACGGAGTCTCACTCTGTCGCCCAGCCTGGAGTGCAGTGGCGCAATCTGGGCTCACTGCAAGCTCCTCCTCCCGGGTTCACGCCATTCTCCTGCCTCAGCCTCCTAAGTAGCTGGGACTACAGGCACCCGCCACCACGCTGGGCTAATTTTTTTGTATTTTTTCAGTAGACATGGGGTTTCACCGTGTTAGCCAGGATGGTCTCGATCTCCTGGCCTCATGATTCACCCGCCTCAGCCTCCCAAAGTGTTGGGATTACGGGCGTGAGCCACCGCGCCCGGCCCTTTTTTTGTTTTTTGAGAGCAAGTCTCGCCCTGTTGCTCAGGCTGGAGTGATCCGCCTGCCTCAGCCTCCCAAAGTGCTAGGATTACAGGATGAGCCACCACGCCGGGCCTCAAGACTTATTTATTAATATTTAATTAATTCAGTCTTAGGTGAGCTCTAGGCTAGATGATAGATGCTGAGATTATGAAGACAGGCCTGAAGGGGTTCAAGTTTCCAGGAACCCACAGGTTAGGGGAAGGTGTTTGTTAGCATGTGGCCAGAGAGTCAGCCAGACCTGATTTTCATTCTGAGTTCCCACACAGTTTCTAGCTGTGAGACCAGTCTCGAGCCAGTCTTTCACTTTCTAAGTCTTCGTTTCGTCAGTTGTAAAATAAGAATTATAATATTACCCACCTCACTGGGTTCTGGTGAGGATCAAATGAGATAATATATGTAAAATGCTTAGCATAGTTCCTGGAACATAGTAGTGATTACTTAATCAATGTTAATTATTGTTTATTTTTCAGGAAGTAGGCCAATACATGGATTTATTAGAGTTCAAGGTAGAGAATATATTCTAGATGGGGAAACAACCTGCTGAGGGAGTCTGGTAGGAGATTAACTTTGCCAGTAAGAATAGAGGGAAGCCTAGAGGAGGTGATGTTGCAACAGGGCTTTGAAGAATGAGTAAGAGTTCTCAGGTAGGGACTGAGGAAAGGGAAGAGATTACAGGTGGAAGGAAGACTATCCACAGAGGCATGAAGTTGCAGAAGGTGTAGATATGTTTGGAAGAAGGTAGCACATTTAATAGGGTTTGTAGGACTAGGTTAGAAAAGGGAGGATTCAGATCAGCCTTTGTAGAAATTTTTTTTTTTTGAGGCAGAGTCTCACTGTATTGCCTAGTCTGGATTGCAATGGCGCAATCTTAGCTCACTGCAACCTCTATCTCCTGGGTTCAGGAGATTCTTCTGCCTCAGTCTCCTGAGTACCTGGGATTACAGGTGCCCACAACCACGCTTGGCTAATTTTTGTAATTTTAGTAGAGACAGACTTTCAACATGTTGGTCAGGCTGATCTTGAACTCCTGACCTCAGGTGATCCACCCACTTCGGCCTCTCAAAGTGCTGAGATTACAGGTGTGAGCCACTGCACCAGGCCTGTAGGATTTTATGATTCAAATCAAGAGGCAGAAAGAAGGAACATCAATTGAGCTCCTACCACATGCATGGCACTGAATTATAGTGCTTTTTTCTTTTCTTTTCTTTTTTTTTTTTTTGAGACAGAGTCTCACTTTGTCGCCCAGGCTGGAGCACAATAGTGTGATCTCGGCTCACTGCAACCTCCGCCTCCCGGGTTCAAGTGATTCTCCTGCCTTAGCCTCCCAAGTAGCTGGGATTACAGGCACCTGCCATTAAGCCCAGCTAATTTTTTTGTATTTTTAGTAGACATGGGGTTTCATCATGTTGGCCAGGCTGGTCTTGAACTCCTGACCTCAGGATTTGCCTGTCTCGGCCTCCCAAAGTGTTGGGATTACAGGCATGAGCCAACGCACCCAGCCATGGCACTGAATTAAATGATCAGCTTTTTTTGTTGTTATTTGTTTTTGAGACCAGGTTGGTCTTGTTCTGTTGCTCAGACTATAGTACAGTAGAACGATCATAGCTCACTGTAACTTCGAACTTCCTTCTGAGTTCAAGTGATCCTCCTACCTCAGCCTCCAGAATAGCTGGGACTACAGGCATGCCACCACTACGCCCGGCTAATTTTATGTAAAGTTGGTGTTTTGCCATGTTGCCCAGGCTGATCTTGAACTCCTGGCCACAAATGATCCTCCTGCCTCGGTCTCCCAAAGCTCTAGGATTACAGGCATGAGCCACTGTGCCTGGCTAGCATTTTTAAAATTTAACGTGGATTGGCCGGACACAGTGGCTCACGTCTGTAATCCCAGCACTTTGGGAGGCCGAGGTGGGCAGATCACTTGAGGTCAGGAGTTCAAGACCAGCCTGGCCAACATAGTAAAACCCCGTCTCTACTAAAAATGCAAAAATTAGCTGGGCATGGTGGTGGGCACCTGTAGTCCCAGCTACTTGGGAAGCTGAGGCGGGAGAATTGCTTGAACCCGGGAGACGGAGGTTGCAGTGACGCAAGATCATACCATTGCACTCCAGCCTAGGCGACAAGAGGAAACTCTGTCTCAAAAAAAAAAAAAAAAATTAACTTGGATTTTATCTTGCCGGTAAGAGCGAACCATAGAGATTTTTAAACTGTGACATGATTGAATTTTTTTTTTTTTTTTTTTTTTTGAGCCAGAGTCTTGCTCTATCACCCAGGTTGGAGTGCAGTGGAGGGATCTGGGCTCACAGCCTCCTGAGTAGCTGGGACTACAGGTGCGTGCCACCATGGCTGGCTAATTTTTGCTTTTGTTTTGTTTTGTTTTGAGATGGAGTTTCGCTCTTGTTGCCCAGGCTGGAATGCAATGGCGCGATCTCGGCTCACTGCAACCTTCACCTCCTGGGTTCAAGCGATTCTCTTGCCTCAGCCTTCCAAGTAGCAGGGATTATAGGTGCAAGCCACCATGACTAGCTAATTTTTGTATTTTTAGTAAAGATAGGGTTTCATCATATTAGTCAGGCTGGTCTCGAACTCCTGACCTCAGGTGATCTGCCCGTCTCAGCTTCCTAAAGTGTTGGGATTATAGGCGTGAGCCACAGTGCCCAGCCTAATTTTTGTATTTTTAGTAGAGACGGGGTTTCACTGTGTTGGCCAGGCTGGTCTCGAACTCCTGATCTTGTGATCCGCCCGACTTGGCCTGAATATATATTTATTTATTTATTTAATTTTTAGGATGATGTCTCTGGCAGCCAGTGGAAGAATAGGATAGAGTAAGGAGAGAATTATCAGGTGATTAAGGCAGAGGCCCAAGGGACAGAAACTGCAGCATTTAGCCAAGAGGAATTTGGCGGGACATGGAGAAAGGCCAGTGTCTGGGTTGAAGAGAATTTTTGCAGGTCAAACCGATAGTCTCAGAGGTAGATTTTATGTGTTACTGGTGGGGAGGCCAATGAGGGAAACAGAGGCCAGCTCCTGAGAAGTCAGGGCAGGGTTTGAATGAATGGAACAAAGCTATGGGACATAAAGCCCCAAAACCTGGTATATTTCTTAATATCTCTGTGATCTTGAAAATGTCATATTATGTTTGCTTTAGTTTTCTATCAGCGGATAATATGGCCTCTCCTATCTGCTACTCATGATTGTGAGAAAGAAACGAGGCAGGGAGTGTATAAGGTGTGTAAGTGCTTTGTAAGCAGTAAATCACTAAACAAGTCCTAGACCCTGTGTTATCAGGGAGGAAGTTAATGGCATGGGATAGCGCAGTTACAAGAGAATATAGGTGGAGATGAGGGATATCTGTCCTGTGGTGTAGATAAACAGTCTAATCAATACACACACACTCTACAGGTTAAATACAGCAATTTCCACATTGGGCTGTGTCTACCAGAGGGCAATAGGAGGTTCTCAATTCCCAGCACCAGTGACCCTATGAATTGCCCTGTAGGTGCCTCTGTCCCTCGTTGGATATGAGGTGGTATGAATGGTCTGAATCTGTAGACGTTAGACGGGTTTCAGGTATCTGGAGAACCATGTGAGTGAAAGCTTGTGCTGTTTCTGGGGCTAGAATCTAGTCTCCTTCAAACACTCAGAAGGATCTGTGACTCCCTTCAAAGGTTAAGAGTCATTGATTTTTCTCACTACAAATTAATAAGAATAGCTATCCCTGGGGAGAAGGAATGATGGGGGTAGGGAAAGATTTTCATTTAAAATTTTTTACCTTTCTGAACGGTCTGCATTTTCTAAACAGGAACATGTATTAGTTTCATTGAAAAAAAAAATGTCAGGGGTTATCTGAGCAGTGAGATAATGGGTCCTTTATAGATTTTTGTCTTTATACCGGTTCGTATTAAACAAACACAAATATTAATAACATATTTTTAAAGACCCTAAAAAAATAAAAATTAAAAACCCTGATAGTATCAGCACATACACAGAAATCACTCCATTATGCAAAGTTCATCCTCTATTATGAAAGGCAAAATGTCTACATTTCCTATGAACCACTGGCTTCAATTCAGCAAAACTTGCATACCAAGTAGGCAAGGTGGAAACGAAAAAGGCGGAACATTTCATGTATTTCAATTCAGACGCATAAAAATGTCAAGCCCTACACGTATCAACTTTCGTATACACCGTCTTCTGCATTCGCCTGTACCGGCCAATGGGCTAGCTGGTCGGAGTTTGATGCTTGAAGTGATGGAACGGAGGACGGGGTTAAATCTACTATTTCTCCCCACGCACTCTAGTATTTACTCTATTTCCACGTCATGTTTCCGGGTGTGTGTGTCCCTGCTCACGCAGAAACTGAAGTTCAAAGCAGGCGGAGTCACTCATGTTCTTTTTGTTGTCCCCAGAACCCAATTCAGGTGTTGGGTCCCCAGAGGATCTGGAGATACCTGGGGACTGTCTAACTGGCTGATTCCCACGTGGTAAGAGGCTCTCAATCTCGCCACCACGTGGTGCCAAGGGCCGGGAAAAGGGAGAGCGGACAGGAGGGAGCTGTATCAGGGGCATTTAAAGTGCCTTGACGTCACGCACTGCCAGGAACTCAGCTGAGTTTTCAGCAGGACATTCCGGTCATCTTCCCTCCCTCCCCCCGGGCTTCTGTGCCCAAGTCCTCGGCTCTTCCCTCGCTGTGGCGGAGGGAGGAGCACCGAACTGTCGGAACAGCCAGCACAGGGCCGTATCAGTCTTCTCTTGGCTCCGCCCTTTCTCCTAGCTGCTCTCTTCATTGGTCAGTGGGCGGGGCTTTGTCGGTACCGCACACGCACTGGGACCTCTGGGTGGCCGAGCGAAATGGCCGTTCATGAATTATGCATGACGGCGTGCCTCGGCCAGGCTGGGGCTGGGCGGGGATTGGCTGAAGGGGCTGTAATTCAGCGGTTTCCGGAGCTGCGGCGGCGTAGACCGGGAGGGGGAGCCGGGGGTTCCGACGTAGCAGCCGAGGGAACAAGCCCCAACCGGATCCTGGACAGGCACCCCGGCTCGGCGCTGTCTCTCCCCCTCGGCTCGGATAAGCCCTCCGGCCTGAGGGAGCCCCGTCGCCCGCCCCCGGCGCACGCGCAGCCCCGGCCTCTCGGCCTCTGCTGGAGAAACAGGTGAAGGGGGTGCAGGGTGGGGCCGTCGGGGAGGCCTGGGGACCTGGGGGCGCCGCCGCGGTTGGGGGCCTCTGGGACCTTGGGGATTTTGTGATGGACGCTGCAGTGGGGCGGGGAGAGATGAGGAGACGCGGAGGGTCGCCCTGAGGGAAGACTCTTCGGGATGACAGGAGCGGGCCTCGGAAGGGACTCGGGGCGCTGGAGGGAAGTTTCGTTCTTCGGAGAAACAGTGAGAACGCGCCCGAGGGGGCACCGTGGGGCGAGGGCGCACTCGGCTGCGGCGGCAGGAGTGAGGGACAGTCCCCCGATTTCCTGCTCCCTGGAGCCCTGGGGACGTTCCGGCCGCCGGAGCGACTGTCACGCCGGCGGGGATCACCGGCGCGGGTGGGGGTCGGAAAGCGCCTCCTCCCCGCCTGGCCGGCGGCTCCCTCTGAGCCACTTCCTCCGCTTGCCCTGTTCCCGCTCCTTCAGGAGCCAGCTGTGCCCTTCTGGAGGCAGGAATAGGTGTGTCTGTCCCCTGCAGCCTCACGGGCTGGCTGGTCGCGGGTAGGCTTTATTGCATAAGAATCAAGTTTCCTGTAGGGAAATTGACAGACCGGTACTCTTTCTAAATTCCCTTCCATCTTTTTCTAGGTTAAACTATGCTCCCCTCACGCCCCCGCCATGTAAAAAAGAGGGGAAAAAAAGACAAAATCCCCGTCAACCCGTCAAGCCAGCTCTAGAGAGATAAATAAATCTCTTGGCAATGTTCTTTTCCAAATACCTGGTAAAGTCGGCCAGAAGATAAATAATTGAGCCATTGCGTTTACTGGATTGTGGTGTTGCTTAATTGCATAGGACGGAATGAACCAATCGAGAGTGGGAGTTCTGTGTCTCAGAGCCAAGATCTTGGGTAAATGCAGAGGAGAGGGAAACAAAGACAGGCTGGCCTTGACAAAACCATGTGTGCTAAGTTTACCTGCATTTAGGGGGGTGTGGTTGCACTGAAGTTAACAAGATTCAAACCGTCGCCCAAGTTGGTATTTCCATGTTTGATACACATCACCCTGTGCCATATCAGGTCGTTGTAAGTGTGGTGACAAAATCAGTGGTTAGTCATTGTTTTTTGTTAAAAATGTGTATAGTGTGTACCTGCTGGTCTTACTGTATGTGCAACTAAAGGTTTACGTAGTCTGTGCATGGGTTGTAAATTTTTGGCTGGCTGTGCTGATAAAGCATTGGGCTTGAATAAAGCAAAGCAGAAAATCATCTCAATCTTTTATATGTGGATTTAGACTGTGCTATGACTTGATTCAGCCAGTTTTCTATTTTATTTTATATTAAATATGTCTGTGTTCTCTGAGTCAGCACATTTATTTCCTTATTACATGTTCCAGACGGGAGTGCTAGCCCAGTTTTTGTTCAGTTTGCACAGTGGGATGGGGAAACAAGTCTGGAATTAAAAAAAAAAAATGTTTTAGAGGTTGGAGCCTTGATTTTAGTCTCTGTATTAGCACATCCATCACAAAGAACCATTAGTAAATTCATGAATCTTTTGTTTTTTATGTAGTTCATTTGGGAAGAATAATCACTTAAAAATATCCACAGTGCCAGGCATGGTGGTGCACACCTCTGATCCCAGTTACTTGAAAGCTGAGGCCGGAGGATTCCTTGAGTCCAGGAGTTGAGTCTGGTCTGGGCAACATGGTGAGAGGCCAGGAATTGGGTCTAGAGTCTAGTCTAGGCAACATAATGAGAACCCGTCTCTAAGAAAGAAAGGAAAGGAAAGGAGGAAGAAAGGAAAGAAAAAGAAATACCCACAGCACAGTTATGAATTGACCCACAAAGGACTTGTGAGGTAGGTAGTTCACATAACAATTACTCTAATATTGTAGATAAGAAAATTGAGGCCAAAGGATCAAGACACTTGCCCAAGGCGGCAGAGTGCCATAGTGGTGGAATTTGTGCCGCCTTCTGTATATTTTGTGAAAAGTATCAGTGAAATTCTTTTTTTTTTTTTTTTTTTGAGACGGAGTCTTGCTCTGTTGCCTAGGCTGGAGTGCAGTGGCGCAATCTTGGCTCACTGTAACCTCTGCCTCCTGGGTTCAAGTGATTCTCCTGCCTCAGCCTCCCAAGTAGCTGGGACTACAGTTGCGCACCACCACGCCCGGCTAATTTTTGTATTTTTAGTAGAGACCAGGGTTTTACCATATTGGCTAGGCTGGTCTTGAACTCCTGACCTCGTGAGCCGCCCACCTCCGTCTCCCGAAGTGCTAGGATTACAGGTGTGAGCCACCGCACCCAGTATCAGTGAAATTCTAACATATATCTGAACAGTAAAATACCACCAACAGGCTGAAAGACTTTATGGGAGGTAAATATTCAATAAACACGTGAAAAAAGAAATACAAATGGAGCTTGCTTAGATTATTTTTCTACCTAATTGCTATGTCTAACTTGGGAAGTGAGGAACTGTTTTTGGTCAGCATAATTTACCATCAGAATTCAGCTATTTACTAATGAAAAGAAACACTAATCGCGGTTTATTTTAGATTAAGGACAGTCATGACCTAAATGTCATTTAAACCAGAGTGCATTGTGGCTTGATCAGTGGTCATTTCTGTCTCTAGAAAGTTGCTTTAACCACCCTGCCTCTACGTGTCTCTTGACATTCAGATGTGAGATGGCGTAGAGGTGGTGACCAACTTTCCAGACACCTTTTTAGCTTATGGTTTTCTTAGGTGATGTGCAAATCAATAAATATATACTTTTTTTTTTTTTTGAGTTGGAGTTGCACTCTGTCACCCAGGCTGGAGTGCAGTGGTATGATCTTGGCTCGCTGTAACCTCTTTCTCCCAGGTTCAAGTGATTCTTGCACCTCAGCCTCCTGAATAGCTGGGATTACAGGTGCCCGCCACTACGCCCAGCTAGCTTACTTTTTGTATTTTTAATAGAGATGGGGTTTCACTATGTTGACTAGGCTGGTCTCAAACTTCTGACCTCAAGAGATCTGCCCACCTCAGCCTCCCAAAGTGCTGGGATTACAGGCATGAGCCACCTTGCCTGGCCAACAAATATATACCTTTTGCAACGTTGTCAGAGTTGCTATGAAGAATAAGTTGTATCTTGTTCACAGAAATTTCAATCTACTTGGGGAGTTGATAAATGTTTTAACCATCCAGTGTAAAATCTTGTCAGCAAAGAGATGGTGAGACTTTACTGTTGTGCTAACAAGGTAGCTGTTCTACATAAAAGAATATACAGTACAGATGTAGAACATTTCTGTTATCATAGCATGTTCTATTGGACAGTGCTACTGCTGAATGCTGCAGGTCTTCAGAGAAAGGATAGGTTATGAGGCCTGGAGTTGTCTAGAAAGTCTTTTTGCCAAAGGAGTGATTTCAACTGGGTCCCAAATAATGGGTGGAATTTGATAGGTGTAAATAATTTGTGGTGGTTTATGCCTGTAATCCCAGCACTTTGGGAGGCTGAGGCAGGAGGATTGCTTGAGCCCAGGAGTTTGAGACCAGCTTGGGCAACATGGTGAAACCTCCTCTCCACTAAAAATTAAAAAAATAAGCCAGGCCTGGTGGCGTGGGCCTGTAGTCCCAGCTACTGGTGAGACTAAGGTGGGAGGATCACCCGAGCCCGGGTGGTTGAGGCTGCAGTGAGCTGTGATCCCGCTGCCACACTCTAGCCTGGGCTACAGAGTAAGACCCTAGCTCCAAAAAAAAAAAAAAAAAAAAAAAAAGATTCCTGGTAGCCCAGTAGACTAGGAGAGTAAGTAGGGGAGAAGTGATTACTTATAAAAGACATTGAATACAAGACCAAGGAATTTCAGTTCTGTTCTTTTGTAGGGGAAGCTTTTAAAACTTTGGAGGCAAAGCACTGATCTTTAATCATAGAGTGCCTACTATGTGTCAGGCACAGACCTGATTGCCTGATGCTAGTTAATTTGTACAAAGTAAATCAGTGCATATGCCCTCTGCCCTAGGGAAGTTATTAACTGGAGTCCGACATTGTACAAAGGTAAGTGTCCTGATTAATTTGATTTGGTACTTTGGGTGAAAAAAGCATAGTGTGCTTAAGTGCAGAAGTGTTTTTTGAGGATTTTTGATTGTAGCTGGGATTACAGGCCCACGCCACCAGGCCTGGCTTAGTTTTTAAATTTTTAGTGGAGAGGGGGTTTCACCATGTTGCCCAAGCTGGTCTCAAACTCCTGGACTCAAGCAATCCTCAGCCTCCCAAAGTGCTGGGATTACAGGCATAAGCCACTCATATTTTATGTATTTTGCATTTAAAAATTTCACCATAACTTTTGGGTCATTTATAAAAACCACTGAAAGAGTACTTGAGGGACATACCCAAATCCTGAAGGACTTCTGGTGTTCTGGAGCAGCCTCAGTGAGATCCAGGAGGATGACATTGCTGGGATGGCCCAGACCTTATTGATTATGGTGGAAAGAATTAATATTGTGGTTATATACTCTTTGTTAGACACCTTGGCTTACAAGATGTAAGCGTAAAGTGTAGTGCACTTTAGTCAGTATGGCCACATGGTCCTTTGGTGGTAAATTGTTTGAGGTGCCTCCAGTTTTTTGTTTTTTTTTTTGAGATGGAGTCTCGCTCTGTCGCCCAGGCTGGAGTGCAGTGGCCGGATCTCAGCTCACTGCAAGCTCTGCCTCCCGGGTTTACGCCATTCTCCTGCCTCAGCCTCCCGAGTAGCTGGGACTACAGGCGCCCACCACCTCGCCCGGCTAGTTTTTTTGTATTTTTTAGTAGAGACGGGGTTTCACCACGTTAGCCAGGATAGTCACGATCTCCTGACCTCCTCATCTGCCTGTTTCGGCCTCCCAAAGTGCTGGGATTAGTGTCTCCAGTTTTTAAAAGGGATAGCATATCGGGCCAGGAGCAGTGGCTCATGCCTATAATCCCAGCACTTTGGAAGGCCGAGGCAAGAGGATTGCTTGAGCCTAGGAGTTCGAGACCAGCCTGGGCAACATAGCGAGATCACTTTGTTTCTTTTAAAAAAAAAAAAAAAAAGAGCAAAAACAGGCCGGGCATGGTGGCTGACGCCTGGAGTCCTAGCACTTTGTGAGGCAGAGGTGAGCGGATCACTAGAGGTCAGGAGTTTGAGACCAGCCTGGCCAACGTAGTGAAACCCCGTCTCTACTAAAAATACAAAAATTAGCCAGGTGTGGTGGCTCACGCCTGTAGTCCCAGCTACTCTGGAGGCTGAGCCAGGAGCATTGCTTGAACCTGGGAGGTGGAGGCTGCAGTGAGCTGAGATCCTGCCACTGCACTCCAGCCTGGGCGACAGAGTGAGACATTCTATCTGACAGTGCTACACTGAATGCTACATGTCTTCAGAGGAAGGAGAGGTTATGAGGCCTGGGAATAACATATGGAAGAATGAATTTCTATTGTGGTCAGTTCTCATTTGTCATGTTAGGATTACCGCAACTCTTTAATTCAGATCAGCAAACATATTGAGAGTCAGGTATTGCATCAGGCATGATCCAAGGATAATGAAACATTGTCCGTTTTCATGAAACTGGAGATGTTGCAGGGACCAAAGTGTGTCTTGTGCCAGTATGGAAGTAGGACAGGGGAGACGACAGGGCAGTGAGTGGTTCAAGACTCAGGCTCTGAAGTCAAACAGATCTGGGACTGAATCCTGGATCTGCCACTTCCTAGTAAGAACCTGAGCCTCTGTTTTCTTATCTGTAAAAGAGGATGATAACAGTACTTATCTTGTAGGTACTGTTTTTTTTTTTTTTTTTTTTTTTTTGAGGCAGAGTCTCGCTCTGTCGCCCAGGCTGGAGTGCAGTGGCCGGATCTCTGCAAGCTCCGCCTCCCGGGTTCACGCCATTCTCCTGCCTCAGCCTCCCGAGTAGCTGGGACCACAGGCGCCCGCCATCTCGCCCGGCTAGTTTTTTGTATTTTTTTTTAGTAGAGACGGGGTTTCACCGTGTTAGCCAGGATGGTCTCGATCTCCTGACCTCGTGATCCGCCCGTCTCGGCCTCCCAAAGTACTGGGATTACAGGCTTGAGCCACCGCGCCCGGCCTTTTTTTTTTTTTTTTTTTTGAGACGGAGTCTCGCTCTGTCGCCCAGGCTGGAGTGCAGTGGCCGGATTTCAGCTCACTGCAAGCTCTGCCTCCCGGGTTTACGCCATTCTCCTGCCTCAGCCTCCCGAGTAGCTGGGACTACAGGCGCCCACCACCTCGCCCGGCTAGTTTTTTGTATTTTTAAGTAGAGACAGGGTTTCACCGTTTTAGCCAGGATGGGCTCGGTCTCCTGACCTCCTAATCCGCCCATCTCGGCCTCCCAAAGTGCTGGGATGACAGGCTTGAGCCACCGCACCCGGCCATCTTGTAGGTACTGTTGATGATTCAGTACGATAATGTGGATAAAATGCTTAGCATAGTGCCTGGCACATAAGAGCTCTGTAAATCTTAAGTTCTTATTAAATATCCAAGAAAAGAGATTAATTCTCTTCAGGAGTGAGAGAAAGTCATCATTATTGAGGGGCTTTATCAGATGGGAAAACCTGAATAGGGTTTTGTAGGATGAATAGGAACTCTTTCCACAAAGTTGCTTTATAAATAGTTGCATTCAAGGCTGAAGGAACATGAGTGTGCAGAGGCTTCAAACAGCCTTGTGTCGGCCGGGCGTGGTGGCTCATGCCTGAAATCCCAGCACTTTGGGAGGCTGAGGCAGGCGGATCACGAGGTCAGGAGATTGAGACCATCCTGGCTAACACGGTGAAACCTCGTCTCTACTGAAAAATACAAAAAAATTAGCCAGGCGTGGCGCGGGCCCGCCTGTAGTCCCAGCTACTCAGGAGGCTGAGAATGGCGTGAACCCAGGAGGCGGAGCTTGCAGTGAGCCGAGATCACGCCACTGCACTCCAGCCTGGGCGACAGAGCGAGACTCCATCTCAAAAAAAACAAAACAAAACAAAAAAAACAGCCTTGTGTGTTTAGGGAGCTATAAGTAGAAGTTCTTAATTTAGGAGAACCAAACCAAAGGGGAAAGGAGGCCAAGGAACCACAGTTCTTATCCCTTTTCTGTTAATAATTGGGTTTAAATGTCATTAAGTTATTTTGTCCTTTTTTGAAAAGTAATAACATGCTATCATAAAAAAATAAAGACTTGAAGAAATATAAAATGTGTGTTTTACATGTATCCTGTTAATTGGCTTGGTTTTATTCTCCAGATTTTTTGCAGCCCTTTCTGTTTACCAGGTTATCTTGGACATATCTATTCCAAATTCCTTTTAACAGCCCAGCAAAAGAATATTAAGGAAGGTAAATCTGCCCCTACAAGACAATAATGTTTGGATGATCTGGCTTTCCTTCCTGCTACCCCCAGCCTTGAGAATAAATGACCTTGCTCATCACTGACCTTTTACCTGACCTTCGAATTTTTAACTGCATCAGCCAAAGAACTTATATTTTTAGTCTTCCTAAGGTGATTGCTATTGTAGTTTTGAAACACTTGGTTGTTATGTTTGAGGGTTTCATGGTCCAGAATTACCATAGCAGTTAAAAGAGTAGACCATCAGGTCAGACCTCTTGGGCTTTAATCCCAGCTCTGCCTTCTCTTAGACCTTGGGCCTATTGCTTTCACTTCTCTGGGTTTCAGTTTCTCTATCCACAATTGTGGAAAGGAGGTTCACTTGTAGAGTACTTGAGAGGATGAAGCAAGATGATGCATATCAAGTACTTTGCATAGTGCCGGGCAGATAGGTAACGTTCAAGTGCTAATAGTTACTGTTATTACTATTTATTTTTTGAGACAGGATGTCACTCTGTCATCTCGGCTGGAGTGCAGTGGCGAGATCACAGCTCATTGCAGCCTTGACCTCCCAGGCTCAAGTGATCTTCCTGCCTCAGCCTCCGGGGTAGCTGGGGATACAGGCGTGTGCTACCACCCTCAGCTAATTTTTAAATTTTTATTTATTTATTTATTTTGAGACAGAATCTCGCTCTGTCGCCCAGGCTGGAGTGCAGTGGCGTGATCTCACTCACTGCAAGCCCTGCCTCTCGGGTTCATGCCATTCTCCTGCCTCAGCCTCCCGAGTAGCTGGGACTACAGGCGCCCACCACCATGCTTGGCTAATTTTTTTTGTATTTTTAGTAGATATGGGTTTCACCGTGTTAGCCAGGATGGTCTCCATCTCCTGACCTGCCTCCGCCTCCCAAAGTGCTGGGATTACAGGCATGAGCCACCACGCCCAGCCTAATTTTTTAATTTTTTTGAGTCAGGATCTCGTCATGTTGCCCAGGCTGAATTACTCTTATTAAAAACTATAGTATCAGTCCGGGTGCGGTGGCTCATGCCTGTAATCCCAGCACTTTGGGAGGCTGAGGCGGGTGGATCACCTTATATCAGGAGTTCAAGACCAGCCTGCCCAACAGAGTGAGACACCGTCTCTACTAAGAAATATAAAAATTAGCCAGTTATGGTGGTGGGCACCTGTAATCCCAGCTACTCGGGAGACTGAGGTAGGATAATCGCTTGAACCTGGGAGGCAGAGGTTGCAGTGAGCCGAGATCATGCCACTACACTCCAGCCTGGGTAACAGAGTGAGACTCTGTCTCAAAACAAAAAACAAAATGCATAATTAGGGTGGTAATGCTGATACATAGGGGCAGGTGGAATAAAACATAATTAGGAGACTGGGCACAGTGGCTCATGCCTGTAATTCCAGCTCTTTGGGAGGCCGAGGTGGGTGGATCACCTGAGGTCAGGAGTTCAAGACCAGCCTGCCCAACATAGTGAGACCCCGTCTCTACTAAAAATATAAAATTTAGTCGGTTGTGGTGGCAGACGCCTGTAGTCCCAGTCACTCGGGAGGCTGAGACAGGAGAATCGCTTTTGAACCCAGCAGATGGGGGTTGCAGTGAGCTGAGATCACACCACTGCACTCCAACCTGGGCGACACAGCGAGGTTCTGTGTCAAAAACAGAAAACGAAAAACAAAAAACTGTCATATCAAAAACTAAAATAAAATTGTAATATCTGTTAGATATTACAAAGTCAGGCAAATTATGATCCATGGCAGCCACTAATGACCCAAAGGAGAGAAAGAATAATTGGCAGATTATTAACCTAATGGGAAAAAAACTGAATGAATAGAGATGGTGGATTTACATTCTGTTAGATGAAATTGAGGCTGTCATATAAAAGGAATAGGTAAGGCAAAGTGTTTCCTGTTTACACAAATGCCCTTTTGATAAATCTCTGTATCGTCCATAGTCCATGATTACCTCTCACTTATTTTAAGTAATATTTAACACATTAAAAATGGATTACCACCCAAGGAATTGCTCCTGCACAGAAAGTGCAGGTAGTATTGAAGATATGAGGGGAAGAGGAATGATTAGAGTTGGCTGTGTCTCAGGAAGAAGCCAACAGGAGGAACCTTATTTTGAGTCAGGTAAGGAAGGTAGGAGTGAGGTGGCATCCCAAGTGGCCGGATATGAAGCTGGGAGCTGATTGCTGCACATTACTCAGCTGAATTAAATGTGCCCTCACATCTGTGTGTGTGTGTACATGCAAATGTACGTGTGTATGAGGTAGTTGGAGGGGTAGACCTTTATATTCCTGTCCTGTAACTTTCCTTTGCAAACTAATCTATATTCAGAATAGTGTTGCAGTTAAGAACCACCCAGCTTGTCCATGAAACAGGTCCTCTCACCCTATCTCCCCAGTTTTAGAGAAGGCAGGAAAGAAAAGGCAGTGCTTTTCTTTTGTCCTGGCTGTATGCGGCGGGGCAGGAAGAAGCCAGCAGAGCTTGAAAGAGAAAGTAAACCTTCTGGGAAATAAACGGCTTGGCTTCCCTACTGTGGAGGAGGAGTGCAAATTATTAGGGGGATGTTTGGGTAGTTTTTGTAGAAGCCATTTCTGAAAACTGATTTGGATTAGCGAAGGTAAACCCAATTTAGGAAAACCCTGCCCAATCTGGTGTCAGCCACCTGTTTCCCGCTTTGTTTGACTGATGTGATTAGTTTGTGGTATTCTGACCTCTCATTCTTATTATGAGAGTTGGAAGATTTGGGTGTGAACTTGAGCACCTGCTTCAGTGAAAGCTTCCTAAAATGCATGTTTTTCACATTTTTTTCTCATCTTCATTTTGTTTTGCTTTTTAGCAAACACTTTTTCTGAGAGAATCTAAAAGCATTAGACTTTTCTTGTTTTCCCCTTCTCCTCCCACAATGTAATCTTGCAAACCCAGTGTTAGCTGTGTAATTGTCTCTCCCATGAACCAAACAAAGTGCAATGTCGCATTGAGTTAGCATTAAAATAGTTGGCCTTTGAATTTTTTTCTACTTGTGATTTAGACATAATAAAACTTCATCTCAGACTGACTTTCTTTGACAAATCAGTTTTGCATTTGGGCCTCTTTTCATCAGTATATTTAGGGAAAGCACATTTATTGAAACATTAACCAAAATAAAACATAATTAGGAGGCTGGGAGTGATGGCTCACGCCTGTAATCCCAGCACTTTGGGAGGCCAAGGCGTGTGGATCACTTGAGGTCAGGAGTTCAAGACCAGTCTTGCCAACATGGTGAAATCCTGTCTCTGCTGAAAATACAAAAAACTAGCTGGGTGTGGTGACACGTACCTGTAATCCCAGCTATTCTGGAGGCTAAAGCACGAGAATCGCTTGAATCTGGGAGGCAGAGGTTGCAGTGAGTCGAGATCTTGCCACTGCACTCCAGCCTGGGCAACAGAGATTCCGTCTCAAACAACCAACCAAAAAACAAAAACAAGCATAATTAGGGTCGTAATGCTTATACATAGGGGCAGGTGGAATAATTGAAGCATTCTGGAGCCAGAAATAATCAATTGATTAAGAATAATCTCACCGGGTGCGGTGGCTCACGCCTGTAATCCCAGTACTTTGGAAGGCTGAGGCGGGTGGATCACCTGAGGTCAGGAGTTCGAGACCAGCCTGACCAAGCTAGTGAAACCCCATTTCTACTAAAAATACAAAAATTAGCCAGGGGTGGTGGCGGGTGCCTGTAATCCCAGCTACTTGGGAGTCCAAGGCAGGAGAATCACTTGAACCCGGGAGGCGGAGGTTGCAGTGAGCCGAGATTGTGCCATTGCACTCCAGCCTGGGAAATGAGCGAAACTCTGTCTCAAAAAAAAAAAAAAAAAAGAAAAAAGGAATAATTAATACTCATTCTTAATCCCATGTGTTGTTTTCCATTTCTGTTCTAATGAATAAATGAGTGGATTGCGTGTGGCTAGAGGCATATGAGACACTTGAGGGTCATAATTACGGTATTGAAGAGTCCTAGTTCATAGAACCACCTGAAATTTCTGGTTCTCAAATGTACAGGATTTTGACAGTAGGGGAGGTTGTGTGTATGATGGGTACAGGAGGTGTATGGGAATCTCTGTACTTTCTACTCAATTTTGCTGTGAACCTAAAACTGCTCTAAAAAAGAAAGTTTATTGTCCGGGCATGGTGGATCACGCCTGTAATCCCAGCACTTTGTGAGGCCAAGGCAGGCGGATCACGAGGTCAGGAGATGGAGACCATCCTGGCTAACACGGTGAAACCCCGTCTCTACTAAAAATACAAGAAATTAGCTGGGCGTGGTGGCAGGCACCTGTAGTCCCAGCTACTTGGGAGGCCGAGGCAGGAGAATGGTGTGAACCCAGGAGGTGGAGCTTGGCAGTGAGCTAAAATCGCGCTATTGCACTCCAGCGTGGGCTACAGAGCAAGACTCCATCTCAAAAAAAAAAAAAAAAAAAAAAAAAAAAAAAAAAATTCCTGTTTCTGTAGAAATATCCCAGGTCAGCAGTGCCCCATAGATTCCATGGATGGTTACCCTAAGTTTTCCAATGGGAGTACATACCTCTATACCCAGTGAGAATATTTTCTGAGTAATGGGAATGAGACTGGAGACGGAGGGTAGAGAAGATCCATACAGTCTTTGGGTTAAACTTTTTCCCCTTTGCCTAGGAAAGATTAATGCTAATCTTAGCCACAGATTTGTAGTAAGAATGTATCAGTTTTGTCATTCAGTTCTAGACTCCAGTTTTGTTTATTGTAATACCAATATTTTAGAGTACATTTTCAAATGAATCAGTACAAAAGATGTGTAGTAAGTGGAAAATTAGTCTGCACCTTATCCTTGGAACTCTTTCCCAGGGGCAGCTAGTTACCTACTATTTATTTTTCCTGAGTTACTTCGTGTGTATGCATGCAAACATGTTATTCTCTGGGTGTTTTCTTCCTTCCATAGATAGCAGCAAATACACCAAACTGTATTTTGCTTTTTGTCACTTTATCTTAGAGAATACTTAATGCGAATACATGTATATATACCTCATGTTTAAAAAGTCTACATAATAAAATTAGCCAGGCGTGGTAGTGTGTGCCTGTGATCCCAGCTACTCAGGAGGCTGAGGTGGAAGAATCACTTGAACCCTGGAGGCGGAGGTTGCATTGAGCTGAGATCATACCACTGCACTCCAGCCTGGGCGACAGAGCAAGATTCTGTCTAAAAAAAAAAACACCCAAAAAACTACATAGTAGTATTCTAGGCTATGGGTATCATAAATTTGATTTCCTAATGATAGGCATAGATGATTTGCCTGGGTGGCAAATTAAGAGTTGGCTGTGTCTCAGGAAGAAGCCAACAGGAACCTTATTTTAAGTCAGGTTCCAAAGACAGAAACATTGTTGCAGTGAATATTCTGACATTTGTTTTTGCGCTTATATGAATAAATCTGTACACGTATATTTTTAATGTTTTAATCATAATGTGTATACTATTTGGAAATGTGGCTTTTTAGTTAACAGAGTGCATGTTTTACCCCATTGCACTTAAACAGTAACCTGGGGACAATTAAATGAATCTGTCACTTGGACAGGCAGGAATTGTACCCCCCACAAATCCAGAAACCCCCCCATTTTTTTTTTTTTTTTTTTGAGACAGAGTCTCACTGCAAGCTCGGCCTCCTGAGTTCATGCCATTCTCCTGCCTCAGCCTCCCGAGTAGCTGGGACTACAGGCGCCCATCACAACGCCCGGCTAATTTGTTGTATTTTTAGTAGAGGCGGGGTTTCACTGTGTTAGCCAGGATGGTCTCCACCTCCTGACCTTGTGATCCGCCCAACTTGGCCTCCCAAAGTGCTGGAATTACAGGTGTGAGCGAGCCACCGCGCCCGGCCGGTTTTTTTTTTTTTTTGAGATGGAGTCTTGCTCTGTTGCCAGGTTGGAGTGCAACGGCGTGATCTCCACTCACTACAACTACCGCCTCCCGTTTCAAGTGATTCTCCTGCCTCAACCTGCTGAGTAGCTGGGACTACAGACGTGTGCCACCACGCACAGCTAATTTTTGTATTTTTGGTAGAGATGGGGTTTCACCATGTTGGCCAGGGTGGTCTCGATCTCTTGACCTTGTGATCCACCCACCTCAGCCTCCCAAAGTGCTGGGATTATAGGTGTGAGCCACCGTGCCCAGCCAAATCCCCAATTTTTTTAAAGCTCACCTTATTGATATGAACCCCCTTTCCCAAGGACAGCTGGTTACCTATTATTTTTTCAGAGTTGCTTTGTATGTATACATGCAAACATAGATACATATACCTTTAATGCCAGGACCAGGCCCATGAATCTCAATTACTGCATTACCAAGACACAAAAAACTTTTGCTAAACTCCATTGCTCCTTTGGCAAGTGGAGGAGGGATATTTGTTTTTTGATATTGTTCTCATGGATGGGTTGCTTATTGGTGCTTCTATTTGAGTTGTCTATAGCAACAGTGTTTCCTCCCACCCTCCCTCCCTCTCTCTCCCTTCCTTCCTTCCTTTGATATGGAGTCTTGCCATATTGGCCAGGCTGGTATCAAATACCAGGCCTCATGCAATCTTCCCTCCTTGGCCTCCTTGCTGGGATTACAGGGGTGAGCCACTCGGCCCAGCCTATAGCAGCAATTTTCAGTGTAGTCCATAGACTCCTGGGGGTCCTAGATCAAAACTATTTTCATAATATAGTTATTTGTGTTTTTGACTGCTGCCAGTAAATCAAATAACACTGATTTCACTTAGGATTGTCCATGATGAAACAGTAAACAATGTTAATTTCATGATTCTCCACCCTTGAGGACTCCCTGATATTCTGTAATGAGAAGTATCACAGTGGTAAGGAAAAGCGTGTGTGAACTAAGTTGTGATGTCATATTGGATGCTTTTTCCATGAAACACCATTCTTTCTTGAAAGAATGAGACTGGGCGTGGTGGCTCACGCCTGTAATCCCAGCATTTTGGGAGGCCGAGGCAGGCGGATCACCAGGTCAGGAGTTCAAGACCAGCCTGGCCAACATGGTGAAACCCCATCTCTACTAAAATACAAAAATTAGCCGGGTGTGGCGGCTAGTCCCTGTAATCCCAGCTACTCAGGAGACTGAGGCAGGGGAATTGCTGGAACCTGGGAGGTGGAGGTTGCAGTGAGCCAAGATCATGCCACTGCACTCCAGCCTAGGTGACAGAGTGAGACTCTGTCTCAAAAAAAAAGAAAGAATGACTGATAAAACAACTGAGATATTGGCAGATATTTTCTCAAAAATGAAAGAAGGGAAGTTGTCTGTTCAGGGAAAGCAACTGACAGTATTTGTTACCAATGATAAAATTTGAGCTTTAGAGTAAAAATCAGAATTTGAGAAAACTTGTATCCACCACTGTGAGTCTGACAGTTTTATTATATTAATGAATATAGTTTTTGATGTTGACAAATATAGTGTAAATGAAATGCACCAACATTTGGAAGGTCTGCATATCTCTGAAACAGTGTTTTCCACATGACCGGTGCATGATGTTACAGAATCATGCATGTAATCCCAGCACTTTGGGAGGCTGAAGCGGGCCGAGTGCTTGAGCCCAGGAGTTTGATACCAACCTGGGCGACATGGCGAAACCCCGTCTCTACAAAAAACACAAAAAATTAGCCGGGTGTGGTGGTGCTCACCTGTAGTCCCAGCTACCTAGGAGGCTAGGTAGGAGGATCACCTGAGCCTGGGAAGTTGAGGCTGCAGTGAGCCAAAATCATGCTGCTGCACTCCAGCCTTGGTGACAGAGTGAGATTCTGTCTCAAAAAAAAAAAAAAAAAAAAAAAAGATTCCTCCATTTTTCAACTAGTGTATCTATGTGAAGTCAAATTTTCCTCATGTATTCAACCAAAGCAACATATTACAACAGATTGAATGCAAAAACAGTTATGAGAATCCAGCTGTCTTCTATTAAGCCAGACATTTGAGAGATTTCCTAAATTTTGAACAATGCTACTCTTTCCACTAACTGTTTTTTGTTTTGAAAAAGAGTTACTTTTTCTTTTGAAGACAGAATCTCTCTGTTGCCCATGCTGGAGTTCAGTATTGCGATCTCAACTCCCTGCAACCTCTGCCTCCCAGGTTCAAGTGATTCTCCTGCCTCAGCCTCCTGAGTATGAAAAATTAACCTTTCTTCTTCTTTTTTTCTTTTTTTTTTTTTTTTGAGACGGAGTCTCGCTCTGTTGCCCAGGCTGGAGTGCAGTGGCGCGACCTCAGGGCATCCTCCACCTCCCGGGTTCAAGTGAGTCTCCTGCCTCAGCCTCCTAAGTAACAGGGATTACAGGCGTGAGCCACCGTGCCCGGCCAAAAATAGTTACCTTTCATAAAAATGTTATTTATGTTAGTATGCAGTAAGTTTACATTTTTAATGAATTGATGAATATTTTTAAAATTTCTCATTTTTGGCCAGGCACTGTGGCTCACACTGGTAATCCCAGCCCTTTGAGAGGCTGAGGCAGGAGGATCGCTTGAGGCCAGGAGTTCAAGACTAGCCTCAGCAATATAAGGAGACCCCATCTCTATAAAAATACAAAAGTTAGCCAGTTATGGTGGCATGTGCTTATAGTCCCAGCTACTCGGGAGGCTGAAGATTGTTTTGAGCCTCGGAGGTTGAGGCTGCAGTGAGCTGTGATGATGCCACTGCACTCCAGCCTGGGTCACAAGAGTGTGATCCTATCTCAAAACAAACAAAGAGAAAACCCCTCAATTTTAATGTCTAATACATATAATTTCTAATAGATAACTTCTAATAGATGTAACCTTTGTAAACAAAAGCTTTTTGGAGTCCTCAGTATTTAAAGGTGTAAAGGGGTCCTGAGGCCAGAGGCAGTGGCCCCTGCCTGGAATCTCAGCACTTTGGGAGGTTGAGGACCACTTGAAGGCAGGAGTTTCAGACCAGCCTGGACCACATAGTGAGACCCCATTTCTCTTTAAAAAAAAAAAATTAAAAAATTTTTTCATTTTTTTATATTTCGTTTTACAAAACAATATTTTTATTTTTTATTATTTCTTTTTTTTTTTTTTTTTTCAAGACGGAGTCTTGCTCTGTCTCCTAGGCTGGAGTGCAGTGGCACGATCTTGGCTCACTGCCACCTCTGCCTCCCAGGTTCAAGCAATTCTCCTGCCTCAGCCTCCCGAGTAGCTGGGATTACAGGCGCCCGCCACCACACCTGGATAATTTTTGCATTTTTAGTAGAGACATGGTTTTACCATGTTGGCCAGGCTGGTCTTGAACTCCTGACCTCGTGATCTGCCTGCCTCGGCCTCCCAAAGTGCTGGGATTACAGGCGTGAGCCATTGCGCCCAGCTCTATTATTTCTTTTCTTTTCTTTTTTTTTTTTTTGAGGTGGAGTTTCATTCTTGTTGCCTGGGCTGGAGTGCAATGGCGCGATCTCGGCTCACCATAACCTCTGCCTCCCTAATTCAAGCGATTTTCTTGCTTCAGCCTCCTGAGTAGCTGGGATTACAGTCATGCACCACCACACCAGTCTAGTTTTGTATTTTTAGTAGAGATGGGGGTTTCTCCATGTTGGTCAGGCTGGTCTCAAACTCCCAACCTCAGGTGATCCACCTGCCTCGGCCTCCCAAAGTTCTGGGATTACAGGTGTGAGCCACCTCGCCCGGCCTGCTTATTATTTCTTTTGAACTTAAAAAATAATAATTAAAGGGACCCTGAGAGCAAAGAGTTTGAGAAAGGTTGATCTAAAGGTTTTAACGTAAGAATCCCTGGGTTATTTGCTTAAAAAGAAGAAAGAATCTATGGATCTTCTGCCTGAGAGAGTCTGATTTAGTTTATCTGGGGTCATCCTCACAGGCATAGCAGATATTCTGATTCAGATGGTCCTTGGTCCTTAGTTTGAGAAACATGGCTTTACAAGGACCATAGAATATAAAGTCTTCTTTGGATTAGTGAAGTCATGTCCACAGGGTTTAGAAAATGTTTTTGTAGGCCGGGCGTGGTGGCTCACGCCTGTAATCCCAGCACTTTGGGAGGCCAAGGCGGGCGGATCACTAGGTCAGGAGTTCAAGACCAGCTTGGCCAATATGGTGAAACCCTGTCTCTACTAAAAATACAAAAATTAGCTGGGCGTGGTGGCCCATGCCTGTAATCCCAGCTACTTGGGAGGCTGAGGCAGCAGAATCACTTGAACCCAGGAAGCAGAGGCTGCAGTGAGCCGAGATTGTGCCACGGTTCTCTCCAGCCTGCGTGACAGAGTGAGACTCAGTCTCAAAAAAAAAAAAAAAAAAAAGAAAATGTTTTTGTTTTAGAGATAAAGGTAAGTGGAAGAGTAGTCATGTAGTGAATAAGGGAAAATGCTTTAGAGATTTCTTTTTATTCTGTTTGCTCTTCTTGGTATGCATGTACCTGAATATTAAGGATATTTTATGACTAAAGAGTCATGACATTACCAGATTAATGTTGAGTTTTGTTTTAAGGTACTTTCTGACTGCTTGGGTTAATTTCTACAGACGATTCTGGTAAAAAATAGCCTTTAAATTTTATAAGTGTTGATTTATTTCAGATGTCTTAATAAAGTTAACTTCCAGTTATTACATGTAACGTATATAAACTCTCATTTTCCTTTATTCTCATAATTGTTTGCATAACAAATTCTAAGGGAAATTTGCTTGGCAGAGATCACATAGCAGAGATGAGATTTAAAAACAGGTGATTTGGCTGCTAGCCTGTGAGTTTGAAGACTCCAAGTTTGCATCCATGTGTAGTCACTTAACATTTCTGTCCTTATCTGTAAATGGGAATAACACCTACTTGATAGGGTTGTTACATTATCTTGGCCACCTAAAGGTTCTCTTTGGCTGAATGATTGACTGGAAAACGTAATGTGAATTCATGCTTCAGACTAGGTTCTTTTTTTTTTTTTTTCTTTTTTTTTTTGAGATGGAGTTTCACTTTTACTGCCCAGACTGGAGTGAAGTGGCACTGCAACCTCTGCCTCCCAGATTCAAGCGATTCTCCTGCCTCAGCCTCCTGAGTAGCTGGGATTACAGGCATGCACCACCATGCCTGGCTAATTTTTTTGTATTTTTAGTAGAGATGGGGTTTCGTTGTGTTGGTCAGGCTGGTTTCAAACTCCTGACCTCAGGTGATCCGCCCGTCTCAGCCTCCCAAAGTGCTGGGATTACAGGCGTGAGCCACCATGCCTGGCCCAGACTACGTTCTATATGGGTGTGCTTTTTAGAATTTAGACCGTGATCTATCCCCAACACAAACTGGATAGTGTTTCTTTCTAAATTCTCTCTAAGTGTGTATTCTCTTTTTTTCCTAGGCACTGCCACCACTTCACTTACATTGTGGGATTATAATTTTCATGAGTAGTGGAATTTTCTTAACCTTCTTTTTTTTTTTTTTGAGACGGAGTCTCGCTCTGTCACCCAGGCTGGAGTGCTGTGGCCGGATCTCAGCTCACTGCAAGCTCCGCCTCCCGGGTTCACGCCATTCTCCTGCCTCAGCCTCCTGAGTAGCTGGGACTACAGGCGCCCGCCACCTCACCCGGCTAGTTTTTTTGTATTTTTTAGTAGAGACAGGGTTTCACCGTGTTAGCCAGGATGGTCTCGATCTCCTGACCTCGTGATCCGCCCGTCTCGGCCTCCCAAAGTGCTGGGATTACAGGCTTGAGCCACCGCGCCTGGCCAGAATTTTCTTAACCTTCTCTTGTGTGGGAGCTAATGGACGAAATGAGATATTCTCTGAAGAGTGGTTACATCATGCAAAACTATGATGTGTAATGAGGTCGCTTAGTTTTCTAAGTATATTGTACATTTTGATAAGATTTTCATAGAAAAGCTTGTCTCCTTGGGGAGATCACTCATCTTCCATCTTGACTATTATTTAAACTTTATGGGTCAGATTTATCTTTTTAAAAACTGAACCATAAAGCTCAATTAATATATTTTAAAAATTAATAGACTTTATTATTTTTATTTTATTTTATTTTTGAGATGGAGTCTAGCTCTGTCACCCAGGCTGAGTGCAGTGGTGTGATCTTGGCTCACTGCAACCTCCACCTCCTGTGTTCAAGTGATTCTCCTGCCTCAGCCTCCCAAGTAGCTGGATTACAGGCACCCGCCACAACGCCTGGCTAGTTTTTGTAGTTTTAGTAGAGACGGGGTTTTATGTTAGCCAGGCTGGTCTCGAACTCTTGACCTCAAGTGATTCGCCCACCACTCCCAAAGTGCTGTGATTATAGGCGTGAGCCACCGCGCCCAGCCTAGACTTTATATTTTAGAGCAGTGTTAGTTTTATAGAAAAATTATGTGGAAAGTACAGAGAGTTTCCATATACCCCTTACTCTCTCCCACAACTTCTGTTATTAACATCTTACATTAGTGTAGTACATCCCTTAAAACTGATGAGCCAACTTGATACATTATTATTAACCAAATTCCTGAGTTTATTTTATTTCTATTTTTATTTTATTATTATTTTTTAGAGGTAGGGTCTCACAGTGTTGCACAGGCCAGAATGCAGTGGCGTCATCATAACTTGCTATAGCCTCAAACTCCTGGACTCAAGCAATCCTCCTGCCTCAGTCTCCCAAAGTGTTGGAATTACAAGTGTGAGCCACTCTGGCCTAAAGTCCATAGTTTGCATTACATTTCACTCTGTTGAGCATTCTATGGATTTTGACAAATGTGTGATGATGTATATCTGCCAGTACACAATTATATAAAATAGTTTCACTGCTCTAGAAACCCCTGTGCTCTCACCCGCCTCTGCTGAACCACTGGCAACCACTGATCTTTTATACTATCTCCACAGTTTTATCTTTTCCAGAATATTATATAGTTGGATGTACAGTGTGTAGCTTTTTCAGATTGGCTTCTTTCACTAAATGATATGCATTTCAGGTTTCTTCATGTCTTTTGTGGCTTGATAGGTTGTTTCTTTTCATTGGTGAGTAATACTCTATTGTATGGATATACCACATGTTGTTCATCAAACATTCACCTGAAGACATTTTGGTTGCTTCCAAGTTTGAGCGGTTATGAATAAAGCTGCTATAAACATTCCAGTGCAGGACTTTTCACCTCGTCTGGATAAATATCAAGGAGTGCAATTACTAGATCATATGGTAAGAGTGTGTTTAGTTTTGTAGGAAACTACCAAACTATATTCAAAGTGACTGTACCATTTTACATTCCCATCAGCAATGAATGAAAGTTCCTGTTGGCCGGGCGCGGTGGCTCAAGCCTGTAATCCCAGCACTTTGGGAGGCGGAGACGGGTGGATCATGAGGTCAGGAGATCGAGACCATCCTCGCTAACCTGGTGAAACCCTGTCTCTACTAAAAAAATACGAAAAACTAGCCGGGCGAGGTGGCGGGCGCCTGTAGTCCCAGCTACTCGGGAGGCTGAGGCAGGAGAATGGCGTGAACCCCAGAGGCAGAGCTTGCAGTGAGCTGAGATCCGGCCACTGCACTCCAGCCTGGGTGACAGAGCGAGACTCCGTCTCAAAAAAAAAAAAAAAAAAAAAAAAGTTCCTGTTACTCCACATCTTCACCAGCATTTAGTGGTATCAGTGTTTTGGATTTTAGCCATTTTAATGGGTATATAGGGGTATACATATTAAAATTGGGTTTTTTTGGAGACGGAGTTTCGCAGTTTCGCTCTTGTTGCCCAGGCTGGAGTGCAATGGTGTGGGTTTCTGTTTCTTTTTTTTTTTTGAGATAAGGTTTCCCTCTTTCTCCCAGGCTGGAGTGCAGTGGCATGTTCAGAGCTTACAGCAGCCTTTGTCTCCCAGGCTCAAGTGATCCTTCCACCTCAGCCCCACCCCAAATAGCTGGGACTACAGGCATGTGCTACCACATCTGGCTAATTTTTTGTATTTTTTTCTGTTTTTTTTTGAGATGGAGTCTTGCTCTGTTGTCCAAGCTGGAGTGCAGTGGCATGATCTTGGCTCACTGCAACCTCCACCTCCCGGGTTCAAGCAATTCTCCTGCCTCAGCCTCCCGAGTAGCTGGGATTGCAGGCATGTGCCACTACACTCAGCTAATTTTTGTATTCTTAGTAGGGACAGGGTTTCACCATGTTGGCCAGGCTGGTCTCGAACTCTTGACCTTGTGATCCGCCTGCTTCAGCCTCCCAAAGTGCTGGGATTATAGACATGTGCCACTATGGCCAGCCAAAGTTGTTGTAATCTGTAATTTCCAAATGGCATTTGATATTGAGCATCTTTTCACATGCATGTTTGCCATCTGTATATCCTCTATAGTGAGGTGCTTATTCAGATCTTTTGCCTAGTTGTTTTTTTTTTTTTTTGGAGATAGAATCTCGATCTGTCGCCCAGGCTGGAGTGCAGTGGTGTGATCTCGGCTTACTGCAACCTCCCCGCCTCACAGGTTCAAGCGATTCTTCTGCCTCAGCCTCCTGAGTAGCTGGGACTACAGGTGAGCACCACCACACCCAGCTAATTTTTTGTATTTTTAGTAGAGTTTCACCATGTTGCCCAGGCTGGTCAGGCAATTTGCCTGCCTTGGCCTCAGAGACTGCTGGTATTACAGGCATGAACCACCATGCTTGGCCTAGATCTTTTGCCTAGTTTAAAAAAAAAATTAGGCTGGGCATGATGGCTTACGCCTGTAATCCTAGACTTTGGGAGACTGAGGTGGGCGGATCATCTGAGGTCAGGAGTTCAAGACCAACCTGGCCAATATGATAAAACCCTGTCTCTACTAAAAATACAAAAAATTAGCTGGGCGTGGTGGTGCACACCTGTAATCCCAGCTACTAGGGGGGCTGAGGCAGGAGAATTGCTTGAACCTGGGAGGCGGAGGTTGCAGTAAGCCAAGACTGTGCCACTGCACTTCAGCCTGGGTGACAGAGCAAGACTCCATCTCAAAAAAAAAAAAAAAAATTATTTATGGCTGGGCACAGTGACTCATATCTGTAATCCCAGCATTTTGGGTGGCCCAGGCAGTAAGATCCCTTGAGTTCAGGGGTTCAAGACCAGCCTGGGCAACATAGTGAAACCCAGTCTCATTTTTTTTTTTTGAGACGGAGTTTTGCTCTGTCGCCCAGGCTGGAGTACAGTGGCGTGATCTTGGCTCGCTGCAGCCTCTACCTCCCAGGTTCAAGTGATTCTCCTGCCTCAGCCTCCCAAGTAGCTGGGATTACAGGTGCACACCACCATGTTTGGCTAATTGTTTTGTATTTTAGTAGAGACTGGGTTTCACCGTGTTACCCAGGCTGATCTTAAACTCCTGAGCTCAGGCTGTCTACCTGCCTTGGCCTTCCAAACTGTTAGGATTACAGGCGTGAGCCACCGTGTCTGGCCTCAATTTTTTTTTTTTTTTTTTTTGAGACGGAGTCTCGCTCTGTCGCCAGGGCTGGAGCGCAGTGGCCGGATCTCAGCTCACTGCAAGCTCCGCCTCCCGGGTTTACGCCATTCTCCTGCCTCAGCCTCCTGTGTAGCTGGGACTACAGGCGCCCGCCACCTCGCCTGGCTAGTTTTTTGTATTTTTTTAGTAGAGACGGGGTTTCACCGTGTTAGCCAGGATGGTCTCGATCTCCTGACCTCGTGATCCACCCGTCTCGGCCTCCCAAAGTGCTGGGATTACAGGCTTGAGCCACCGCGCCCGGCCTTTTTTTTTTTTTTGAGACAGAGTTTTGCTCCTGTTGCCCAGACTGGAGTGCAGTGGCACAATCTCTGCTCACCACAACCTCCGCCTCCGGGTTCAAGTGATTCTCCTGCCTCAGCCTCCCGAGTAGCTGGGATTACAGGCATGTGCCATCACACCTGGCTAATTTTGTATTTTTAGTAGAGACGGGGTTTCTGCATGTTGGTCAGGTTGGTCTCAAACTCTCAACCTCAGGTGATCCACCCGCCTTAGCCTCCCAAGGTGCTGGGATTATAGGCTTGAGCCACCGTATGCCACCTATTTTGGCTTTTATTATGAAGATGCTTTAGCCACTGTGATGACTACCAAGTGTGGCCCTGCAGCCCAGCCACTCTGGGCTCCCAGCTCCTGCATCCTGCTGCAGACTTGACATCTTCCCTTAGGTAACTTGTAGTTGTCTCCTGTCTATCTTGCCCAAAATATAACTCTTAAAACTTTTCTCTCCACAAGTTTGTGCCTCTCTCCCTGTCTGACTTCCCCATCTAAATAAATGGTAGACCACCATCTGCTCCTTTTTGCAAGCCAGAAATCTAGGAATCATCCTTAAATCCCCTGTTCTGTCTTATCTCTGCTTTCATTCAAAGCCTTAGCAAGTCTTGTTGGTTCTACCTCTAAAGTTTTCTCAAATACTGTTACTTGACTCATTCTGACTTCTGTTTCTGCTCTATGTTAGGCTAGATGCCCTGAAAACTCTTTTGTACAAAACACCTAGAAATGCTGGATAAACTGGGCTTTTAAGAAAAACAGGGAGGCCCGGTGCGGTGGCTCACGCCTGTAATTCCAGAATTTTGGGAGGCCGAGGTGGGCGGATCACCTGAGGTCAGGAATTTGAGACCAGTCTGGCCAATACATAGTGAAGCCCCGCCTCTATAAAAAAATAAAAATTATCTGGGTGTGGTGGTAGGTGATACACGCTTGAACTTGGGAGGCGGAGGTTGCAGTGAGCTGAGATCGCGCCACTGCGCTCCCGCCTGGGCGACAGAGCAAGATTCTGTCTCTCAAGAAAAAAAAAAAAACACAAAAAACAAAAAAAGAAAAACAGGGAAAGGCCGGGCGCGGTGGCTCAAGCCTGTAATCCCAGCACTTTGGGAGGCCGAGATGGGCGGATCACGAGGTCAGGAGATCGAGACCATCCTGGCTAACATGGTGAAACCCCGTCTCTACTAAAAAATACAAAAAAAAAAAAAAAAAAACTAGCCGGGCGCGGTGGCGGGCGCCTGTAGTCCCAGCTACTCCGGAGGCTGAGGCAGGAGAATGGCGTGAACCCGGGAGGCGGAGCTTGCAGTGAGCTGAGATCCGGCCACTGCACTCCAGCCTGGGCGGCAGAGCAGACTCCATCTCAAAAAAAAAAAAAAAAAAAGAAAGAAAAACAGGGAAATCTTCAGAAGCAAAAACCAAACATAATCTCACCAAAGAAATGAGAAGATGGCTGGGCGTGGTGGCTCACGCCTATAATCCCAGCACTTTGGGAGGCCGAGGCTGGCAGATCACCCAAGGTCAGGAATTTGAGAACAGCCTGGCCAATATGGTGAAACCCTGTCTCTGCTAAATTACAAAAATTAGCTGGGCATGGTGGCAGGCACCTGTAATCCCAGCTACTTGGGAGCCTGAGGCAGGAGAATTGCTTGAACCCAGGAGGCGGGGCTTGCAGTGAGCTGAGCCGAGATAGTGCCACTGTACTCTAGCCTGGGCAACAGAGCAAGACTCTGTCCAAAGGAAAAAAAAAAAAAGGCCCAGTGTGGTGGCTCTTGCCTGTAATCCCAGCACTTTGGGAGGCCAAGGTGGGTGGATCACTTGAGGCCAGCTGAACATGGCGAAACCCCATCTCTACTAAAAATACTAAAGTTAGCTGGGCATGGTGGTGGGCGCCTGTAATTCCAGCTACTCAGGAGGCTGAGGCAGGGGAATCGCTTGAACCAAGTGGTGGAGGTTACAGTGAGCCGAGATCGCGCCCCACACTCTAGTCTGTGTGACTGAGCAAGACTGTGTCTCAAAAAACAAAACAAAACAAAAACAACAAAAAACCAACACATGGCCAAGGTGCAGTGACTTACATCTGTATAATCCCAATGTTTTGGGAGGTTAAGGCAGGAGGATCGCTTGAGTCCAGGAATTTGAGACCAGCCTGGGCAACATAGTGAGACCTCATCACTAAAAAAAAAATTTTTTTTTTCTTTGAGACGGAGTCTCACTCTGTCGCCCGGGCTGGAGTGCAGTGGCATGATCTCGGCTCACTGCAAGCTCCGCCTCCTGGGTTCACGCCATTCTCCTGCCTCAGCCTCCCTAGTAGCTGGGACTACAGGTGCCTGCCACCACGCCTGGCTAATTTTTTGTATTTTTAGTAGAGACGGGGTTTCACTGTGTTAGCCAGGATGGTCTCAATCTCCTGACCTCGTTATCCGCCCGCCTCGTCCTCCCAAGGTGCTGGGATTACAGGCGTGAGCCACCGCGCCGGCCAAAACAATTTTTTTTTAATTAGCTGGGTTTGGGCATGTACCTGTAGTCCTAGTTACTCAGGAGGCTGAGGTGGGAGGATCACTTAGGCCCAGGAATTTGATAGTTTGAGGTTATGGTGAGCAATGATCCTGCCACTGCACTCCAGCCTGGGCCACAGAGTGAGACCCTGTCTGTTAGAAACAAAACAAAACAAAAAAAATGAAACCAAATTAAAAACAACAACAACAACAACAAAGCTGCTTTTTGTTATTGAGTTGTAGCCCAAGTTCTTGAGGATAAAACATTGAAAAGCAGGCAGTAGATTTGCTATTTAAAGAGATTTACTTGCAGCACTATTCACAATAGAAAAGACACAGAATCAACCTACATGCCCATCAGTGACAGACTGGATAAAGAAAATGTGGTACATACACTGTGGAATACTATGCAGCCATAAAATACAATGAGATCATGTTTTTGTTGTTGTTGTTTGTTTGTTTTTGAGATGGAGTCTTGCCCTATTGCCCAGGTTGGAATGCAGGTGGTGCGATTTCAACTCACTGCAACCTCTGCCTCCCAGGTTCAAGCAACTCTCTGCCACAGCCTCCTGAGTAGCTGGGATTACAGGTGCCCTCCACCATACCTGGCTAATGTTTGTATTTTTAGTAGAGACGGGGTTTCACCGTGTCGGGCAGGCTGGTCTTGAACTCCTGACCTTGTGATCCACCTGCCTCGGCCTTCCAAAGTGCTGGGATTTACTGGTGTGAGCCACCGCACCCGGCTGAGATCATGTTTTTGCAGGAACATGGATGGAGCTGGAGGCTATTATCCTTAGCAAAGTAACGTAGGAACAGAAAATCAAAGACCGTATGTTCTCACTTAATAAGTGGGAGCTAAATGATAAGGACTTATGAACACAAAGAAGGAAACAACAGATACTGGGGTCTACGTGAGATTAGAGAGTGGGAGGAGGGAGAGGAACAGAACAGATAACTATTGTATATTGGGCTTAATACCTAGGTGATGAAATAAGCTATACAACAAACCCCTCTGACACAAGTTTACCTATATAATAAACCTGCACATGTAACCCCAAACCTAAAATAAAAGTAAAAAACAGACAAACAAAAAAATAGGCTGATCGCAATGGGAGACCGAGGCAGGCAGAGCACTTGAGGCCAGGAATTTGAGATCAACCTGGCTAACATGGAGAAACCCTGTCTCTACTAAAAATTCAAAAATTAGCCAGGTGTGGTGGCGCATGCCTGCAGTCCCAGCTACCAGGGAGGCTGAGGCGGGAGAATTGCTTGAACTCAGGAAGCAGAGGTTGCAGTGAGCTGAGATTGCACCACTGCATTCCAGCCTGGGCGACAGGGCGAGACCTTGTCTCCAAAAAAAAAAAAAACAAAAACAAAAACAAAAAAACCCTGTCACTTTGGGAATATCTCAAACCTACTCATCCAAGTGGTTGTATGATTTTAGTATCTGCATATCAATATTTAGTGTGATCTACTTTCTTAGATTCTCAGATACTACCAATGGGCACATGTCGTGAAATAATCTCTTTTAGAGGACAACAGAGTGCTAAAGTCTCATTATTGCAGTTTAAGAAAAACAATTCTGCAACAGTTTATAGGAAATGCCTTTTGTTTAATTTTTTTTTTTCCTTTGAGGGTTAGATTTTTATTTTTATGTTTTTAGACATGGGGTCTTCGTATGTTACCCAGGCTGACCTCGAATTCCTGGGCTCAAGTGATCTTCCTGCTTCAGCCTCCTGAGTAGCTGAGACTACAGACGTGCACTGCTGCCCCGGCTGGAAGTTTAGATTTTAATTTAAACTCTTCTATTGGGAAACTTTGTATGTTTGCTTTACCACTCACATTTGCATGCATTATTGTACCTATTGTCTCCTACTTAAGGAAGGGCAGTTTATGCTGCTATATGAAGTTAATTAGCCTCTTATGGTACTTCAGTTTTTTCTGTGCTAAAAGTGTGTTCCAGATTTTTGAAAAACGTATTGAATTTTCATTCATTTATTCAAATATTTGAGCATTCTGTAGTTGCTGGGGAAATAGCAGTGAACTGAAGAATGTCTTTGTTCTTATGGGGCTTAAGTTCCTAGCTGATCATAGTGGAAGGAGATACATGAAAAAAGAAACATATGAACAGTGGAGGGTAATGAGTACTGTAAAGGAGAATTCAGCAGGGGAGATGTTGCTGTTTTAGATAGAGGGGTGTCAAGGGACATTGTGCAGAGACCTGAACGAAGTGAGGGAGCAAGCCATGGAGATATCTAGGGAAAGAGCCTATTGGTGGAGAGGAGTCCTAGGGCAGAAATGGGCAAGGTGTTTTCCAGGAGCAGAGAGAGGACAGCTGTGAGCAAGGGGAGAGCTGTAGGGAAGGAGGCAAAGAGAGGCATCTGGGGCAAAATGGATTGCCTGGTGGGCCGTGGTAGGACTTTGGATTTTTTCCTGAGTGGGTTTTGAGCAGGAGAATGAAATAATCTGACTCTGTTTTTTTTTTTTTTTTTTTTTTTTTTTAGACAAAATCTTGCTCTGTCGCCGAGGCTGAAGTGCAGTGGTGCAGTCTTGGCTCATTGTAACAAATACCTCCTGGGTTCAAGCTATTCTCCTGCCTCAGCCTCCCGAGTAGCTGGGATTACAGGCTGGTCACCATGCCTGGTGAATTTTTGTTTTTATTTTTATTTTATTTTTTATTTATTTTTATGTTTTTTGAGATGGAGTCTTGCTGTGTCACTCAGGCTAGAGTGCAGTGGTGCGATCTCAGCTCACTGCAACCTCCGCCTCCTCGGTTCAAGCGACCTCTCCTGCCTCAGCCTCCTGAGTAGGTGGGATTACAGGTGCCCGCCACTACACCCGGCTAATTTTTGTATTTTTAATAGAAACGGAATTTCACCTTGTTGGCCAGGCTGGTCTCAAACCCCTGACCTCAAGTTATCTGCCTGCCTCGGCCTCCCAAAGTGCTGGGATGGCAGGTTTGAGCCACTGTGCCAGCCAGGACTATTATTTTGAAAGGATCTGCAATGTGGAGAATAGAAAGTAGAGGAACAAGGATGAAAGCATCCAGGCCAGTTAGCCTAGTCCAGCTGTCTAGGTAAGAGATGCTGGTGGTCTAGATTAAGGTTGCACCAGTGGGAGGTTGTGAGAAGGGCTCACCTTCCTTTTTTTTGAGACATTATCTCACTGTTGCCCAGGCTGGAGTGCAGTGGTCCTGTCTCAGCTCACCGCAACCTCCGCCTCCTGGGCTCAAGCGATACCCCCACCTCGGCCTCCCAAGTAGCTGGGATGGCAGGCTTGCGCCACCATACCCAGCTAATTTTTGTGTATTTTGTAGAGACAGGGTTTTGCCATGTTGCCTAGGCTGGTCTCAAACTCCTGAGCTCAAGTGATCCACCCGCCTCAGCCTCCTAAAGTGCTGGGATTATAGGCCTGAGCCATTATGCCTGGTCACTTCCAGATATATTTTGAAGATAGAACCAACCGGATTTGTTAATGGATTAGGTGTGGCAGGAGGAAGGGAAGGAGGAGGGGGAGGAAGAGAGAGAGAGACTGGAGTTGAAGTTAAGGCTTATTTCAAGGTTTTTAGCCTAAGCATGTGCAGGAATGGAGTTGTCACTTGCTAGAATGGGGAGATTGGAGGAGAAGCCGGCTGGGCGAGGTTTTTAGTGAGGGGGTTGGCTTTGGATACATTAAGTTTGACATGCATTTTACATATCCAGGTGAAGATATTGAAGAGGCCGTTGGCTATAGGTGTCTGATGTTCATATTAGCGGATGGGGCTAGAGATGTAAATTTGAGAATTGTCAGTGTATAGACATTGTTTTGAAAGAAAGTGAGGCTGAATAATTTAGAAAGTGAGTGCAGGGAGAAAAGAAGTTTACTATTAAAATAGCTTTAACAGGCCGGGCATGGTGGCTCATGCCTGTAATCCCAGCACTTTGGGAGACTGAGGTGGGCAGATCTCAAGGTCAGGAGTTCGAGACCAGCCTGGCCAATATGGTGAAATTCCGTCTCTACTAAAAATACAAAAATTAGGCAGGCATTGTGGCGGGCACCTGTAGTCCCAGCTACTTGGGAGGTTGAGGCAGGAGAATCACTTGAACCCAGAAGGTGGAGGTTGCAGTGAGCCAAGATCACGCCACTGTACTCCAGCCTGGGTGACAGAGCAAGACTCCGTCTCAAAAAAAAAACCAAAAAACAAAAAACTTTAACAGCAAAGCCTTTTCCTTTAAAATTATGAATATTTTTCTTATGGAAATTGGACTCTTTCATTATGAAGTCTACATTCAATCACTATGTTAGTAAAAATGTTCTAGTCGCTGAATGCAATAGACCAGCTCAGACTTAGTGGCCTAAAGCAGCAATCATTTGACTATGTTAAAAGATGCCATGGGCAGGAATTTAGATATGTACAGCAGGGATGGTTGTCTTTGTAATGTCTGAGGCCTCAGCTGAGAAGACTCAAAGGGCTGGAGGCAATAATCATCTGGAATTTTCTTCACTCCTATATCTGATGTCTGGGCTGTGATGATTCAAAGGCTGATTTCAGCTGAGACTGTAGACCACGTGCCTACTTGTGGCCTCCTTCTGCCTTGGGTTTCTCACAGAATGTGGCTCATTCTGGAGAATGAGCCTTCCAATGAAATCAGTTGGAAATGACATCTCGCTACTTTCAGCATACTCTATTGGTTGGAGCAGTTATGGACTTAGCTAGATTGAAAGGAAGGGAACAAAGACCCCCTCCTCTCAGAGGGTGGGGCGTAATGAGAGAATTTAGGGCCATGTTATTCAACCACCACAAATGCCTTCTGAATTTGAGGTTCTGCCTCAAAAGTTCATAGTTCGTTTGACTGAACGACTTCTATATATCCAAGCATCGTCAGCCCCAGGTATATTGTTCCATGTAAGTGACCAGGACCACCTTAGTATCTCGTATAGGGAAAGTGACCTGAATAAATTTGAGAAAAGAATCTTCCTTCTCTCCAGTAAGTATTGAGGTAAGCATTGAGCTGTTATAGATTTATGACTTTGAGACTCAGAAATTTAAATTCTTGGCCAGGCTCAGTGACTCACGCCTGTAATACAAACACTTCGGGAGGCCAAGGCAGGCAGATCACTTGAGACCAACCTGGCCAAAATGGTGAAACTGTATCTCTACAAAAATATAAAAATTAGCCAGGTATGGTGGCGGGCACCTGTAATCCAGCTACTTGGGAGGCTGAGGCAGGAGAATGGCTTACGTTCTCTTTATCTGCTTTATTTCAGTTGCCTCTCTTAGATGAATGTTAATGACTTACATAACATTTTAGATCAGTGGATATTTTTGTGATTCTTCTATTTGGGCTTTGGCCAAAGATAACAGTACCCACAGGTTTTTTCCAGCTACTTGCCCTTCTCCCTTCAGTGGCCCTCGAGCCTGGAAAATCTGACATGACAATGTGCTTGCTCAACCTACCACTGTTTCTTTTTTGAAAAGTTTGGCAGCCTGTTTGACTCCTATGAAGGTGAATTCCTCAGCATTCACAATTTATTAGAAAAATACTTTGCTTCTCTCCAAACTTGAAATTCAAGACAACCAAACCTATAGGCTAGAGCTGATCGTTCAGGATGCATTTGTCATGTTGATGCCATGCTTTTCAGCAGCGTGGCCATCATCTGTTCAGTAGAGATTTCTGTAATGAGAGGTGGTGTTTATGTGTGTGTTTATTCGGTGTCTTAAGTTAGCCTGTGGGAAGTTCTAAATCAGGGTGGTACGTGGTTGCCAGCAGAGAGCTGCTCCTCAAATGAAGGAGGTAGAATCAAAGCCGATAGGAAAGAGCCTCAGATGCATATGTATATGTACTGTGGGCATTCAGAGTGAAAGCAGTCATGGGACTAGGGGTGGAGTTAGGGAGAGCCTGTCTAACAGACACAGGAAAGGGACGGATAATGCCACCCAGAGGAAAAAGCATTTTAGGCAAGAACAAACATGAAAAAGGAACAAAGTCTGTGGGTGGTGGGCAAGGAGGAGATAAGTTGACTTGAAGGAAGACAGCACTTATGAAAGTCACCTGGAGGCTGGGTACCATGGCTCATGCCTATAATCCCAGCACTTTGGGAGGCTGAGGTAGGAGGACAACTTGAGCCCGGGAGTTCGAGACCATCCTGGGCAACATGGTGACACTGAGTCTCTACCAAAAAAAAAAAAAGAGAAAAAAAAAAGAAAATTATTCAGACATGGTGGCATGTGCCTGTAGTCCCAGTTACTCAGGAGGCTGAGATGGGAGGATTGCTTGAGCCCAGGAGGTTGAGGCTGCAGTGAGCTGTGATCGTACTATTGCACTGCAGCCTGGGTAACAGAGCAAGACCCTGTTTCAAAAGAAGAAAGTCATCTGTAGGCTGGAGAGAGGAACTGGAAGGGGCTAAAGTTGGCTGAGTAGTTAGAGAGCCTGAGACAAGGGTAAAGATTTTGCATTGGACAATGAGATGTTAGTGTGTGTTTTTGAGCTGGGGAGTGCTGTGATTTTACTCTTATTGAAAAGTCACTGAAGGATTATTCTTGAATCAGTGATTCTTGATCATTCTTGAATTTTTCAAACAGCAAAACTGAAAGAGTTGGCCTATTGCTCAGAATATTTCCTAACTGGGTGCAGTGTCTTCACTTGGGAGAACCTGGCTACACAGTTTAGTTGTAATTCACTCCAGTGGTTCATTCATTCAATACCTATTTTTTCAGCATGTATTATGAGCCAGACACTATGCTGGATGCCAGGGTTCGGGATAGGACACACCAGTGAGCAAAAGCCAAGACTCTTCTTGTCTTCATGGGGCTTTCAGTCCAGCATAGTGGTTAGGAGTCCAAGTTAAGGAGTCACAATACTTGGGTGCAAGTCATGGTGATGGTGATAGAAGGAAGGCGTTTGTGAGGGCCAGTGGCAGGCAGGAGCTTGGTGTTTTTGAGGACCTGAAGAAGAAGCAGAGTGCCAGGAACTTAGCCACCAGCTGGTACCAGCCATACAAGAGGGGCAGAGCCAGCCAGGACATCGGTCATGCTAGTAATGAGTACAAACACTCACATGCTGCATGCTAGTGGGCTCCTAAGTGCTATGTGTACATTAGCTCGATGAATTTGTGCAGCAACCCTGTGAGGTAAGCACTGTTTTCTCTCCTTTCTACAGATGAGGAAATTAAGGCACAAAGAGGATAAAATAACTGGCACTAGCTACACGCTAAGTGATCTAAGTGGTGGAACCAGAATTCAAATCCATGCTATTCTGCCTTAAGAGAACAAATCCTGTTTTTTAGCCTAAGAACAGAGTAGTCATCAGGGGAGTTTTAAGTAGGGGAGTGGCAAGATCAAGTTTGTGTCTTGAAAAGGTCATTCTACACAGTATGGAAAATGGCCTGGAGGGAAGCACACAGACGTTGGGAGACAGTTAACAGCTCTTGCTGTGCTGTGGCCCCCTATGCATTTTGGCTCTGATGTTTCTGCCTGATTTTTCTCTTGCTTCTGCCTCTTTTCCTGAGGGGATGGCAGGTTTTACCAGTCAGCTGGAGGACAAACCCTGAACCCTTCTTGGTTAAATATCTACTTTATTTTACTACAGCACTTATTCTTGGGTTGCTGCAGCTGTAATGTCTTGAGGGAATCGAGCCTGATAGTAATTTATAGACCAAACAGTTTTTAGAGACCATGTGGCCCGATTGCCCTCTCAGTGTTGGCACTCCTGCCATGAAATTTACCATGCTGAGCATGTGACCTCCATTTGAATGCCAAATGCCACAGGAACCTGGGAGGTTGTCACTTACTCCTCCCTTTCTCTGAGTCACCTTTGCCCTTCAATCAGTCACCCAGTCCCGTCACATGTAGCTCTTTTTTTTTTTTTTTGAGACGGAGTCTCGCTCTGTCGTCCAGGCTGGAGTGCAGTGGCCGGATCTCAGCTCACTGCAAGCTCCGCCTCCCAGGTTTACACCATTCTCCTGCCTCAGCCTCCCGAGTAGCTGGGACTACAGGCGCCCGCCACCACGCCTGGCTAGTTTTTTTGTATTTTTTTTAGTAGAGACGGGGTTTCACTGTGTTAGCCAGGATGGTCTCGATCTCCTGACCTTGTGATCCGCCCGTCTCGGCCTCCCAAAGTGCTGGGATTACAGGCTTGAGCCACCGCGCCCGGCCCCTAGCTCTTTAATGTCACAGAATATGGATGTCTGCCTCAAAACACTTCTAATGCTGCTACCTAAATTGGGCGGCCATCACCTCCCACCAGGATTATCGCAGCCTGAGGGATCTTTTTGAAATGGAAATCAAACTATCACTGTTTAAAGCATTTCAAAGACTTACCCCATTGCCCTTGGAAGAAAGTTCAGATATCTTGACAGGAGAGCCTTCTCCAGCCTCCTCTCCTGCTGTGGTCTCCTTGTTCTACAGTGTACCGCTTCATTAGAACCCTGGAGATTATTATTTGCTAGTTCTGGGCTAAAACTGGCATCTGGCTTTGCAGAGCTCCTCAGGTGATTCTAAGGTGTATTCAGAGTTGAGCCCTGATCTCTGCTCTGATTTCGAGGTTCTTGTTATATTTATTTATGATCATGAATAAATGTATTATTATTCCTTGGCCTCATATTAGCATCATCTGAGGAGTTTTTTTTTTTTTTTTTTTTTTTTTTTTTGAGACGGAGTCTCGCTCTGTCTCCCAGGCTGGAGTGCAGTGGCGCGATCTCGGCTCACTGCAAGCTCCGCCTCCCGGGTTCACGCCATTCTCCTGCCTCAGCCTCCCGAGTAGCTGGGACTACAGGCGCCCACAACCGCGCCCGGCTAATTTTTTGTATTTTTAGTAGAGACGGGGTTTCACCGTGGTCTTGATCTCCTGACCTTGTGATCCGCCCGCCTCGGCCTCCCAAAGTGCTGGGATTACAGGCTTGAGCCACCGCGCCCGGCCCCTAGCTCTTTAATGTCACAGAATATGGATGTCTGCCTCAAAACACTTCTAATGCTGCTACCTAAGTTGGGCGGCCATCACCTCCCACCAGGATTATCGCAGCCTGAGGGATCTTTTTGAAATGGAAATCAAACTATCACTGTTTAAAGCATTTCAAAGACTTACCCCATTGCCCTTGGAAGAAAGTTCAGATATCTTGACAGGAGAGCCTTCTCCAGCCTCCTCTCCTGCTGTGGTCTCCTTGTTCTACAGTGTACCGCTTCATTAGAACCCTGGAGATTATTATTTGCTAGTTCTGGGCTAAAACTGGCATCTGGCTTTGCAGAGCTCCTCAGGTGATTCTAAGGTGTATTCAGAGTTGAGCCCTGATCTCTGCTCTGATTTCGAGGTTCTTGTTATATTTATTTATGATCATGAATAAATGTATTATTATTCCTTGGCCTCATATTAGCATCATCTGAGGAGTTTTTTTTTTTTTTCTTTTGACAAGAGTTTTGCTCTTGTTGCCCAGGCTGGAGTGCAATGGCGCAATCTCAGCTCACTGTAACCTCCACCTCCCGGGTTCACGAGATTCTCCTGCCTCAGCCTTCCAAGTAGCTGGAATTACAGGCATCCACCACCATGCTCAGCTAATTTTTAAATATTTTTTTAGTAGAGATGGGGTTTCACCATGTTGGCCAGGCTAGTCTTGAACTCCTGACCTCAGGTGATCCACCTGCCTAGGTCTAGGAGTGCTGGGATTACAGGCGTGAGCCACCGTGCCCAGCAGTAGCTTTTAAAATTTGAAACCTGGTCCCACTCTCAGAGGTTCCAATTTGGCACTGGTTTGGTTCCCAAGCATCTTTCTTGCTGTATATATTTTTTAGTATCAGCCAGCATGGAGACCTCTGTAGACAGAAGCAATTACTTCACGGGGAAGAATTTGGAAGAAGATATTATGAGGAGACAGGTTCTAGTCCTAGAGTGATTTATCCTTTCTTGTACAGATTTCCAGGTATTTGAGGGGCCACTCTTCTGTAATTCATGTTTTTCTCTCCTAACCTCACTCCTGCTGCCTGCATCTTCTTGCTGGGCAAAATGTTCAAGGTCTTCAACTCCTCACACCCTGGTTGCTCCTCCCTGGATGTGTTTGGTTTTTTTAGTGTTCCATTTCAATTTTGATACACGGAATTAGAATAGCATCCAGATGTGGGTCTGTTATAGCTAGACTACTAGATCCTTCAAAATCCAAGTACTAGTATGTCTATTAAAATACCATAAGATCACATTGGCTAGTTACAGTGTTTGGTTTGTGGGTTACTTAAAAATCAACTAATGTTCCCTTTTTTTTTTTAAATTTTTTTTGAGACAGAGTTTCGCTCTTATTGCCTAGGCTAGAATGCAGTGATGCAATCTTGGCTCACTGCAACCTCTGCCTCCCAGGGTCAAGCAATTCTCCTGCCTTAGCCTCCTGAGTAGCTGGGATTACATGCATGTGCCACCATGGCCGGCTAATTTTGTATTTTTAGTAGAGATAGGGTTTCTCCATGTTGGCCAGGCTGGTCTCAAACTCCCGACCTCAGGTGATCTGCCTGCCTCAGCCTCCTAAAGTGCTGGGATTACAGGCGTGAGCCACTGCGCCTGGCCAAAATTCCCACTTTCTAATACTTCTGTAGTAGCTGGATATGGTGGCTCACATCTATAATCCCAGCACTTTGGGAGGCTGAGGCAGGCAGATCACCTGAGGTCGGGAGGCTGAGGCTGGAGGATCGCTTGAGACTAGGAGTTCGAGACCAGCCTGGGCAAGATGGCAAGATGCCATCTGTAATTTAAAAAAAAGAAAAAACAAGACTCCTGTAGTGGTGAAGAACAGACATTCTGAAAACAGACTGCGTTAGGATTCTAGCTCCATGCCTTTACTACCACTACCTGTGTTGTGACTTTGGATAAATCACTTAAAATTCTGTGCCTCAGTTTCTCCTCTGTAAAGTGGGATAAAAATAGTATCTGTCTGAGAGGGTTGTTACAAGTATGAAATGAGCAAATAAATATGTCAAGTGTTTAAAACAGCACCTGGCCTCTGGTAAAAAGTGCTATATAAATTTTAGCTATAATCATTACTTATTTCTTTAACCAAGGTTCTTATTTTTCATCTTTTTCTTTTGTTTTGAATATCACTTAGTGTTTTCACCTTTTACTCTCTTAGGACCTAGAGCCATCCTAGGTGAAATATGCATGGAGATATTTGATCAGGTCACCACCCAGCTCTCCTGACCTCCCTTCTCTCCTTAAATTAACATGCCAAACCACAGGATCACTAACTCCTTCCCTCCAGATATGATAAGAGTGTGCATTGAAATGCATGTATTTTACTTAGCAGGGAAAGCTGATTGGTGATTATCACACTTAACCCCTAGTGAATTGGATGGATTAACCTGCTTTCCAGGGCATTGAGGAAATGGGTTAAGATAAGAAATGTCTGGCCAGTGCGATGGCTCACGCCTGTAATCCCAGCACTTTGGGAGGCCGAGGCAGACAGATCACGAGGTCAGGAGATCGAGACCATCCTGGCTAACACGGTGAAACTCCGTCTCTACTAAAAATACAAAAAAAAATTAGCCGGACGTGGTAGCAGGCGCCTGTAGTCCCAGCTACTCGGGAGGCTGAGGCAGGAGAATGGCGTGAACCCGGGAGGCAGAGCTTGCAGTGAGCTGAGATCATGCCACTGCATTCCAGCCTGGGCAACAGAGCAAGACTCCATCTCAAAAAAAAAAAAAAAAGAAAAGAAAAGAAGTGTCCATGAAAGGGAGACCCTGGGGGAAAGGAACAATAACTGCAGCTCTGAGGATCTGGCACCAGCAGCACCAGCAGCACCAGCACCAGCACCAGCACCAGCACGGAGGGATGCTGTACAGCCATTATTGATTTTAACTTTACAAACGGTTCTTCAAAGGAGGGAGAGTTCCCTTTTTACTGAAGAGAAATCCCATTTGGTAGTCAAATACCATTCCCAAAGACAAATAGCTGATAAATGGCAGGCAGGGTTTTGCACCCAGGCCCATCCAGCCCCCTGTCTCCAGTGTCCTTTCCCTTATATCACACTGATACAGAGGAGTGTGTCTGGTTGGGGAAGTGGAAGTGTTCCCAAGTGGGGAGGTCATCTGATGCACAAATTTGGTCTGTTTTATGGGTTTTTTAGTTTTAGTTTTTGTTTTTGTAGAGCTCAGACCTGTTCTTAGGCAGCTTTAACAATCAACTGTGCACTTAGTAATTGACAAATCATGTTTTTTACTTTCAATTTAGAGGGAATTAGATTTGTTAAGCTCTTGCTCCTTCTTTAGAGATGGGGTTTAGTTCTGTCACCCAGGCTGGAGTGCAGTGGTATGATCACAGCTCACTGCAGCCTCAATCTGCTGGGCTCAAGTGATCCTCCCGCCTCAGCCTCCATGGGACTGCTGGGACTGCAGGCATGGGCCACCATGCCAGGCTAATTTTTTATTTTAATTTTAATTAAATTAAATTAAATTAATTAATTAATTTATTTTGAGACTGAGTCTCACTCTGTTGCCCAAGCTGGAGTGCAATGGCACGATCTCGGCTCACTGCAACCTCTGCCTCCCGGGTTCAAGTGATTCTCCTGTCTTGCCCTCCCGAGTTGCTGGGACTACAGGCGCATGCCACCACAGCTGGCTGATTTTTTAAAATTTTTATTTTTAGTAGAGACGGGGTTTCACCGTGTTAGCCAGGATGGTCTCGATCTCCTGACCTCATGATCCGCCCGCCTTGGCCTCCCAAAGTGCTAGGATTACAAGCCTGAGACACTGTGCCCAGCGCCAGGCTAATTTTTAAAAAACTTTTTGTAGAGGCAAGGTCTCACTGTGTTGCCCAGGCTGGTCTTGAACTCCTGAGCTCAAGTGATCCCTTTTCCACCTTGGCCTCTCAAAGTGCTAGGATTATAGGCATGAGCCACCATGCCTGGACTTTACTTTTTTCATGTATTCAAATTTTATCATATTAGTAGGGAACTATAATTCAAGTTTTCTTATAGCTTGGTGTTCATTTTTACAAGCTTGATCTTCATTGGTTTTTAACTTTAAAGCAAATCCTGTTATGTGTAATTGAACATTACAGTAATTATAGTAATTTGTTTCAGATTGGGCACTCAAGTGTTAATATTTTGTCTCTTTAGGAAATCAAAACTAGATTTATATATAGACTTTTTATTGCAAGTATCTAGTCTTAAATCTTATAAAGGTACTATTTGGACTTAAAACTATGAAGTTGGCCGGGCGCGGTGGCTCAAGCCTGTAATCCCAGCACTTTGGGAGGCCGAGACGGGTGGATCACGAGGTCAGGAGATCGAGACCATCCTGGCTAACACGGTGAAACCCCATCTCTACTAAAAAATACAAAAAAACTAGCCGGGCGAGGTGGCGGGCGTCTGTGGTCCCAGCTACTCGGGAGGCTGAGGCAGGAGAATGACGTAAACCCGGGAGGCGGAGCTTGCAGTGAGCTGAGATCCGGCCACTGCACTCCAGCCTGGGCGACAGAGCCAGACTCAGTCTCAAAAAAAAAAAAAAAAAAAAAAAAAAACCATGAAGTTATGTGCTTACTGTATAAGTGTACTTATTTTGAGTTATCTTTTTTTTTTTTTTTTTTTTTTGAGACTGAGTCTGGCTCTGTCGCCCAGGCTGGAGTGCAGTGGTCGGATCTCAGCTCACTGCAAGCTCCGCCTCCCGGGTTTACGTCATTCTCCTGCCTCAGCCTCCCGAGTAGCTGGGACCACAGACGCCCGCCACTTCGCCCGGCTAGTTTTTTTGTATTTTTTAGTAGAGATGGGGTTTCACCGTGTTAGCCAGGATGGTCTCGATCTCCTGACCTCGTGATCCGCCCGTCTCGGCCTCCCAAAGTGCTGGGATTACAGGCTTGAGCCACCGCGCCCGGCCCTGAGTTATCTTTTAAACTTGAAATTCCATTCTTAATGTCCAGAGTAATTATGAATGGTTAAATTATGAATGACTCTTAATAGTTTAAAGCTACAGTATTTATTTATTTAATTTATTTATTTTTTGAGATGGAGTTTCCCTCTTGTCGCCCAGGCTAGAGTGCAGTAGCACCATCTCGGCTCACTGCAACCTCTGCCTCGTGGGGTCAACTGATTCTCCTGCCTCAGCCTCTCAAGTAGCTGGGATTACAGGTGTATATTACCATGTCCAGCTAATTTTTATATTTTTAGTAGAGACAGGCTTTTGCCATGTTGGCCTGGTTGGTCTCGAACTCCTGACCTCAGGTGACCTACCATCCTCGGCCTCCCAAGGATTACAAGCGTGAGCCACCGCACCTGGCCTACAATACTTAAATGTGGATTCTCTGTCATCCATTATGCTGTTTATCCTGTGGTGAAAATTTTATGAAGATTGAATGTTTTTTCTCTAGCATGAATTGCTTTCTCTTACTTTTCTCATTTTTTTCCTTCCAATTCTACTTGCAGATACTTCAGATTATTTTTAGAACATGGTATGGTGAGAACAAATAAATTGGGGTTTGCAAATCTAAATAAATTATGTGGCCCTCAGTGGGATTAGCAGGATTGTATTGAAAACACCAGCAGAAACAAAATAGTTCTTTTGTGTACTTTAAATAAAAATTTATTTTCAGGCCAGGCGCAGTGGCTCAAACCTGTAATCCCAGCACTTTGGGAGGCTGAGGCAGGCAGATCACCTGAGGTCAGGAGTTTGAGACCAGCCTGGCCAACATGGTGAAGCCCCGTCTCCACTAAAAATACAAAAATTAGCCGGGTATGGTGGCGCACACCTGTAATCCCAGCTACTCCAGAGGCTGAGGCATGAGAATCACTTGAACTTAGGAGATGGAGGTTGCAGTGAGCTGAGATCATGCCACTGCACTCTAGCCTGGGCAACAGAGTGAGATTCTGTCTCAAACAACAACAACAACAACAAAATATCTCTTTTCAGGCCAGGTACCGTGGCTCACACCTGTAATCCCAGCACTTTGGGAGGCCATAACAGAAGGTTCACTTGAGACCAGGAGTTTGAGACCAGCTTGGGCAACATAACGAGACCTCCTCTCTATTTGAACAAACACACACAATACTCTTTTCATAGAAAAATGTTTACTACACAATAAACTTTAGAAGAATACGAAGCTGTATTAATGCTATTACTCCAATGTAAAAAAAATACACACACACATATTCTGAAATAGATTCAAAGGAATTACATAAACATGTCAATTTTTTTTTCTTTTTTTTTTTTTTCGGAGACAGGGTCTCGCTCTGTCACCCAGGCTGGAGTACAGTGGTGCAATCACAGCTCACTGCAGCCTTGACTTCTTGGCCTCAAGTGATCCTCCCCCGTCAGCCTCCCAAAGTGCTGGGATCACAGGCCACCACACCTGGCAACATGTCAGTTTTTATTCTGGATAGTGGGACAGTGGGGTATGGATGTTTTTATCTTTTATTTTCTTTTTTATATTTTTCTAAATTTTCCACAGTGAACATTATTTTATAATCTTTCAAACATACCTCTTAAAAGGACTGGTTCCTATAGAATTCAGTGCAAGAAATCTTCTGTATTACTTTATACTTTGGTTGCCTTGATCACTGGGCCTTTCCTGGTAGCAAAGAAGAGGTTAGTGTAGGCAGCAGAGAAAACACAGGTATACTCTTATTTAAAATGCATGTCTTTATAATAAAAGTATAGGTGGTACCCAGAGGAAAATCTTGTGACACATTGCAAAGTGGAACAGAAATTATCTTTAGATCACTTTCTGTTCTGGATTATTGTATGAGCCTGATTTTCATCTCTCTTTCCACCTTCCCTCACCCTAGTTGTAAATTCGCTAGTGCATGGATGTGAAGTACAAGTCTTAATTTTAAAAAGTTTTATGAAGCTGTGTAGTAAATCCCTTTTGTAAGTGGTCTTGACTGCGTTTCTCAATATATCTTTTGGTTTCATTAGATTCAGGTATATAAATGAGAACTGTAACTTTGGACAGATTTTTTCAGTCATCTTTACAGTAATAAGTTCCCCATTAGACAATAGTTGTTTGTTTTATGACTTGCTGTTGGTAGGTTATCCCCAAGGGGCTGAGAAATTCCTGTTTTGAAAAGTCCAAAAAGTTTGATGACTTGCTGTTTCATTTTTTTCTTTTCAGTTATAGAAAACAGGATTACACCCACCTTGACTTTGTACAGTAACATCTACTATCTGCTGACTTAACCCGAGTAAATGCTTTGAATTGAGTCCCATATAATGTCCTAAGGCAGCCTATATGGAGTAATGAATTGTCTTCTCCCCTATGTCTTCCTACCCAGAATGGTACTTAGCACTCAAGTTGTTACTCAAATATCTTTTGTGTGTTCTGGGTCTCAGTGAAGTAGTTATTAAATCACAGGCTTGGGGAGAACATTTATTCTATGGCATTGAATGAAATGTTGCCCAATTCTAGACCTTCTAATAAAATGTTTTTTAAAACCCACAGGCTTAGAATTATTCCATAGATATGAAGTAATGTAGTTAGAACTTAGTGGAGTGCTTTAGATTAACTTGTAATTTGAAAAACCAAAATTGAAATTGTGAAATAACATGGGCTCTTTGAGGTCTTTTCCAGTAAAACAGTTACAGTAAAGCTGGTTGGCAGTAATTTTCCTAGACACTTTGGCTGGTCGTCTCCTGTGACTGCTGTTAATTAAATATGGTTTGTAGCTAAGCAGCCTATAAGGAGAAGACTGTGGAAGTATTTGCATATTCTCTCCTTGAAAATACTACCTGGTCTTTGGCTTTAAGTTATACTTTTTTTTTCCCCATGTGGAATAGCTATTAAAGTATTACCTACGGTGATTAGACTAAGAAGTAAAACATAAAATCAGTCATTCTTTTTTTTTTTTTTTTTTTTTTGAGACAGAGTCTCTCTCTTTTGCCCAGGCTGGAGTGCAATGGCACGATCTCAGCTTACTGCAACTTCTGCCTCCCAGGTTCAAACGATTCTCCTGCCTCAGCCTCCTGAGTAGCTGAGACTACAGGCGCCCACCACCACACCCGGCTGATTTTTGAATTTTTAGTAGAGACGGGGTTTCACTATATTGGCCAGGCTGGTCTCAAACTCCTGACCTTGTGATCTGCCCACCTCGGCCTCCCAAAGTGCTCGGATTATAGGTGTTAGCCACCGTGCCCAGCCTGGTGCTTTAATTTTATGGAAAAAACTACTAGCTGGTTTCTGTTTTAAGAAATAACAGGCCCGGGGCGATGGCTTAGGTTTGTAATCCCAGCAGTTTGGGAGGCCAATGCGGGCAGATCACAAGGTCAGGAGTTCGAGACCATCCTGGCCAACATAGTGAAACCCCATCTCTGCCAAAAATACAACAATTAGCTGAGTGTGGTGGTGCATGTCTGTAGTCCCAGCTACTCGGGAGGCTGAGGCAGGAGAATCGCTTGAACCTGGGAGGTGGGGGCTGCAGTGAGCCGAGATAGTGCCACTGCACTCCAGCCCAGGCGACAGTATGAGACTTCATCTCAAGGAAAAAAAAAAAAAAAAAAAAGCCCGGCGCAGTGGCTCACGCCTGTAATCCCAGTACTTTGGGAGGCCGAGGCGGGTGGATCACGAGGTCAGGAGATTGAGACCATCCTGGCTAACACGGTGAAACCCCGTCTCTACTAAAAATACAAAAAAAATATTAGTCGGGTGTGGCGGCGGGCGCCTGTAGTCCCAGCTACTTGGGAGGCTGAGGCAAGAGAATGGCATGAACCCGGGAGGCGGAGCTTACAGTGAGCCGAGATCGCACCACTGCACTCCAGCCTGGGCGACTGAGCGACACTCCGTCTCAAAAAAAAAAAAAGAAAGAAATAACAATTATTGTACTACTTACTAGCCCTCCTCTGTCCCCAGCTAAAAATAAGAACAGCAACAACCAAAAAATCCTTAGTTATGTACTGGAAATGAATCAGATAATTTTCAGTAACTTACACGTTTTTGGGATATGTTAGTTTGAAAATGCAAATATTCATGCCTGACCCCAGTGTTAATCTGTGAGGGAGCAGGTATAGTGGAATGCTGTGTTATGGTTTAACTTGGATCTTTAGGGAGTAGACTGTGATGCCTCTGCATTTGTATCCAAGACAAATAATTAAATAATCTATTTTTGGCTGGACATGATGCCTCATGCCTGCAGTCCCAGCACTTTGGGAGGCTGAGGTGGGAGGATCGCTTGAGGTCAGGAGTTCAGGATCCGTCTGGGCAACAAAGTGAGACCTTGTCTTTACAAAAACTACAAAAAATTTGCTGAACACTGCGGCTTGTGCCCCTAGTCCTGGCTACTCAGGTCCCTGAGTTAGGAGGATTGCTTGAGCCCAGGAGTTGGAGGTTACAGTGATCTGTATTTGCCACTGCACTCTAACCTGGGTAACAGAGAGAGACCCTGTCTCAAAAAATAAAGTCTGTTTTTAAAATTAATTTTAAACACTGGAGTTTATTTTTTTTTTTTTTGAGACAGAGTCTCGCTCTGTCGCCCAGGCTGGAGTACAGTGGCCAGATCTCAGCTCACTGCAAGCTCCGCCTCCCGGGTTCACGCCATTCTCCGGCCTCAGCCTCCCGAGTAGCTGGGACTATAGGCGCCTGCCACCTCGCCCGGCTAGTTTTTTGTATTTTTTTAGTAGAGACGGGGTTTCACCGTGTTAGCCAGGATGGTCTCGATCTCCTGACCTCGTGATCCACCTGTCTCGGCCTCCCAAAGTGCTGGGATTACAGGCTTGAGCCACCGCGCCCGGCCTAAACACTGGAGTTTATTACAAAAAGCAGATGGTTCTTTTTTTAAATCTTTTTTTTTTTTTTTTTTTTTTTTTTTTTTAGGAGAACCACCCCTTTTTGGCTACATTGTCTAGGGTAGCAGTGTTCAATAAAAATAAGATCCAAGTCACATATGTAATGTTAAGTTTTCTTTTCTTTCTTTTTTTTTGTTTTTTGTTTTTTGTCTTTTGGAGTCTCACTCTGTTGCCCAGGCTGGAGTGCAGTGGCACGATTTCGGCCCATTGCAACCTCTGCCTCCCGGATTCAAGTAATTCTCCTGCCTCAGCCTCCCAAGTAGCTGGGACTACAGGCATGCGCCACCATACCCAGCTAATTTTTGTATTTTTAGTAGAGATGGAGCTTTGCCATGTTGGCCAGTCTGGTCTCAAACTCATGACCTCGGGTGAGCCACATGCCTTGGCCTCCCTAAGTGCTGGGATTACAGGCATGAACCACCACTCCCTGCCAATGTTAAGTTTTCTTTTTTTTTTTTGAGACGGAGTCTCGCTCTGTGGCCCAGGCTGGAGTGCAGTGGCCAGATCTCAGCTCACTGCAAGCTCCGCCTCCCGGGTTCCCGCCATTCTCCTGCCTCAGCCTCCCGAGTAGCTGGGACTACAGGCGCCGCCACCGCGCCCGGCTAGTTTTTTGTATTTCTTAGTAGAGACGGGGTTTCACCGTGTTAGCCAGGATGGTCTCGATCTCCTGACCTCGTGATCCACCCATCTCCACCTCCCAAAGTGCTGGGATTACAGGCTTGAGCCACCGCGCCCGGCCTAATGTTAAGTTTTCTAGTAGCCACATTAAAAGAAATAAAAAGAAATCAGTGAAGTTAATTTTAATAATATATTTTATTTAACGCAGTATATCTAAAATATTATCATTTCAACACGAACAAGATACTTTACATTCTTTTGTTTTTCAGTACATCCTCAGAATCCAGTGTGTATTTTATATTGATAGCATATTTCAGTTTGAAGCAGCCACATTTCAAGTGCTCAGTAACTACATGTGGCTAGTGACTCCATACTGGACTCTGTAGGTTTAGAGTTTCAGGTTTCAGTAAATTTGTATGCAATAGAATCTTCATAAATTGGCGTATTATGCAGATTTCTTTGTATGCACATCAGTTCTTGCATAGCATAAGTCAGTTCATGATGCTTTTAGTCTATGAGGCAGATTTTTTTTTTTTGAGACAAAGTCTCGCTCTGTCACCCGGGCTGGAGTGCAGAGGCGCAGTCTTGGCTCACTGCAACCTCCATGTGAGGCAGATTTTAACTTGGCCCTAATGCAAATATTGTAAGAGAGATCTAATGGCCTTTGATTTTTTTACAGAGGGCAATCAATACATGCCACGGTTACAATGCTTCAGCATATAGCGTGCACGTCAGCCACTGCTTTTACTCCAGCTAGTGCTTAGTGTACCTGTACCACTGCCCAGGTAGCATTTGTCCTGTGGCAGGTGAATCTTAGGGTGGAAGATGGCAAGTAATATTGCTTTTAAAATTATTATTATTTTTTGAGATGGAGTGTCGCTCTGTTGCCTGGGCTAGAGTGCAGTGGTACAATCTTGGCTCACTACAACCTCCACCTCCCAGGTTCAAGTGATTCTCCTGCCTCAGCCTTCTGAGCAGCTGGGATTACAGGCGGCCACCACAATGCCCGGCTAATTTTTATATTTTTAGTAGAGATGGGGTTTCACTATGTTGGCCAGGCTGGTCTCGAACTCCTGACCTCGTGATCTACCCACCTCAGCCTCCCAAAGTTCTGGGATTACAGGTGTGAGCCACCTTGCCCGGCCTACATTTTAAAATTAATTAATTATAAGCAGGGTCTCACTGTTTTGGCCAGACTGGTCTTGAACTGATAAGAGTTCTGAACTCTTATCAATTCGAGACCAGCCTAGGCAACATGGTGAAACCCTGTCTCTACTAAAAATATTAAAAAAATTAGCAGGGTGTGGTGGTGCATGCCTATAATCCCAGCTACTTGGGAGGCTGAGGCAGGACAATTGCTTGAACTAGGGAGATGGGGGTTGCAGTGAGTTGAGATTGCACCACTGCACTCCAGCCTAGGCAACAGAGTGAGACTCCATCTCAAAAAAAAAAAAAAAAGTAACATTGTTGGAATATTTAGTTAATTTATAGAAGCATATTGGCCTAATTGGGGCAAATACCTTATTCTGACATTCTATTTTTTGTTTTTTTTTTGCTTTACTGAGTTTTTTCGCCAGTGGAATTTAAGCCTTTGATACATGAGGAGGGAAAATACCTTGGATCCGTGCTGCACATGTAAAGTACACAGGAGATTTAGAAAACTTCGTAGCAAAAAGAGTGTAAAGTATCTCAATAATTTTTGTGGGCTGGACACGGTGGCTCAAGCCTATACTCTCAGCACATTGGGAAGCTGAGATGCATGAGTCTAGGAGTTCGAGACCAGCCTAGGCAACATAATGGGACCCCCGTATCTACAAAAATAATTAACCAGATGTGGTGTGCATCTGTAGTCCCAGTTACTTGAGACGCTGAAGTGGGAGGATCGTTTGAGCCGGGAAGTTGAGGCTACAGTGAGCTGTGATTGAGCCACTGCACTCCGGCCTGGGTGACAGAGTGCCTGTCTCCAAAAAATAATAATAATAATAATAAGTTTTGTATGATCATATGTTGAAATAACATTTTGGATATATTAAACGAAATAAAATACATTATTAAAATTAATTTCACCTGTTTCTTTTAACTTTTTAAATATGGCTACCAGAAAATTTAAAATGCATATGTGGCTTGTCTTCTATTTCTGTTGGATGCTGCTGCCTTAGATTATTAATTATTCAGTGTAAAGACTGCTGGTAGGTACTTCCTGCACTTCCCTGAATATGTGCTTGAGAGCTCCACCAGCCGTCTTCACAGTAGCAAAAGGGGTATTTTGAGTCTGTCCACCAAAGAGGGAGGGAGAAGTTCAGCCCTCTCAGGTTCTGTTAGAAAACCTGATCCCAGGCTGGGCCCGGTGGCTCACGCCTGTAATCCCAGCACTTTGGGAGGCTGAGGTGGGCAGATCACGAGGTCAGGAGATCAAGACCATCCAGGCTAACATGGTGAAACCCCGTCTCTACTAAAAAAAATACAAAAACTTAATCGGGCGAGGTGGCGGGCGCCTGTAGTCCCAGCTACTCAGGAGGCTGAGGCAGGAGAATGGCGTGAACGTGGGAGGCGGAGCTTGCAGTGAGCCGAGATCCCGCCACTGCCCTACAGCCTGGCCCCCACTGCCCTCCAGCC